>NC_081405.1:202757347-203957347 GCF_030272615.1 Cryptomeria japonica | reverse complement strand
TTCTGTTATCCACTTGAGCAATGGTCTTCTCCTAGGACAAATAACCTATATGCTCCATCTCCCTTGGAGTACACACATATTCAAGGGTGAACAAAAATGTACTTCATAAGCTCCCCCTGAGTCAATGCACCTGTATGATTGTATGCACCTTTGTTGCCTGTATTCTAGATGAATCATTATTACAATATAAACTCTACAACTTCTACTTATCTAATTTCTTCCATCTTCATCCTTGCTGACCTGTCCTACAACCATTTTGTTGTGTAGACCATCTGTTGGCTCTTGCAGTAGTAATAAATCTCATATGTAGATGTGAAACTACAACAAAATAATTGTATGCCAACAATGTCAAAGCATAATATGTTATCAAGGCATAAACTTCTCCAATATACAACTATAGCAGATTTAAAAACATCTTAATCTAACTCAATCATGAACTATAAATTTGCCATCTCATCATCTTCCTCCATATCTGCAACATCTTGTCCTTTCAATATTTGGGGATAAAGGATGTGATCATTATGTAGCTCCCCCTAAGATCCTTCTTCTTAAGCTTGAGGAGATGTCACTTGTGCATGAAATGCACAGTGTTTGCTCATTAATACATTCTTGCCTTTCTCACCTCCTTGGTTGCACTTTCTCCTCCATATTTGCTTGATCTCCCTCCAACTCTTATTTGCAACTTTTGGAGCAGCATTCATCATTTTCCCTTGCCTGAAAACCCTTGATCTATAATGTTTTGTAGCGTGACCAAATTCGTTGCAGCTGTAGAAAACCATGTTCTTACTGACTTGATGATGAGAGAACCTTCTATCAATCTGATTTGTATTTCTTCTCCTAATAATGTCTCTATGAGCATTCGAAGAAACAAAATAATTTCTTGACCTTCTTAGAGCACTTTTGATTTTGTTACATGCAAATCTTTTTCTCTCATACATTTTATTACCTCTTCCATGATGACCATAGTTGCTATACCTTGCACTTTTATTGAAGGAGGAAGTATAGGGGTTGCCATATGACTGAAAAATTTTCTTTCTACATTCATGACTCCTATGACCAATATTATTGCAATTATAACATACAATATTTACATTTCTAGAAGTAGAAAATAGACACTTCGTATCATGGATGGGAGAAGGTCTATGAATGTTTCTACAAATTGACATAATGTGTCCATATTCATGACATTTTTGGCAAACTATAGTTTCATTTCTAGAATCAGCAACTTGATCTATCCTAGACCCTTTCCTACAATCAATTGTCTTATGCTCATAGCCATTGCATGCAAAACAATAACCATAGAAGGAGGACTTATAACTTACAAATTTGTTTTTCCAAACATGTGGAGATCTTGTAGGCTTGTTTTCTCCATTCCTTCTTCCTTTGTTGTTGATCCTGGGATGCTCATTTGCAGCAGACATATGTCCTTCATCTGACCCTTTTTGTCTCCATACTTGATTAGTTTTGTGAGAAACAACAATATTTGATCTTCTTCAACAAGGAGGTCTTCTAGACTTTCTTGTGTTCTCATCTCTATTGTAGCCATCTTCATTTAGCTTTCCTTTTCCTTTTGAATCAACATGAATCTTCCTTGTAGCAGCAACCTTCATCTTCATGTTTTCAGCCATTGTAGTGAGATCTATCTTCTTCCTTGGAGCATTCCTAACTATGAAGGTATGTCTATTAGCATTCAAGCTTTAAGACACAAAATTTTTGTCACCTTTTGATGATTATCCACTGGTAGAACATTGGCCAACCTCACATCCTAACCTAGTGGTATGTTTTGAATGCTTATGTTTAATTAACATTTCATCTAATGCTTTGGTGCTGCTATCATACTTTTGTTAGGATAACCGGTGAACAAATAAGAGGGGGGGGGGGGGGTCAATACATTGTTAACAAATTATAACTTTTAATCCACAATATAACCTTAAATAGATCAAGTACCAGTAAAGCACAAATAGATGCCGATAGAAATGGATACCAGTAAATAATACAACTTAGCAATTAACCAAATAATCAATGCAAAGCAATCATACCACATAACACCAT
Source organism: Cryptomeria japonica (assembly GCF_030272615.1). Taxonomy (NCBI): domain Eukaryota; kingdom Viridiplantae; phylum Streptophyta; class Pinopsida; order Cupressales; family Cupressaceae; genus Cryptomeria; species Cryptomeria japonica. The sequence goes on along the minus strand of NC_081405.1, from coordinate 203,955,295 downwards.
GATTTGTACGTGGAAAACCCAGAAAGGGAAAAACCATGGTGGGAAGCCTACACACAATCAAATGATACTTTTGCAAAAAGTATGTGTTACAATAAGGGGCCTGCACTTGCAGGAAGGCACACTACCTAGAGCGTATTGCTCATTATAAAAGAGTCTCACTGACTACAGAGAGGCTACAACCTTCTCCAGATAAATGTACAACAATCCAATAGAGTGAACTGCTGGAAATAGCATCTACTATGCCTGATTATAGTCCCAATTAAGCTCAATGCTGGAGGAGTAAATCCTCTTCTGAAACCGATTTGATCACCAATGATCGATCAACTCCTCTGCCTTAATGATATTACAATATTCTCACATTACATTCCTTGATCATGACCTTTCCAATAACCATGATACTTTACAAAGAGTTTCTACCTCTTATTTATACAAACACTAAGGCCTAAACCAATTAGGTCAGCCACCTAAAGATATTACAATAATATTATTACATAATTTCTTATTACAATGATATTCCATGTCAGCTTAAGATCAAAATAATAATAAAAAATCCATAAAACATCTTGAATCATCCAGGTAACGTGTAGAGTACATGCTAGCATGATACTGGTCCATAACCTAGATAGGTACCAGACCTATTCTGGGTCCATCACACCAAAGTAATGTCTTCAAACAATTGAAGTATGATCAACAAACATCTTCAGCATCCTGAAATACTTGAAGAAGCTGCACCAACACCAATTGTGCATCCTGTCATGATTCCTCATTGAAAGCTCTATCGGTAAAGCCTTAAACCAGTGCTGGTAAGGGTTTACCAGTGTGTATGATAACATCCAATTATCAAGACAATACCAATAGACCAAAACATACTTATGGAGCATATAACACATGAAATCCAATATACTTTACTGATCCAGACATGCTAGAATTGCCAACCAGATAATCTCTTCTGCCAGTAACACTAGATCTTATACCCGTAACCTATCTGCCGATAACCATCCATATCAGTCAATGTAAGTTTGTCTGCCAGTAACAACTAGTGTTGACATCAATGACAAAACATCAATGCCACACATAATCAATTCATCCATAATGCCAACAATCTCCCCCTTTGGCATTGATGGAAACACTAGCTATGAAAAACATGTAAGTACCAAGAAATGCCAAACAAGTCTCCCCCTATGGAAGACAACCAACAATCAATAGCTCTCCCCCAGTGAATGATATCTCTTTAAGGCTTTGAACAAATCTCTCTCCCCAATGTATACAACTTTTCTTTTATTTTCACATCAATATCTCTCCCCCTTTGACATCAATGGCAGAAACCTGACAAAAATATCAAAGAAATGATATAAACCTCTTAATCTCAAAGCTGACTACTCCCCCTGAGTAGTAGCACCACTCATCAATGCCAAAATGGATAATGTTCCTGATAATGCATACCGGACTGATCACAAACTTCATCAATCAAGTCTTTGCCAGAGGGGCAGAAACCCCTAACCTGTCTCAAGTATTCAAATGATTCCTTAGACAATGGTTTAGTGAATATGTATGCAATCTGTTCTTTAGTGTTCACATAAATTAATTTGACTTCCTTTGCTTCTACCTTGTCCTTCAGAAAGTTATACTTTATTGAAATATGCTTAGTCTTAGATTGAAATATCGGATTCTTGGACATGTCAATAGCTACAGAGTTATCACAGTAGATAACTACTGGTTCACTACAATTTAGCCTGAAATCCTTCAACATTTTCTTCATCCACAAAAATTGAGTGCAATTAGCTGTTGCTACAACATACTCAGCTTCTGTAGTAGATAAAGAAATGCATGACTTTTTTTTGCTTATCCATGAAACCAGTTTCTTTCCAAGAAAGAAAGCTCCACCAGAAGTGCTTTTCCTATCATCAATATTACCTGCCCAATCTGAGTCAGTATATGTACATAAAGTGAAATCATCGTTCCTGGAATACCATAAGCCATATTCTGTTGTTCCTTGCAAATACTTGAATATCCTTTTTACTACACATTCATGATTTTCTTTAGGATTAATTTGATATTTTGAAACAATACTTACTACATTCATAATATCAGGTCTAGTTTGAGTTAGATATAATAGACTACCAATCATAGATTTATACCTTGTTGGATTTATCGGTGAAGAAGTATCCTTGATAGATAATTTATCACTTGTATCCATAGGATTACTTATTGGTTTGGAATTCTCCATACCAAACTTTTTCAACAATTCCCTTAGATACTTAGTTTGACAGATAAAAATGCCTTTGTCAGTTTGAGTAATCTGCAAACCTAAGAAAAATTTCATCTCACCAATCATGGACATTTCAAATTCATTCTTCATGTTGTTAGAAAATTCCATGCACATTTTATCTTCTCCAAAAATTATATCATCAACAAACACTTCAATAATAAGAATATCATTATCAGTGATCTTATAATATAGATTACTATCAACACTACCTTTAGTAAAACCAAGCTTCAAAATATATTTATCCAACCTTGCATACCAAGCTCTAGGAGCCTGTTTCAAACCATATAAAGCTTTCTTCAATCTACAAACCATGTCTTTGTCATTTGTCAGTGAAAATCCATCAGGTTTCTCAATGTAAACTTCTTCCTCAAGCTCACCATTCAAAAATGCACATTTGACATCCATTTGATAAACTTTATAGTTCTTATAAGCTGCATAGGCAAGAAATAATCTAACAGCTTCAATTCTAGCTACAGGTGCAAATGTCTAATGATAATCAATTCCTTCCATTTGAGAATGTCCTTTACAAACCAATCTAGCCTTGTTCCTTATAACTTGACCATCCTCATTCAGTTTATTTCTAAAAACCCATTTAGTTCCAATAACATTCTTATTTTTAGGTCGAGAAACTAAAGACCAAGTTTCATTCTTCTCTATTTGATCTAATTCATCTTCCATGGCCTTTAAACAATGTTTATCCTTACAAGATTCAATAATAGTTGTCGGTTCAACTTGAGAAATAAGGCATACCTCTTCATTTGCCAATTATCTTCTTGTCATTACTCCCTTGTTCCTATCTACAATAATTTGATCTTCAAAATGATTTAATCTTACATAACTTGGAGTCTTTTGAACTTCACACTCACCACTATGATAATCAGTCATAGTTGAATTTTCTGATTGTGCTGGTGTAACTGTTTCAACTTCCTGTACCGGTTGAGGCATTGTTGGTTCAGTTATGATCATTTCCACTGTTGGTACCCTGTCATATGATATAGAATGATTTCTGTACTGTTCATCCACTTTCACATTAGCACTTTCTACAATTTTCTGCAATCTTTTGTTATAACATCTATATGCTTTGCTCTCAATTGAATAACTAAGAAATATCCCTTCATCACATCTAGGATCAAACTTTCCAATTGAATCATCTCTTTTGATATAGAATTTACTTCCAAAAATTCTGAAATACTTAATAGTAGATGTATGTCCAAACCATAGTTCATAAGGGGTCTTACCAGTTTCACCTTTAATGTGAACTTTGTTCAGTGTGTAGACTATTGTACTCACTGCTTCTCTCTAGTAGATATGAGGCAATTTGTCTTCCATCGTCATAGATCTAGCTGCATCCAAAATGGTTATGTTCTTTCTTTCAACTACTCCATTTTGTTGAGCAGTCCTAGGTGCAGATAGTTGTCTCTTGATTCCATTTGTCTCATAATAATTGTTAAAATCATGAGAAGTGAACTCATCACCATGAACTGATCTTAGACATTTGATTTTCAATCTAGTTTTTGTTTCAACCTTCTCTTTAAAGATCTTGAATTTCTCAAAAGCTTCTAACTTCTCCCTCAGAAAAGTCACCCACATCATTCTAGAATAGTCATCAATAATCAGCATGAAATACCTATCACCTTGAAAGCTTCTAGTCCTTGCTGGACCACATAAGTCAGCATGAATCAAATCAAGTACATCATTAGATTCATCATGTATTCTTCTAAAATAACTTCTAACTTGCTTACCCAATTGACATTCCTTACATACTGGATTATGAGGCTTCATAATCTTAGGTATATCTTTGACTGCCTTAGTTGAACTGATCTTAACAATACAATCAAAATTAACATGACACAACCTCTTATTACATAGCCAACTCTCATCAATATGAGAAATCACACATGTCTTATTACCAGTGTTCAAGTGAAAGATGTTACTTGATGTCTAAATACTAGTTGCAATCTTCAAACCAGTTTTGTTAATGATTTTGCATTTTCTATCCTTAAACTTAAGTTGAAATCCCTTATCAACTAATTGACCAACACTCAAAAGATTATGCCTTAAACCTTCTACATAATAGACATTATCAGTTTTATGCTTGCCATCCAAAGAAATAATACCTCTACCTTTGATCATACATGCCTTGTCATCTCCAAATCTGACTTGACCACCATTGCATTCTTGCAGGGACAAAAATTTCCTTTTATCTCCAGTCCTATGATGTGAGTATCCACTATCAATTACCCATTCATCCTTATCTTTGACTTTTGCTGCCAGGGACTTCTCTTCATTTTTGATAGCCGGTTCTGGTTCATCTTCCTTCAAAGCATAGAGCACCCATTACTTTCCATTTCTAGATCCACTAGCTGATTCTTTTGCTGGTTCATCTCCAGAGTCATCAGTTACTCCTTCCTCATCTGCTATGTAGCAATGTTTGTTTTTCTTGAATCTATATTTTTTTGGGTTAGGCTTAAAGGTTTTCTTAACTCTTTCCTCAAACCTTTCATTCCTTTCAGGACATCTAGATGAAAAATGACCAATCTTATTACATGCAAAACATTTCAAAGCTGCTTTTCCTTCATACTTACTTCCAATTGGACCTTTAGGTACTCTTCTAGCAAATAAGGCTTCAAGTTGCTTAAGCTCTTCATCTTCTTTCCTCATGTCTTCCAATTCTTTTGCATATAGGGATCTCCAATCACTTTTGCTGGTAGATGTTGATGATGATGCATGAAAAGCAGGTTCAGACTTTACAACTCTAGAAGATCCAAATTCTTCAAGCTCAACAGTAGATAATTTCCCAATCAGAATGTCTTTGTTGACTGAAGTGTTTTCCATTTTTCTAAACTCATTAATTGCTGTTGCCTTCAACTTGTAAGTTAGTGGAAGGGCTCTCAAGACTTTGGAAACTATTTCATCTTCACTTATAAATCCTCCACAACATTGAATTCCCAAAACAATCTCATTTACTCTTTCCATAAACACAACAATTCTTTCATTTTCTTCCATTTTTAAGGTTTTCATACCTTACTCGGTAACCCTCAAGTTTAGCAATTTTGACAGTAGGGTCACCTTCATTCAAAGTTTTCAATTTGTCCCATATAACCTTAGCTAATGATTTATCAGTCAATCCCATGATCTGTTGATCAGTAAGTGCACACAAGAGGGCTTCTCTAGATCTGCAATCATTTTCAATATTCTTGTCCAGGTCTGTAGGAGCAGGATTGCTATATGCCAGATCATAAGGTGTGTATCCTTTCTCAGTGATCTCCCAAATATCCTTGCCAAGACATCTAAGATAAGTCTCCATTCAAATTTTCCATATCCCATAATTTGTTCCATAAACCTTAGGGATTTCTCTTCTAAAAATAGTTGTCGGTGGATTAGAAGTGTTAGCTACCATAGGATCTACCTCATGGGGTTAAGCTTCTGCAAAAGAGGACCAAAGATCTGATACCAATTGTTAGGATAACCAGTGAACAATTGAGAGGGGGGGGGGGGTGAATCAATTGTTAACAGATTATAACTTTTAATTCACAATATAACCTTAAATAGATCAAGTACTGGTAAAGCACAAACAGATGTCGGTAGAAACAGATGCCAGTAAACAATACAACTTAGCAATTAATAAAATAATCAATGCAAAGCAATCATACCACATAACACCATGATTTTTATGTGGAAAAACCAAAAAGGGAAAAACAACGGTGGGAAGCCTACCCATAGTTAGATGATACTTCTGTGGAAAGTATGTGTTACAATGAGGGGCCTGCACTTGCAGGAAGGCACACTGCCTAGAGCGTACTGCTCATTACAAAAGAGTCTCACTGGCTACAAATAGGCTACAACCTTCTCAAGATAAATGTACAATAATCCAATAGAGTGAATTGCTAGAAATAGCATCTACTATGCTTGATTATAGTCCCAGTTAAGCTCAATGTCGGAGGACTAAATCCTCTTTAGAAACCAATCTGATCACCAATGATCGATCAACTCCTCTGCCTAAATGATATTACAATATTCACACATTACATTCCTTAACCGTGACCTTTCCAATAACCATGATACTTTACAAAGAGTTTCTACCTCTTATTTATACAAACCCTAAGGCCTAAACCAATTAGGTCGGCCACCTAAAGATATTACAATAATATTATTACATAATTCCTTATTACAATGATATGCCATGTCGGCTTAACATCAAAACAATAATAACAAATCCATAAAACATCTTGAATCATCTAGGTAATGTGTAGAGTACACGCTAGCAGGATACCAGTCCATAACCTAGATAGGTACCGGACCTATTCTGGGTCCACCACGCCAAAGCAATGTCTTCAAACAATTGAAGTATGATCAATGAACATCTTTAGCATTCTGAAATCCTCGAATAAGCTACACCAACACCAATTGTGCATCCTGTCATGATTCCTCAATGAAAGCTCTGTCAATAAAGCCTTAAACCAGTGTCGGCAAGGGTTTACCAGTGTGTATAATAACATCCAATTATCAAGCCAATACCAACTGACCAAAACATTCTTATGGAGCATATAACACATGAAATCCAATATACTTTACTGATCCAAACATGTCGGAAGTGCCAACCAAATAATCTCTTCTGTTGATAACACTAGATCTTATACCGGTAACCTGTCTGTCGGTAACCATCCATATCAGTCAGTGTAAGTCTGTCTGCTAGTAACAACTAGTGTTGACATCAATGACAAAACATCAATGCCACACATAATCAATTCATCCATAATGCCAACAACTTCTTCCTTAGATTAAGTTCCTCTTGGCACTCTTTTCCTTTTGTCTCAATTTCTTCACCTTCTTCATCACTGCCAAAAGGGTCCTGTCTACTAGATTGAGATGTATTGTCACAACAAGATGTTCTCTCCTCATCTTGTATCCCTTGTGCCATGAGTAGATGTGATTCATTTTCATCTTCATTGCAACAACTGACAGGTCTACACTTATTAACTTCAAATTTATCTGCTTCATAAATTTTCTTCCTCTCACAATCCTATCCAACAATGGTAGGCTCTTCACCATATAGTTTCTTCAATATATCCCACAACCTCTTTGCATATTTGCATCTATCAACCTCTAAAGACACTGTATGAGGCAACCCACTAAATATAGCCTTCATGGCTTCGACATTGCAATCATATCTTCTTTTTGCTTCAGGATATGTTGGAAGACTACCAGGACTAGAGTAACCATTTACAACTGACATCCAAATGTCAAAGCCTAAAGCAAACAAATAAACTTCCATTCTTATACTCCAAGTGACATAGTTTGAACCATCAAACATAGGTGCGGGGATTGACTCAAATTTAACCATTGTGTCCAGACACCAGAATCTACCCAAGCTGGAGAAAAATTTTCAACTAGGGAACCTAGGGCTCTAATACCAATTGTTGGTGCACAATGGACCATTAAGAGGGAGCTGAATTAGTGGTAATCAATAAAAACATTTGCCTTCTAAAGATCTAAGCAACAATATCATTAATTACAAAACAATGAGCATATATGATTAGCATATCAATAAACACACATAAAAGGGACATCACATAAAACCAGATGTATGAGGTAAACCCAATATGGGAAAAACCTCAGTGAGAATATCTACTGGAGTCTACGACTCCAATCCAGCCTCACAATAAAATCACCGGTTACAACTTTTATGGTCATCAACCCAAAGGAGCACCAATCCCTGAAGTTTAGGGCACCAACCCAAGGAGCACCAACCCCTATAGTTTATGAGCTTCTCCTCAAAGGAGGACCTACCTCTACCCTAAGCACCCACTCAGAGATTACAATGAATGTAATTACAAATACATGTTATATAACTTGTAGCAAATGAGGTTTTGCAACACATTACTAAACTGCTCTCTTCCTGATCTCTTCTTCTTTGTTTTTTTCTCTCTATCTGTGTCTGCACTTGATTTCTTCTCTTTTCTCTCTATCTTCAACTTGGATCACTTCTCCTCTTATATCTTTTTTCCTTTCTGCCTTGGCTCTATACACTCTTGATTCTGCTACTCTCTCTCACTTGGTGTTTGCTCTACTTTTTCCACCCTGCAACACACCACTATCTATTCTCTCCTGAGCTTCTTTTCATCTCCTTAGCAGCACACACTCAACCAACACCCATCATCAACCTCACTATGCCAACAAGTCTATGTTTTTGTATTAAACATCCACCTCCAAGAGGTCGATTGGATCATAACTCATCATATGTAGGATAACTATTGTTCTTCCTCGTTTTCATGTCACGTAGTCTGTGATTTCCTATGCATCATGCAGATTGTTCATTTAGTCGGTCCAGTTGGCAATCTGAATCTTTAGACACACAAAGAGCTAACCTGTGTTCATGATCAAATTTGAATCTGAGTCATTCATGTAGGAGGGCTTGATCATCATTTTCATCATGGTGGTTCCATGTGCCACATCATCCCTATGTTCTAGTCTATCTACTCTATGACTTGTCCACACATCTCTCAACTACTCATGTCAAATTGCATCAAATGCCTCTCCATTTGGCCAACTCTGTATCTGCAAGATTTACCTCCAAGAATAGATTCAAAATTTAATCTCCTCAACCTCTGAGAGATTGTGTTTGCTTACTAATCAAATTCTCAATACACCACTTAGATAGATAGTCATCATCTGTAAATGCATTCTCCCTATCTTCTAATTGAACACTTGCATTTAATGACTCTATATTGAGTTGTTGATGATCTCCACTATATCATATTGGATTACCTGTACTGAACACATCTCCTCTATTCACACACTGTTCATTGTACCTGGTCTTCTATGTTTGGCAAACTGAATCTATCCCATGGATTTGATTTCCTACATATTGATCATCTTGAGTTGCGCACCTGTCTGCTACTAGATCACCATTAATTAAATCACCATTCTCTATCGACCTGCCCTAAAGAGATCATCAACCACCTCATTAAATAGATCACCATCTCTATAAGCACCAGCCTCTACATATCAGATTTCATTATCGACCACTTGGGGGCCATTTGTCTTCATTTTTTTCATCCACATCACTTTATCAATGTTGGTCAATTGCCACATAAGCCTCTACATCAATCGACATGCATTTGTGGCATCAAATTTGTCATTCAACATTTTTGGTCATACTTGGTTGATTGCCATGTGGATTATTGAGTCTATCGGCTTTCAAACATGTCATCCAAATCACTTGGTCAATCCTGGTCAATTGCACATGTGGACCTCTAAGTTTATCAGCTTGCAGACATATCAGGTTTACAATAAGATAGTATGCCGATCCACTCTAGTTCCATGTTACTCTTATCGGGTAAACTCATTCTAATATATCTCCTTGAAGCTCTATCAGAAAGGCTTTAACTATCGACATAGGGAAAACATGTTAGGTCAACCAAAAAAATCATTCCAATGACACACAATCAACCTCCCTTTATTGGCATAGCTGTCTCGAAAGGTCAACTTCATGGTGACAAGGTACATTGGCATATGTTACTTTGGTGAGAACCTCCATCAGAATAACCAACACTATCATCTTAGCACTTGGACTCTAACCCATCAAAAAAAACCTATTTTGATGACCAAACATGAACAGACATCGGCATAGCTACTCCAAAATCACAACACCACTGTCCTTCAACATAGATGCTTGCCTATTCTACCCATGTGGGATAAGCCTGTGTAGGATAAGCCTTTGTTATCTTTGTGTGGTATGGCTTTACTCTTGTTAGCTTGCACAACTTTTGTGTAGCTCTTTAACATATGCGGGATAAGGTCTCTCCTATTTGTCTTCACTTTTCCTTATCCCGCGAGCCTCTTCTCATCCCATCTTGGTCATGGGGGATAAGGGAATCCAAAAAATTCCTTTTAGTTCCTTGTCCCGCATGACATTTGTTGGTCTCATTTGACATCACGGGATAAGAGAGAACATCTCTCCACTTTGACCTCCTTTGACTTTCTTATCCCGAACAACCCTCGTTGAACACTTTTGACAACGCAGGATAAGATATACCACTGTTTTCTTCACTCAAGTGTTATCCCACAAGGTTATCTTACCTTGTATAATATGTCACGGGATAGGCTGAGTAGCATAACCTGCATGTTATTGACTAGCCAGTATGACCAATCAGTCATGTTATTGACAACCTAGGTCACATAACCAATGTGTTATTGACACTTGTAGACACATAACCATCCTGTTATTGACATTTACATACACATAACCATTGTGTTATTGAAACCTCCTATCATAGTACACAACAACCCTTTGGTCATAGCGATAGCAATCACCAGCATATTATTGACAATTTAGTCACATGTTATTGACATCTATAGTTATACCTTTCCTGATTCAAACCGATTTTCTTGATGCCTTCACCACTACATTACCCTTTGTCTTCTTCATCCAATTACTTATCCTCTTGGAAAATTCCAAGCTTTCCATCTGTATCTCCTTGTGCGTATAACATGGCTTGTTATATGATTCTACAGTAGTACTCATGCCCTTGGTCCTCAAATAACTTGATACAACACAATATCAACTAATCTAATCTTCCTATGGGTCACATCTTGCATCTCTCAACTTGAGACCATAGCATCTTCTCACCTTCCCTTTGTGAGTTATCTCCTCTAGGAAACCTTGACCTTTCCCTCAAGATCATCATATGGCATTGTTGCATCTTCATCTTCCTCTAGGGAACACATAATACTGCAACTTTATGCTTTGTCAACTTGATGCCCACATGTCTCTTCATCTTTGTGGCACTTATCATTTCTACATCTTTGTCCACTACATCATCTCAATTCTTGACATCAATTTGTTGGTCATTTGGTGGAATTGATTATGTGTTACATTGATGTTTTCTCATTGATTCCAACACTAGTTATTTTGATGCTTTACTAACACCCTTCTGGTCTGGATAGGTTGAGCGGTTTCTAGTTGATTTGGATCCGGCATGATTTGGTAGGCTCTGGTATATTTTGGTTATGTTATGGGCTTGTTCATGATACTCATGCTCATATTTAGTAAGTCAGTTTCAGTTTGGTAATCAGATGCTATCTTTTTTTCTTAGAAGCTTGGTTTCTAGTTTTGACAAGGGTTTCACCGGCAGAGATTTTAATGAAGATCTTTGATGAATTGCATAAGTGGTGTTGGGGAAGCTTCTGGTGGAGTTTCAGGATACTATTGGTGATCATGTTTGAGACTTGGTAGATTGAGATCATTTTTGTAGAATATGGACCTATACGGGGTCTCGGTTGATCTAGGTTATGGACTGGCTTTAATGTAACGTGTGGATTGGACCTCTCGATACATTTCTAGGATTTCTTATGTATTGGATATTATTTATTTGGTCTAAGGCCGACATGGTTTGTAATTATGTAATTGGCTTATTATCTGGTGGTCGAACTAATTGTTTATGGTTGAGGGTTTGTATATATGGATGTAAGATCTCATTGTAGATCATCATGGTTATGTTAGAGGCCATGGTCAAGGGATGTAATGTGTGAATAATGTAATATCATTCAGGTAGAGGATTTGGTCGATCATTACAGATTGAATTGGGTCTATGTAAGAGGATTTAGTCCTTCGGTATTGAGCTTAACCGGAACTATACTCAGGCATAGGAGATGCTATTTTTTGCAGTTGAACACTTCTCCAGATTATAGTCTGGATTTCTATGTAGTCAGTGAGACTCATTTTGTGATGAGTAGTGCGCTATAGGCTATTGGCCTTCCTGCAAGTGCAGGCCCCTCAATTGTAATTCACATACTTACCACAAAAGTATTATCTTACTGTGGGTAGGCTTCCCACTGTGGTTTTTCCCTTTACTGGGTTTTCTACATACAAATCTTGGTGTCATGTGGATGGTATTTATTCTATGATTATTGTTGATGCTTAATTGGTTTAACTGCTATTCTGGTATTAATGTTTTGGATTTTGGTATTAAAGTTTTAATTTCTAATGGTTTTGGTAATCTATGACAACTGATTCACCCCCCCTCTTAGTTGACTTTTGGTTATTTGAACTGTCTAACAATTGGTATTAGATCTTTGGTCCTCTCTGTAGAAATCTTAACCACTTGAGGAAGATCCTATAGTGACTAATAGTTCAAGTTCATCCAGTTCTTTTGTAGCTATCTTTTGGAGAGATATTCCTAGGCTTGATGGAACAAATTACACAGTATGTAAGATTCAGATGGAGACTCATCTGAGATGTATTGGCAAGGAGATTTTGGAGATCACACATAATGGTGTCACACCTTATAATCTAGCATCTGGAAATCCTCCTCTAGCAAACCTAGATAAGAAGCTTGAGAATGATTGTAGAGAAAGAGAAGCCCTCTTGTGTGCACTTTCTGATCAACAAATAATTGGATTAATCGACAAATCATTTGGAAAGGCTATATGGGATAAGTTGGAGACTCTTAATGAAGGTGAACCTATAGTAAAGATTTCTGAACTTGATGGTTACCGGGTGAGATATGAAAACCTAAATATGGAAGAAGATGAAAGGATTACTTCATTCATCGAAAGGGTAAATGAGATTGTTATGGGAATACAATGTTGCAGTGGAACTCTGAGCGAAGATGAAATTTTTTCTAAAGTTTTGAGAGCCCTACCACCGGCTTAAAAAATGAAGGTTACTGCTATTAATGAGTTGAGAACAATGGCTAATACATCTATCAACTGAGATACCTATGTTGGGAAACTATCTACTTTTGAGCTTGAAGAATTTGGACCTTCTGGAGCTATGAAGACTAAACTTGCTTTTCATGCATCTACATCTACAATCGGTAAGCAAGATTGGAAAGATTTGTATGCAAAGGAATTAGAAGATATTAAGACATAAGATGATGAGTTTGAGAAACTTGAAGAACTATTTTCTAGAAGAGTACCTAAAGGACTGGTAGGAAGTAAGTATGAAGGAAAAATACCTTTTAAATGTTTTGCACGTAATAAGATTGGTCATTTTGCATCTAGATGTCCTGAAAGGAATTCAAGGTTTGAAGAAAGAGTTAGAAGATCATTTAATCCTAACCCTCGATATTAGAACAAGTATAAGTACAAGAAAAACAAAGACAAGTCATGCTACATAGAAGATAAGTAAGGCATTACTAATTCTGATGATGAACCAGTAGAAGACTCTGCTAGTGGTTCTGGCAATGGAAAGGAATGGGTTTTCCTGGCTATCAAAAAAGATGATCTGGCACTGGAAGAGAATTTACCTGAAGAGAAGGCACTTTTTGCTAAAATTGAAGACATGGATGAATGGGTAATTGACAGTGGTTGTTCACATCATATGATTGAAGATAAAGGGAATTTTCTATCTTTGCAAGAATTTGATGGCAGTCTAGTTAGATTTGGAGATGATAAATGATGTATGATCAAAGGAAAAGGAACTATATCATTGGATGGTAAGAACAACACTAACAATGTTTATTATGTTGAAAGTTTAAGGCATAATCTTTTGAGTATAGGACAATTGGTTGATAAGGGATTTCAATTATAGTTCAAGGATGGAAAATGCAAAATCATTAACAAATTTGGTTTGAAAAATTGCAACCGGTACATATGCAAAAGGTAAGATTATATGGATATACCTAAGATTAGAAGCCCTATAATCTGATATGTAAAAAATGTCAAATGGGTAAATAGGTCAGAACATCTTTTAGGAGTATACAAGATAAATCAAATGATGTTCTTGATCTTATTCATACTATTTTGTGTGGCCCTACTAGAGTTAAAAGTTTTCAAGGTGATATATATTTCATGCTAATCATAGATGATTATTCTAGAATGATGTGGGTTACTTTTCTAAGAGAAAATTTAAAACATTTGAAAAGTTTAAAATATTTAAGGCTAAAGTGGAAACTAAGACAGGATTGAAGAATAAATGTTTGAGGTCAAATCATGGTGGAGAATTTAATAACTTTTGTGAGAAGCATGGTATAAAAAGACAATTTTATGCTCCTCGGACACCTCAACAGAATGGAGTTGTGGAAAGGAAGAACAAAACTATCTTGGATGCTCTTATGAAAATGATGATGGAAGCTAGTCTACCTCATATCTATTGGAGAGAAGCAATGAGCACAACAGTTTATACATTCAACAGAGTACATATCAAAGTAGAAATCGGTAAGACACCTTATGAATTATGGTTTGGCAATACACCCATAATTAATTATTTTTGAATATTTGGTAGTAAATGTTATATCAGGAGAGATGATATCATTAGGAAATTTGATCCTAGATGTGATGAAGGAATATTTCTCGGTTATTATAATGAAAGAAAAGAATATAGATGTTATAACAAGATATTGCAGATAATTGTAGAGAGTGTTAATGTCAAAGTAGATGACCTGACTAGAAGTCAAATAAGAGTTTATGAGAAGGAACTTGAAGTGAAGATTATATCTGAACTGGTAGCACCTTTATTTGAATAGAGTGTTGAACTAGTTACTCTAGCAATATCAGAGAATTCTACAATGACTGAAGATTAGGGAAGAGGAACAGTGAGTCAGAGGAATAGTGAGTCAGAGGAATCCTAGGTATGTGAGATTGAATCATTCATAAGATCAGATCATTGGGGATAGAGCAATGGAGTAATGGAAAGAAGAAGACTGGCAACTAATGAGGTATGTTTAATTTCACAAGTTGAACCAGTATTAGTAATTAAGGCATGTAAAAATGAAAATTGGTTGAAAGCTATGGAAGAAGAATTAGATCAGATTGAGGAAACTAACACATGGACTTTGGTTCCCTGGCCTAAAAATAAGAATGTTATTGGAACTAAATGGGTTTTTAGAAATAAATTGAATGAGGATGGTCAAGTTATAAGAAATAAGGCTAGATTGGTTTGTAAAGGATATTCTTAGAAGGAAGGAATTGATTATGGAGAAAAAATTTTCACCTGTAGCTAGGATTGAAGCTATAAGATTATTTCTTGCCTATGCTGCTTATAAAAACTACAAGGTTTATCAGATGGATGTTAAATGCGCATTTTTGAATGGGGATCTTGATGAGGAAATTTATATTGAGCAACCTAATGGTTTTTCACTATTAGATGATACAAACATGGTTCGCAGGTTAAGGAAAGCTTTATATGGATTGAAACAAGCACCTAGAGCTTGGTATGCAAGGTTGAATAAATATCTTTTGAAACTTTGTTTTACAAAGGGTAGTGTTGAGAGTAATTTATATTATAAGATCACAGATGATGATATACTGATTATTGAAGTATTTGTTGATGACATTATTTTTGGAGGTGAAGATAAATTATGCATAGAATTTTCTAAAAATATGGAGAAAGAATTTGAGATGTCTATGATTGGTGAGATGAATTTTTTCTTAAGTTTGCAAATTACTCAGACTGATAAAGGTATTTTCATCTTTCAAACTAAGTATGCTAAGGAATTATTGAAGAAATTTGGTATGGGAGATTCTAATCTGGTAAGTACTCCTATGGTTACAAATGAGAAATTGACAAGAAAAGATGTTTGTGCACTGGTAAATCCTACAAGATACAAATCTATGATTGGAGGTCTTCTTTATTTGACTCAGACTAGGCCTAACATTATGAATTTTGTTTGTATTGTTTCAAGATTACAGAGTTATCCTAGAGAAAATCATGAGATTGCGGTGAAAAGGATTTTTTAGATACTTGCAAGGTACATCAAAATATGATTTGTGGTACCCTAAGGATGATAACTTTACTTTTTGTGCACATACAAATGTTGATTGGATTGGAGATGTTGATGACCAGAAAAGTACTTCTGGCTGAGCTTTATTTCTTCAAAAGAAGTTGGTTTCATGGATCAGCAAGAAATAGTCATGCACTTCTTTATCTACTGCTAAAGCTAAGTATGTTGCTATTGCTACTAACTATACACAAGTTTTATAAATGAAGCAAATGCTTAAGGATATAAAGGTGGATTGGGATGTTATTGATATATCAAAGAATTCGGTATTTCATTCTAAGACAAAGAACACATCTTTCAAGTATAACTTTTTGAAGGAAAAGGTGGAAGCAAATGAAGTTAGACTAGTTTATGTGAACTCTAAAGAGCAGATTGTAGATATTTTCACTAAACCTTTGCCCAAGGATTCATTTGAGTACCTGAGAGACTAATTGGGATTTTTTGCCCCTCTAGTAGAGACTTGATTGATGCGGATTGGCATCAGTCCAGTATGCATTATCAAAGATCTATTCATTTCCAACACTAATGTGGGGATGCTACTGCTCAGGGGGAGTAATCAACCATGTGATTCAGTGGTTTATGTTTTTTCTTTGATATTTTTGTTAGATTTCTGGCATTGATGTCAAAGGGGGAGTGATGTTGATGTGAAAAAGAAAGAAAGGATAAATTTAGAGCTTATAGAGATATTATTCACAGGGGGAGTTTGGTCTTTAGTTTAGACCTGTATGTGGGAGATTGTTGGTTGTCTTCCATTGGGGAGACTTGTTTGGCATTTCTTGGTACTTAGATGTTTTTTGCATCTAGTGTTTCCATCAATGCCAAAGGGGGAGATTGTTGGCCATTTGGTGGAATTGATGTTTTGTCATTGATGCCAACACTAGTTGTTTGGATGATTTACCGGCACCCTTTGGGTCTTGATAGGTTAAGTGGTTTCTGGTTGATTTGGATCCGACATGATCCGTAGGCTCCTGTATGTTTTGGTTAAGGAATGGTCTTGTTCATGATACTTATGATCATATTGAGTAAGTTGGTTTTGGTTTGGTAATCAGATGCTATCCTGTTTGCTTAGAAGTTTGGTTTTTGGTTCCAGCAAGGGTTTCACCAGTAGAGATTTTGCTGAAAATCTTTGATGAATTGTATAAGTGGTGTTGATGCATCTTTTTGTGGAGTTTTAGGATGTTGTTGGTGATCATGTTCAAGACTTGGCAGATTTAGATCATTGTTGTAGTGTATGGAACTATACTGGGTCCCAATTGATCTAGGTTATGGACCGACTTTAATGTAATGCATGGATTGGACCTCTCAATACGTTTATGGGATATCTTATGTGTTGGATATTATTTGTCAACATGGTTTGTAATTATGTAATTGGTTTATTATCTAGTGGCTGACCTAATTGTTTATGGTTGAGGGTTTGTATATATAGATGTAAGATCTCATTGTAGATCATCATGGTTATGTTAGAGATCATGGTTAAGGGATGTAATGGGTGAATAATGTAATATCATTTAGGTAGAGGATTTGGTCAATCATTGGAAATCAAATTGGGTTTCTGTAAGAGGATTTAGTCCTTTGGTATTGAGCTTAACCAGAACTATACTCAAGCATAGGAGATGCTATCTTTTGCAGTTCAACACTTCTCCAGATTGTAGTCTGGATTTCTATATAGTTAGTTAGACTCCTTTTTTGATGAGAAGTGCACTCTAGGTTGTTGGCCTTCCTAAGTGCAGGCCCCTCAATTTTAATTCACATACTTACTAAAAAAGTATTATCTAACCATGGGTAGGCTTCCCACCATGGTTTTTCCCTTTACCCAGTTTTCCATGTACAAATCTTGGTGTCATGTGGATGGTATTTATTCTATGATTATTGTTTATACTTAATTGGTTTAACCGCTATTCTGGTATTAATGTTTTGGGTTTGGGTATTAAAGTTTTAATTGCTAATGGTTTCGGTAATCTGTGACAATTGATTCACCCCCCTCTCAGTTATCTTTCAGTTATTAGAACTGTCTAACACAATTAACTCTGCATGCTAGCTACATCTTCATCTAGTGGGTATCATGTAAGTCTCTTTGCAACTTCATCAACTCAGCCTTGCACACATATATGCTGACATCAATGACAACCTTAAGGCTAACATATCTACATGGCTTATCCCATAGTTTGTGAATACATCATGGAAGGAGAAATCACCAAAAAAAGAGCTAATTGGATTACCAAGATCCTTGAGTATGACATTGATGTCAGGCCTACCAAGGTAATCTGAGGAAAAGGTCTATGTGAATACTCAGCTTAGGAACATGAGGACCTGGGAGAAACTCAAGATGAGATGATGCTAATGCATACAGAACCGAAGGAGAGGAACTGGATCACTGACCAAAAAATCTTCATGCAAATCATAAATTTTCCTCCAAAAATCCCTATGGAGAAGAAAAGGTTCTATAGGCTACAAAATAGTGGCTATTAGTTGCTGGAAGCTGTCTTATTTAAGTGAAATTTCAATGGAGTTCTACTTCATTGTGTAGATATGCAGCAAGCCGAAAAGATTCTACTTGAGTTTCATAGCGGCCCCGCAGGAGGTCATTTCTCAACACAAACAACAGTAATGAAAATCACCTGCGCATGCTATTATTGGCCCTCGTTATTTAAAGACGTGCACACCCTTGTCCAGAAATGCAAAGAATACTAGTTCTACGTTGGAAAGTGCAAAAATGTACCTATGCCCCTTTGGGCTATAATGGTTGATGAGCCTTTTGCGCAATGGAGGCTAGACTTCATAGGAATGGTCAATTCACAGTCTTTTGCTAGCCACAAATGGATCATCATGGCTATAGACTATTTCAAATGATGGATAGAAGAAGTTTCATTGAAGAATGCAACTAAGACTAAGATCCTGAGCTTCTTAGAGGAGATAGTTACAAGGTTTGGTTCACCAAGGACCATAATATCAGATAATGCTAGAGCTTTCATAGGGTCCAGGGTTACCCATTTTTCCCTAAGCCATTGTATCTACCTCAAGACTTCCTCAAACTACTAATCACAAGGGAATGGTTTAGCCAAATCCACAAATAAAAATTTGACCTATCTTATTAAAAGGATTGGGGCAGAATATAAAAGGGAGTGGCACTTCCATTTGAAAAGCGCACTCTGGGTAGATAGAGTGACTCTTAATAAAGTATTAAAGAATTCCCCATATAAACTTGTATATGGGAAATAAGTGCATTTTCCAATTTCATCAGAGATTCCAGCCTTAGAGCTCCTGAAATCCTTAGAGCTGAAGGAAAATGGGCCTATGGTAGTAAGATTGGCAGAGCTTTTAGAATTGCAAGAAGAAAGAGATATAGCTTTTGAGTCCCTCCAGAACTATTAGAAAATTGTAAAGAATCGGTTTGACAGAAAAAGCTTAGATCCTGGTTTTAAATAGGGGGATCTCATCTTGAAATATAATGAGCGTGGGGCCAAACCAAGACAACATGCCAAGTTTGACAGCTTATGGGAAGGTTCATTCCACATTGTTGAATGCAAAGGTTTCAACGCTTTTGTGTTGGAGGACCCACAAGGTGAGCTATTAGAGATCTGAGTCAATGAGATCCATCTCAAAGCTTTTTACTAGGCTCATCCTTGTTTAAATGTGTAAATGTTGTAAATAGTGTTTCTTTATGTTTTTTGGAGGCCCTTTTTTGTCCCAATTCTTTAAGATTTAATTATGAGTTGTTTTAGACCCTTAAAAGTAAAAGCAAGAAGTGACAAACATTCTGAGCCAAAGAAGCTATGTAAGACAAAAACAAAATCTTTTATATTATATATATGGTTTCTTTACATATCTACATTCAAAAAGGCTCTTAGGTCATTGTATCATCTAAGAAAAATACAAAAGAGAAGGAAATTTGTTGCAGAGTAAGGGCTTGATTAGTCTTCATCATCATCTTCATCC
The DNA here is from genome assembly GCF_030272615.1 of Cryptomeria japonica. Classification (NCBI taxonomy): domain Eukaryota; kingdom Viridiplantae; phylum Streptophyta; class Pinopsida; order Cupressales; family Cupressaceae; genus Cryptomeria; species Cryptomeria japonica. Next base: position 203,935,366 of record NC_081405.1, on the reverse strand, counting down.
TCTTCAAGCTCCTCCTCATCGAATTCTTCATCTTTGTCATCATCGTCTTCCTTTTCCTTGAACTCCTCTTCAAAATCTGTGTTTGAGTCTGAGAATTATAGAATCACCTAAAGGATGGGAGGATCCTCCTGGGTTAGGATTCTAAGGAAACTGTAGTCCTGAAAGTCTGAATACCATGTTACCCCTTTTGCTTCAACCAAGATGTGAATATTCAACAAGAAATCAACCACTTGACACACTCAGTAGCGGTGTGTCATGATTGACATGGTTTTAAAACCAGATACCAAAGGCATCCATGGACCTACCTCACCGTGATCTATATAATGCCTCAGGTCTAAGGCCACAAGGATGCTTTGGATAGGGTTTGAAAAGGAAACCACCTCATCCAACCCACCTAGATATTTCTCACAAGAGAGCATGTCAGTAAGCTTCATGATAAGGTGTTAGGATAGGCCAATGTCTAGTAGGGAGGAAACAAAATAGGAGGTGATGTCTATGTTTACATGGTATTGGTCATCGTAACCTACATAATCTTCTCCTAAGACCTAGATTTGATGGCGGCTATGACTATAGGGTTGTCATCAATTGCAGGCGACGGTCTGAGATATTTCCTAAGAAGGCAACTTGGCTTCCTCTACTCACTAATCTAATAGGAGTATCCATTACTTCTATCCTATGCAGTGGCTCACTCCTATTCTAAACTACTAAGGCTTGATTTGCAGTATGATCTCAATGGCTTCCCTAAGTGGTATTTATAGAAGGATTATGCCTAAAGAAGAATCAATGGCTAGACCATTAACACAATTTGGTGATAATGGTTTTTATTTTCACACAGATTATCCTTTAATCATCTCTCCTAGGTAGTCTTTTTGGAGGATGTGCAAATCACAAGCTACTGCCACACATCTATCTGTAATATTTCCTTTTGCAGTAGATCTTTAGTAATCTTTCATGTATACATAATCAACAGGCCTTCATTAACATGCATAGATCAGGGAGCCCTTCTACCAAGAATGTCATACTGGTCTATGCAAAAGCTTTCAAATGATGATAGTAAAGAATGTGATTGCCTCACTATCTAGTGAGCTGGCAGCAGTGCACATAGCATGTGAATTAATTCTGCATGTATGTGTGAGTTGGCCACTTCACCAAGTTAACTCTTGGTTAATGTACCATTCGAAACAATTTTCAAGGACCCTTTCCACGTGGATAGGCTTTATCAAGGATAAAATGTGCATGCAACAGCAAGGTAAAACAAGAACCAATTTCTCCAGCCTCTAAGTGTTAAATTTTGAGAAAGCGTAGTAGAATGGCATCATCTGCAGGTGCTTCTGGTACTTCTTTCAATAGCCAATATGTGGATATTTTCCAAGATGCATCTTTTGCTACATATATCATGGCTCCAAAGCCTGAGCATCCATACACTAAGGTGAAAGTAAAAGGCCTTGTCAAAGACACTGTCGTGGTGGCAGACAAGTTCGAAGATGTTTTTGATCCAAACCTCCATGTTCAGTTGAAGACCCTCCAAGAGGATGCCTATCAAAGATGGAAGAAGAGTGGTTTGAATATGCCTGCCTTTCATCTTTGGCACTCTGGTCTCCCGCAGTACATGGTTCCTATGGTGCCTCATTTCCATGATTTCATTAATGCATGTATTGATAATTTTACCCCAAACCCACCAATAATTGAAGGAGAATCACTAAGAGTAGTGATTAGTGTAGAAACCATTAGGGATATGCTATGTATCCCTCAAGTTGATAGGAATACAGAACAAAAAAAAACAAACCCTGTAACAGTATGGACCCATTTGTTGTCCACCAAACATGATTCCTATTCATTTTCAAATGCCTTCTTATCCCTTGCAATCCATGATTTGAGTAAGATAGATACATATTCAATCACCCACTTTTCAAACACACAAATTGCTTGGATGAAATCCAATTTTCTCTTGTGTGATTGATCTTTAGGGCTAGAACTTTCTTTCCTCAAAACTCATGGGTTCAATGAGGAGCCTTTTCACCTCTCGCAGTCCATTATAGATTGCACTTTGGCCCTAGAAATGTTCAGGCAGCTGGTCATTATTGAGTAGCACATAGGTACACGAAGGCATGGGGTTACCATATTCAAGGAAAACAAGATAATTGGACCCATTGTTGTCTCCAAAAGACTTGGTGTAGAAGGCATGCTTACCTCAAAGCTAGTTCAGTTAAGCCTTGTTTTTATTAGTGACAAATGGATTATGATCTAGACAGATTCCTTTCTTTGAGAAAGAATCCTATAATGCATGTACCGCATGGCCCCATATAGGATTCATGGAGAAATCCTCAAGAAGATAATCTGGCATCATACATAAATTTTCATCTCATCCCCAAGGAAGAAAGGTCATCTTGGTTATCCTTCTATAGGGTGAAAGAAAAGTATGACCCAACCAAGAAATTGCAGCTTCATTTATATAGAAAAATGGAGGAAGAAATTTGTTTTGAAGATGAGGCATGATTTTTGGGTATATAGGTAAGAGATCAAAGAACTTAAAATTGGAATAGGAAATCTCCCTAGTGATGAGACTTTTGAAGAAGAATGGCGTAAATATAATAGTGACACTGAGGAGGATTATGATTCTCCTCCGAGTGGCACTGATGAAGGAGCTATTACACAATCAATTGAGGCATTTAGAGGAAAAGGAAAACAAATCAAGATCATTGCCTCGGGCCTTGCACCTGAGACCACTTTTAAATCTATAGAGAAGCCTGTTGGAAGGCCTCAATCTCAAGCATTGAGAAAGCAACTAAGTCAAACCCCAATGCAACAAGTTTCTCTAAAAGAATTTGTGGCCTCTTAGAAGAAGTAGAAGAACACTTCCAGTGTTCCCAAGAGTCCTCATGCTCAGGCTCCTATATCAATTCAAGCCTTATTTGCATCGACAACATCTCTAACATAGGTACTTTTTTCTCCCCCTCCTTTTTCTTTTCATTCTCTAGTTTCTGTGTTAGTGTCGCCTTCAACCCAACCTACTATTGTGTTAAGTAATCCTGAGATAGTCATGTCATCTACACCATCCTCACAAACCCAATAAGTCTTAGTCTCCACTACTCTGTCTGTGTCTTCCCTGACTAGCATCACCACTTTCAGCACTATAGTTAGCCAGACCCACTCTACTTAGACCCCAAGCTAGTGAACTAAGATATCTTTTGTATCAGGTGTTCTTGGGTTTGCAAGTCATACGCCCATCGACTCATCCAGTATTGGTTCAATGTTCTCCTCATCTACAGGTATTATTCCTAGGATCCCTCCTTTCTCCCCAAATGCCCTTTCTTTGACCACACCAATCCAGTTTCAAGATAGCATGACTCCTATTCCATTCATTCCACCTCTAGGAGCTCCTTTCACAGGGCAAATGATCCCTTCTCCATTAGTATTCCTACAGTATGTGGATTCGGCCAAGCTCACCTAAGCTTAGAGGGCACAAAAAAGGAAGGTTAAAGATTTCGAGAAGCACATAGAGTCTTACATCCAGACCACCTTCAAGGAAGATCAGTGGAATTTGTTGTTTACAGCCATGACACTAAATATTGTCAAGATAGCCAATCAAATGTGGCTCTATGATTATTCTATGCATGTCATTAGAATTGGTCTAAACAGATGCCAACCACAAGACATGGTGGCAGTTATGGAGTAATCACATAAAGTGGTCTCCTCAGACTATCTAAAGTGTACCCGCCACCTAAAGAAACTCACGGTTGAGTTAGAAAGAGTGAAATCTACAAATGAGCAACTATTGAAAGAAGGAAAGGCTAGAGAGATAGAGATGACTCATCTACAATCAGTGATACATCAAGAAAGGAGTGAGAAAGACAAGCTCCAAAATGCACTAAAGGCCTTTGAGGGTCAACTATGAGCGGAGAAGTCGACTAGAAACATAGTAGTCAAATAATTATATGATAAAACGTAGGAATTACTATGCATGCAAGATGCTTCATTGGATACAACTTAGGTTCAAGCCCAATTACAGGTAGCTATTATAGAGAAGGAAAAAGAGCATCAAGAATCGGTCAGCATTCAAAACCTTCTTGCAACAAAAAAAGCCGCAAAAGAAAAAGCTTTGCAGGATCTCTAGATTTTGAAGACTCAATCCGCTTAGGAGCTTCATGAATCTAAGGTAGAAAACAAGCGATTGCAAGAAGAAGTACAAATAAGGAGACTAGGATAATAATGCTACAACACCAGTTAGCAAAGAAAGCACAAGATTTGAAACAAATGCATGAGTGGTTGGAATCTAAAGAGGCTGAGGTGGAGTTACTTTCAAAACCATTGGATTCTCAACCTGTTCCTCCCATAGACTTCACCTATCTAGTCCAAGGGCTTCATAATGTGTATTGGGAAAAAATAAAGAAATTAATTTCCTTTCTTGAATGAGCTCTGAGGTTCTTAATAGTTTCTTGTGGTTTGTGCAATAAGGTTGACCATTTTATTAAGCATGACATGCAAGCATCAACTCCTAAAGTCTCCAAGGCTCAGAAGTTAGTTGATTGGATTTATGCCGCTTCTTCCCAAGAGTTAACTACAGTCAAAATCATAGATTCTATAAAGGTAATTCAAAAGATTAACTATTTCATTAATTGTAGTAGAACGACCAAGCAAGGTGTTTCAAGTCTGTCAGCCTTAAAGGACTACATCATCTTTGTTACAGAACGCTTTGAAGGTTTCATAAAGCTTCACCTACCCTCTCCTTTTCTTCTAGATGGTTCAGTCATAGAAGTTGAGTATCTCTGAAGCTTGGCTGTGTAGAAGCAACAAGAACACTCATCCCTACAAGCTTTGAGCAACCCTCTTGGGGTGGATGAGTTCAATAATTTATTTCATCCTTTGGCCAAACTCCTCACCACGCTCGAGCTAGCTCATAAAGGGTCAAAGTTGATTCCTTTCAAAGATGTCAGCAAGCTAGACCAGAATTTCCAGGCTCTCAAGGCCTAGGCAATCCCATTCGATGATGATTGGTCTCCCCTACAGTAGCTTTTTGTCACAAACCATATTTATCTATAATTACTTATTTTGAAAATGATGCTTATTTTATTTATTTATGAAATGGAAATGGAATTTTTAGTGAAATAGGAATTCAAATGCAATGAAAAGATTTACATTACGTTATTTATGTAAATGCAATTGAATGATAAGTATTATTTTTGTGAAATTGGGGATCATCATTGCTAATGAGCATTTGAGTGCAAATGAATGCAGGAATAGGTGAATGCGTATGAAGGCGAGAACAGGGTTCAGGTAGAGCTATTTTAGCTCTGGGACTTCGCTAGAATAGATGGGAATCTCACACACCACATTAGAATTTATAATCTGCATCTTGTAAAGATGGATGATTTAAATGACTTTATTTGAGTGTTTGTTTAAATTGGAATGATGAATTTGGAATGAGTAGTTTTAATTGATAGATTGATTTAAATATTTGTACATGTATTTTGATGTTTGTATGTGCATCTTGTGAAATGGATTAAATATCGCGCTTATATTTCCACTTCTTGACTTATGATAATGATATATATAAAAATATATATATGTATATGTGTATATAAGGATATACATATACAAGTATATACACATATATATACGTATATGAATTATATGATGTCTTGAACAAAACAAAAGATAATTAACTTTGAATTGATTTATTACTATAGTTATATTTATATATATAATTATACATATTATATATATGAGTTCAAATTAAAATTGGATCACACACACACACACAGATATATATATATATATATATACGTACATAATTATTATATATGTAAATATATTTTTGAAATTAAATTATTCCATTTTATGATAAATCATTATTTATATATATAAATATATGCATGAAAGTGACTTCTTTGGAAGAAACCTATCCGATATGGTGGCAAGTTATCATTGCAAGTCATAGTCGACAAAGTACATTTATGAGGGGGTCAATACTAATTGACTTAGCATAACGTAGAGACTTAGAAACTATTACAAAGTGAAATGAATATTAATCAATCATGCTGCAAATAAAACTTAGAGTTCAAGTTGAATATGGATTGATCGACGTGGCTAAAAACCATTAGAATAAGAACCACATGGCATGCAAACTAATCCACATACCAACGGTGGTGCATGAGAAGCTAACAAACTCCATTGATAGCAGTGGGAGTCGCTAGTAATATCGACTAAGCAATTGCCTAGTCCACATAATAACACCAGTAATAATAAACTTAACGGCTTGAGCAGTTTGGTGTCACGTAGTAGATAATGAATATCATTGCATGGAGAACACATAAGTGTTCGAAACCATTTAGGACTGTGATTTTGTAGTTAAAGAATGTGTGGTGTCACTTAGATACCAATAAATTAGTCCACCACTATGAGAAATTGGCTCAAAAATAGGAATTAATATAGATTTGGTCACTATATATATAGATTGTTGGTTTTGGAGGAGAAAGGAGAGGGAGAAACACAAGGGAGAAATATGCAGAAAATATAGATGAAAGAATAGAGAATAGAGATGAGAGAATAAAGAATAGAGATGATAGAACAGAGAATGGAGATGAAAAGAACACAACAAAAGGAATTGTAAAACATGGAGAAAGAAAAGCATTGGAAATCTAGAAGTGTTGTAGTTAGATTTAGAAGAAGAACTAGTGTTGAAGATCATAGTTTTGGCGTCAAAATTCAGAGGTAGGATCTTAATCGAGTAATAGTTTAATATATATTTATAGAATAAGAATAAAATTATCTTGAGAATTGTTTATTTTAGATCACTAATGAAGAAAGAGTTAAACTTTGAATTAGTTTATGCATTAGAAGTTGTGATAATTGATTATATGAAATTTGGTTTGAAGAAGCCATATAGGTATGTGCATTATGAAATGTCATCTTACCTAATACTTCTTGTAAAAAATTTACTGAATTTAGATATTTCTAATTCATAAATCATAGAAAACAAATGTTAGTGTCAAATTTAATATGTTATTTAAAGGAAGAATGTGTACTCATATTCTATTCGTTTATATGTAAATATACATACATGTGTTACACCTTATTATTTTAATTCTTGTCTTTGATTTACTTGAAAAGATAGAAGTGAAAGATTGTTCTCTTTTCAGATATATATTTGTTTGTCCATGAAAGATTGTTTTCTTGTCAGATAAAATTGGTTGTAAACAAAAGATTGCCTTCTTTAACATTGTATTTATATCATGCGAGAAATAAGAAGCTAAAATTGAAAAATGAAAAATTGTCTTCTATATATTTAATCTAGTTTCATATGAACATAGAAAAAGATAGATAGGCTTGTGTTTGTGGGAAAGTTACCTTTCAGGACGGGTGCCGAATGTGGAATCGTAGAGAGAATAGTTTGCTTTTCCAAACTATATTTTATTGATATGCATGATGTTATACTCGACCAAGTAACTAATTGACCATTGAAATAGACGGGTTTATTTATGCTCTTTACCATATCCTTGATTGATCTTACTTGTTTCTAAATGGAATTAGAAAATAGAAAATGCATGTATCATTCTAGGCACGCACAAATTCCATCTTGTCTATCAAATTTGTTTTGCTAAGAAATTCGTGCAGGGTTGGGTATTCTTGATTGACCAAGAAGTCGGGGGAAGTGTAAGCTTCAAGGTTGGGTGGAAAATGCATCTGAATATTATCCTTGTCTTCATTCTAAAGATTGCATTGAAGATAGCTTGGATTACAGGTCAAAGGACGCATCTCATTCTTTAATTTATATTTTCTTGTTATTGAACTTAAGGCATTAGAAAGGCCTAAGTATTGTATGTAGATATGATTGAAATACTGCTACATTTTCTCATTGAATAAAGATTCTTTATCTCCTTATAGAGATGTCATTTATATTATGATATAGATAGAATAATGATTTAGAGCTAAGAATGGATTAATGGAAGAAAATAAACTTATTAAAGAAATTTATGAGTTTTTTAAAGAATAAAGAGTATTTCATTTTATTATTGAATTTAGAATGTTTTACGTATTTACATTTTGGTATCAAAGTCCTAGGTTTGAAACACTAGAGCCTATGACCATTATGCTAAAGAAACATTTCCTTGATACAAGAATTGTTGAATTGTAATGGTATCTAGAACTACTAGAGCTAGATCAAGCAATGGGAATGAAAGACTTGACAAGATTTTTGATCTTTTAAATCAATTGAATGCTAGGATGGATGGAATCGAACAAGAAGTTTGAAGGGTTGGTGAGGTTCAAAATGAACAATGTCGTCAGGAAGAGCAACCTAGAAATGAAATTCCTAGAGCTGAGGAACAACCCGATTATCGAGCTAGGATTGAAGGGGAGTTATCCAAAGACTTGAAAAGGATAGCCCCACCAAAGTTCATGTTGTCCATTTGGTGGAATTAAATATGTGTTGCATTGATGTTTTGTCATTGATGTCAACACTAGTTGTTTGGATACTTTACTGACACCCTTCTAGTCTTGGTAGGTTGAGTGGTTTTTGGTTAACTTGGATCCGACATGATTCGGTAGGCTCTAGTATAGTCTAGTGATGGAATTGGCTTGCTCATGATACTTATACTCATATTTGGTCAGTTGGTTTTGGTTTGGTGATCGGATGCTATCCTCCTTGCTTAGAAGATTGGTTTCTGGTTCCGACGAGGGTTTCACCAACAGAGATTTTGATGGATATCTTTGATGAATTGCATAAGTAGTGTTGGTGAATCTTTTAATGGAAATTCAGGATGTTGTTGGTGATCATGTCCGAGACTTGGTGGTTGGAGATCATTGTTGAAGCATTTGGACCTATACTTGGTCCCGGTTGATCTAAGTTATGGACTGACTTTAATGTAATGTGCGGATAGGACCTATTGATGTATTTCTAGGATGTCTTATGTGCTAATATTATTTGTTTGGTCTAAGGCTGACATGGTTTGTAATTATGTAATCGGTTTATTATTTGGTGGCTGATGTGATTGTTTATGGTCTAGGGTTTGTATAAATAGATGTAAGATCTCATTGTAGATCATCTTGGTTAATGTAAGAGGTCATGGTCAAGGAATGTAATGTGCGAATAATGTAATATCATTCAGGCAAAGGAGTTGGTCGATAATTGGAGATCGAATTGGGTTTATGTAAGAGGATTTATTCCTTTGGTTTTGAGCTTAACTAGAACTATACTCTGGCATAGGAGATGCTATCCTTTGTAGTTCAACACTTCTTTGGATTGTTGTCTAGATTTATATGTAGTCAGTGAGACTCCTTTTGTGATGAGCAGTGTGCTCTAGGCTGTTGGCCTTCCTGCAAGTGTAGGCCCCTTCATTGTAATTCACATACTTATTATAGAAGTATTATCTGACTATGGGTAGGCTTCCCACTGTGGTTTTTCCCTTTACCAGTTTTTCCACGTATAAATCTTGGTATTATGTGGATGACTTTTATTATGTGATTATTGTTTATTCTTAATTGGATTAACTCTTATTCCAGTATTATTGTTTTTGGTTCCGGTATTAAAGTTTTAATTGTTGAATGTTCCTATAATCTAAGACAATTGATTTGCTCCCCCCCCCCTCTCAGTTGTCTTCCAGTTATCTGAATTGTCTAACAATTGGTACCAAAGCTTTGGTCCTCTCTGTAGAAAGCTTAATCGCTTGAGGAAGATCCTATGGCGACTATCAGTTGAAGTTCATCCAGTTCTTTTGGAGATATCTTTCGGAGGGATATTTTGAGGCTTGATGGAACAAATTACACAATATGAAAGATTTAGATGCAAACTCATCTGAGATGTCCTAGCAAGGAGATTTGGGAGATCACACATAATGGTGTCACACCCTATAATCTGAGATCTGGCAATCCTCCTCCGAAAAACCTAGACAAGGAGCTTGAGAATGATTGTAGAGAAAGAGAAGCCCTCTTGTGTGCACTTTATGATCAGCAAATAATGGGATTTACCGACAAATCATCTAGAAAGGCTATATGGGATAAGTTGGAGACGCTTAATGAAGGTGACTTTATAGTGAAGATTGCTAAACTTGATGGTTACTGGGTGAGATATGAAACCCTGAAGATGGAAGAAGATGAAAGGATTTATGCATTCATGGAAAGGGTAAATGAGATTGTTATGGGAATTCAATGTTGTGGTGGAACTCTGAGTGAAGATAAAAAAATTTCTAAAGTCCTAAGAACCCTACCACTGGCTTTCAAAATGAAGGGTAATTCTATTAATGTGTTGAGAACAATGGCTAATACATCTGTCAACAAAGATAATTTGGTTGGGAAACTATTTGCTTTTGAGCTTGAGCAATTTGGACCTTTTGGAGCTGTGAAGATTGAACCTTCTTTTCATGCATCTGTAGGTCCCGGAGACAACTGAGAGGGGGGGGTGAATCAGTTGTCTAATAAATTCAAACCAAAAACTTATTAAACAACTTAATGCTTAATAGCGGTAAATCAGTTAAGTATGCCGGTAGACAGTGTTAACAGTAAATTGCTATACCGATAAGAATTAATGCATGAAACATAAGCACAAAGTCATCCACAACACATGACACCAATATTTGTACATGGAAACCCTGTAAGGGAAAAACCATGGTGGGAAACCTTACCCACAATCAGATGATACTACTGTAGATAGTAAGTGTACAAGAGGGGTCTACACATGCAGAAAGGCCAACAGCCTAGAGCTCACTGCTCAATCACAAATGGGAGTCACACTGACTACAGTTGGATGGTTAAATCCAATAAGAATGTACTACACAAAATTGCATCTTCATATGCTAAATTCAGTACCGGTGTAATGCTGATATGCTTCTACAAAAACCTAACTTCACCTTCAAATGATGTCTTCGTGTATGCCTTTGCTTTATCTCACATATACTTTCACTTGAATCTTTTTCGCATTCCACACTTGATCTTACAAATAAGATCTTACATTTATACCATACCCTAAGACCAATTTTAGTAGGTCGACTCTACAAGATATTACAATTAAAACATTTTACAAACAATGCAATAACCGATTGAATGTGTTGGCTTAATGCATTTATAGCAATAATAAATCATCTCCATAGCGTGCCATGCTGATCTGGAAAAGATAAACCTGCCGGTGTAACCCTAGATAACCTGGACCTATTTGCTGGTAAAAGCAAATATGCAAGTAAGAATATACCAATGATTATTACTTCAAAATAAAGTGTCCACATGATGTCTTCAACATTACCAAGTGTCTTCCATGTCATTCCAGGTACCAGTGAACATTATATCCTATCGCTTAATCATATACCGGTAACTGTTGCACAGTTTACTATTTGCCGGTGAATGTTGCTGGATCTCCAGAGTAGGTGTATTTAGTAGGTGTTGACATCAATGAAAAAACCATACCAAAATACCAACAATCTCCCCCTTTGGCATTGATGGCAACACAAGATGGAAAAACCATCAAAGTGCCAAAACAAAAATGCCAAGTGTAAAACCAACAATCTCCTTAAAGTGACAATCTCTCCCCCTGGAAGCAACATGAGTTATTTTATGTTATCCTGTACCAATTTTCACCATAGATATCTCTCCTCAATTGATAATGTGTTTTTCCATATATCTCTCCCCCTTTGACATCAAATGCCAAAGCTACAAAATTAAAGTCCATACAAAAATACCAACTACTCCCCCTGAGAAGTAGCTTCCTCATCAAATACCGGAATAAAAGATTTATCCATTTAATTCTACTGGTTCATGACAATCATCAACTGTCTAAGTCTCTACCGGTGGAGTTATGACTCCGAGCTGATCTCTGAGATACTCAAAAGTTTCCTTAGGCAAAGGTTTTGTGAAAATATCTGCAAGTTGTTCTTTAGTATTCACATAAACCAGTTTTATCTCCTTTTCTTTAACTTTTTCCCTTAGAAAATTCAGTTTGATAGAAACATGTTTTGTTTTAGAATGTAATACTAGATTCTTAGATATATCAATTGCTGCAGTGTTATCACAATATATAGTAATAGGTTCCTTGCATTTTACCTTTATGTCTTTCAACATTTGCTTAAGCCAAAGTACCTGTGTACAGTTTGTTGCTGCTGCAACATATTCTGATTCTACTGTTGATAAAGATGTACAACTTTGTTTCTTACTTAACCAAGAAACTAATCTCTTTCCAAGAAAGAATGCTCCTCCAGTGGTGCTTTTTCTAACATCCACATCTCCTGCCAATTTGCATCTATGTATGCATATAGATCAAAATTTTCATCTTTAGGATACCATAATCCAAGATTTGTTGTGCCTTGTAAGTACTAGAAAATACTTTTTACTGCTGATTCATGATTTTCCCTAGGATTACTCTGAAATCTAGAAACTATACATACTGCATTCATAATATCAGGTCTGGTTTGTGTCAAATATAGTAAACCTCCTATCATAGATTTGTATCTAGTTCGATTAACAGGTGTAGATTCATCCCTTTGAGATAATTTGTCATTTGTAGTTATAGGTGTGCTTACTGGTTTAGAGTTCTCCATCCCAAATTTCTTAAGTAGTTCTTTCAAGTACTTAGATTGACTCAAAAATATCCCTTTATCAGTCTATAAAATCTGCAATCCTAAAAAGAATTTTATTTCTCCGATCATAGACATTTCAAATTCTTGCTACATTTCAAGAGAAAATTCTTTGCATAATTCATCTTCTCCTCCAAATATTATATCATCAACAAATACTTCAATAATCAAGATGTCATCATTAGTTACTTTGTAATATAAATTGCTATCTGCATTTCCTTTAGTAAAACCAATCTTTAAAAGATACTTATCCAATCTTGCATACCAAGCTCTTGGAGCTTGTTTTAATCCATACAGAGCTTTTCTTAATCTACAAACCATATCATTGTCATCTGTCAAGGAAAATCCATCAAGTTGTTCAATATACACTTCCTCTTCAAGATCTCCATTCAAAAATGCACATTTAATATCCATTTGATAAACTTTGTAATCCTTGTGAGCTGCAAAAGCCAAGAATAATCTAACTGCCTCAATTCTGGCTACCGGTGCAAAGGTTTCATTGTAATCAACTCCTTCTTTCTGAGAATATCCCTTACACACCAGTCTTGTTTTATTTCTGACAACCTTACCATCTTCATTGAGTTTGTTTCTAAATGCCCATTTGGCTCCAATTACATTTTTATTTTTTAGGCCGGGGAACTAATGTCCAAGTATTATTTTTCTCAATTTGTCCTAATTCTTCTTCCATAGCTTTAATCCAAAATTTATCTTCACATGCCTCATTGATAGATAATGGTTCAATTTGAGAAATAAGACATACCTCTTCATTTGCCAATCTTCCTCTTGTCATGACTCCTTTAAATTTGCTTCCAATTATCTAATCTTTAGAATGATTCAGTCTTACATACCGGGGTGTCTTAGTCTATTGTTGTTCTTCAATTACTGTGGAATCCTCTGATGATACCAGAGTAACTGGATCATCATTCTGTACCGGTGGATTTATTTTAGGTCCATTTGTCATAATCTCTGTTCCTGGTTCAGAGTCTATATACCTTGAAGTTCCTCTGAATTGTTCATCAATCTTTACATTTGTACTCTCACCAATTTTCTGTAATCTTTTATTAAAACATATATATGCTTTACTCTTAGATGAATAACCAAGAAATATTCCTTCATCACTTCTAGGATCAAACTTGCCAATATACTCATCTCTTCTAATATAACATTTACTTCCACAAATTCTGAAATACTTAAGAGTAGGAGTATTACCAAACCATAGTTCATGAGGGGTCTTACCAGTTTCACCTTTGATGTGAACTTTGTTGAATGTATAGACAACAGTGCTTACTGCCTCTCTCTAGTACACATGTGGTAGATTTGCTTCTGATAACATACTTCTTGCTGCATCCAAAATAGTTCTATTTTTTCTTTCAACAACTCCATTCTATTGTGGTGTCCAAGGTGCTGATAACTGTCTTTTGATTCCATTTACTTCACATAATGTATTAAAATCTTTAGATGTGAATTCTCTTCCTTGATCTGATCTTAAACATTTAATTTTCTTACCGGTTTCATTTTTAACCATTGCTTTGAATAGTTTGAGCTTCCCAAGTGCTTCTATTTTTTCTCTGAGAAAAGTAACCCAACACATTCTAGAATAATCATCAATAATTAGCATGAAATATCTATCTAGCTGGACCACATAAATCAGCGTGAATTAAATCAAGGGCATTATTGGATTTTTCTAGAATACTTTTGAAACTAGCTCTAACTTGTTTTCCAAATAGACATTCCTTGCAAATTGTATTCTGAGGTTTCACAATTTTAGGTAGATCTCTAACTGCCTTAGAAGTACTAAATTTTACCATGCAATCAAAATTTACATGACATAGTCTTTTATGCCATAGCCAACTTTCATCTATATGTGCAATTAAGCATGCCTTTTCACTGTTATTCAAATGAAAGATATTACCTCTAGTCTGATTACCAGTTGCAATTTCCAAACCAGTTCTATTCATGATTTTGCATTTTCCATTTTTAAATTGTAACTGAAAACCTTTCTCAACTAATTGACCAACACTTAAAAGATTATGTCTTAATCCTTCAACATAGTAGACATTGCCAATGTTATGTTTACCATCAAGAGATATTGAACCCTTACCTTTGATTGAACAGGCTTTGTCATCTCCGAATCTTACTAAACCTCCATTGTATTCTTGAAAGTTCAAGAATTTACCTTTGTCAATAATCCATTCATCCTTTGATTCAACTTTAGCTGCTAGGGCTTGTTCCACTGGTTGAGCAATAGGTACCAGTTGATCTTTTTTTATAGCAACAAAGACCCATCCATTGTCTATTGGATCCTCATCAGAATCATCAGTCACACCTTCATCAGCAATGTAACAAGATTTATCTTTCTTTTCCTTAAATCTGTATCTCTGATATTTAGGATTAGGTTTGTATGTTCTTCTAGCTTCTTCTCTTAGTCTAGCATGTCTATAAGGGCATCTTGAAGCCATATGACTAATCTTATTGTAGTTAAAACATTTAAAGGGTGCTTTACCTTCATACTTACTTCCAATTGGGCCTTTTGGTATTTTTCTTGCAAATAGTGCTTCAAGTTCTTCAAGCTCTTCATTCTCCTTCCTGGTTTCTTCAAGTTCTCTTGCATAAAAGGCTCTCCAATCTGATTTGTCAAAGCATGGAGCAGATGATGTTGATGCTTTGAAGGCCAAATCAATTTTTTATAGTAGTAATAGGACCAAATTCCTCAATTTCAAAAGCTGAAAGTTTTCCAATCAATGTATCCCTAGTTACTGATGTATTAGGCATTGTTCTCAACTCATTTATAGCAGTAACCTTCATTTTATATGCCGGTGGAAAACCTCTTAATATTTTTGAAACAATCTCATCTTCACTCAAGGCTCCTCCACAACATTTTATACCCAAAACAATTTCATTTACTCTTTCCATAAAAGCAGAAATCCTTTCATCTTCTTCCATTTTCAGATGTTCATACCTGACTCGGAAGCTTTCAAGTTTTGCAATTTTGACCATGGAATCCCCTTCATTCAGTGTTTCCAAATGATCCCAAATAGCTTTTGCAGTGGACCTATCTAATAATCCCATGATTTGTTGATCTAATAATGCGCTCAAGAGTGCTTCTCTTGCTTTGCAATCATTTTCTTCATCTTTAGCTAAAGTAGTAGGAGCAGTTTGACCAGCTATAGCAGTAGTATAACCATTCTTAGTAACTTCCCAGATGTCTTTACCAATGCAATTCAGATGTGTCTCCATTCTAATTTTCCATATCCCATAGTTGGTTCCATCAAGTTTAGGACTATCCTTTCTGAAATAATTAGTAGACATTGGATCTCCTCAAGTTGTTAAACTTCTGCAAAAAGAGGACTAGGCTCTAATACCAATTGTAGGTCCTAGAGACAACTGAGAGGGTGGGTGAATCAGTTGTCTAATAAATTCAAACCAAAAACTTATTAACCAACTTAATGCTTAATACTGGTAAATCAGTTAAGTATGCCGGTAGACAGTGTTAATAGTAAATTGCTATACCGGTAAGAATTAATGCATGAAACATAAGCACAAAGTCATCCACAACATATGACACCAATATTTGTACGTGGAAACCCTATAAGGGAAAAACCATGATGGGAAACCTTACCCACAATCAGATGATACTATTACAGATAGTAAGTGTACAAGAGGGGTCTGCACATGCAGAAAGGCCAACAACCTAGAGCTCCCTACTCAATCAAAAATGGGAGTCACACTGACTACAGTTGGATAGTTAAATACTGCCCAAAATTGCATCTTCATATGTTGAATTCAGTACCAGTGTAATGCTGATATGCTTCTACAAAAGCCTAACTTCACCTTCAAATGATGTCTTCATGTATGCCTCTGCTTTATCTCACATATACTTTCACTTGAATCTTTTTCGCATTCCACACTTGATCTTACAAATAAGATCTTACATTTATACCATACCCTAAGTCCAATTTTAGTAGGTCATCTCTACAAGATATTACAATAAAAACATTTTACAAACAATGCAATAACCGATTGAATATGTTGACTTAATACATTTACAGCAATAATAAATCATCTCCATAGCGTGCCATGTTGATTTGGAAAAGATAAACCTGCCAGTGTAACCCTAGATAACTTGGACCTATTTGTCGATAAAAGCAAATATGCAAGTAAGAATATACCAATTATTATTACTTCAAAATAAAGTGTCCACATGATGTCTTTGACATTACCAAGTGTCTTCCATGTCATTCCAGGTATCGATGAACATTATATCCTGCCGGTTAATCATATACCGATAACTGTTGCACAGTTTACTATTTGTCGGTGAATGTTGTTGGATCTCTAGAGTACGTGTATTTAGTAGGTGTTGACATCAATGACAAAACCATACCAAAATACCAACAACATCTACATCTGCAACTGGTAAGAAAGATTGGAAATCTTTATATGTAAAAGAATTGGAAGATACGAAGAGATAAGATGATGAGTTTGAGCAACTTGAAGCACTATTTGCTAGAAGAGTACCTAAAGGATCGGTAGGAAGTAAGTATGAAGGAAAAGCACCTTTTAAATGTTTTGCAGGTAATAAGATTGGTCATTTTGCATCTAGATGTCCTAAAAGGAATTGATGTTTTGAAGAAAGAGTTAAAATATCATTTAAGCCTAACCTAGATATCAGAAAAAAATATAAGTGCAAGAAAAATAGAGACAAATCATGCTACATAGCGGATGAGGAAGGCATTACTGACTCAGATGATGAGCTGGTAGAAGACTCTACTAGTGGATCCAACAATGGGAAGGAATAGGTGTTCCTGGCTATCAAGGAAGATGATCTAGCACTGGAAGAGAATGTACCTGAAGAGAAGGCACTTGCTACTAAAATTGAAGACAAGGATGAATGGGTAATTGATAGTGGTTGTTCAAATCATATGACTAGAGATAAAGGGAAGTTTATGTCTTTACAATAATTTTATGGTGGTCTAGTTAGATTTGGAGATGATAAAGCATGTATGATTAAAAGAAAATGAACTATATCATTGGATGGTAAGAACAATACTGACAATGTCTATTATGTTGAAGGTTTGAAGCATAATATTTTGAGTGTAGGAAAATTGGAAGACAAGGGATTTCAATTACAGTTCAAGGATGGAAAATATAAAATCATTAACATTTTTGGCTTGGAGATTGCAACCGGTACATAGACAAAAGGTAATATATTTAATTTGAATTCCGGTGAGAAGACATGTTTGAATAAATAGATTGATGAGAGTTGGCTATGGCATAAAAGATCATGTCATGTGAATTTTGATTGCATTGTGAAGATACGTTCAACTAAGGCATTTAGGGACATACCTAAGATTATGAAGCCCTATAATCCAGTATGTAAAGAATGTCAAATGGGTAAATAGGTCAGAACCTCTTTTTGGAGTATACAAGATAAATCAAATGAAGTTCTTGATCTTATTCATACTGATTTGTGTGGCCCTGCTAGAGTTAAAATTTTTCATGGTGATAGATATTTCATGCTAATCATTGATGATTATTCTAGAATGATGTGGGTTACTTTTTTAAGAGAAAAATCTAAAGAATTTGAAAATTTTAAAATATTTAAGGCTAAAGTTGAAACTGAGACATGATTGAATATTAAATGTTTGAGATCAGATCATGGTGGAGAATTCACATCCGGTGAGTTTAATAACTTTTGTGACAAGCATGGTATACGAAGACAATTTTATGCTCCTTGGACACCTCATCAGAATGGAGTTGTGGAAAGGAAGAACAAAACTATCTTAGATGCTGCTAGAATAATGATGATGGAAGCTAGTATACCTCATATATATTGAAGAGAAGCAGTGAGTACAATGGTTTATACATTCAACAGAGTACATATCAAAGGAGAAACCAAAGACACCTTATGAATTATGATTTGGCAATACACCTATAGTTAAGTATTTCAGAAATTTCGATAGTAAATGTTATATTAGGAGAGATGATACTATTGGGAAATTTGTAACTAGATGTCATGGAGGCATATTTCTTGGTTATTCTAATGAAATAAAAGCATATAGATGTTATAACAAGAGATTGCAGAGAATTGTGGAGAGGGATAATGTCAAAGTAGATGAGCTTAACAGAAGTAAAATCAGATTTTATGAGAAGGAACCAATAGTGGAAATGATTATATCTGAACCGGTAGCACCTTTATCGGAACAAAGAATTAAACCAGTTACTCTGGAAACATCAGAGAATTCTACAGTAACTAAAGAACAGGGAAGAGGAAACAAATGTCAGAAGACTCCTACATATGTAAGATTGAATCATTCTGAAGATCAAATCATTGGGGATAAGAGTAATGGAGTGATGACAAGAAGAAGACTGGAAACTAATGAGGTATGTTTAATTTCACAAGTTGAACCGGTATCAATAATTGAAGCATGTAAAGATGAACATTGGTTGAAATCTATGGAAGAAGAATTAGATCAGATTGAGAAAAATAACACATGGACTTTAGTTCCCTGACCTAAAAATAAAAATGTTATTGGAACTAAATGGGTTTTTAGGAATAAATTGAATGAGGATGGTCAAGTTATAAGGAATAAGGCTAGATTGGTTTGTAAAGGATATTCTGAGAAGGAAGGAATTGATTATGGAGAGACTTTTGCACTTGTAGCTAGGATTGAAGCTGTAAGATTATTTCTTGCCTATGCTTCTTATAAAAACTGCAAGGTTTATTAGATGGATGTTAAATGTGTATTCTTGAATTGGGATCTTGAGAAGGAAGTTTATATTGAGAAACCTAATGGTTTTTCACTATTAGATGATACAAATATGGTTTGCAGTTTAAGGAAAGCTTTATATGGATTGAAACAAGCACCTAGAGCTTGGTATGCAAGGTTGGATAAATATCTTTTGAAGCTTGGTTTTACTAAGGGCAGTACTGACTATAATTTATATTATAAAATCATTGATGATGATATACTGATTGTTGAAGTATTTTTTGATGACATTATTTCTGGAGGTGAAGATAAGTTATGCATGGAATTTTCTAAGAATATTGAAAAAGAATTTGAGATGTTATGATTGGTGACATGAAATTTTTCTTAGGTTTGCATATTACTCAGACAGACAAAGGCATTTTTATCTAGCTAAATATGCTAAGGAATTATTGAAGAAATTTGGTATGGGAGATTCTAAACCAGTAAGTACTCCTATGGTTACAAGTGATAAATTGACAAGAAAACATGTTTATACACCGGTAAATCCTACAAGATAAAAATCTATGATTGGAGGTCTACTTTATTTGACTCAGACTAGGCCTGAAATTATGAATGTTGTTTGTATTGTTTCAATATCTCAGAGTGATCCTAGAGAAAATTATGAGATGGCAGTGAAAAGGACATTTAGATACTTGCAAGGTACATCAGAATATGGCTTATGGTACCCTAAAGATGATAACTTTACTTTATGTGCATATACAGATGTTGATTGGGCTGGAGATGTTGATGACCGAAAAAGTACTTCTGGTGGAGCTTTCTTACTTGGAAATAATTTGGTTTCATGGATGAGCAAGAAACAATCATGTACTTCTTTATCTACTACTGAAGCTGAGTATGTGGTTTCTGCTACTAACTATACACAAGTTCTATGGATGAAGCAAATGTTGAAGGATATAAAGGTGGATTGTGATGCACCAGTAGTTATTCATTGTGATAACTCTGCTGCTATTGATATATCAAAGAGTCTGGTATTTCATTCTAAGACAAAGCACATATCTATCAAGTATAACTTTTTGAAGGAGAAGGTGGAAGCAAATGAAGTTAGACTAGTTTATATGTACACTAAAGAGAAGATGGCAGATATTTTCACTAAACCTTTATCCAAGGAATCATTTGAGTACCTGAGAGATAGATTGGGAGTTTCTCCCCCTCCGGTAGAGACTTGATTGATGCGGTTTGGCATCAATCTAGCATGCATTATCTGAGATACTATTCATTCTGGTACTTATGTGGGATGCTACTGCTCAGGGGGAGTAGTCAACTTTGTGATTCAGAGACTTATGGTTTTTCTTTATATTTTTGACATTGATGTCAAAGGGGGGGAGATTGATGTGAAAAAAATAAAGAAAGAAAAAGAAAAGTCACAAGGGGAGAGATATGAAAAGTAGAAGGGAGACATATTCAGAGCTATATGCAGGTGATTGTTTGTTGTCTTCCACAGGGGGAGACTTGTTTGGCATATCTTGGTACTTAGATGTTTTTCACATCTAGTGTTGCCATCAATGGCAAAGGAGGAGACTATTGGCCATTTGGTGGAATTGATTATGTGTTGCATTGATGTTTTATCATTGATGTCAATACTAGCTGTTTGGATGCTTTATTGACACCCTTCTGGTCCTGGTAGGTTGAGTGGTTTTTGGTTAACTTGGATCCGACATGATCTGATAGACTCCAATAGAGTTTGGTGATGGAATTGGCTTGTTCATGATACTTATACTCATATTTGGTTAGCTGGTTTTGGTCTGGTGATTCGATGTTATCTTTCTTGCTTAGAAGATTGGTTTCTGGTTCTGGCGAGGGTTTCACTAGTAGAGCTTTTGATGGAGATCTTTGATGAATTGCATAAGTGGTGTTGGTGCAGCTTCTAATGGAATTTTAGGACGCTGTTGGTGATCATGTTCGAGATTTGGCGGTTGGAGATCATTGTTGAAGCGTGTGGACCTATACTTGGTCCTAGTTGATCTAGGTTATGGACCAACTTTAATGTAACGTGTGGATAGGACCTATTGATATATTTATGGTATGTCTTATGTGATGATATTATTTGTTTGGTCTATGGCTGACATGGTTTGTAATTATGTAATCGGTTTTTTATCTAGTGGCCGACCTGATTGTTTATGGTCTAGGGCATCGAAGAAATTTTGCACTATTTTGAAAAAAAAAAAATTGCCCTATTTTGAAAAAAAATTTCACCATCCATATGAAAATTTCCCCCAAAAATAATGTCTGATTAGCTAGGATTTTACATAGTTGCCCGAGGGGTGGTTTCTTAAAGTTATTGTGGAATATGGAGAATCCCACAACAACATATGATAAGAGTGAAGATGATGATGAGTATGAGGTTGAGCCCACTCCAACAACTACTACAGTCCCTAAAATATTAGGTGGAGTCAATGAGTCCATGAAAGAAAAATATAGCAAAGGGGCAAGAATTGTGGAAAAAATGGGTTTTGAAGGTGGTGGTCTAGGTCCCAGAGGAGAGGGCATTTGGTATCCACTCCAGGTACAACTTCCATCAGAGTCAAAATCAAAAGCTATTGTTAAACCAATCATTGGACTTGATTCTTCAGATTCATCATGGATAGGTACTACTCATTACCCTCAAGGTCCACCTACATTTGTTTCAAGTTCAAATCCACAACCACCACCACATCATGGTATTCCCATTGGTGGTGAATCAAGTGCCATTGCCACAGGTGGCAAATTTGGGGATAGTATTCCCATTATTGTTCAGTCAAGTGCCACTATGATTGGTGGGGTTGGCATGGGTACTACTACTAATACTAGTTGTCTTGGTGTTGGACAAGGGCTACAACAAAATATCTCTCACAAGAGGCCACTAGTGGTAGATACTCAAACTATTCAAAATCCTATATCAAGTGTCACTGACACTACAAAACAATCATTTGCAGCTTCAAATCACACACCTCAAAAGATTATGAAAACTACACATGAAAGTGTCAATGGGAGTGGGACAGGATCACGAATTGTTGTTGGTAATCCTAGTCAAGCATTAGTTAAAACCATAGGCATAAGTGGAACTAGAGCCTCTGTTATTCCTATGTCACCTTTCAAACATTCAATTGCTTCAGCAAGCCCACATTTTCAATTTCGTGATTACTATAAAAAATATGAACACACAACAAAAGAAAATAAAGAAATAAAGAAAGCATTTCATAGGGCTTCCCTGACTGATGTTTTAGGCAAACAACCTGCAAGGAACATGGTATTTCCAACATATGACCCACAAAAAGATATGATGGATTTCATGGTTGTTATGCCCCCAGCCCCAATTAAAGATAAAAATCCATCACATAGTTAGATAGATCCCTCTGAATTTCAAGTTAGCACCCTCCAAATAGATTTTTCCAAAGTACATTATGTGGACAAAATTAGTGTGTCAAAAAGGACTAATGAAGTGGTAAACACTTCACTACTAAAGGTGGAGAGAGAAAAAAATAAACTAGAGAAACAAATAGAAAAGTTACAGGCAGACCTGACAAATGACAAATCAAGGAGGAAAGCAGCAGATAACAAGTGCAATGATTTATAGAAAAGGATAAAAAATTTGGGCTCTGCAATAGAAATTGCAGAGTAGGAGAAGATGGATGCAAAATTGAAGGACCTGAGAGAAAAACTGGCTAAAAGCAGTAAAAAAATTGATGAGGAAAGAGCTAGTTTTCAAAAATTATACAAAAGTTATGAGTCTGCTGCTACCGAAATAAGAAAAATACAAGACCTATTGGATCGTGGGAAGGAAAAAGAAAAACATTTGCAAGAGGAAGTAGAGGAAGAAAGAAAAAAATGTGCACAATTGAAAGAAAACCTGCATAATCCAAATGATAAAATAAAAACTTTGGAGGATAGATTGAAAGATAATATGAAAAATACAACAAAGTATATACAAGAAAACATTTGGCAGAAAATAATGCAGAGGAGTGACAAGTTGTGTGAAAGGGTTGAATTGAATGAAAGTCTCAGAGTAATTTATATGAAAATCAAAGGGCACTTTGAGAAGAGCATACATGTTTATTCAAAAGAGGATATGGCAAAAAAGATTCTGCAAGTAGTCTACAGGTACAAGTGACAGCTACTTGGCATCTAAGGGAATTAAGAGACACATTGATGCCACAATTAAGACATCATCTATCATTCAAAAATGCTAGAAACTAAGAGAAACATTAGAAGTTATGGAAAAATGTGGCAAAAAGATATTGAAGCTGCATGAAAAGAAAAATAATTTGATTAAACTTGGTTTGTCTAAGACCATTGACCCATCAAATAAATTCATTGGAAAAAAAGCTTACAAAAAAAAGACATGGAGATAAAAATGAAGTTTGATTTAGACTTGCTTCCTAAGGACACAACTCCCAAAAGCTTTCTAGAATTTATCCAACCATTTACAACTCTAAATTCGGTATTGGATGAAACAGTGATGTCAAGTCAATCTTCTCATTATGGATTGTTGATGAAGTTGCAGTTGACTTTCCATAGTGTTGGGACCTATAAAATCTTGAGGGTTTAGGGTTTCTTCTTTTTCATGAAAACATTTAGAAAAATTAAGCCTTTGTAGCACATTGTAATTCATATTGAACTTGAACCCTTAAACCGTTTTGGTTCAAGGTTCAAAGTTCAATGGTTTCTCTTGCATGAGTCATGACTTTGTAATATTTTTAACTAAACAAGTGAGAATGCGTTATGTCTGTTTTGAACCATTTGCCAATCGGTTCAAGGTTCATGGTTCAAAATGTCCCTTTCTTTTGTTAAAAGTCTTTGCTCATCATTTTTACACTTGAGTGGAAGGGTCTGTGCATCATCAAGAGGGGCCCCCTTCTAAGTCTAGGCCTGGGCGGGTTCTAATAAATTTTAATTTTTGCCTAAGTCTTATGTCTTTTCCTATGTATCTCTCGAGTTTCCTAAAGATCGAGCAGGTTCCTGTTGATCTTGTGGCTATCGCTATACCGCAACCCAAAAGTGCTTGATGGTTATTTGCCATGACATGGTGACTAAGTGGTGGGACCTGTGAGAAAGGTGCAGAGCGCAAAAAGTCCAAGAAGATTGGAAGTCAAGTTTTCAAACTATCCCGATGACTCAATGGAAAGGCCCAAGCATGGTCCATTTATCCCACATTGGTCGCGGGGAGGAGCATTTTTGTATTTATGTGCAAGGCCGCATATATCCTAAGTGTCAAAGCTTATGATATTTTGGCAAGTGGTAGATCAGAAGCGGTGGGCCCCATGTGCACATGTTAAAGCACCCAAAATTTTACAGTAAAAGAGCAAGTTAAACAATGAGTAGGTTGAATGTAGATCCATGACCATCGCTATACCACCATGCGAAGGTGATCGATTGTTAATGGTCATGAATTGGTGACTGATGAGGTGGCAGACAAGTGGTAGACACGTGGTGACACCGTGGCATAGGATGTAGCCACTCAGAGGGGCTAAGGGTTGAGCAGATCAACAAAGATCAATGGTGATCAAGATAGATCCAAGGGCTGTCACTATGTCATGATGTAAAATTGCTCGCTAGTTATCACCTGTGACTTAGTGACAAACCACTAGCGGTGAACCATGGCCGACATTGAATGCAAGCGGTTAAGGTAGGCGGTTCATTCTGACGGTTAGTGGAGGTGGTGCTGAGGTGTTAGAATGGAGAGCCCGAAATGAATACCCTCACGATGGGTGGTGCCCAGTTGTGAACTTTGGAGCCAATCAAAGGCAGCCACATGGCAGATAGTTGGTATATCATCAAGGTGTATATCGAGTAGACCATGGCTTCAATAGATCATTGAAGGAACACACCAAAGGCATCAGTTTCATTGAAATGAAAGGTGTCGATGAAACTAGGGTTTTGATAAGACATGAAAATGGCTGGCCAAAGAGGATGTTTGGCCAAAAGAATGATGCCAAACAAACCAAACCAAGTGGTGGGTCCGGTGGCGCTGACATGGTAGATGAGGCCATGCTCAAATAGATCAGGTGGTGAACCAAAGGTTGATGCATGGCAGACCCGGCAGATAGGTGGTGCCTAGGAAGATCTCATAAGCAAATCAAGGAGTGCCACATGGTGACATGAGGCAGAAGGAAGTAGATCTTCCAAGGTTAACGGTCGGGTAGATCAGGGAAGATCAGAAAGTAATGCAAAAGATCTGATGGTGGTCTCTATACCATGATGAAAAGATCCATGTCGAGTTATCATCACGACTTGGCCACTAAGCATGTGTGGAAAAGGAAAGCAACCAGGCATTAAGGATAGAGCAGGTTGAGGGAAGATCCACGGCCGTCACTATACCACCATGTGAAAGTGCCCGTTGGTTATCACCTATGACATAGCAACCGGTGAGGTGGCAGTTGAGGTGGCCATCTAGATGGATCCAAAGGAAAATCAGGATGTGAAATGTGTCGGTCCCATCAGAAGAGAAAGTGATAGAGGGTGCCGGTCAAGTGAGGTAAAGGTCGGGCAAGTCAAGGAAAATCAATGGTGATCCAAGGGAGATCAACGACTATCGCCAAGTCATAACAAAAAATTGCTCAATGGCTAATAGCCATGACTTGGTGACTAAGAAGTGGGACCCGTAGGAAGAATAGTTTGGAGGAAGTAAAGAACAAGAAAATTCAAAGAAGATCTACGGTTGTCGCCATATCGCAAGATGGAGGTGCTTAGATGTTAATGGCCGCGACTTGGCGACTGATAAGGTGGCAAGATAGGTGGAGTCTAGAGGGACTCCCAAGCAAATCAGGAGGTGACATGTGGCCAAATCCTACGTGGGAAAGTCAGGTTAAAATATAGTTTTAGATTGTGGTGAAAAGGAGAAAGCTTGAGTGACCGACCTATAGAGGGATTGATCTGCGAGGGTTAATTTTTGCCCAGATATGGATTTGTCAAATATCAGTGGATGGATCTTGATCTGAGAATTCTGATTTTTGCAGTCAAGTGCAACCCACAGTAAGTATTTTTGGGACAATGACTTCAGGATCTCAGGGTTTATTCTTCAGTTAAAAAGATTAGATTTTCTACAGGCCAAGTGCGGTAGCAGTTAAGTTTTTAATAGCTAGAGATGAGGTGGTGGGGCATGTTTCTAAGTGGATTACTAAGGGAATTTAAAAGGCATGTTAGTTTCCCATGATCAGATGGTTGTCTCTATACTACAACGGAAACTCATCCAAAATTTAAAGACTGCGACTTGGTGACCAAAGGAAAAGTTCTTAGAGGGAAGGCCTCCTGATCCATTGGTGCCAAAGAATTTTAAATATTCAAAAGAAATATCGGCAGAGCTATGCAAGTTGCATCTGACATTGCTTCAAGATGAAAAGGGGTTGGTGAGAGGTATCTAGGAGATCTGTAGGGAGATGTGCGAAAAACATAATGGTGCATTGCTCTATGTTTTCTTAGGTAAAACCATCAATGCTCTGGCACAAGATGATCCACTGACATTATGAAGCTGATGGTGGTTGTATCTGATTTTTGGGTAATAGGAGCTTACCCTTTCGTCCATCTTCCAAGTGAATGCCTAGTGAATTAATGAAGCACGCATCCCAGAAAGAATGTTAGGTTTCTCCCTCAATTGCAATGGCACATAAATGTAACTTTTGCATTAAATGACTTTTAGGGTATGATTATTCTTCAAGGTGTCCCAAAGCTTGTTGCATCCTAATCTCTATAAAAGGATACCAAGGCTACCTAGAAAAGGGACATAAATTTTTGTAGCTAAACTCTCAAAAAATTAATACAGGCCTTTGTCTTAGAAATTTCTGAGTCAAATATGAAGTATTTGTAACCTTATAACAGAGGAATGAAATATATAGTCCAGAGAATTTAAATTCAGATTTGTATTGTCCCTATGTCATTGTACTGGTGTTCATCCCATTTAAGTAATCAAGGATTGCTTATCTGAATGATTTGCTAGGCATCTAATGAAGTTGTTTTGAGTCTTTTTCTTAAGGAGAAAAATATAAATATAATTCGAACATAGTCATTGATATCAGTATTTCTGGTGTGGATTTGCTAATGAAATCTAGTGTAGATTAGGACTCTATGTATATCAGGCATATTCAGAGTTGATAGATCAAGAACTTGTGATTTGTGTACTAGTTTCTCTTGTCAGGTTGCAGTTTGTTGTAGGTGACTCTGTCACCCGGATTAGGCATGGGTTTATGTTTTGGTTTTTTGTTGTATTTTGTGATCCTTTTTAAGAAAGTCAAATCAATTTTCCATTTAGCTTAGTTGTACAAGTAAGTAAGGAAAGTTTGCAAGAATTTACACTAGTTTTTTGCAAACCATTTACTATTTTTGTGAGAAAATAGTCTTTAAAAGGGTTCACCTGCCCAAGCTTTTATAAGCTTAAAGTGTAGGAGGTTTCCTAATTCTAGAACCTCATATTGTTGTCTTTATTTCAAAATTTTGTTGGTCTCTTCCATTGCAACACATAGGCAGTGGTTTTCACTTTTAAAGAGAAGAAACAAAAGTTTTCAAAATAGAGAACAACAAAATTGGCGACTCTGCTGGGGAAAGCCAAATAAGATAAGTCTTATACTATAGATCTATGTCTTTATTGCATAAAGGTGTTGAGATCAGGTTCCCTTGGTTTTAGTCTGAAAATTATTGAGTTTATCTTTCTAAAGAAAATCCTTGATTTATCTCATAACATCTTAGAATACTATTCTATTTTTTGCTAAAGATCAATAGTTTCATTCTCAAGTGTCTTGTAAGTGATTCACTGTGTTAAACTATATATTTTATTCCCAAGATATTGGGTGGCGACTTTGAAGTAAAAAAAAAACCAGTGTTTTTTTAGAAAAATCATAGTCACTTCACAAGATTAGCAAGATAAATAGTGTGTGTGTGAAAAGTGGACCTATATCTGTATTTGGAATACAAAACACTTCAATTAAGTCATTAGATGCATGGTTAGACAGATATAAACATGAATAATAAAACCATAACAAATTGACCCATTGCCTTCTAGTAGATGCGAGTTTAGATTGCTTTCAGCTTGCTAAGCTATCCAGTGACTAGACACACTTAAACGAAGGATTTTTAATATGTATGAGCATGGATTAAGCTAGATGAATGCAAGATTTAATCTGACATCATTTATATGCAATAACTAACATGCAATATCTAAATGCACAAATATCAATGAACCTAGAACAAAAACAACATGATAACAATATATTCTCCAGGATTTTTTGAATGAGAGATGAGAGCCTGAATTTATAGAAAATTCAGAAAGAAACCAAAGGTTGAGATCAAATGATGATGAGTGGTCAAGATTTTCCAAGAGGAAGCACAATCTAGGTGAATTGATGTGATTGGATTCTTTTCTTAGTTTTAAAGGAAATTGAACTAAAATTAAGATAAAATCAGAAAAACTGATTTATTCTCTATTTCATTCAATTTTAAGATTTAATTGTTTTAATTGCTTTCTCTGAGATTATTTATCAATTTTTAATTTATTTTTCAAGATTATCTCCAATTGATTTCTTTTCTTAATTTTTAATTCTTTCTTGGTCAATTAATTCCTTTTTTTGATTTATTTCCATTTTTGAAGATTTGTGCTCATAATTTCCAATTCCTCTTTCTTGATTTGTTTCCTTTTTTGAAGATTTATGGCAAATTGATTTATTTAATTAAATATGTTAGGATATTTAATAAAATAAATAGGATAATTGTTTAAAATGATTTACTTGGAATGATCGATTAATTAAATAAATATTTAATTAATATTGAGTGATTGATTTGCCATGGGAGATTTGATGATTAAAGAATTAATTAATGTCCTCAAGATTGATTTAATTGCCTTTGGTTAGTACCTTGGTGATGTTGTCGAGATTAGGGGCCCATGGTTTAGATGACCATTTTTAGGGTATTACATTTGCCTCTCTTTGAATTAATGTGCGAGCAACACATTGGTTCAAAGAAAATTTGATGTCTAGGAGATACCGGTTATGAACTTGATTGATCACGAACTAGATGAAAGCGAGGTGTTTAGCTTGATTTGAAGCGACAAAGATGAATGAAGTCTGATTAAAGTGATACCGATCCCAAACTTGATTGAACTTAGGAACGATAGAAAACAAAAGATACCGAACTTGAACTTGATTGATCAAGAAGAAGATCTTACTGATCTAGACACACTGAGTGAAGATAAAAATCGATCTTGAACTTGATTGATCAAGATACGATGAGCGAAGATAAACTGTCCAGCTTGATTCAAAGCCACGAAACTGAACACCTACTTAGATTGAGTGTGATCAAAGATACTCTTTAAACCCTTGATTAAGTTTAAATGAATAATCAGCTTGATAAAAAATGATGAAACTGATTAATGTTAAGAGATTGATTAAGATAAAAGACAAATATCAGCTTGATTTAAAGCGATGAAACTGATATGACCCTAGAGATTAACTTGATTCAAATGATTGAGAGATCTCAACTTGATATAAAGTGATGAAGATGATATGCCCCTTAGCAATAAGGATTTGATTTAGATGAAAAAGATGTTTTGCTCGACTTTCGATGAAGATTTGAAAATTTTGTCGACATTTGAAGATGTAAGGTCATAAGGTCACAAGTATGCCCCCTTGAGAGCGAAATCAAAAGATATTGAGGGTACATGATTATAGGCAATATTGAGTGATGATAAGTTGTTTTGAGCACAAATTGATTCAGAGGAATTTTTGAAAATTTTGCATTGATTGATAAGAAATTGAGCGCAATTAAAGAAGAGAGAATGAGCCTTTGATGAAAAGCACTAAGTGGTCCATACTTTTAGAAATTGACTAGAAAAATGATCTCAAATTTTGATTTCGATCCCAAAAATGGAGTCAGAATGGGCAAATTAGCTAAGGATACAATTTTCATGTCCATCGAAGCAAGCTGAAAAATTAGGTTTTTGGCTATATATGGGACAAAAGGGTTATTTTCAATTCATTTTAACCCTCCAAAGTTTGAAAATTCAAAAAGCCTTCTGTGAGAAAAATGGTGGTCCCTACTCATGAGCATCGATTCAAGCGCCAGAGATGACATAATCAACTGCGACACTATGAGCCACCAGTAAGTGATCTATCTTAAGCCTATTATTCATTCCAAATTTGAATTTTTTTGTTGATTTTTCAAGTTTTTTAGCATGTTGAGTCGGGTTTTCCCATTTTTTCATGCGAGATAGGATCTTGTATCATACAACAAACTGCTAAATTTTATTTTGTCATTTCAGACCATTAGATTTGTCATTCTAGGGCCACCCTTGTGTCGTACGACAACCTTCTTGAAAGACCATTTTGTCATTTGAGGTCTAATCTTTTGTCATTTGGGAGTCTTTTTTCATACGGGGCTCAATCTTGACTTGTATGAGTTTCTGATCTTTTGTGTTTTGTCGTTTGGAAAACAGTGAGCATTTTTAAAGGTCTAAACTTGAAATTTTGTTTTTGCAATTGACGTATTGGATTTGCGTGATGTTTTACTCCTCTTATAGGCTTATTTGGAATGTATTCTGATACTCCATTGTTTGATTTTGCAAGTTCAATTGCCTCATGTGCTCTTCAGGTGTGTTTATCCACCTACCATGACTTTAGTTCGGCAGCTATCAGAGGTTCAGCAGGCTCATATTGACTTGTGCGGCTTGATAGATTAGGCAAAAAAATTTAGTCAAAAATGCTCCAAGGAAGAAGATTGACTTGACCACTACTGCTAAAAGTTTGAAGACTTAGACTGATACAACAAAGAAGAATAATGCAGAGCCAAAAGGAAAAAGAAAACTGAATGATTGTGGCTTCATAAAAAATAAGAACATAAGAAGACAACCTAGAAGACTTCCTACTGGTAGAAGACTAAGAGATATTGTTGCACATAAAATTGAGAATAGGAGAAGGCCAAGACATATGTCTATTTTAAATAAGCTTCCGAGGATCAAAAAAAAAGGAAGAAGGAATGGAGAAATCAAGCTTGCAAGATCACTACATGTTTGGCAGAATAAGTTTTTAAGTTATAAGCCCTCCTTCTCCAATTACTGCTTTTCATGTAAAGGATATGGTCATAGAAGTCATGAATGTAGAAAGAAAAAATTTCAATCATATGAAAACCTCTACACACACTCCTTCAACAAAGATGCAAGGTGTAACAGTCATGCTCAATATGGAATAAGTTATAAAGCATATGAGAATCAAAGACTTGTATGGAACAAAAGCAGAAGTGTTCCTGCGAGATCAATAAATCTACTGGTTCTGGAAGTTGGCATGAACACAATATGTTACTATTGCAATAATTTTGGTCATCTTGCAAAATTTTGTAGAGAAACGACTACTCAGCAAAAGAAAATTAATACTGCTCCAAAGACTGAAAAATGAGAAAGGGAGAGAAATCAAGAAAGTATGGAGAAAGAAGCAAGAGAATATGACAATGGGCAGGCACTGTGCATTCAATGAAAAGGTGATTTCTCCTAAGGCTTAAAGGAGATGCAAGACCTTAGGGGGAGTTACATATTGATCACATTCTTCAACCCCAAAATTTGAAAAGGACAAATGTAAGGACATATTTCTACCAGTATAAATGAGAAGATGGATGGCAGTGTGTGTAGTTAGTGCCCTAGATACACATCTACATATGTGCGATGCATTACTACTACAAGTGTCAAAGGATAGTTGAAACTGCAAAATGGTAGCAGTAGCATTTGACTTGGGAAGATGGAGTTTAGTGGATAAAGTAGTCCTATGGAGATATTGGTCTGGTATAGGGCTAACCAGAATTGTAGATTATGTGAGTCAATGTATTCCAGAATCATTGCAGTGATTCTTGTGGCTTGGACTGAGGAAATTATGTCTTAAGCAATACTCGAGAAGTATTGTGTGAAAATGTGTAGGTCCGGTAGTCAACCTTATGTGCATGTATCATTATGATTTAACTTGTTTGGTAGTTGACATGGTGTTGATGTGTTTTGGCATTATGGTCATGGAAGATTATGTCACAAGGTTGTGATGGATTCTATGGAAGAAGATTTGTACCAGATTGAAAAGAACAAGACTTGGGAGTTAGTTCCTAGACCAACAGATAAGAATGGAATAGGTACAAAATGGGTCTACCAGAACAAGATGAATGAAGAAGGTTAGATTGTCAAGCATAAAGTAAGATTAGTGTGTAAAGGATATTCTCAAGTAGGATGTATATAATTTGAAGAAGGATAGAGACACAACTTACTTCTTCAAGTGAAAGTAAAGAAAAACAGACCTTTATAGTTAGCAAATCTACTGAGAAGAAGACCTATGGTGAAGCTTCTTGAAATCAGCTTGTGAACTAGAATGCTCAAACCTTAAACCAGAAGGCTCAGTCACTATACTAGAATGCAAATCCTAAAGGTAAGTCCCAGGTTGATAAAGAAGGGTTCACTAGAGTCAATAATGTGATTAGAAGACACCTAGTGAGACAAAGGTTTGCCAGTCCAAAGAGACAAGAATGGTATGTACCCAAATTCCATGGTTAATATTCTCGATGTAATAAGTTTGGAGATAGAATTGTTGAGTGTATTTTGATACATAAGCCCCCTCATAGTTTTGAAAGTAGAAACATGTTTTCTGCACTCTGAGAGATGAACATTATTTGGTATCAATGTAATGGGTTTAGTCATAGGAGTTATGATTGTAGGAGAAGTCAATCGATATCCTACAATAGTTTTTCAAGTTAATTTTTTAAATGTCAATGTGAAATGCTATCATTGTCAAAATGTTGGCCACATCGCAAAGCATTGCAAACTCAGGACATCTAAGAAAAAAAATTCAGTATTAGATCAGAGAACAAAAGCAAAACTGGAGCAGAAAAGTGTAACTGGCAAGAAGAAGGAAGCCAACCCGGTTTGGGTTAAAAAGGATAAGAATAAGGTTGAATCAAGTCTAAATGTCCAGACTACCTTGCATGCAGAAAGAATAAATTTATGGGTAGTTGATAGTGGTTGTTCCAATCACATGATCAGAGACAAAAATAATTTCATCAAGTTTAATGATTGGAATGTAGGTTCAGTGAGATTTGGAGACAACTCTTCCATCAAGATAAAAGGAAAAGGTACTTTGAACATAAATGGTAAATTAAAAGCACATAATGTTTACTATGTGGAAGGCATAAAACATAATTTGGTGAGTTTAAGTCAAGTGTGTGACAAAGGATATAAGTTCAATTTTGACTCTACCGGTTATCAGATAAGAAAGCAGAGTACCAAACATATTGTTGCAGAAGGAAAAAGGTCAAATGGAAATGTGTAAAATCTAAAGGAATATTTATCTCTCAAACCAAGTATGTCAGAGATATGTTGAAGAAGTTTTAGATGGAAGAAAACAAACCGGTAAGTACCCCCATGGTGACCGAATGCAAGTTGAGAAAGGTTGATGAGTCACCAAAAGTGGATCAAACCCTTTATAGATCCATGATTGGTAGTCTGTTATACCTTACCAACTCAAGACCGAATATAGTACAGACAGTATGTATGGTGGCAAGATTTCAAGATGCACCTAAATAGTCACATGAGAATGCAATTAGAATAAGCTTTAGGTACTTACAAGGAACACTTAATTATGGCTTATGGTATCCAAAGAAAGGAGATTTCACTTTATAGGCCTACATTGATGTTGATTGGGCAGGCTATATTAATGACTGGAAAAGAACACGCAGTGGTGCATTCTTTTTAGGTGACCAGTTAGTTTCATGGCACAACAAGAAGTAGGATTTAGTCTCCTTATATACTACCAAGATAGAATATATTTTTGTTTCTACATGTTGTTCTCAGGTGTTATGGTTGAAGAAGACTCTCAAGGACATTTAGATAGAAATATCTGACCCTATTTCAATCTGGTGTGATAACTTAAGTGCAATCGATATTTCAAAGAATCTAGTTATGCACTCAAGGACAAAGCACATTTCCATCAAACACCATTGTCTTAGAGAGAAGGTTGCAGAGCAAGAAGTGAAGGTAGAATATATTCCTACAAGTGAACACGTTGCTAATATCTTCACAAAACCTCTATCGATAAACACATTTTAATATCTAAGACATAAGTTAGGATTTTTCTCACTAGCTTTATGCACTTAAATGTGTATGGAGATCTGTGGTTCAAGGGGAGTGCATAGCCATTATTTTTTGACTTGTTGAACCATATGTTGGACATAAAGGGAGATCAGACGTTTATATGGTAGTACCGGCTAGTTTGAAGCTTTGGGAAGTTGTCAATTCAATTTGTCTATCTACCAAAGTCACTATCAGCTTGACTGGGAGAGTAACTTCACTGGGGGAGAATGTGCTCATCAGTCCATGTTTGTGGTTGTTTTCACAAATTAGACCATAGGGTGACATGCAAAAGTAGTATGGCCTACCAGGAGATAAAGTATAGTAGTTCATGAATTACCTACAAAGGGGGAGACCTCAAAAAGTTGTCCTGGACCTTTTTCATTGTTGTTAGAAGGGGAGGTAGTTTGTAGTTGGAGAAAGAACCACAGTTGGAGATAATGCATATTATAAGCTCGAGTTGTGGAGATTGTTAACCCGATAATATGGGTGTTGACATCAATGCCAAAGGGGGAGATTTTTGGCATTTTACTGTCATTGATGTCAATCGGTAAGTATGTCAACCGGTATGTAAGATGTTGTTACCGGGATTGGATATTGTTGGCATGTTGATGTCAAATGGTAAGTTTGTCAACCGGTAAGCAAGCAAACCCAGTAAATGCAATCTGATATAACATGACCTAACCGGAAGAATAGAGAAGTGCACGATATGAAGGTTAATCAGTTAGTGTATACCGGTAGCATGTTCACAGTTGGAGAAAGAGCTGCATGTTCATTTGTTGTCAAAGGGGGAGAAAGTTCATAGTTGGAGAAAAAACCATAGTTGGAGATAGTGTGGACTGTAAGCCCGGGTTGTGGAGATTGTTAACCTGATAAAATGGGTATTGAGATCAATGCCAAATGGGGAGATTGTTGACATTGTGTTGTCATTGATGTCAACCAGTATGTAATATATTGTTACCGACATTAGAGATTATTGGCATGTTGATGTCAACCGATAAGTCTGCCAACTGGTAAGCAAGCAAACCCAGTGAGTGCAGTTTGATATAACATGACCTAACAAACAGAATAAATAAGTGCACAATATGAAGATTAACTGGTTAGTGTATACTGGTAGCATGTTTAGTCGATAACCAAAGTTGGACCAACACAATCAAGTGAGTTGGATGCTGACAGAAATGTCACATGGAATCCAAGTGGCAAACATGCAATTGTAGGTAAATGGTGTGTCTGTGAGGTAGTTGTCGACTAGGTTGGTATCAAATGTCGACTGTGAAAAACACGGATAAGTTGCAGAGGATTGCATCTCAAAGAAGATCGAAGGGTAGAGATTTTATTCTTTGACATCATGATCAAAGCAGGATATCTGATTGTCTTGTTGATCTGGAGAAAGAAATAGTCAGATCATTTATTGTGATCGAAAAAATCAAGACTGATGAACAGAGTCCAGTTTGCTAAATATAGTAAATGTTTATAGGAAGAATAAAAAGAGGACATAGCTTTTTGTTGAACTATTGTAGGTTGTTGATTCAAGAAGATGAGATCCTATTTGATAAAGATCGAGGTTGGTGAAGAAAACCTTATGCGTGTGAAGTTCGAGTGTTTGTTTTTGGAAAGAAAGAATGTATATAAATATGCAGATCAAAGACTTAAGTCGGTGTGGAGAAAGGAGAAAGTATATTGGATGAAGTTTGATTCTAATAGGTTGATCAGTCTATGTGTTGAGAGAAAAATCTTGAAGTGACTGAGTGTTAGTTGAAGAACCGCTAAGAAAGGTTTAACTGGCAAGGTTTAAGATAACCAGTAAACTATTATAGAGTATAACAATTTGTTAAACTGACAGTGTCTGAACTAGTAAGATAACAGTAGAGAGTAAAGGAGAGAAGAGTGACTTTTAGAGAAGATCCAGCCAAGCAGAAACTGAGTTGTAGAGGATTCAAACATTAAGAACAGAGGACCGATAGAAGAGAAGTAGTGTGTCATTAAGGAGTTTAACCAACAGAGAGAATTGTTTGTAGGAGTTACAAAACTCATTCATAACTTGTGTTTATCATTGTATTGATTTTATATCTCATTGTATTTCACTAAGTAGGTACTCGATGCAGGGGTTGGTGCTCAGAATAGATTAGGGGTTGGTGCTCCTTGAGTTGGTGCTTAGAATAGATTAGGAGTTGGTGCTCCTTGATTTGGTGCTCAGAATAGATTAGGGGTTGGTGCTCCTTGAGTTGGTGCTCAGAATAGAATAGGGGATGGTGCTCCTTTGGGTAGGTGTCCATAAATTGCTAGGGGTTTGTGGTCCTTGGGTTGGTTCCCTAAACATTGTAAAATAGTTATTTCATTATGAGGCTATATTGGAGCAGTAGATCTCCAGCAATATTTCTCACTGAGGTTTTTACCACATTGGGTTTTCCTCATATATCTAGTGTTATGTGATGTGCTCTTGTGTGTGGTTTCTTGTTAGTGCTTTCATTATCCTACGAGTTGCACACATTGTTTGAAATTATTTATATTCATTGATTCACCCCCCTCTTAGTGATATCTTGTGTTCTACACTAAGGGCATAAGAATCTACATAGATTTTAGGGATATGAACAAGGCTTGTCCCAAGGATCACTTCCCACTCCCCAATATAGACATGATTATAGACTTAGCTGGGAGAAATGAAATGTCACTCATGGATAGTTTCTCTACCTATAACCAAATCAAAATTGCACAAGAAGATCAAAGGCCTATTGGTCTAAACAAAATTGGTTCTACTTATCAAAGGCCTATGACAACA
Organism: Cryptomeria japonica; assembly: GCF_030272615.1. Taxonomy (NCBI): domain Eukaryota; kingdom Viridiplantae; phylum Streptophyta; class Pinopsida; order Cupressales; family Cupressaceae; genus Cryptomeria; species Cryptomeria japonica. The sequence goes on along the minus strand of NC_081405.1, from coordinate 203,898,217 downwards.
TTGCTCCATGACATGCTACATAATATCATGGAGGATTATGTTGATAATTTGCTAGCAAAATATGCAACTAGAGAAGACTACCTAGATGTTCTTGCCAATATATTTGACAGACTAGAACAACACAAAGTTAGGTTGAATCCAGAGAAGTGTGTGTTCAGTGTCACAACTGGCAAACTGTTAGGCTTTATCATCTCCAATAGAGGAATTGAGGTAGATCCTGCAAAAGTGAAGGCAATTCTTAAAATGCTATCACCGTCTACACTCAAACAATTAAGAATATTGAAGGGAATATTATAGTCCATAAGGTGCTTTATTGCATAAATAGCAGACAAATGCCACCCATTCTAGCATTTATTGAAGAAAGGAGTAACCTTCAAATGGACAGATCAATGTCAATAATCATTCTAGGGACTGAAATATTATCTTTTGTCAACATCAGTCTTAATCCCAACAACACAAGGAAAACCTTTGCAACTATACATCTCAGCGATAAATTCTTCTTTGGGAGCACTCTTAGCATAACATGATGACCAAGGGAAAGAAAGAGAAATCTACTGTTGGAATCAAGGAACACTAAGAGGGGGGTGAATCAGTGTTCTACAATTTATAACCTTATTAACTTGTCCTTTTAACCACTTAATGCAAATGAATGAAAGAAAGATGCAGAAACACAAAATAATGAGCAAAAATACCATAACACCAGATTTGTACGCAGAAAACCCGGTTAACGAAAAAAAAAACATGATGGAGATGGGACCCACAATATAAATATACTCTATTAGAAGTATAATAATATTAAATTGGGAATGCACATGCATTAAAGTACACTTACTAGAGCTCACTGCTCAAAGAAAGAAGGGCAGCAACCTTGAAAGTTTCACTACCTTACAAAATCTTGTACAAAAGAAAATTGGAATGTCTGAGCTGAAAAAATAGCATCTACAAATGTCAAGATACACTTCTGATTAAGCACAAAACTTTTAATCACATACTGATCTGCTACACTGCTCTATTCTATTGTTCTTCATTATTCTGAAGCAGGAATCATTCACTTGCACATATGAAACTATGCACACTCGATCAAAACCACTTTCCACACCACTACCTATATCAAAAATTATCATATCTATCAATATTTTATATCCACAACATGAAATTAGATCTTCTACATGTCGGCTTCAAGAACACTTTATAAAATACCAAGTTAGCTCAATTCAAACTCCAATGCATATGTGGACCAAAAATAATTGTCCACACACTACTAAACTTGTCTAACAACATGCCATGATCACATAACTAATCAATCCACATAATCTGCATAATGATTTTGTATATAATACTGCTGAACTGCTCTTTCAAACTGAAAACCAACACACTGGATCATCTAACTCAACCATGAGTCAACACTGGCTGCCACAAACCTAGAATATGGTAGATAACACATCCATAATTCTTCTCTCAGATTTGCAATACAAGATATCAACTTGTATTGAAGTACGGATTGATCAACCTTTTCTTTGTCAAATACTTTATTTTCTAGCCTACCAGACTTAACCAAAATCAAATACTCTTCCAGTATGAACAAATTGAGCTATGTGGATGGGTGCATTAGCATTAGTTGCTATAAATGACAACATTGGTTCATCTATTCAGTGTCTCTTACCAACAATCTCCCCCTTTGGCATTGATGACAACACTTAGTGAAAAATGACTAAGTGTCGAAACCAAAACCAAAACACTATATATTGCAACCAAAAATCTAACAACCAGACTCCAAAAGTTAGAAACTATTGGAAATTGACACTCATCTGGTGCATATCAATTATTGATTAGTGGTTTAGGGTTTTCATTGATGGAAACTCTTTTTGAAATTCCAATCATATAGTCATGGATCTTGATATTCGGAAGCAAATGTCAACTGGTGGCCAGTTTTCAGGTTGAGCAAAGCACTTTTTGGTCTAGAAGCTTTTTGGTGATTTTGGTGTTATGAATCGTGCATGGGGTGATTGGGCCGACATAGAGATCATTTTATCATCTATTTTGTGATCTGCATTTATTTTTGATGATCCGGTCAAGCCAACTCATGATTACACATTACATCATAAGGCTAACTTGATAAATGATTATTTTTTTATTGTAGATATACAAGACCAGTGTAGAAGATATTTTTGGTGCATGGTATGAATAATATGTGAGTGAGTGGTGATAGAGAATCCTTTGTAGTGTAGTTTAACATGCATATTCTTTATTCAGTAGCTGACTGAGATAGGAAATAGAGCAGAGTTGCATAGTAGATATAGTCAGAGATTTGGCACTTAATCGAAACTCATCCAAGCATTGTTAGATACTATTTTGGATTTCTTTCATTGTATTTCATCATTGTAATTAATCAGTAAGGTAGTGAGCCTTTCGGGGTTGAAGCCCTTATTTTAATTGAGCAGTGATCTCTAGGTAGTGTTCTTGAATGCTTGTGAATTCCCCCTCATGTAATATTGTTTTTCTACTAACCATAGTGGAATAATATTGTGGGTTCAAATCCCATTATGGTCTTTCCCATTTGGGATTCCACATAAAAATATTGGTGTTATGATTTTGTAGTTGGTTATTTTGAGTTTCTGCATTTTAGTATCTTGCTTATTCTTTTGGTTGTTTAAACTTAAATTAGAAAATCAGGTAATTAGTAGAGCACTAATTCACTCCCCCTCTTAGTGTTCCTTGATTCCAACAATTGGTATCAGAGCCTACTTCCTTTGAGGAAGCCTGACCACTTGAGGAAGGTCTGAGAGATTGAATCAATAGATTCTAGTTTTTAGAGACAACATAGTGTGGCACTTGAGGATCTTGATGCAACAAGAAATGAGATGAATACCTTAAAGAGAAACCTGAATGCAGCTAAAGACTTCATTAGTGATTTGAAGGATCAAATGAACTCTTCAAGAGACAAGAGGAAAGAACTGATGGACAAGTTGAAGGAGAATGAATATCAATGCATGGAGAATCTGGACGAAGTTGACAAGCTTGAGAGAGAAAATGTTGCATTGAAGAATGAGATGCAATCCATTATGATGAGGCTGACTAAGGAAATTGAGGACTGGAAGAAGAATGAAGAGAATTTGACTCAATCATTGAAGGAAAGAGAAGATGAAAGCTTCAGGCTTACCTATGAGAATGATCAGTTGAATCTTGAGTTGACACAATCAAGGAATAATGGTCAAGAACTTGAAAGACAGATTGTTTCCCTAAGAGATGAACTTGCTACTGCAAATGAATACAAAACAAATTCAATGCTAGCTCAGCAAGGCTTAATGAGATGCTGTAAAGTTAGAGACATGGAAAGGACATGCGAGGACTTGGATTTGAGAAAGGAGAATCCTCTAGATCTGGACAAAGCAACGCAAAGCCTAAGAACAAGAATCCTATTATAAGAGATTATAATGCTCATAAATTCAATGGTAGATTATTTACTTGCAATAAATTTGGTCATATGTAAAATCAATGCAAAAATATGCTAAATAATGGAATGAATAATGTGAACAATGGTCCTACCTTTATCAGTCAGTGTTTCATATTCAATAATTTTGGTCACAAGTCAAGCATGTGTAGAGCAGTAATGCACAATTTTCAAAACAAAAGATGCTATGCTTGTGGGATGTTTGGACATATCTCTAACAGGTGTAGGGTGAGACCAAATGAGATAAAATTCAGACCTATGCAAGATGTGGTTTGCCATGCATGCAATAAAACTGGTCACATTGCAAAATATTATAGAAGAAAAATTGTGAACAAGAGTGCTCTAATAGACAAGAACAAAAAAAATGAGAAAGGAAAGGCAAAGGTAGAGGAGATCAGAGACAAGCATGAGAAGATGTGGGTTAGAAAAAATGAATCCAAGGTAGACAATGGATTTGCACCCGAATCTAGTGTAGGATCTTCATCCGATAACTAGGGGATTTTTCCTTAGGGGGAACTTTTCATGCAGATTCTAAGAACCCCCTCTTTGGAGATCTACAATCGATTCAGAAAGGTTGCAGAAGGCTTAAATCATATATGTAGATGTTATATGGAAGATTTAGTGAAGATTTGATGCTCTAGTAAGCGACTTCATAAAAAATCAAGGTAACCAATTGCAGTATTTATTGCACTGCAGAATTAGGTTTTTGAAGGTTAAAAAGGAATTTCAAAACTTTATTTCTCACAATGCGATCAAGAGAAAGTGAAAAGTAGTACAACAAAGTGATTTGGAGATCTAAAAAATGATTACAATAATCCTAAAGAGAAACTCTATTCCCAAATGCGAATTGAGGTATTTATCCATTTCAAGCTATCAATTTTCGAAAACCCTAATTTCTCAATGGCATTAGTATCTGCAACTGCCAATCTGCTAGTTGTGGAAATCAAGGATAGGGCTCAACCTATTTTTAAGAAACATCCTTTCAAATCAGTCAAGGATGATCCAGAAGGAGCATTTTCCTCTGTACCCTACAACATTATTCATAATGAGGACATCAGGGCATATATCCATTGTGATCTTGATGAACTCGACAATGCTGACATGTTGACCCTGTACAATAATCATCTGGTAGACAACTTGAGGAATCTCAAGCTAGAATATCAGCATTTGCAGGACAAGGGTTTTTCTCAGTTTGTACACTTTCTAACATTTAATGAGAAAGAATTTATCCTGTACATATTGAGTAGAATTCACGATGAATTTATATGGTTGGATAATCCTTACAAGATCACTAAGAAATAAATCTAGGTCGTGACTTGTCTGAGCGCATCTGGTGAATTTCCTAGCTTAAGGAAAATATCAAACAACACTGTGATTGCCACCACTGATTCTTAAATTGACAACAAAGCTATGACAATCAATGACATTCTAGAGCAGGATGCCAAGTTTCCATCAATGGTGGTTGGATAAAAAGTATACCAGTTAAGCAGACAAATCTTTGTCTTTAGTACAACAATATACTCTGCCTAACAGATGTTGAAGGAAGATAAGAGGTATGATTTATGTATGGTTCTCTTGAATGAGTTAGTAAGCAATTTGAAGAAAAATAAACAAGACAAGAAGCACACCTTTAAGTTTGGCACCCTTATTATCTGTTTGGCTCTATATTTCATAAATGAAATCCTTGGTGTTCAAGGAAAGGTCCAATGGGCCTATAACAAGCCGGTTGCTATGCAAATAAAGGTGTTGGCATTTTGGCACTTAATTGTCATTGATGTCAACCGATGGAGATTGAACATGGTAGACGGTTGCTTGGATAATAATGAAGAGGCAGAGTGATCAAATGTACAACCGGTACAGGATGCTATACCAGTCAACAAGTGAAGAACACTCTACTGGAAGGGTTTTATTGGTATGTGTTTGTCGGACCGACTGAATATTGGAAAAATGTGTCTTGATTAGTGTGAAGTTGAGGTGGCAAGTAGGGTGTGGTTGGTGAAGCTTCATCCACAGGGTTGATGAAACAGGTATTCAACATTAATGAAGGAACCACAAATCAAGGGATTGCATCAAACTGATTGCGGCTCGAGGAAGAAGGAATGACAGAGGAAGATTAGGGTAGTAGGTTGTGCCTAGATCAAAGCAAGAATATTGAATTGAAAGAATACCTTGAGAAGGAAACAACAGAGGGATTAATAGCAATTTGACATATGTAAATCTATATAAAGGATCGTGTTTCCCCTGTCTGTAAAACATGTCTTAAAAAGCACAAAAATGACAGAGATGAACCGATGGACTTCAAGGAGATCAGATCTTGCAAGATCTGACTGGATTTGATTTGCCTCAAGGATGGTGAAGAAACCCTAACCGCCTAGATTTTGAATTATTTTGGCGGGAAATCATCTTATAAGAAAATGGAGCAATGAATAGAAGATAATGATGTTGTAGTAAAGAAGGTAGTGTGGAGAGGAGTTGGAAGAAAAAAACTTGAGAAGGGGTTTTGATCAAGTTACAGTGTGAGTAATTAGGCAAACTAGTCCGAGGACTCTACCGATAGTTTCATAGTCGAGCAGTTGAGCCTTATCGGTAAGGCATGGTAGAGTAGGCAACATCCCAATGTGACACAGTGTACTAAGAGATTGTGTGTGGGAAGGAGAGAAAGATAACAGAAAGTTAATTGATTCAAGAGTAGCAGAATTCATTTGCAGTAAGAAGCCTAAATTGTACTCAAATAGTATTTCAATATACATTTCCAAGTTGGAGCTTGGTGCAGGGGTTGGTTCCCAAAAAGTGCAGGGGTTGGTGCTCCTTAGGTTGGTGCCCTAAACTTTGTAACTATTTTTTACTATGAGGCTGGATTGGAGCAGTAGACTTTAGCAGATTTTCTCACTAAGGTTTTTCCCATATTGGGTTTTCCTCATAAATCTGGTGTTGTGAGTTGGTTGTGAGTTGGCTATGTGTGCATGGTTACTTTGCCTTTCTTTCTTATATTACTAGTTTGAATTTCTATGTGATTAAGTACATAATTGTTATTCTCAAGTTAGATCACAAAAAGAATGGACCTAGGAACCATTGATTCACCCCCCTCTCAGTGGTACTATGTGTTCAACAATTGGTATCAGAGCCTAAGTTCCTGGTTATCTTTAAACCTTAGGTAGATTCTAGACTTTGAGCACAATGCAAAGAAGTGAGTCTGCTTCCTAAAAAGCCCCTTTATTTGATGGATCTAACTATGCCTTCTAGAGAAAAAGAATGGAGACATATATTTCATCTCTTGGCTTTGATGTATGGATGTCAGTGAAGAATGGGTATGTTGTTCCTAATACTCCTCCCACTAATCCGAATGCAAAGAAGGAGTATGAAAATATTGCAAAGGCTAAACATGCCATATTGAGTGGACTGTCTGATAATGAATTTGTCAAGGTTATGCACTGTGTTTCAGCAAAGGAAACATGGGACAAGTTGCAAAGATTATTTGAGGGAGATGCAAAGGTCAAGGAGGCCAAACTGCAAACTCTAAGGAGCCAACTTGAAAGCATCAAAATAAAAGATGATGAAAAAATTGTAGAATACCTTCACAGATTTGATGAAACTATGAATGCTATTAGAGGACTTGGTGAAGAGATTGTAGATGAAATTCTTGTCAAAAAGATACTTAGATCTCTCACTCCCAAATATGATACTAAAGTGTTAGCCATAGAAGAAGCCAAGGATCTGAGGGCTTTTACTATGGATGAACTATTTGGTTCCTTGATAGCCTATGAGATGAGAACAACTGGTGAGACTTCCTCAAGAAAATAAGTTGCTTTCAATACCACCAAAAAGGGGAAGGAAGTTGTTACTCTTAAAGAATCCAGTGAAGACTTTGATGCTGAAGTAGCAAAATTTGTCAAGAAGCTCAAAAGAGGATCAGGCCAGTACAAAGGAAAGTTGTCACTTAGGTGTTTCAATTGTGGGAAGGTAGGAAACTTCGCTGCAAGCTGTGCTCACAAAGAAACTAGTGGAGATGAGTCAAGAGAGTTCAAAAGATCTATCAGCAAAGATAGAGAAAGAAATGACCATCGGCAGGGAAGAAGAGACTACCAGAAGTAAAACAGTTTATATACCATTGAGGATGACACAACAGATGATGAGGATGCATTAGAAGATGATGACCATGAGAACCATAGAAGAGTAAATCTTTTCATGGCATTTGACAGACCTACTACTGAAGATAAGGAAGAAGAGGATGTTGAGGCTGAAGTGGATTTGGAAAGTGAACTTATCAGTGCACTTGAAGAACTAAGTAAAATAAGAAGAGAACTCAAGAGAGTTAAGCTTATTGTAGTAGATGAACAAGATCTCTTGAAGCAGTCTCTGGAAGAATCTGATCAAATCATATATGACTTAAAGCTGCAGCTGGAAGAAGCTAAGAGGATCGGTGAAGCTACAACCCTTGACTTGACAAAGAAAGAAAAGGAGCATCAAGAGCTCGAAGTAGAAATAATAAAGCTCAGAAAGGAGCATGAGGAAAGAAAGGAAGAAATAAAAATAAGAAGCAAGTATGAAGGCAGAACTGAAGCTTTGGATAAGATGTTGAGCAAACAAAAGCAATCCAAAGACACTGGTGGCTTAGGCTTTGAAGTTGGTCAAGGATCAACCCACAAAAGAAAATTAGACAAAGAGATAATGTTCACTTCTTCAATTGAAGGAGAAGAAAAGAAGACATTCACTGTAGGCAAGGAAACTGGTAAAAAGACATATGCTGATATTGTTAGAAATCAGCATCCAAACTGGCATACAGAAATGAACTTGAGGTCACATTTCATGCAAAAATTTGTAGATCCAAAAAGGAATGCCAAGATTTACCAAGAAGGATTCACCAGATTCAACAACATGAATGGAAGACCCCCAATGAGGTAGTTCCATTTTGGACCAAGAGAACACAACCGGTATGTATCAAATTTTCATGGTTACTGTAACCGGTGTAATAAATTCAGGCATAGAATAGCTGATTGTAGGTTAAACAATAAACCTTCTATGAATTTTGAAAGTAGAAATTCATTTAATGCACTCCAATATATGAATTTCTATTAGTGCAATGGATATGGACATAAGAGATTTGATTGTAGAAAGAACCAACTGATATCCTACAATAGCATTAAAGATGCTTCTTTTATTGAAAACATAAAATGCTATAACTGTCAAGAATTTGGACACATAGCCAAATTATGTAGAAACAAGAAGATCAAGAAAGTGAAGGAAAATCCTGATCAAAGACCAGTATCTGATCCTGAGTAGAATTCAGGAGCTGAAAATAAGAAGGAAATCAAACCAGTTTGGGTTGAGAAAGAAAAGGAAAAGACAAAATCAAGTCTCATAGTGCAGACTGCCTTGCATGTTAAGATGAAAAATATATGTGTAGTATATAGTGGTTTCTCAAACCATATGATTGGTGACAAAAGAAAATTCATTAATCTTAAAGATTGGAATGGTGGATCGGTAAGGTTGGAGACAATTCCTCCATCAAAATAAAGGGAAAAGAAACACTAAGCATTGATGGAAAACTGAAGGCACACGATGTATATTATGTGGAAGGCCTCAATAATAATCTGCTAAGTGTGAGTCAAATGTGCGACAAAGGTTACAAATTCACATTTGACTCAACCAGTTGTCAAATAAAGGAAGACAGTACTGGTAAAGTGGTAGCAGAAGGAAAGAGAACTGATGGAAATGTTTATAATATGAAGGAATGCTATGAGTCCCAATGTATGTTAGGACAAGTAGATGAAATTTGGTTGTGGCACAAAAGATTAGGCCACATAAATTTTGAAAACTTGGTTGTAGTAAGAAAAAAGGGGTGTGTGAGGAATATTCCACCCATCATCAAGCCAATAAACACATTTTGTGATGAATGTGTAAAGGGAAAGCAAACAAGAGTAAGTTTCAGAACAAAGGAGCACAACACCTCCAAGCCACTTGAAATTGTGCATACAGATCTGTGTGGTCCACTATAACAAGAGCACTTGCCAATGAAAGATACTTCATGCTTTTCATTGATGACTACTCAAGGATGACATGGGTCACCTTTCTGCAAGATAAATCACAAGCATTTGAAAGATTCAAGATCTTTTAGAAGATGGTGGAAAAGGAAAGTGGGTACAAATTAAAATGTCTAAGATCAGATATGGGTGGAGAGTTCACATCAAATGAATTTGAAGATTACTGTGAAAAACATGGAATTAGAAGACAATACTTTGCTCCTAGAACACCACAGAAAAATGGTGTGGTAGAAAGGAAGAACATGACAGTCAAGGAGATGGCCAAAACTATGTTGAATGAGGCTAGTCTACCAGATACTAATTGGAAAGAAGTGGTACATATTGTTGCATGCACCTTGAATCGGGTTCAGTTAAGAACAAACAACAAGATGACACCTTATGAATTATGGTATGACCGAAAGCCATCAGTCAAATATTTCAAAGTTTTTGGAAGCAAATGCTTCATTAAGAAAGATATGGATGGTTTGGGAAGCTTTGACTCTAGAAGTGATGAAGGGATCTTCCTTGGTTACTCGTCAAACAGCAAGACCTACAAATGCTACAATAAAAGACTAAGAAGAAATGTTGAAAGAGTGCATGTAAGAGTTGATGAGGATATGCACAAAGGATTTCAACCACACATTAACTAGTATGATGACTCCGATGATGAAAATATTGATGTTTAGTCTGACACTGAACCAAAGGCAGCACCTCAAAAGGCTCCCAATTGGTATGTACAATTGAATCATCCGGAAGAGCAAATTTTGGGAAATAAGAGTGATGGTGTGAAGACTAGAAGAAGAATTGCCTAAAATGATGAACAAGTCAACCTATGTCTCATGACTGAAGTTGAACCCAAAACTTTCATTGAGGATAGCAAGAGACAACAATGGATGGATGCCATGGAAGAAGAAATGCACCAGATTGAGAAGAACAAGACTTGGGAATTAGTCCCTAGACCGGAAGATAAGAACATCATTGGTACAAAGTGGGTCTACCAGAACAAAATGAATGAAGAAGGTAAGGTTGTGAGGCACAAAGATAGACTAGTGTGCAAAGGATACTCTCAGGTAGAAGGGATTGACTTTGAAGAAACATTTGCACTGGTGGCTAGATTAGAAGCAATTAGGATGTTTCTAGCTTACTCTGCCTACAAGGGCTACAAAAGTGTACCAAATGGATGTAAAATCTTCTTTTCTAAATGGAAATTTAGAAGAAGTATACATGGAGCAACCGAAAGGATTTATGCTGCATGATGATGAGACATTTGTATGTCGGTTAAAGAAAGCTCTATATGGTCTAAAGCAAGCCCCTAAAGCATGGTACTCAAGATTAGATCTGTATCTAAAGGAGTGGGGATTCAAAATGGGAAGTGCTGACAACAATTTGTACATAAGAAAAGATGGGAATTACATGATTATTGTGGTTGTGTATGTAGATGACATCATCTTTGGTGGCAACAAGGATACTCTCTGCAAAGAGTTTTCTGATCAGATGCAGTCAGAATTTGAGATGTCAATGCTTGGTGAATTGACTTACTTCCTTGGCTTGCAGATACTACCAAAAGATGAAGGAATATTTATCTCACAGGTCAAGTATGCAAAGGAGATGCTGAAGAAATTCCAACTGGAAGATTGAAAACCACTAAGTGCTCCCATGGTGACCAGCAACAAATTAAGTAAGAATGTTGAAGCACCGGTAGTGGATCAGACTTTGTATAGATCTATGATAGGCAGTCTACTATATCTAACTGCTTCAAGACCGGATATTGTTTAGGTAGTATGTATGGTGGCCGGATTTCAAGCTCCACCAAAGCAGTCACACATGAATGCTGTTAGTAGAATTTTTAGGTATCTACAAGGAACGCTCAGCTATGGTTTGTGGTATCCTAAATAGGGAGATTTAATTTTGGAAGCATACACTGATGTCGATTGGGCAAGGTTTATTGATGATAGAAAGAGCACAAGTAGTGGTGCATTATTTCTGGGTGACCAGTTGGTCTCATGGCATAGCAAGAAGCAGGACTCCATCTCCCTATCTACTACTGAAGCTTAATACATTACTGCTGCTACATGTTTCTCTCAGGTGCTTTGGATGAAGTAGGCTCTCAAAGATATCCAAGTGGACATCACTGATCCCATTCTCATCTGGTGTGAAAATTTAAGTGCAATCAACATAGCAAAGAATCTAGTCATGCATTCCAGAACAAAGCACATTGCAATCAAATACCACTTCCTCAAAGAGAAGGTTGAAGGACAAGAGGTAAGAATGGATTATGTTCCTACTAGTGAACAAGTAGCAAACATTTTCACCAAACCACTACCGATAAGCATGTTTGAGTACCTCCGACAAAAGTTGGGAGTTGTATCATTTACCTAGGAAGGTTTGTGTGGTTTAGGGGGAGCATTGTGTGGTTCAAAGGGGGAGTGCACAAGTACCCTTTGTCATTGTGTCAAAGGGGGAGAAATTTGCCGGTATGGAGTGGATTGTGAGAATTTGACATCAATGCCAAAGGGGGAGATTGTTGGCATTTTGGCACTTAGTTGTCATTGATGTCAACCGGTGGAGATTGAACATGGTAGATAGTTTCTTGGATGATAATGAAGAGGTAGAATGATAAGATGTACAACTGGTACAGGATGCTATATCGATCAATAGGCAAAGAACACTCTACTGGCAAAGGGTTTTACCGGCAAGTGTTTTTTGGACCGACTGAACATTGGAAAGTCGTGTCTTGATTATTGTGAAGCTGAGGTGGAAAGTAGGGTGTGGTTGGTGAAGCTTCATCCACAGGGTCAATGAAACAGGTATTTGCCATTAATGAAGGAACCGCAAATCAAGGGATTGCATCAAACTGATTACGGCTCGAGGAAGAAGGAATGATAGAGGAAGATCAAGGGAGTAGTTGGCACCTAGATCGAAGCAAGAAGATTGGATTGAAAGAATACCTCAAGAAGGAAACAACAAAGGCATTAATAGAAATTTGACAGATGGAAATCTATATAAAGGATCGTGTTTCCCCTGTCTATAAAATGTGTCTTAAAAAGAACAGAAATGACGAAGATGAACCGATGGACTTCAAGGAGATCAGATCTTGCAAGATCTGACTGGATTTGATTTGCCTTGAGGATGGTGAAGAAACCCTAACCGCCTGGATTTTGAATTGTTTTGGCAGGAAATCATCTTTTAAGAAAATGGAGCAATGAACAGAAGATAATGATGCTCCAATAAAGAAGGCAGTGAGGAGAGGAGTTGGAAGAAGAAAACTTGAGAAGGGGTTTTGATCAAGTTATAGTGTGAGTAAGTAGGCAAACCAGTTAGAGGACTCTACCGGTAGTTTCATAGTTGAGCAGTTGAGCCTTATCGGTAAGGCGTGGTAGAGAAGGAAGCATCCCAATGTGACACAGTGTACTAAGAGACTGTGTGTGAGAAGGAGAGAAAGATAACAGAAAGTTAATTGATTCAAGAGTTGTAGAATTCATTTGCAGTAAGAAGCCTAAATTGTACTCAAATACTATTTCAATATACATTGCCAAGTTGGAGCTTGGTGCAGGGGTTGGTGCTCCTTGTGTTTGTGCCCTAAACTTTGTAACTATGTTTTACTATAAGGCTGGATTGGAGTAGTAGACTTCAGCAGCTTTTCTCACTGATGTTTTTCCCATATTGGGTTTTCCATGTAAATCTAGTGTTGTGAGTTGGTTGTGAGTTGGGTGTGTGCATGGTCACTTTGCCTTTCTTTCTTATATTACCAGTTTGACTGTCTATGTGATTAAGTACATAATTGTTATTCTCAAGTTAGATCACAAAAAGAATAGACCTAAGAACCACTGATTCACCCCCCTCTCAGTGGTACTTTGTGTTCAAAAAAAGGAAGGGATTATGTGGATTGATGATGCCACAGTGATGATATCCACTCTATGGGGTTATTTTAAAAAATTTCAAGCCACAATGAAGAGCAGAGAAACAATCCCAAAAGAGATGATGGAGAAGTATGACAAAAAAAATTTCTTCATGGTTCATAAAGACCAATGTCTAATGGAAGTCATTACGCCAAGGATTGTGTGGATTCTTCCAATGGGATATGAATTTGATGTTTCTACCCTTGATGCCTATTCTTAACATATGTTGAGTCAGCCGGTTGATAAGAAAGAAAGAAGATTCAGAACCTTCAAGGAAAAAGACTTAGAATTGCATAAGTAGTTCACTGCTCTTGCAAGAAAGAGGAAAGTATCTAAGATGGTTGAGGAAGTGGTAGTGTAGATAGGATTTACCCAAGAGGCGATGAAGCAAGTAAGGGAGAAAAATGCTCAGATGGAAACTAAGAAGGAACCCAGGAAGCCTAAGACCAAACCGGTTCTCTCTAAAGCCAAGCCAAAAGAGACCAAGTCTGCCCCTACTCCAGTACCATCATCGGGATAGAGCTCATCCAAAAAGGGAATTTAAAAGAAAAAAGAGAAGCCTAAACAAACCTATGTTGTTGTATCTTTGGTATCATCTAAGACCAAATCAAATGAAGAAGCAGATAAGGCTAAGAAGAAAGCAATTTTTGTAAGGGTGGTGACAAAACCACCATCTGATGGAGCCCAACAAAGAAAGAAAGCTAAATCTGAACCTACCCTTATCGGAAGACCCAAGAGGGGAAGGAATATTAGAACTCAACTTGATAACGATCTTGAATCTGGTGATCAGCAACGTAAATATATATGTGTTCTATCATTGACAACAGATCAATTGATTGATGAGATACTTGTAGATAGAAATTTGAAAAATATTGGAGCATATTATGAAAATCTAGATGAGGTAGATCAGAGAAAAGTTGAAGAAGTTGTTGTTCTATATTTGCATAGCTTTAGCAAAACTTTGATTGAATTGGAGTGTAGTATCCCTAAAGATCTATACAACATTATTGATGCAAGGAGGCTGGTTGCTAGCAAAATAGATAGAGAAATGAAAGAAAGAGAATTGATTAATTTTTGCACCCGTGTCTCCAAAGATGAAGCCAAAAGGCTCATTGAGGAAGCAAATAACATGGAATTTAGAAGTAGAAATAGGGTGAATAGGTTAATGATTGGTAGGGTTGAAGAGGTGAGGAAGGAGACTGAGGATATCTGGAGAAGAATCATGAAGAATGACCTCTTGTATAGTGATGTAGTTCAGACATCCCATCCAGAAGTAAAGGAATGTGTCTTCAATAATCTAAAGGATGAAACTCAGATCAAGGAGAAACTTGAAGACCAAGGCAATATATCACTTGATGTTGAGATCAGTACAAATCCTCTAATGGTAGATAATGTTGGAGAAGTTCTCTAGATTCAAAAGGATGATAATGCACCAAGTGGCAACACTAGTGCACAAGATAAATGGAATGATGTTGAGGTGAAGGAGTCTAAGAAGTCAGAGGTGTGAGATGAAAAGGTAAACAAAAGGAAGGGAGTTGTTGATCTATAAATTGACACTCTTCCAATCACAAGGATCCTACCGCAAATCTCTATCAATATTAATGATCCTCTAGATCTTGAAAAATGTCTCCTCTTGAAAAGTTGATGCTTGCAGCAGTTGTACAAGCTTTGGCTAGTTAGGATCTGGTTAAATCAGAATCCAAAGAAAAAAAGCTTATTTTGATGTATGTTGAAGTGTTGCAGAAGGTGGCTTTGGGTGTGCAACTAGATCCCAATTCTAGCCCCTCCAATAAATTATTACAATTAATTAACAATGTAAATACCAATTTTGATTCTTTGGAGAAGTCTACTACTAAGAGAGTATTGGATAGATTTAAGGAAGTAGGAATGCCAATATTTTGAAAAATGATAGAACATGAAATGGTAAGACTGAATAAAGGTCTATAGACTACTTTAGATACATTGGCTGAAGGCGGTAAAATGTATGTCTTATCTTTTTTTCCAAAGTTTATAGTAGATATAGACAAGCAAATAAGTGTTTGCTAGGGTAAACTTGTTGGTATTTCACACTCTTTTGATCCTAATGTATCCGTAACTAGTAATGTAGAAGGGCAGATAATGGCTCTCGATGATTAGATCTTGAGGCTTAATATAGATAAGGACATTTGAGGAGAGTTGGTGAACTCTGGAATTTGATTTCCCTCGACTAGACACCATGTTGAGCAATAAGGTTGATTCTATAAAGGCTATGGGACAACATGTTCCATTTGAACTGAAAGATGTGGAGATTCAGGTATATTTTTTCAGTGCATTCATTACAGTTTTGGATATCTTGAAGAGTGGGTGGGACACTCACCTAGGATTTTTGAAGACCATTTTTGCTGATATCTTCAAATACTTGTAAAGTCTCCAGTAGATATCTCTATATATAAGTTTTGGACAACACCCCATCATTGGCATTGTTGTCAAAGGGGGAGAGTAAAGGTGAAAATGTATAGTAGAAGAGTGTAATGTACAAAGTATGTTATAGGTTTCATAATTCTTTGTCTAAGGGGGAGCCTTAGCAATTTTGATCCAGTGTATAGGTTTCAGGTTTCAACACTTAGTCATTTTTCACGAGTGTTGCCATCAATGCCAAAGGGAGAGATTGTTGGAAATTGACACTCATCCAGTGGAAATCGATGCTTGATTAGTGGTTTAGGGTTGTCATTGATGGCAACTCTTCTCGAAATTCCTATCTGGTAATCACAAATCTTGATATCCGAAAGTGGATGTCAATCGGTAGCCAGTTAACCGGTATTTCAAGTTGAGCAGAGTAGTTTTTGGTCCGGAAGCTTTTCAGTGATTGCAGTGTTATGAATCATGCATGGGATGATTGGGCCAACATAGAGATATCATTTTATCATCAATTTGATGGTCCACATTTTTTTTTTGGTTATTTGGTCAAGCTGACTCATGATTACACATTACATCATTAGGCCGACTTGATAAATGTTTATTTTCTGATTGTGGATATATAAGACCCATGTAGAAGATCTTTTTGGTGCATGGTATGAATTATATGCAAGCAAGCAGTGATTGATAATCCTTTGTAGCCTAGTTTAATGTGCGCATTCTTGATTTGGTAGTTGACTAAGATATGAAACAAAGCAAAGTTGCAGAGAAGATACAATTAGAGATTTGGAACTTAACCGAAACTCATCCAAGCATTGTTAGAAGCTATTATTGAGTTCTTTCATTATATTTCATCATTGTAATTGATTATTAAGGTAGTGAGACTTCCGGGGTTGAAGCCCTTATTCTAATTCAGCAGTGAGCTCTAGGTAGTGCACCTGAATGCTTGTGCATTCCACCTCATGTAATATTGTTTTTATACTAGCCATACTGGAATAACATTGTGGGTTCAAATCCCACCATGGTTTTTCCCATTTGGGTTTCCACATAAAAATATTGGTGTTATGATTTTGTGGTTGGTTGTTTTGAGTTTCTACATTTTAGTTTCTTTCTTATGCTTCCTATGGTTTAAAGTTAAATTAGAAAATCAGGTAACTGGTAGAACACTGATTCACCCCCCCTCTTAGTGTTCCTTGATTCCAATATAAAATCACCCTAAGATCAATCATTTTTACTAGTGTACACTCCCCCTTTGACATCAATGGCAAAGGTAGGGATCCAGAAACCAAAAGTTTTCACAAAATTCTATATAGAGGCATATATACACATACACCTAACTTACAAAAACTTGAAGATATCTACAAAAGTGTTCTTCATTGAATCCAAATAGCTATCCCAGCCCTTCTTGAGACTCTCCAAGATAGATATGAGACTACTAAACAGATAGGCTTGTGTCCTTGCTGATTTAAGGTCTGGGGGTTCACTGACAACCTAAGGATCTTGAGTATCCTTTAGAGAAATAAGCATAGTGTCTAACTTGGGATTGATATGACTCTGAAGTTCACCAACTCTGCGAATAATCCTCTCCTTGTCATGGTTCAAATTCTTGATTTTTTCAAGTAGGGATATTACTTGATCTTCTTGATTGCTCATAGAAACTGACAAAGGATCAAGAGACTGAGATATATGGGATAATTGATCTCCATGCTCTTTGGAATTTTCCTCAATATCCTTAGTGAAATTTGACAATGATAGGCATAATTTGTAAATATTTCCTCCTTCAAATAATTCATCTTGCATACTCTTGACACAAGTATCTAGTGTACCTCTATCATCAACAATCATCCTCTTCAATATCCTGAGCCACTTGGCATTAAATTCATTATAGACCTTTACCTTAGCATATTTTTCCAAAGACTCAAAATGAGTATCCACCAAATTTATCAAACTCTTTAGCTATCAAGATGGAGTATCAGGTGTGTTATTCTAAAATGTGGGAATTAATTTTTCAAGAACACCAGATTCTAGGGTAAGCAACTCAATACCTTCTGTGTGAGAACCTAGCAAATCCTGACTTGCCTTAGCTTGAGAAAATGAAGCTAATTGAAGATTCTGAATAGGGGACAAAGTGGCAAGGTTGATTGGGCCTTGGACAAATTTTGGATCATCAATAATTTGCTTACCTTTCACTACCCTTGCAGTGTCTCTTGCTTCAATGCTTTTGCCCTCAGTATCAACTTAAACCTCAACCTTCTTCTTCTTTGTTATCTTCTCTACATCAGCCTTAGGTGGGATTGCATCCTTCTTAGATGTTTCAACAATGTCAACTGGAGGATTTTGAGTATCCTCAACCTCATTTCCATTTCCTATTTCTTTTTCACCCTTATTTGCCAACATCCTCATCTCTAGCATCTTCTAGATCATTCACCTCTACCTGATCAACTATTTACAATTTTAGAAAAGAAGGTGCATCAACCTTTGTCTGATCACCTTGGGATGACATTCTCAGAGACAAGATTTAGGAGCATCATCCTGAGTTTTCTCGGGGATAACCTCTATTAGACAGTTCAAATAACTGGAAGACAACTGAGAGGGGGGAGTGAATCAGTTTTCATAAATTACCGGAAACAATTAGCAATTAAAACTTTTAGTACCAGAACCCAAAACATTAATACCAGAATAGCAGTTAAACCAATTAAGCATAAACAATAATCACATAATAGATACCACCCACATGACACCAAGATTTGTACGTGGAAAACCCGGTAAAGGGAAAAACCATGGTGGGAAGCCTACCCATAGTCAGATAATACTTCTACAGTAAGTATGTGAATTACAATTAAGGGGCTTGCACTTGCAGGAAGGCCAATAGCCTAGAGTGCATTGCTCATCACAAAAGGAGTCTCACTGACTACATAGAAATCCAGACTACAATCCGAAGAAGTGTTGAACTGCAAAGGATAGAATCTCCTATGCCTGAATACAGTTTCAATTAAGCTCAATACCGGAGGACTAAATCCTCTTACATAAACCCAATTAGATCTCCAATAATTGACCAAATCCTCTTCTTGAATGATATTACATTATTCACACATTACATCCCTTGACCATGATCTCTAACATAACCATGATGATCTACAATGAAATCTTACATCTATATATACAAACAATCGACCATAGACAATCGGGTCAGCTAGGAGATAAGAAACCAATTACATAATTACAAACCATGTTGGCCTTAGACCAAACAAATAATATTCAACACATAAGACATCCTGAAAACACATCGAAAGGTCCAATCCACATGCTTCATTAAACCAGTCCGTAACCTAGACCAACTAAGACCTAGTATAGGTCCACATGCTACAAAAATGATCTCAATCTGCCAAGTCTCAAACATGATCACCAGCAACATCCTAAAAATCTACTAGAAGCTGCACCAACACCACTTATGCAATTCATCAAATATCTTCATCAAAAGCTCTACCAGTGAAACCCTCACTGGAACCACAAACCAAGATTCTAAGAAAACAGAATAGCATCCGATCACCAGACCAAAACCAATTGACTGAATATGAGCATGAGTATCATGAACAAGCCAATTCCATCACAAAACTATAACTGAGCCTACCGGATCATTCTAGATCCAAATCAACCAGAAACCACTCAACCTAATGGGACTAGAAGGGTGTCAGTAAAGCATCCAAATAGCTAGTGTTGGCATCAATGCAACATATAATCAATTCCACCAAATATCCAACAATCTCCCCCTTTTAAATTCATGGAAACACTAGATTTGAAAAACATCTAAGTACCAAGAAATACCAAACAAGTCTCCCCCAATGGAAGACAACCAACAATGACCCACAAACAGATGTAGAAATGAGGTTATGAAACAAAGACCAAATTCCCCTTGATGTATATAGCTCCTTAAGTTTTCTTTTTCACATCTATATCACTCCCCCTTTGACATCAATGCCATAAATTTGACAAAAATATCAAAGAAAAAACATAAACCACTAATTCACAAAGCTGACTACTCCCCCTAAGCAGTAGCATCCCCACATTAGTGTCGAAATGAAAAGTATCTCTGATAATGCATATCGGATTGATGTAAAACCACATTAATCAAGTCTCTATTAGAAGGGCATAAACTCCCAATCTATCTCTTAGGTACTCAAATGATTCCTTGGGCAAAGGTTTAGTGAAAATATCTTCAATCTACTCTTTAGTATTCACATAAACCAATCTAACTTAATTTGCTTCCACCTTTTCCTTCAAAAAGTTATACTTGACAGATATGTGCTTTGTCTTATAATGAAATACCAGATTCTTTGATATATCAATAGCAGAAAAGTTATCACAGTGAATAAATACCAATGCATCACAATCCATCTTTATATCCTTCAACATTTGCTTCATCCATAAAACTTGTGTATAGTTAGTAGCAACAACAATATACTTAGCTTCAATAGTAGATAAAGAAGTACGTGACTGTTTCTTACTAATCCATGAAACCAACTTCTTTCCAAGAAAGAAAGCTCCACCAGAAGTACTTTTTCGGTCATCAACATCTCCAGCCCAATCAACATCTATATATGCGCATAAAGTAAATTCATCTTTCTTAGGGTACCACAAACCATATTCTGGTGTAACTTGCAAGTATCTAAAAATCCTTTTCACCTCAATCTCATGATTTTCTCTAGGATCACTCTAAAATCTTGAAACAATACAAACAACATTCATAATATCAGGCCTCGTCTGAGTCAAATAAAGAAGACCTCCAATCATAGATTTGTATCTTGTAGGATTTACTGGTGTAGAAACATCTTTTCTTGTCAATTTCTCACTTGTAACCATAGGATTACTTATCGGTTTAGAATATCCCATACCAAATTTCTTCAACAATTCCTTAGCATACTTAGTTTGACAGATGAAAATACCTTTATCAGTCTGAGTAATCTGCAAACCTAAGAAGAATTTCATCTCTCCAATCATAGACATCTCAAATTCTTTCTCCACATTCTTAAAAAAATATATGCATAATTTATCTTCACCTCCATAAATAATGTCATCAACAAATACTTCAATAATCAACATATCATCATCAGTGATCTTATAATATAAATTACTATCAGCACTACCCTTATTAAAAGCAATTTTCAAAAGATATATATCCAACCTTGCATACCAAGCTCTTGGTGCTTGTTTCAATCCATATAAAGATTTCCTTAACCTGGAAACCATATTTGTATCATCTGATTGTGAAAAATCATCAATTTTCTCAATATAAACTTCCTCATCAAGATCCCCATTCAAAAATACACATTTAACATTCATCTGATAAACCTTGTAGTTTTTATAAGTAGCATAGGGAAGAAATAATCTTACAGCTTCAATCCTAGCTATAGGTGCAAAAGTCTCTCCATAATCAATTCCTTCCTTTTGAGAATATCCTTTACAATCCAATCTAGCCTTATTTCTTATAACTTGACCATCCTCATTCAATTTATTCCTAAAAAACCATTTAGTTCCAATAACATTTTTATTTTTAGGCCATGGAACCAAAGTCCATGTGTTATTTTTCTTAATCTGATCTAATTCTTCTTCCATAGCTTTCAACCAATATTCATCTTTACATGCCTCAATTACTAATATTGGTTCAACTTATGAAATTAAACATACCTCATTATTTTCTAGTCTTCTTCTTGTCATCACTCAATTTCTCTTATCCCCAATGATCTGATCTTTTGAATGATTCAATCTCACATACCCAGGAGTCCTTTGACTCTTTGTTTCTCTTCCTTGATCTTTAGTTACTGCATCGTTCTCTAATACTATCAGAGTACCTGGTTCAACACTCTATTCCGGTAAAGGTGCTATCGGTTCAGATATAATTATTTCCACTACTGGCTCCTTTTCATAAACTCTGATTTGACTTTTGTTCAGCTCATCTACTTTTACATTAACACTCCCCACAATTCTCTGCAATCTTTTGTTATAACATATATATGCTTTTCTTTCATTAGAATAACCAATAAATATGCCGTCATCACATCTAGGATCAAATTTTCCAATGATATCATCTCTTCTGATATAAAATTTACTACCAAACATTCTGAAATACTTAACTGTACGTGTATTTCTAAACCATAATTCAAAAGGTATCTTATTGGTTTCTCCTTTGATATGTACTATGTTGAATGTATAAATTGTTGTGCTCACTGCTTCTCTCTAGTAGATATGAGGTAGACTAGCTTCCATCATCATTGTTCTAGTAGCATCCAAGATAGTTTTGTTCTTCCTTTCCACAACTCCATTTTGCTGAGGTGTCCGGGGAGCAAAAAATTCTCTTGTTATACCACGCTTCTCACAAAAGTTATTAAACTCACCGGATATGAATTCTCCACCATGATCTGACCTCAAACATTTGATCTTCAATCCTATCTCAATTTTCGTAACTCAAGTCATTCTGGGTGCTACATGAGGAAAGAGAAATAGAGAGACCATCAGAATGTGAATGATTCATTCATCTATACTCATACCATGTAGTACTTCATCTCATACTATTATAAAAGCGCCAATCAATAAAATTATTAAGCAAAGTAGTCATCCCAAAATAAAGTAAAGGCGTAGCATATTGAAAAATAAGAGAACACACTTTCTTTCTTGCTAGTAGTCGCTAAGACACTTTAGCCTTAAATATTTTAAACTTTTCAAATGCCTCCGATTTTTCTTTCAGAAAAGTAACCCACATCATTCTAGAATAATCATCAATGATTAGCATGAAATATCTATCACCTCGAAAACTTTTAACTCTAGCAGGGCCACATAAATTAGTATGAATAAGATCAAGAACAACATTTGATTTATCTTGTATACTCCTAAAAGAGGTTCTAACCTATTTACCCATTTGACATTCTTTAAATACCAGATTATATGGCTTCATAATCTTAAGTATATCCCTAACTACCTTAGTTGAACTGATCTTTACAATGCAATCAAAATTCACATGACACAACCTTATATGTGATAGCCAACTCTCATCAATCTGTATAATCAAACATGTCTTCTCACTAGAATTCAAATGAAATATGTTACCTTTTGTTTGTGTACAGATTGCAATCTCCAAGCCAAATCTATTAATGATTTTTCATTTTCCATCCTTGAACTGTAATTGAAATCCCTTATCCACTAATTGTCCTACACTCAAAAGATTATGCTTCAAACCTTCAACATAATAAACATTGTTAGTATTGTTCTTACCATCCAATGATATAGTTCCTTTTCCTTTGATCATACATGATTTTTCATCTCCAAATCTAACTAGACCGCCATCAAATTCTTGCAAAGACAAAAACTTCCCTTTATCTCCAATCATATGATGTGAACAACTGATGTCAATTACCCATTCATCCCTATCTTCAATTTTAGTAGCAAGTGCCTTCTCTTTAGGTACATTCTCTTCTAGTGCCAGATCATCTTCCTTGATAGCCAGGAACACCCATTCCTTTCCACTGCCGAAACCACTAGCAAAGCCTTCTGCTGGTTCATCATCGGGATCAATAATTTCTTCCTCATCTTCTATGTAGCTTGATTTGTCTCTATTTTTCATGTACTCATACTTGTTCTGATATCTAGGGATAGGCTTAAATGATATTCTAACTCTTTCTTCAAATCTTGAATTCCTTTTAGGACATCTAGTAGATGCAAAATGACCAATCTTATTACATGCAAAACATTTAAAAGGTGTTTTTCCTTCATACTTACTTCCTATCGGTCCTTTAGGTACTCTTCTAGCAAATAGTTCTTCAATTTTCTCAAACTGATCATCTTCTCTCTTCATATCTTCTAATTCATTTTCATATAAATCTTTCCAATCTTGCTTACCGGTTGCAAATGTAAATGCATGAAAAGCAGGTTCAGTCTTCACAGCTCCAGAAGGTCCAAATTCTTCAAGCTCAAAAGAATATAGTTTCCCAACCAAGGTATCTCTTTTGACAGATGAATTAGCCATTATTCTCAACTCATTAATAGCAGTAGCCTTCATTTTGTAAGTTGGTGGTAGGGCTCTCAGAACTTTAAAAATAATTTCATCTTCGCTCAAAGTTCCACCACAACATTGAATTTTCATAACAATCTCATTTACCCTTTCCATGAATGCAGTAATCCTTTCATCTTCTTCCATCTTCAAGTTTTCATATCTCACCTGGTAACCATCAAGTTTAGAAATCTTTACTGTAGGGTCACCTTCATTAAGAGTCTCCAACTTATCCCATATAGCCTTTCTAGATGACTTGTTGGTTAATCCCATTATTTGCTGATCAGAAAGTGCACACAAGAGGGCTTCTCTTAGTCTACAATCATTCTCAAGCTCCTTATCCAAGTTTATCAGATCCTGAATTATAAGGTGTGACACCATTCTATGTGAGCTTCCAAATATCCTTGCCAAGACATCTCAGATGAGTCTCCATTTGAATCTTCCATACTTTGTAATTTGTTCCATCAAGCCTAGGAATATCTCTCCGAAAGATAGCTCAAGAAGAACTAGATGAACTTGAACTGTTAGTTGCCATAGGATCTTCCTCAAGTGGTTAAGCTTTCTGCAGAGAGGACCAAAGCTTTGATACCAATTGTTAGATAGTTCAAATAACTGGAAGACAATTGAGAGGGGGGATGAATCAGTTGTCACGGATTATCAAAACCATTAGCAATTAAAACTTTTAGTACCGGAATCCAAAACATTAATACCAAAATAATAGTTAAACTAATTAAGCATAAACAATAATCATAGAATAAATACCATCCACATGACACTAAGATTCATACATGGAAAACTTGGTAAAGGGAGAAACCATGGTGGGAAGCCTACCCATAGTTAGATAATACTTCTGCAGTAATTATGTGAATTAGAATTGAGGGGTCTACACTTCTAGGAAGGCCAATAACCTAGAGTGCACTTCTCATCACAAAAGGAGTCTCACTAACTACATACAAATCTAGACTATAATTTGGAGAAGTGTTGAACTGCAAAAGATAGCATCTCCTATGCCTGAGTACAGTTTTGGTTGAGCTCAATACCAGAGGACTAAATCCTCTTACATAAACCTAATTCGATCTCCAATGATCGACCAAATCCTCTACCTGAATGATATTACACTATTCGCACATTATATCCCTTTACCATGACCTCTAACATAACCATGATGATCTACAATAAGATTTTACATCTATATACAAACCCTCGACCATAGACAATCAGGTAGGCCATGAGATAATAAACCAATCACATAATTACAAACCATGTCAACCTTAGACCAAACAAATAATATTCAACACACAAGACATTCAAGAAACACATTGAGAGGTCCAATCCACACGCTTCATTAAACTAGTCCATAACCTAGACCAATCGGGACCTAGTATAGGTCCACATGCCACAGTAATGATCTCAATCTGCCAAGTCTCAAACATGATCACCAACAACATCCTGAAACTCCACTACAAGCTGCACCAACACCACTTATGCAATTCATCAAAGATCTTCGTCAAAAGCTCTATCAGTGAAACCCTCGCTGGAACCAGAAACCAATCTTCTAAGTAAATAGGATAGCATCCAATCTCTAGACCAAAACCAACTGACTGAATATGATCATGAGTATCATGAACAAGCCAATTCCATCACCAAACTATACCAGAGCCTACCAGATCATGCCAAATCCAAATCAACTAGAAACCACTCAACCTATCGAGACCAGAAGGGTGTAGGTAAATCATCCAAACAACTAGTGTTGGCATCAATGACAAAACATCAATGCAACACATAATTAATTCCACCAAATGGCCAACAACCTAATACTAATTCTGAAGCAATACTTTCCTCAAGATCCTTTTTGTATCCTCAATAACTTCTTCAGTTTTGCCAATCATGATCTTATTTACTCTAGTCTTTCTCCTGAACTCGTTCTTGGCCTCGTTGACAATTCTTGCAATCTCCTCATTTGCGATTATAGGGGAGAATTATACTAACACATATTCCCTTAATCTTTCTTCTTCCTTATTTGTAGTTGTCCTCCTCATCTCCAAAATATCATACAAGCTCTTAGGTATTTTAGACATTATTTCTATTAGAGCTCTACTATACACATTTAAATACTTAACAGTAGCTTCCTCTAAAGTCCTTTTTCCATTATCATCAAAATCATTTCATACCATTCAAACATTGGCTTCAAATTTCCATTCTTTACAACCTCATCCATAACTTCATCTAAAGACATAGGAGGTTTAAATGTGAATCTTACTTTCTTAATTACCTTGTCTATTCCAGAGGTTTTTGGTTTGTTGCTTGGCTTGTCTCCACCAGATGGCTTCTTCTTAGCAACTTTATTGGCCTTAGCTGCTTTGGTCGTTACCTCCTTAATTGCATCATTGAATTTTGTCTCCTCATCATCAGAGGCTGCAACATATATCCTGGATCCCATTTCTTTCTTCCTCTTCCCTTCATCACCCAATGATTTGGCTTGGGGTTTTGGATATCTTACAGGTCTTTGTGGACTAGGGGAGGGTGCAGAGTTCCTTGACTTCCTTGGCTTTGGAGAAGAAGCTTCTAATTTAGATTTCTTTTCCTTAACAATTTTCTCTTCAAATAGGATGTTTCTTTTTCTCGCCTCCTGGACCACCTCCTTGGTGATCCCAATGCTTTTAGCATATGCTTCAACCTCCTTCCTTACTTTCTTCTAGATTTTTGGCTTCTTGAATTGTTTATGCAGTTTAGGGATCTTCTCAGCATAGGTTCTGAACCTCTCTTCAAAAGTGTCCACTAGTTTTCTAAGGAAATGTTGAGCATATAGATCAAGAATTTCTTTATCCACTTCATACCCCATGGGCATGATCCAAGAATTTCTAGGTTCCATAGCTTCCATTAAGAATTGATCTATGTCTATCATGAACCAAATTGTATCTTGGTATTTTTTAACTATTTCCTTAGGAATCCTTTCCCTATCATGTATTATACTCTGATTTTTTTTGAAATAACCCTAGAGAGTAACATTTTGGACCTTGGCATCACCAATGTTGTACAAATACTCTTTTATCTGCACTACCATAGGTCTATCATATGTCCATTGGACTTAAGCTACTCCTAAAACTTCATTCATGAAATAAAGGTATGGCCATAGGATCAAGGTGCATACTTGAATGGGTGCTTCTTATCCTGCTTGATCTGCTTCAAGTTCTTTATAAGCTCACTCTAGAGTAGTTCACACAAGTCATATTTCTTGTTCTCCTTAATCATTTCATATGCATCATATATAGCTATTCTAAACATAGAGTTATCCCTAATGGAGTGGTATATCTTTATACCCTATCACCATAGAAGAAAACTTAACATCATACTCCAAAATATCATTGATTATCATGGTTCTTTGGTCAAATTTTGATCTGGTTGCATCTATAACCATCAGCTTCTTCACAGCCTTTAATGTGGGTAAATCATCGGTTGAGCATAGACTAGTAAGAACCCTAATAGCATTCTTTGTGATCTTAAATGACTTGTTCAACCACATAAATTCATCATGCATTCTACTAAGTATGTACCGAACCCATTCGGGTTCATCAAACATCTGAAATTTGACATGTTGCGTAAAACCATTTTCCTCCACAGCTTTGAATTTGGGTTTTAGACTACCAACCTCATCTATCATCTGCTTGGTGTATAAATTCAACATTTGTGTGCTCCCAATCTCCTCAATATTCTAATGCGTGAAAACTCTAACATCTTCAATATGAAAAACGCCATGTGGTACCAATGAGAATGCACTCTTTTGATCATCTTCCATAGATATAAATTGGTGCTTCTTAAAATCTAGCTGAGTGCTCTCAGTGATATCTAAGACTAGCGGGGTTGAAATTCCAAAGGTAGCCATTTCAGAAATTCAAACTTCAAACTTGAAAGGTTTCACCAATAAATACCTTGACCACTAGATTAGGAAATTCGCATGACAAATCTTCTTCATGCTTTGATCTTTTAAAATTCTACTTGTAGATTTGTCTTCTCTTCTTCTCTTTGATTGCAAAGTGAGAAATGAAGTGATTAAGTCACCTTTTATATTTTGCATACTTAACTTTTAGGTGTAATAAATGCACTTTTCCCTAATACTTTTAGGTACCCTGCATACACAGACTTGCTCCATAAAAATATTTTGTGGACCTTCAACATTACTCAAGCACTTCAAAAAATCCTTTCAATAGATCATTAATTATCAAATACAACTTATTGGAATTAGGCATAGATCTCAAACAGGGAGTTTATAAGATTTTCATGAAAACTCCCCCAAGCTTGGATGCCTTAGCTTAGTTACCGGATGAAGTACCAACACCATAATCAGGTGCGGACTCGTTTCTATTATCTGAGTCACTCTTCTTAACCCATGTCTTCTTCATCTGATCTTTGATCTCCTCTACTTTTTCTTTCCCTTTCTCATCTAACTACACATTGTTATTCTTGTATGCCAGACCATTCCTATTCACATTTTTGCCTCTATAGTATTTTGCAATGTGACCAGATTTGTTGCAATTGTAACATACCACATTTCCTTGTCTAGTCCTGAAATTACCTTGATTTCCTCTTGATCTGCACTAATTAGCAACATGTCCAAACCTACCACATGCATAACATCTAACATTCCTTCTAATTGGAAAGTTATTAATCATACTTTTGCATTCATTTTACTTATGACCATACTTGTTGTATTTAAAACATTGACTGGACCATTCTAATTCATTCTATTTCTGCATTGACTGGCCATATGACCAAATTTATTGCAAACAAAATGGTTACCATTAAATTTATGAGCATTAGGTTGCCTTATCGGAGACCTTTTAGCTTTGTTCTTCTGAGTTTGAGACTTAGGATTGCTTTGACCAGATATGGACCTTTCACCTTTCTTAAATCTAATACCTCTTTTTTCATCAGCATCCTTTTGGCTTTCAAGCATCTCATTAAGCTTGGCTGAACTAATCCTGAACTTTGCCTTGTACTCATTTGCAGCTTCATTATCATATCTACGAAGAAAAATCTTCTTTCCAAGTTATTATTTGGTTTCATGCAAATCATGCTCTAGTTGACCATTCTCACAACCAATTATACTACATTCATCAGATCTTTCTCTTAAGAATTGATTAAGATTCTCTTCATTCTTCTTTCTTTCCTCAATCTCCTTGGTCAATTTCATCACTATATATTCCATCTCATCTTTCAGGGCTACATTCTCTCTAGCAAGTTTCTCACATTATTTTGTCTTCTCTTTCAAGGCTTGATCATCAATTCTTTGGCTTTTTTTCTCCTTTAGTTTATCAACAAGTTCCTTTCTCTTCTCTCTTGACTTGTTCAACTGATATTTCAATGACTAGATGAAGTTTTCAGCATATCTAAGATTCCCTTTCATCTATCGGACCTTTGTTTTGGATTGATCAAGATCCTCAAGTATCACAATAAGGTGATGTTAAAGACTACCGAAATCCCTTGATTCACCTTCCCAGATCCTCCTGAAGCTGTTAAGCTTCTTCCAAGGGACTAGGCTCTGATACCAATTGTTGGAATCAAGGAACACTAAGAGGGGGGGGGGGGTGAATCAGTGTTATATAATTTATAACCTTATTAACTTGTCCTTTTAATCACTTAATGCAAATGCAACCCCAATTCAAGGAGTATTTGAAATATGAAGACAGACAAAATTTGATTGATCAAATCCTCAAATACAAGTGAAGCTTTGATCACCTATCTAGGAGTGAATATTTTGTTTATGTATGGATAAGAATTCCTTGTCTTTGTACAGATGAACACAAAATACTAACTAGTCTTGGTAAAATCATCGATTCTCAATCAGAGAATTAATGCTAGAGGATATAAGTGATATGTTGCCTAGAGCTCACTGCACAAAGAAAGAAGGGGAAAAACCTCGAAAGACTCGCTGCCTTACAAAATCATTAACAAAAGAAAATTGGAATGTCTAAACTAAAAAATAGCATCTAAAAATGCCAGAGTATAGTTCCGATTAAGCACAAAACTCTTAATCATGTATTGCTCTGTTCTATTGTTCTTCAATATTCCGAAGCCGAAATCCTTCACTTGCACATGTGAAACTGCACACACTTAATCAAAACCACCTTCCACACAAATATCTATATAAAAAATGTTCATATTCATCGAGCTTTTATATCCTCAACATGAAATTAGATCTTCTACATGTCAGATTCAAGAACACTTTATAAATAATGAAATGTGTATACCAAGTTGGCTCAATTCGAACACCAATGCAAATGTGGACCAAAAAGACTTATTGACATGCTACCAAAATTTTCTAACAACATGCCATGATCACATAACTAAGCAACAAAATTAATCCACATAATCCGCATAATGATTATTTACATAATACTTCTAATCTACTTTGTCAAACTGAGAACCAACACATCGGATCATCTAACTCAACCACGAGTCAACATTGGATGCCACAAACCTAGAATATGGTATATAACACATCCATAATGCTTCCCTAAGATCCACAACACAAGATATAAATCGATATTGAATTACGAATCAATCAACATGTTCTCTATCTAATACTTTTTTTGCCAGTCTATTGGACTTAACCAACATAAATCACTCTTCTAGTATGAAAAAACTGAGCTATGCAGATGGGTGCATTAGCATTAGTTACCATCAATGACAATATTGGTTCATCTATGCAGTGTCTCTTGTCAACATCTACTACATTGGTAGAACACTTATAGGGTATGAACTCAACTGCACTCCCATTGAGAGAGCATGTTGGACAGTGATCTTCGCATCTCAAAAGCTTAGACACTACATGCTTAATCATAAGATTCAACACATTGCATGATTTGATCCATTCAAATATCTCTTGAGAAGAGCTATGCTAACAAGAAGATTTTCCAAATGCATCATGATCTTAAGTGAGTTTGATATCAAGTATGTGGATAGAAAGGCAATCAAATACCAAATCATAGTAGATTAGTTTGTGGAAGCTCTAGTACAAGACAGTCATTTGTTGTTGGTAGACTTCCCTGATGAGGTTGTATTTACTCTCACAACATCCACAAGTTGGAAATTGACTTTGGTGGTTCCTACACTAACCATGGATCAGGTGCAAGAATTCTCTTTGTCACTCCTCAAGGTGATTCAATTTTATAAAGGGGAAAATTAGGTGACTTGGCAATTTTCAAAAATAAAGATGAAATCACCAAATCACCTATTTTTCGCTTGGGGGAGATGATTCCTTTGCATTCAAAAGAGGGGGTAAATCCACTACATCCAGTCACTAATTAGATTAGGAATAAAAACTAAGTAGATTGATTGAAATGAAGTATGTTTGACCCTCTTTTGTAAGTTGACTAGTTGAATAATGACTAAGTGTTGGAAGTGAAGACAAATATGAGAAACTAGTGAGCTATAGGTTCAATATTTTTTCATGCACTTGGCTATGATAAGTTTGACATTATTCGAAGTTGTTCTATGAAATATGCCAAAAGTAGTAGGGACCGTGTGTCCGAACCAAGATGCCCACCCTCTTGGTCCTCTCAACTTTTTGCACGTCGAAAAGGGCTTTTTTGTCTCTGCAAATAAAGCTTAATTCCAGAGGTATAGTTGTGCACCTTCTTCCTGCAGCCAAAAGGAAAGGAAAATGTGTTGGGAATAGGGGTTTGTTTGACTTTAGGTCAAACCCTAGTTTTGGAATTAACCAATTAGTTGAAATAATGCAATTGAAATGACTGAAAGTAGAAATCCTCCTCTTTGAGGGGATGATGAATTGACTGAAAATGAAATGCTTATACCTCCTTGTGAATTTTTGCTTGTCTCCACATGAAATTATGACTTCATGAATTATACTGATGATCTCCTCTTCAATGCTTGAAATCTTGACTATATTGCTACTCCAAAGCTTGAAGGAATACTGAAAATTCTCAATTGCTCTTGAATTATTTAATTATTGATCTCTTGAATGCTTGGATGATTAATAATGATGGTGGATGATCAAATGAGAGGGGAAATCCCTCTTATATATTTTCTCGTAGGATGAATTAATTAATTTTCTGACATAAGATGACATAGAGGGGTGTTTTCCACTGAAATTTGAGATGGATCAAGGGGTCCAATTTAAGTCCCCTTTAGGGAAGACCATGGCACCACACCATAGTCCTGGTGAGGACCAGGGTGCCATGCCCTGGTCCTACCCTATTTTGGGGTAGGATCAAGGTGGCAATGTGGTGCACCTTCGAGATTAATGGTGTTTTTGACATGTGTGAGCATAATCAGGTCTTCGATTAGGCTGAGAGGTGCAAACACTAAGGGAAAGACCCAAATGTGATAAAAAAAAATTGAGGGGTGCAATTTTAGGATGCTACATTTAACCCTAATTTTAGTGGGAGTATGAGCTGACACAAATACTTGTGGTGAATTAGAAGGAATTCATATTGAAAGACCTTCACCATGTCAAAGAGGCAACATACACCAAGCCCCCAGTGGAATTTAGGATCTTATGACTCCAATGATAAGGTAAAAGAGAAGATCGTGAGAGAGAAAGAGAGAACCATGACTACAACTAGTAAGATTCTCTTACTATGAGTCATGAACAAAAAAAGCACCAAAAATTATAAAGCAAAGACAAAGTTTGCTAAGTAACTTTAAGTATCAAGAGAGAGAATCATGAGAAGAGTGTATTCCCCCATGTTAAAATGATTGCACGGGAGAAATTGCTTTAAGGTAGGATACACCCAAAAATACAAGCATGTTATCACAATAATTTGGCCCTCAAGAGAGGATAAATCAAAGGATAATGAAAACAAAGCACAAAACATGAGGTGGTTTCACCTAACTTTGGAGTCAGTATGCTTTTTATGATAACTCATGTTTATATCATGTATATATATGTGCAAATAACTATTCTCATCCCCCAAAGAAAGGAAACCGCCATGGAAGAAGGGAACAAATGCGACTTTTGAGTGAACATGGAAGAGACCAATAGAGATCTCAACACTTTGCATTGTCCTCAAGTAGACAATATCAGGTACAACAAATAGAAGAATAGGTGAACAAATAGAAGAATGTCACAAATAAGCAAGAGAGGAGAGAAAAAGAGGTTCTATGGTTCTAATGAAGCTAATCAAGCATGTTATCCTCCCAATCTTGTTGATCATTGTTTTAGGAAGGTGGACAATACGCAAGAGGAGCCACATCAAGCATAGTAGATGGAGCTATCACAAGTTCCAAACAAGTACTATTCTCTAATGATGAGTCACATTTTTCATTACTAGGAGCTAGGATTAATGCTTTTGAAAAATTTTCAGATAAATCATTGTCAATATCAACATATTCACATTCATCATCAGAAATATTAGGATCAACATTTTCATCATTAACAACATTTTCACCTATTTCTTCATCAATATTAATAATAATAGGAGCTCTAATAGGAATAGAACTTGAACCATCATTTGTTTTAAGCATTTTGTATCTTGGAGAATTAGGTTGAACACCTTGTGTAAAGTGGAAAATCGCGGTCGAACCCTAGTTGTTCTCCCCTCTTCCGACTCCGAGGAGAGAGAAGGGAGGTTCGCTAGGATTCGATGGGTTTTCACTTAGGGGGAAGACTTTACATTCAAAAGAGGGGTTGAAACTCATAAGATTCAATCCCACACAATGTAAGATTGGATGCTAAATGAATTTCAAGGGTTAGGAAAGCAAGGCTACCCTCTTTTGTAAAGAATGTGCATAGAAGAATTAAGCTAAGCATGCATGGAAAGTCATAAAGATTCGCTTATAAACTGAGTTTAGGTTATAGGATGAAGCTGCGGACCTGGAATTAGCAGTAAAATGTCGATACGGCGCTGTCCTGCAAATTTGAGCAAAAGTTGTCGGGACGATGGCGCCCGGCGCCACGGTCCTCCGAAAAATCCGTCAAACGAAGGGGGATCGGTTCGTCTCTGCACAAGGATTCCAGATCTTCAATCTCAGCCGCGTACCTACAACCTACACACAGAAAAGCGAAGACAATTAGGGGGTTAGGGATTAGGGGTTTGCCTTTAGGTCAAACCCCGGTTTTGGAATTAACCAAGAAATGAGCAAGAGCTGTAAATGTAAATGACTGTAATGTAAACAAGTACTAATACCTTGTTCTAAGGATGTTGGTATCCTTATGTGCAAAGGTTTAGATGTTGTATGTTGTAGTATGTAGTATGTTGTATGTAGCATGTAGTAAGTGATCTCCTCTTCAATGGTTAAATCCTTGACTTGAATGCAACACTTAGCCTTGAATGGAGACTTGAAATGATCAATTGCTTGAATGCTTGAGTATAGTTTCCACGCTTTGTACACATATCCTCTTCATGCCAAATGAGAGAGAAAAATGTAGTTTATATACTTGTCAATTAGGGCTGATAGACTGATTTTCCCGACCTTAGGCCAACCAAGGAAGTATATTTCCAAATTGCAATCAAAAAGACCCGATATCACTTAGGAGACCGGGCCCAAAATAGGACCCAGGGACCAGGGCGTTGGGCGCCATGGTCCTGGAGGACCAGGGCACTGGGCGCCCTGGTCCTGAGGGACCAGGGCGCTGGGCGCTCTGGTCCCACCTCCAGGACAGCGGGGTGCAAGGAGGCTCAGGCCAAGGTGCTTGAAAAATGCAGTTTTTGGTGTCATGAGCAAGTTTTGGGGTCTCCATTCAGGTTGCGTGTTGCGTCGCCATCGTGAAGACCAAAATGCAGTCGAAATTGCAAGTGTCACAATTTTAGGACGCTACACCTTGTTTAGGAGAAAATGGAATCATGTCAATAGTTGGTGTTTTAGGAGAAGAAATAGTTTGGGAAGAAAATTCACAAGCTCTATCATAATGTCTTTGTAAGTGTTCTCTCTCACAACGGTTTCATCTAGTTTTGGCTAAAGGTTTAGGTTTATTAGGTATAGGCTTTGTCTCTTCTTTTAGGGAAGCATGAATAGGTTGAAGTCTTTTAGGCTAGAAAATAGGGAAGGCTGGTCGTTTCTCTCTATAAGATGAAGGAGGAGGTGTTGTTCATCAAAATTGATTAACCCAATAACACCTGCAATTGATCTATGAAGTATCCAATTCAATCTATGAAGAACCTCAAGGCTTGGAAAACATGACAAGGATCTAAATCCTTCTACTCTTCAGGCTCTGCAAAACCTAGGCGGGTATACCTTTGATGCTTAAAATTCAACCTATTACACACCTATGACAGCATCAATGAAGCAGATAAATCTCACCAAAGCTCAACAACAAGTGGGTTACTGTGGATGGGCTAGATCTACACATACAACGCAGCTATGCTTGAGCATGAGATACATGAAACATTTCAAAACATAACATAAAAGAAAGATATTCTAATTGGATTTTAAAATGGTTTAAGATCCCCCTTAATTGCAAGATCAATGCCTTATCCAAGGGCAATAGAGTCATACATCAGACTATAAGTGAAAGCACTCATTGCAAATCCATCTTCATCATGAAATATTTCTGCATTAATGCCTTACATAATGCATTACTAAGCTCATCCACAGAAAATATCAGATCCAGAAGCATGAACCCTATTTTATTAATGTTTGCTCACAAAGTTTAAAATCTTCCTTGAAGATTACCTACAAACAAGAATTACACTCGCAGACACAACTATTTATGAAAAACTTGGTCCTCCTTAAGAATCAAATTTGAGTAAAATGAAGATACATTTCAGAGACAAATTCTGTGCGAATTTGTGCATTCCTTACATACACAAGAACCTGCAACAAATAACACCTATAGCAAGAAAATAAGACTCCATTCTATGGAAAAGGACATTGCCCTGTACAATCTTCAAGAATACTCAAAATTGGGAACCATGAAAAAATGGAGCCATTCTCCAAATTTCTGGAACCCTTACAATCAGAAGAAAATTGGAATAAGAAGGAGAGGGAAAGGATCAGATCTGCAACCGAAATTGCCAAGTGTCTATTTTCTCTAACTGAAATTCTTTACCTTCTTCTTGCCCGTGGAAACTGCTCTCGAAATATCCCATATTTGTTAAAATCAACTATTTTACTAGATTCCTCACTCCGAGAGCTTTCCGGAAACATATAATACTTCATATTTTGGCCAAAAATTGAGCCCTGAGTGAGTTAATTCCTCACTTGTGTGCACATCATTTAAATTTTTCATTTATTCATAGTCTAAACTATATAATTAACATGCATTTAACTTTGATTTTTTCTCTGATTATGCCCTGACACCTTGCCACATGGTGGGACCTGATTGGTTGATAGGGTTGACTGGACGCCACCTAGGATGACACCTCACCACCACCATGTGTATGCCACATCACCACCACTTGTTTGTCCACCTGTCGCCATCTGTGCACCACATCATCGCCACCTAGGTGCCATCGGGACGGGACTCGCCTACTGGATATCTGACTGTACTTGTCACCTGAGCGCCACCTAGCTTTCACCATTTCACATTTTGCCTTTCGCCATTTCATGGCCTCTAACGAGTGAGCATCTCACCTTTGCGAAGTAGCACGGATCGTCTGATCTCCTGAAACATGCATGATCTTTACCCTGCTCAATTTTTGGAAATGCTTTTTGCCATTTCGCGGCCTCTAACGTTCATGCATCTCACCTTCGCGAAGCAGCGCAAATCATCGATCCATCTCGGATATGCTCCCTGGTTAAGTCAGCCTTTCTCTGCAAAATTTTGCTCATCTGCCTTGGGAAGCGTGCATGCGTGGGGTCCACCTATTGCATTTTGAAGCAATTTCTGCAACTTTAATGGTGATTTTTGTGGTCTATTCACCTTGCTATAGTAGAGAGGGAGGAGATGATAGTTGCACACCTATCATTTGAATTTGCTTGAAGGTTTCAAATGCCTTAAACACGCCACAAACAAGGAGGAGGTGCCAATGCATTTGGCTTGAAATTTCTATGTTTCCACTTTCAACGCAGAGGATGTTAGCAGAGCCACGTGGAGGAGGCTTTATATTATCCAATGCATATTACTCCAGAGTTTATAAAGCCTTTTCAGCATTTGATGAACTTCAACATTACCTTCCAGACTGCCACGTAGGGAGAGGAGGAAAATTTTGTTCCTGTTTGCGTCCACTTGAGAACTCGGTGCTCCTCCAATATGCACAGGAGGGAGGACAGTCATCATTGCACTTGCTTTGCCATCCAACACGTGACCAAAGGAGAAGGATCACAATACTCAGCTTATTTCCTCCAATCCCTCCATTGCTATGGATTGCATCATTAATTTCAACATCCTGCACAGGTAACTAATAGGCATTTTCCTCTTGCGCATCATTATGGTGTCCAATACCATTTTTCTTATATGGATGATGAGAAATATGTGGCACAAGTGGCAAAATATTTGTATCATTTGCTTGTACATCACTTACTTTATATGCAACACAATCTTTGGATATTACCTAAACTCAAATGAGCTTTTAGAAGAGGGATTTGCTATTTGAACCATTCGATTGAGGAAATTGATGTACATAGACTTCAACTTTGCAAGAGGTTGTGCTTTCCTAGAGAGGTCCAATTTGCATATTTCATAAACCTCAATGGCCCACCCAGCTCTGTGAGGGAAAAAATGATACTGTTGTTGTGTTTTCTGAATGTTGTTTACTGCTCCCAATTCTCCATTTGAACGAACATTTGGATGACTATTCTATAATGTTTCAAACCACCCACTTCTAGATCTTTGCATGGATAAAATGGCAAAGAATTGCACTGGTGTACAAACACATTCCTTCATTTTTCTTGTGACATCGTAGGTGATATCTGATAGGAGCGATCTTTCATTTTCTTTCCTTGATAGTCCCCATACCACACACAAGATTACCCTTAGATCTAATAAGCACACCCTTTGGTTCTTGTTTGTCCTTATCTACAGAACTCTCGGCCAAATTCTTGTATGGTACCTCTATAGTAATAGATGCATCTTCAGTGTTACTAATTCTCTTATATTTGTTAATTTTACATTTCTTTGGAAACCTCATACTGCTCTTTTCCAGAACTTGTCATCACAAACAACATCCCATTGGCGAATTGCAGTCGAGCTAGGTCGGGCCCCAAAGTGGGTCCGACTAAAAAAAAAATTGTTTTCACACAACTAACCTCTGAGATGCTTCACGGACCTCAAACATATCTCTGGAAACGATCGGCATCATTTTCGGATCATTAATCTACATTTTACAACTTTCTAACACTTGCGCCACATTTTCGCATTTAATCGCGAAGACGCATTTTTCAAACCTGTCAAAACACCTTTCTGGAGCTCGCCATCTAAAAAGCGTGTACTTTGATATATAAGAATGAACATTGCTAAGCAGTTTCTCAAGATGAGTCCCGAGTGAAGAGATATTAATCGGCAAAAATGACCAACTGGCTTTGTCGACATTGCGGACCTGATGAAGTCAATGTTCTGGCAACACATGATGCCTTTCTCAAAAATATCAAACAATCTCTGTAGGCCCTCAAATTTGAAACATAGGTACCTTGAAGTACATAATAAATCTTTGAATTCTCAGGTCGACCAAAATCCTGGCAGTATGCAAATGGCGCGCTCATAAAAACAACTCCTTTAACTAATGTAGCACTGAAAGTACGGATAACTGAAAACGATGGCTAAATGAGCTCTTTTGAAAACCGATCAAACGGATTGATAGAGGCTTGAAATTTGAAATATAGCTTTTCATTTATATCAACATTAACCTAGAACAAACATTCTGACATGACACCCACTAAGGCAACTTTTACACTTTTGCAAAACAGGGCTCCGACTTGCTGTCGAAACAGGGACTTGCCAAAACACACAAACTGCAAACTAATTTGGCTTCAAAAACTGAGCAAATGGATTCATCAAGACTTGAAATTTTGTAGGCTGACTCACATTTATGCATATAATTAAATCCATTTTGAAATTCTCCATGACGATCAACAGGGCAAAAGATGTAATCGCTCAAATTAGGCTACTCAATAAAATCTGCATTTGTGCCTTAAATACACTTTCAGCTCACCCCTCGAAATGGGTACCTGGTAAACTTATCCAAACTGAAATATGAAAGTTTCACATCACTGAATAGGCCAAATGAAAGGTGTAGGACATGATTCAAAGCTTTACCCTCAGAAAATCAACCGGTTCCATTTTAACCTCTCGCAAACTAGGCCATTCAAGCTGACTTATTTAGGATACCTTTCTGACATGCAGAGCAAAAATTTGAATTGGGCCTCTAAACTTGACTCAATTTTAAATAGTCCCAATAGGAGGAATGGGAGGTGTAGGAAGGATACCAAGTCCATAATCAGGAGGAGGGATAGGTCTACCCTTAGGAGGAATAGATTGATGCTTAGGAGGAAGAGATTTTCTACCTTTGGGAGGAAGAGTGCACTAATTCATAGGAGAAGGAATAGTTTCTTCCTTAGGAAAAAGAATATCACATTCCTTAGGAGGAAAGATAATCTTATCCTTATAAGGATAAGTACTAGATGTCTCCTTGAAAAGAAGATTAATTATTTCCTTAGGAAGAAGAATAATCTTATCCTCAATAAGGGGTGTATGGTCATCAAGAGGAAGGATAAGTGTTGGATTTCTAGGTTTACTCAAGGATAAAATCATTTCATTTTTCCAATTTTGATATGATCTAAAGATAGCATCGCTTCTAGGTTGAAGAGGATGGAATTATTTGGACCAAAAGTAATCAAGAAAAATGTCTCCATTCCTCACTAGAGGTTGATACGTGCTATGATTAACAGTTATGAATTTACCATCATGAGGAAACTTCAAACACTTATGATTAGTAGAAGCGATCACTTTCATGGAAGAGAGCCAAGGATGTCCCAAATTCACACAAAATTGATCGGATGTAGGAATGATAGAAAATTGAACATATAAGCATTTAGTATTGACATCAATAGGAAGTGTGATAGAACCAATCATAGGACAATAAAATCCTTCAAAGACTCTAACTACCACATCAATATCATCATATATCACTTGATGCAATTGTAAAGTATAAAGAAATTCTTCAGTTATCACATTAACCATGCAAGCAGGATCAATAAGAACTCCTCTAGTGGGCATACCTTTGTGTTTTGTACTTATGTATAATGGGACATCGAGTGCTATAATGGTCTCACTAGGATCAAATGTGATGCACAAATCCTTAGGAGGTTCTTGTTGATCTACAAGGTTCACCACATTGTTAGATTCAAGGCCAACATCATTGGGAGAGAAAGCAAGATGATCAATCTCAATCACATTAGTGGAATGGGATGGTAAGGGATCAGTGAAAATATGAAGGTTTCGATTAGGAGTTACGGATTTTTTTACTTTATCATTCACACCTACCACAGATATGGTATTGTTATCAATCAAATCTTGAACCTTACTTCTCAATGAAAAACATTTTTCAATATAATGACTAGGTTGACGATGGTATTGCCAAAAGGATTTAGCATCAAATTAAGGTGAATTTTTCTTAGATGGATCAATTGGTTTGATTTGGGGAAGTTTTAACAAATTCCTTTATATTAACTGAGACATAATGCTATGCAAAGATTTATTCAGAGTAAATTCTTTTTCTCTTTTAAAGTATTTAGACAAAGGAGGCACACCTATAGTGGCTACCAGTTGACTGTTGTTGTTGTTGTCATTGAATTTGATGAATCCTTTGTTTGGTTTGAACTTCACAAATGGTTCTTGAGAACTATCACCTTTATCACTCCAAGCCATGGAAGGAGATTGCTCCAATTGACTCACAGTCAATTGATAATTGTGAAGTACTGCACATAATTTTAGAAAGAAAATAAACTCAATGAAGAGAATCTTATCCCTAACATCTTTTTGTAAATTAGATATTATTATTTTTTGAATATCTTGGTCAGGCACAAGAAAAGAAATATGAGAATACAAATGCTTAAATCTACCAATAAAATTAATTACTTTTTCTTTAACACCTTGTTTACAATGCATCAAATCAATCACAGTAACTTTAAGACTGTTAGGTCCTGGAGACAACTGAGGGGGGGGGGGGGGGGGGGGGGTGAATCAGTTGTCCAATAAATTCAACCAAAATTAACTTAACCAAAACTTAATGCTTAATACCGGTAAACCAAACTTTATGCCGATAGATAGTTTTAACAGTTAATTGCAGTACCGGTAAAGATTAATGCATGAAACAAAAAGACAATAACATCCACAACACATAACACAAATATTTGTACATGGAAACCTTGTAAGGGGAAAAATCACGGTGAGAAGCCTTACCCACAATCAAATTATACTACTGCAGATAGTATGTGTGTACAATATGGAGTCTGCACATGCAGAAAGGCTAGTTGCCTAGAGCTCACTGCTCAATCACAAAATGGGAGTCAAACTGACTACAATTGGATGGTTAAATCTAATGATAATGTACTGCATAAAATAGCATCTTCATATACTGGATTCAGTACTGATTAAGTTCTGATTGTCTTCACAAAAACCTTCCTTCAACCTTCAAATTATGGTTGCGTGTATAGCTCTGCTTATTTTCGCATATACCTTATTACAATCCTTTTCCAATCGCATATCAATCTCACAAATGAGATCTTACATTTATACCATAACCTAAGACCAATTGAATAGGTCGGCTCACTAAGAATATTACAATAAAATCAATTACAAATAAATCAATAAGCGATGCATCATGTCGGCTCAATGCATTTACAATAATAATAAATCATCTCCATGATGTGTCGTGCTGATCTGGAATAGATATGCTTGCTGGTGCATAGCCTGGACCTATTTGCCAGTAATAACAAATATGCAAACCTAAATAGACCAATAACCAAATTGCCAAAACCAAGTGATGAAATAATGTCTTCGACATAACCAAGTAGTCTCCAAGTCATTCCAAGTTCTGGTGAACAATATAACCTGTCGGTGAACCAAATACCGATGATTGTGCATAAGTCACTGAATTGCCGGTGAACATAACCAAAGATCTCCAAGTGCTGATAGGGTTGACAAGTGTTGACAAGTGTTGACATCAATGACAAAACCATATCAACATATCAAAAATACCAACAATATCCCCCTTTGGCATTGATGGCAACACAAGATGGAAAAACCATCAAAGTGCCAAAACAGAAATGCCAAAAACCCAAAACCAAGAATCTCCCAAAGAGATCATTAACCAGAAATCAAAATACATAATTTATCTCCCCTAGGAATAATTTCTCCCAAAAAGATATCTCTCCCCAAAATTTTATTCCATAATATCTCTCCCCCTTTGACATCAAATGCCAAAGCAATACAAAACCAAATACAAAATACCAATTAACCAATTTATCCAACTACTCCCCTTGAGAAGTAGCTCTCCTCATCAAAGCCAGAATAAAAGATTTTTCTGTTAATTCTGTCAGTTGATGACAAACATCAACTATCTAGGTGTCTAACGGTGGGGGTAGAACTCCAAGATTCTCTCTGAGATATTCAAAATTTTCCTTAGGCAAAGGCTTTGTAAAAATATCTGCAATCCTCTCTTTAGTATTCACATAAACCAAATTCACTTCTTTTGCTTCAACATTCTCTTTTAGAAAATTGAATTTGATAAAAACATGCTTAGTCTTTGAATGAAATACCAAGTTCTTTGATATATCAATTGCTGCCATATTATCACAGTAAATAGTTATAGGTTCCTTGCATTTTACCTTTATGTCCTTCAACATTTGTTTGATCCATAATACCTGTATACAATTGGTTTCTGCTGCAAGATATTCTGATTCTACTGTTGATAGTGATGTACAACTTCGTTTCTTGCTCAACAATGAAATTAGTCTGCTACCAAGAAAAAATGCTCCGTCGGTGGTGCTTTTTGTTGGCATATGCACACTCCAATGAGACATTGTAGGTGATTGAAGGTTTTGTCATCGATGGCAACCTTACAATCCTATGACACCGGCAAGGCATTACACTGGCACTAGCAAGATCAGACTCTACACTGGCACTTAGACCACCGGCACCGACAGAGAAAGGAAGCATACCGGCACAGAGGCCAACAAGATTTTTGTTATATTGTATTTTGTTTATTATTGTAAAATATTTGTAAGATGACTTGGCATCATTGTAAAATGACTCATCTATATAAGAGATCATTGTAGAACATTTAAGAAAAAGAAGAAAATTATATTTAGGTGAAATAAGGCAAACCTATTATGCGAATTATAGGTTAAGGGTTTATGTAAGAAGAAGAGCAGAAACCGGTACTAGATTTGGCATTATAGATGTTATTCTGAAGTAGTACAAGATACTAGATTTATATAATCCATCATTGTTAGTCAGTGAGACTTCCCATTGAGCAGTGAGCTCTAGGCAGTTAGCCTTCCTGCATGTGTAGGCCCCTCTTGTAGCAGTAATATTCTCTTATTGGCCAGTAAGTGAATATTATGGGTCACAAATCCCACCGAGGTTTTTCCCACACCAGGTTTCCTCGTTAAATCATTGTGTTATGGTGTGTTTTTCATGTGGTTGCTTTTAATTCTGTTTATTGCATTATTTCTTGCATACCAGTACACTTTTATAATATGTTCTACATGTTTTAAGTTAAGAAATTCAATACACCGGTTAGATGTTGATTCACCCCCGCCTCTCAGTATCTATGGGAATCCTAACAATTGGTATTAGAGCCCGGTCCTCTATTTTCAGAAGCCTAACAGCTTGAGGAAGATCTTGACACCAGTAGATATGGAAAATCTAATGAAGCAGCTAGAAGAAGCTCTTTCAGACTATGATGCAGAGAAATTGAAAAATATCAAACTAGAAGATGATCTAAAGGCAGCACAGGATATCATTCAGGCACTTCAAGAAAATCTTACAATTTCAAGAAACAAGAGAAGAGAACTTTGTGAAAAGATGCAAAATGAGAATGATGAAAAAGAAACTCTTAATGATATGATAAACAAGCTGAAACAAGAGA
This sequence comes from Cryptomeria japonica, assembly GCF_030272615.1. Lineage (NCBI taxonomy): Eukaryota > Viridiplantae > Streptophyta > Pinopsida > Cupressales > Cupressaceae > Cryptomeria > Cryptomeria japonica. The sequence continues at coordinate 203,854,421 of NC_081405.1, read as the reverse complement.
GAATGACAACAAAGAATGAGATGCAGGATATGACTATGAGATTTTGTAAAGAAATTGAAGATAGAAAGAAGAATGAAGAAGATTTGACCAGAAGACTAAGTGATGCTGCAAATGAAAACACAAGACTTAGCTATGAAAATGATTTGTTGAAAACAGATCTGATGGACACTCAGAATGACTCCAATGAACTGATGAGGTAGAAAGAAGTCTTAGAAAGAGAACTAGATACTGCAAATCAACATAAAGAAAAATTCAAGAAGAGCTCAGAGGAACTTGGTAACTTGCTGAAGAATCAAAAACCTAAAGGTGACACTTCTGGAATTGGCTTTGAAGTTGGTGAAAGCTCTGGTACTGCAAACACTCAGGATCATAGCAAACCGGTAAGACAACCTAATGCTTATAAATTCGATGGAAAATGATTTAACTGTAATAAGTATGGTCATAGAGCAAATGAATGTAGATCTAGAAATTATCAAAATATCAACACACCCATCGGTCAATGTTCAAAATGCAACAAAGTTGGTCACAACTCTGAAAATTGCGGAATGAATGTGAGATGTTATGTTTGTGGAAGATTTGGACACCTATCTAATCAATGTAGAACACAAACCGACATAGGTTATGGGAAATCTATTCAAAAGAATAATGTGACTTGTTATGCATGTAACAAGATTGGGCATATTGCAAAATTCTATAGAAGTCAAGGATCACCGGTAGACAACAATAGTTCTAGCTTGAAAGGTAAAGAAAAGGTTGAAGAAGTTAAGCAAGAATTCTCAAAACAATGGATTAGAAAGTCAAACCTAAATATTGTTGGGAATACTCCTCCACCGGTAGAACCAATCAATGCTTCACCGACAGGATAGAGTGATGCTTCACCAGTAGGACAGAGTGATACTCCATCGGCAGGAAGCTCTTCATCAAATTGAAGAAAATTTTCTTGAGGGTTTGGCAATCAATGAGACATATGCTATAATTCCCTTGGTTAATGGTGAGAAGTTGGAAATTACTTCTATACTGGTAGATAATGTTAAGTGACTACTTAACCGACATACATTAAATGTGGTAGATGGCAAAATAAACATTATAAATTTGTGGTTTTGGCTCCATTTCACTTCACCAAGATTTCAAACATTCAAAGAGTGTGAAATTTACAGAGCTAAGGGATTTCAAGCAAAGAGGCAAAGCACTTCAGAAATCAATCCATCCAAAGGCAAAAAAAGGTATTTATCATGGCATCCTCCTCTACACCTGAATTCATAGAAAACCCTACAGTAGTCGAGGTTATAAAACACCCTAGGCCCATATTTCAACTAGTTCTCGAGATAGCTAAGAAAGATGACAATGTAGGTGCTTTTTCCCAAATTCCAAAGGGAGTTGTTTTCGCAGAAGATCCTCGAATATATATTCATTACAACATAGAGGAATTAGGAGATGAAGAAATTGGAAGCATGTATAAGACTGTTATATGTGACAATTCCGGTAATGTAAAACTTGAACATAAAATTGTTGAAACCGTAAGATTCACTGAAATCCTCTGCATTCCTGAATTTCCCAAGGAGGTGATTAGGATAGTTTTAAGCAGGGTACATGGTTCATTCTTTTGACTTGATTCAGTACACAAAATAACAAAGGAAGCTATGAAAGTTGTAACAGGGTTACCTTCCACTGGTAACAGACCAGACAAGACTAAGAAGGTCTCCAATGACCTAGTAATGAACTTAACTGGTGCAACATCCGATAGAAGGTCTCTAAGGGTTAATGATGTGACTGATATAAATGTGAGATTTTGGCTCCATTTCACTTCACCAAGATTTCAAACATTCAAAGAGTGTGAAATTTACAGAGCTAAGGGATTTCAAGCAAAGAGGCAAAGCACTTCAGAAATCAATCCATCCAAAGGCAGAAAAGGGTATTTATCATGGCATCCTCCTCTGCACGTGAATTCATAGAAAACCCTACAGTAGTCAAGGTTATAAAACACCCTAGGCCCATATTTCAACTAGTTCCCGAGGTAGCTAAGAAAGATGACAATGCAGGTGCTTTTTCCCAAATTCCAAAGGGAGTTGTTTTCGCAGAAGATCCTCGAATATATATTCATTACAACATAGAGGAATTAGGAGATGAAGAAATTGAAAGCATGTATAAGACTATTATATGTGACAATTCCGGTAATGTAAAACCTGAACATAAAATTGTTGAAACCGTAAGATTCACTGAAATCCTCTGCATTCCTGAATTTCCCAAGGAGGTGATTAGGATAGTTTTAAGCAGGGTACATGGTTCATTCTTTTGACTTGATTCAGTACACAAAATAACAAAGGAAGCTATGAAAGTTGTAACAGGGTTACCTTCCACCGATAACAGACCAGACAAGACTAAGAAGGTCTCCAATGACCTAGTAATGAACTTAACTGGTGCAACATCCGATAGAAGGTCTCTGAAGGTTAATGATGTGACTGATATAAATGTGAGATTTTGGCTCCATTTCACTTCACCAAGATTTCAAACATTCAAAGAGTGTGAAATTTACAGAGCTAAGGGATTTCAAGCAAAGAGGCAAAGCACTTCAGAAATCAATCCATCCAAAGGCAGAAAAGGGTATTTATCATGGCATCCTCCTCTGCACCTGAATTCATAGCAAACCCTACAGTAGTCAAGGTTATAAAACACCCTAGGCCCATATTTCAACTAGTTCCCGAGGTAGCTAAGAAAGATGACAATGTAGGTACTTTTTCCCAAATTCCAAAGGGAGTTGTTTTCGCAGAAGATCCTCGAATATATATTCATTACAAAATAGAGGAATTAGGAGATGAAAAAATTGAAAGCATGTATAAGACTGTTATATGTGACAATTCCGGTAATGTAAAACCTGAACATAAAATTGTTGAAACCGTAAGATTCACTGAAATCCTCTGCATTCCTGAATTTCCCAAGGAGGTGATTAGGATAGTTTTAAGCAGGGTACATGGTTCATTCTTTTGACTTGATTGAGTACACAAAATAACAAAGGAAGCTATGAAAGTTGTAACAAGGTTACCTTCCACCAGTAATAGACCAGACAAGACTAAGAAGGTCTCCAATTACCTAGTAATGAACTTAACTGGTGCAACATCCAATAGAAGGTCTTTGAGGGTTAATGATGTGACTGATATAAATGTGAGATTTTGGCTCCATTTCACTTCACCAAGATTTCAAACATTCAAAGAGTGTGAAATTTACAGAGCTAAGGGATTTCAAGCAAAGAGGCAAAGCACTTCAGAAATCAATCCATCCAAAGGCAGAAAAAGGTATTTATCATGGCATCCTCCTCTGCACCTGAATTCATAGCAAACCCTACAGTAGTTGAGGTTATAAAACACCCTAGGCCCATATTTCAACTAGTTCCCGAGGTAGCTAAGAAAGATGACAATGTAGGTGCTTTTTCCCAAATTCCAAAGGGAGTTGTTTTTGCAGAAGATCCTCGAATATATATTCATTACAACATAGAGGAATTAGGAGATGAAGAAATTGAAAGAATGTATAAGACTGTTATATGTGACAATTCCGGTAAAACCTAAACATAAAATTGTTGAAACCGTAAGATTCACTGAAATCCTCTGCATTCCTGAATTTCCCAAGGAGGTGATTAGGATAGTTTTAAGCAGGGTACATGGTTCATTCTTTTGACTTGATTCAGTACACAAAATAACAAAGGAAGCTATGAAAGTTGTAACAGGGTTACCTTCCACCGGTAACAGACCAGACAAGACTAAGAAGGTCTCCAATGACCTAGTAATGAACTTAACTGGTGCAACATCCGATAGAAGGTCTCTGAGGGTTAATGATGTGACTGATATAAATGTGATATTTGTTAGCATGATTTTAGGGTACAAAGCAACTCATGCAAATAGACTTAACTCAATTTCTAGTTTATGCATTAAAAGTGCTTATGACATGGTTAAAGACAATGTGAAAATTGATGTATGTGAATGGTTAAAAGATGAGTTGATTGATAACTTAGGCAAAATCAAGAAGGATAAGAAAGGAACATTTATATTTGGAAATCTAGTTGTATGCTTGATGCTACACATAACTAAACAGGTTCCTGGTATTGGCCATAATAGCCTTGGATTTGATATACCGGTAGGAAAATAGTTAACAGGCCTATTCAACAACATGGGTGAAAACAAAGAAAAGAACATTCATGACTATTTTCAAGCACTAAAGGTTAGGATGAACAAAAGAATCAGACTATCATAGAAAATTGTCAACAAATACAAGGATGATATATGTTTTGTAATAAAAAAGGATGAGATCTAGATGGAAGCAGTCATCCCAAGAACGATTTGGGTAACAGAGATGGGTTATGAGACTGATGATCATATAATTGAAACTTATGCTAAAGCACTTCTGGAAGCACCAAATGAACCAAAGGAAGAAGTATTTGGTAGTGCTGAGACCATAGAAAACCAAATTCAATCTAAGAAGAGAGTGAAAATGGTTGAAGCAGTTGTGAGAAGAGGTTCTAGACAGGCTATGGCTATTAAAGAAGATGTATTAAAACAAACCAGTATCACTGAGGATGAGTTAGGAACTCTATAGCCTGAGACTCACCTATCACCAGTAGCTACTTCTTCAAAGAGTGGCATGCCTGCAAATTTCAAAAGAGTTGTAAGGAAAAAGGATCCTTCACCAGCATCCACACCTTCGCCTAGAAGGACTAGACAAAAACAATAGGCAATGAGGTCTTTGGTTAAAAAGACAACACCAAAGAAAAAGTTGACACCAAAGAGGAAGAAGACTAAACAAAACATGGCCCCTCTTAACAAATTGCTATATGAAATCATAGAGGAAGGGAAACTCAAAAACATAGGAAAGGTCTATGATACACATTCAGCTGATGACAAAGAACAAGTTGAAAACGGTGTTATTCTACACATGGACATCTATAAGAAGTTCTTAATGGAAGTGATAGATGAAGTACCAGATGAATTGTTCAAAAGACTGGATGCAAGAAGACAAGCTGTTATAGAGCTTGATAAGAAAATCAAAATTGAAAAGTTACTTGTTGTTTACCCAGTAAACTCACCTAAGGAGATAGATGACTTAATTGTAAAAGCTAACCGGTCAGTATTCTCTACTGCACACTGGCATATTGCATTAATGGTTGGAAGAGTGAATGAAGTAACAAAGGAAACAGAAAATGCATGGGACATATTTCTTGTTGAGAAAGAAAAATAGGAAGAGTACAGGAATCTCAGACCAATAAAGGTATACTAGAAGGAGAGAGACAAAGGAAAAGGAAAGTTGGTGGACCTCCGAGCATCAAAGCAAAAGATAACTTATCCCCACCGCCTCAAAGTGCATCACCAGTAAAAACTACTGAAGATCAACCAATAGATGAGAGCATGGACATAAAGGATACTAATCCTAATCCTGAGGTACTATACACAGTTGATATTGATACACAAAAGGTCAACATTGTGATAGACAAAGAAACAACCAGCAAAACAGATATGGCTAGTGAGCCACCGACAACTGACAGCATTGACAATACTGAAAAGAAAGTTGAAGTTGATAACACAGAGCAACAAGTAGAGACTCAGACTGAGACTAAAATAGAGAAACAAATAGAGAAACAAGTAGAGCAACAGGCTCCAGAACAGGAATAGGTTCACATGGAAAGAGTGCCACTGGCAATAGGAGAAGATCAAAAACCATTGCTTAAATAAATGGAAACACAGACTAACCTACCAGAGGTCAATGCAAGCTTGGTTACTTCCTCCACTGGCAGAATTCAGAATGTTGGTTCCTCCTCAACAGGTTATAAATCAACAAATGTAACTAAAGTACTCTTGGACTCCATCAAAAGGATAACAGATTGTAGTTCACAGGCTTATAAAGCTATAGATAACACAATCCCAATTTTGAAGGTAATAGCTCCTAACTGTAACATAAACAATAAGGATTCTTTAAAACAACTTGATACTTTGCGTAAATACATCAGTGAGAACACAGTGACTATCAAGCAAATAAAGGAAGAGACATTGAAGAATAAGGTAGAAATTGAAAAGCGAAAATTCTTTGAAGATCAGATAAAGAAGTGTACTAGGGAATTTGACACACTTCTACCGGAACTATGTAATTTATTCAAGAAATTTAAAACTCTGTACAAATATACTTACAAGACAAACTTTTTGATAGTAGACATAGATAAGAAAATGAGCAAGGTACAAGATGAAATCAATAAACTTGCAGACAATTTTGTTAACTCACCAGATACATTATCAATTTTTGAGCAAAAGATAACAAGTTTTGAGGAAGAGTTACTGAAATTAGAAAGAGAAAAGGAGAGAATAGTAAATAAGGCAAAGCATTTGAGACTAAGACTGAGTCCAAGATTGGACTATCTAGCATCATTACGAAAGGAAATATCTGAGGCACTAGTACAGGGATAGAGAACACCGACAAAACATATGCAACACCTCACCGGTACAGTTAAAAGAACACAGACAACAATAAAGGACAACAAGAAGTTTATGGGAAGTATAAACTTGATTTTGGCAGATCTTTTTCAAATTGTAACCACCTAGTTACAAGGTTGAGTAAGACTACAACTCTACTAAACATCTTGCCAACCTTTGTCATTGATGCCAAAGGGCAAGTAGTAGTATGAGAAAATAATTGGCAGAAGACTTATCTGCTCAGGGGGAGCTCTTATATTTTTGGAAACATTTTGGATTATAGTTTTGGATACACTTTTGAATTTTCTCATGAGTGTTGCCATCAATGCCAAAGGGGGAGATTGTTGGCATATGCACACTCCAATGAGACATTATAGGTGATTGAAGGTTTTGTCATTGACGGTAACCTTACAATCCTATGACACCGGCAAGGCATTACACCGGCACTAGCAAGATGAGACTCTACACTGGCACTCAGACCACCGACATCGGCAGAGAAAGGAAGCATACCGACACAGAGGCCGACAGGATTTTTGTTATATTGTATTTTGTTTATTATTGTAAAATATTTGTAAGCCGACTTGGCATCATTGTAAAATGACTCATATACATAAGAGATCATTGTAGAACATTTAAGAAAAAGAACATTATATTTAGGTGAAATAAGGTAGACCTATTATGCGAATTATAGGTTAAGGGTTTATGTAAGAAGAACAGCAAAAACTGGTATTGGATCTAGAATTATAGATGCTATTCTAAAGCAGTACAAGATACTAGATTTATATAATCCATCATTGTAAGTCAGTGAGACTTCCCATTGAGTAGTGAGCTCTAGGCAGTTGGCCTTCCTGCATGTGCAAGCCCCTCTTGTAGCAGTAATATTCTCTTATTGGCCAGTAAGTGAATATTGTGGGTCACAAATCCCACCGAGGTTTTTCCCACACCGGGTTTCCTCGTTAAATCATTGTGTTATGGTGTGTTTTTCATGTGGTTTCTTTTAATTCTGTTTATTGCATTATTTCTTGCATACCGGTACACTATTATAATATGTTCTACATGTTTTAAGTTAAGAAATTCAATACACTGGTTAGATACTGATTCACCTCCCCTCTCAGTATCTGTGGGAATCCTAACACTTTTTCTGTCATCTACATCTCCTGCCCAATTAGCATCTGTGTATGCACATAAATCAAAATTTTCATCTCTAGGATACCATAAACCAAGATTTGTAGTGCCTTGTAGGTACCGAAAAATCCTTTTCACTACTGATTCATAACTTTTTTAAGGATTACTCTGAAATCTTGAAACAATGCATAATACATTCATAATATCAAGTCTTGTTTGTGTCAAATACAATAAACCTCCTATCATGGACTTGTATCTAGTTAGATTAATAGGTGTTGATTCATCCTTCAAAGATAGTTTATCAGTTGTAGTCATAGGTGTGCTTACCGGTTTAGAGTTTTCCATGCCAAATTTCTTTAGTAATTCCTTCAAGTACTTAGATTGACATAGGAATATACCTTTATCAATCTATGAAATCTGCAATCCTAAAAAGAATTTTATCTCTCCAATCATAGACATTTCAAATTCTTGCTGCATTTTGTTAGAAAAGTCTTTACACAATCCATCTTCTCCTCCAAATATTATATCATCAATAAAAACTTCAATAACCAATATGTCATCATTAGTCACTTTTTAGTATAGATTATTGTCAGCATTACCTTTAGTGTATCCAAGCTTCAAAAGATATTTGTCCAATCTAGCATACCAAGCTCTAGGAGCTTGTTTTAGTCCATATAAAGCTTTCCTTAACCTGCAAACCATATCTTTGTTATCTGTCAAATAAAATCCATCAAGTTGTTCAATATAAACTTCTTCTTCAAGATCTCCATTCAAAAATGCACATTTAACATCCATTTGATATACTTTATAGTTCTTGTGTGCTACAAAAGCCAATAAAAGTATGACTATCTCAATTATAGCTACCGGTGCAAAGGTTTCATTGTAATCAATTCATTCTTTCTGTGAATATCCCTTACATACTAATATTTCTTTTTTTCTAATTACCTTTCCATCTTCATTAATTTTATTTCTGAAAACCCATTTAGTTCCAATTACATTTTTGTCTTTAGGTCGGGGAACTAATGACCAAGTGTTTTTTCTTTCAATTGGTTCCAATTCATCTTCCATAGCTTTAATCCAATATTTATCTTCACATGCCTCATTAATTGATGTAGGTTCAATTTGATAAATAATACATACCTCTTCATTTGTCAATCTTCCTCTAGTCATAACTCCTTCAAATTTGTTTTCAATTATCCGATCTTCAGAGTGATTCAATCTTACATACCGGAGTGTTTTTATTTGCTGTTGTTCTTCAGTAACTGTTGAATCCTCAGATGATGCCGGTGTAACTGGATCACCATTCTGTACTGGTGTACTCATAGTAGGTTCATTTGTGATTTTCTCTATTGCTGGTTCAAAGTCCATGTACCTTGAATTTCCTCTAAACTGTTCATCAATCTTAACATTTGCACTCTCAACAATTTTCTACAATCTCTTGTTAAAACATCTATATGCCTTTCTCTTAGATAAATAACTAGGAAATATTCCTTCATCACTTCTAGGATCAAATTTTCCAATATACTCATCTCTTCTAATATAGCATTTACTTCCAAATATTCTAAAATATTTAAGAGTAGGAGTATTGCCAAACCATAGTTCATGAGGGGTCTTACTAGTTTCACCTTTGATGTGAACTCTATTGAATGTATAAACTATTGTATTGACTGCTTCTCTCCAGTATATATGAGGTAGATTTGCTTCTGATATCATACTTCTAGCTGCATCCAAGATAGTTCTGTTTTTCTTTTCAACAACTTCATTCTGTTGGGGTGTCTGGGGTGCTAATAACTGTCTTTTGATCCCATTCACTTCACAAAATGTATTAAATTCCTTAGATGTGAATTCACCTCCTTGATCTGATCTCAAACATTTGATTTTCTTTCTGATTTTATTCTCTACCATCACTTTGAATAGTTTGAATTTCATAAATGCTTCAAATTTCTCCCTGAGAAAAATAACCCAACACATTCTAGAATAATCATCAATGATTAGCATAAAATACCTATCTCCTTGTATACTTCTAGTTCTTGTTGGACCACATAAATCAATATAAATTAAATCAAGAACATTGTTAGACTTCTCTGGAATACTCTTGAAATTTTCTCTAACTTGCTTTCCAAATTGACATTCCTTACATACCGGATTGTGAGGTTTAACAATCTTAGGTAAATCTCTTATTTCCTTAGTTGTACTGATTTTCACAATGCAATCAAAATTTACATGACAAAGTCTCTTATACCATAACCAAATTTCATCAATATGAGCAATCAAACATGCTTTCTCATTGTATTCAAATGAAAGATATTACCTCTAGTCTGATTACCGGTTGCAATTTCTAAACTAGTTCTGTTTAAGATTTTGCATTTACCATTCTTGAATTGTAACTGAAATCCTTTCTCAACTAATTGACCAACACTCAAAAGATTGAGCTTGAAACCTTCAACATATTAAACATTATCAATATTGTGCATACCATCAAAAGATATAGTGCCTTTTCATTTGATCATACAAGCTTTATCATCTCCAAATCTTACTAGACCTCCATTGTAATCCTGAAAGGTTAACAATTTACTCTTAAAACCAGTCATGTGATGTGAACATCTTGAATCAATAATCCATTCATCCTTATCTTCAACTTTAGCTTCCAGGGCCTACTCTACCAGTTGAATAGTAGGTGTCATTTGATCTTCTGTTATAGCAACAAAAGTCCATCCATTATCTGTCGGTTCCTCATCAGAATCATCAGTGACTCCTTCATCAACATAATAACAATATTTGTCTGTATTCTTCTTAAACTTGTATCTCTGATAATTAGGGTTAGGCTTATATGTTCTTTTAGCTTATTCTCTTAGTCTTGCATGTCTATCAGGACATCTAGAAGCCATATGACCAATCTTATTACAGTTAAAACATTTAAAGGGTGTTTTACCTTCATACTTACTTCCAATTGGACCTTTAGCCATTTTTCTTGCAAATAGTGCTTCAAGCTCTTCCAGTTTTTCATTATCCTTCCTGATTTCTTCAAGTTCTCTTGCATAAAAGGATTTCCAATCAGATTTCTTAGATGATGATGATGATGTTGCAGATGATGATGATGCTTTGAAAGCTAAATTTGTCTTAATAGTAGCAACAGGACCAAATTCCTCAAGTTCAAAAGCTGAAAGTTTTCCAACCAAGGTTTCTCTAGATACTGATGCATTAGGCATTGTTCTCAATTCATTTATAGCAGTAACTTTCATTTTATATGTTGATGGAAATGCTCTTAAAACATTAGGAACAATCTCATCTTCACTTAAGGTTCCTCCACAACATTGTATAACCAAAACAATTTCATTTACTCTTTCCATAAAAGCAGAAATTCTTTCATCTTCTTCCATTTTCAGATTTTCATACCTGACCCAGAAGCATTCAATTTTTACAATTTTGATTGTGGAATATCCTTCATTCAATGCTTCCAATTTGTCCCAAATAGCTTTAACAGTAGATTTGTCTAATAATCTCATGACTTGCTGATCTGATAATGTGTTCAAAAGTGTTTCTCTTGCTTTGCAATCATTTTCCTCATCTTTAGCCAAGTTAGGTGGATTAGGTTGACCTTGAGTAGGAGCAGTATGGTCATTCTTTGTAACATCCCATATGTCATTTCCAATGCAATTCAAATGTGTCTCCATCTTGATCTTCCATATGCCATAGTTAGTTCCATCAAGTTTTGGACTATCCTTCCTAAAATAGTTAGAAGACATTGGATCTCCTCAAGCTATTAAACTTCTGGAAAAAGAGGACTAGGCTCTGATACCAATTGTTAGGTCACGGAGACAACTGAGAGAGGGGGGTGAATTAGTTGTCCAATAAATTCAACCAAAATTAACTTAACCAAAACTTAATGCTTAATATAGGTAAACCAAACTTTATGTCGATAGATAGTTTTAACAATTAATTGCAGTACCGGTAAACATTAATGCATGAAACAGAAAGACAATAACATCCACAACACATAACACAAATATTTGTCCGTGAAACCCTTTAAGGGGAAAAACCATGGTGGGAAGCCTTACCCACAATCAAATGATACTACTGCAGATAGTATGTGTGTACAATATGGAGTCTGCACATGCAGAAAGGCCAACTGCCTAGAGCTCACTGCTCAATCACAAAATGGGAGTCACGTTGACTACAATTGGATGGTTAAATCCAATGATAATGTACTACATAAAATATCATCTTCATATGTTGGATTTAGTACTAGTTAAGTTCTTATTGTCTTCACAAAAACCTTCCTTCAACCTTCAAATGATGTCTGCATGTATAGCTCTGCTTATTTTTGCATATACCTTATTACAATCCTTTTTCAATCGCATATCAATATCACAAATGAGATCTTACATTTATACCATAACCTAAGACCAATTGAATAGGTTGGCTCACTAATAATATTACAATAAAATCAATTACAAATAAATCAATAAGCAATGCATCATGTCGGCTCAATGCATTTACAATAATAATAAATCATCTCCATAATGTGTCATGTTGATCTGGAATAGATATGCTTGTCAGTGCATAACCTGGACTTATTTTCTGGTAACAACAAATATGCAAACCCGAATAGACCAATAACCAAATCGCCAAAACCAAGTGATCAAATAATGTCTTCGACAGAACCAGGTAGTTTCCAAGTCATTCCAAGTGTCGGTGAACAATATAACCTGTTGGTGAACCAAATACCGGTGACTATGCATAAGTCACTGAATTGCTGGTGAACATAACCAAAGATCTCCAGGTGCTGATAGGGTTGGCAAGCTTTGACAAGTGTTGACAAGTGTTGACATCAATGACAAAACCATATAAACATATCCAAAATACCAACAAAGACCAATGTTATTGTGAAATTGTTGAATAAAAGCATTAGCCAATTGTTGAAAAGAAGTAATAGAATAAGGAGGGAAAGAAAAATACCATTGAAAATCTCTATCCCTTAATGTTGTAGTAAACAATTTTGCTATCAATCTTTGAACATGATCAAAGTCACTACATAAAGTTTGGAATGTTTTAAAATGAGTTAAGGGATCACCTTTTCCATTATAAAGTTCCAATTGAGGGACTTCTACATGTTTAGGAGGGACAACTCTAACATTTGTTGGAATACGATTAATCCAAGAAGACTGAGAGGAGGGGATGAATCAGTGTTTTGGTAGTAAAACAAGATTTTAACTTTTTATAACATACACATATAAACCAGTAAATGAAGAAACATGTAACATGAAGTAAATAAGCCATCCACATGAATGAACACCATAACACAAAATTTTATATGTTGAAAACCTCAAAGAGGAAAAACCACGGTGAGATTTGTGACCCACAATATCAATTCACTGGCCATATGAAATATATTACATAGCATGGGGGCTTGCACATGCAGGAAGGCACACTACCTAGAGCACACTGCTCAACACAAAAGAGTCTCATTGACTACAAGCTTCTGCTGAGATAAAACAGTAATGGTGAACTCACAAAATGCATCTGCAATGCCAAAAAGAGTTCCAGTTAAAGCTCTACTATGTATCGGTTCATAAACCCTGAACCCTTTTACCAGTATCTCCTTTCCTCCAAGAATACTTTACAAACCATCTACTAATCATTTCATGATATTACTTTCGCATACAAATGACCTACATACATATCCTTTGCATCACTTTATTCTACTACCTTGTCATATATCAAAATGACCTAACAGACTAACTTATATACCCTCTACAAATAATATACCTTATGTCGGCTTACAATACATTACAAAAGATATTCAATGTCGGCCCTACACAATAATTACAAAATGATTTTACAAATAAAACTTTTTGGATCCCAGATTGATGTCGGCTTCATTGAAGTGCTGGATGCGAGTATTGGTGTCGGTGCCGGTAATGACCCTTAATACTCCAATACCGTTATTTGTTGGTGTATACCTCCAATGCTAATATCTGTCAGTATATGTCTTCTATAGAATCTTGTTGCCATCAATGACAACATATGAGTCCAATGAGTGTCAATTTCCAAAAAAATTGTCATTAGGTAATGGGCTTGCTACATCAAATGTGGGCACATTATACTTAGACTGATTTATAGAAGCTATTTTTTGTTGTAAGGAAGACATTGTTTGGGATAGACTATTGATTGTAGCTTTGGTAGAAGGATTGAAATTAGACATGTTGGATTGAGAGGGAGGAGTAACATTGTTGAATGAAGAAAGAGATTGATAATAAGTAGGTGGGACACTATGATAAGTAGGTAATGGAGAAGGTTGGGTAACACATGGAAGACTCATAGGAGGAATGAAGGAATTGTGATTGAAGGAGTTGCCCCCTTGACTAGCATGTATAGCTAGCGAGTGTGATTGGGTAACAAGGGGAACACTCATCATAGGAGGAATGACAAAAGAGGTATTGCCCCCATGACTGACATTTGTAAGTATGACATTTTGTGTAGAGGTAGCCATGACATTTGATGTGATGGTAGGAACACTAGTCATAGGAGTTGTCAAAGGAATTGAATGATTCATGTGACTAGGAGGTTCTGTATAACCCAAATTTTTAGCACAACTCTTCATAGGCATGATGCTAGAATCAACAATATGAGAAATACCATGCAAGATATCAACACCATGTTTATCATTTTGAATCATTTATTTTAATCCTTCAATCAATGGAAGAGCCTCACTTTTCGAGTATTCTTGACTCATTCATTGTTGAAGATTGTCAAATTGATTTTCCATCTTCACTAATTGGTCAAAAGATACCCTAGTTAATGATTCCTCCACATCATGAAAATTATCAAGAGGATAAACGAGGATATCTATAGGATTGGAAGAAACACCAATATCCTCATTGAAAAAGCTAGCCAAATTAGGCTCCATCTCCTTAGTAATTAAACCTTGGGCAACCTTAATTCTACAACTTCTTCTTACAGGGATACTATAGGTAGGACTAATAGTAGTAAAACTCATGCACTAAGGGAAATTAGAAATTTGAATTTTAAAATCTAAGTTGCAAATAACTGAAAAATGCAAAATTCTAAGAAAATGATTACCCAATTAGATGAACAAATTAATTGAAAAAGCAATAATGAAATCTCCTAAGAAATTGAAAATTGCCCAAAGGTGACTAAATTTAATATTAGGGCCTAGTGAAAATGGCCTCTTAATTTTAAAACTTGAAAATTGAAAGGAGGGAATCTTGAATTGAAAATTTGGATTGTGCAAAGCTAACCTCTTAGTTTTAAAATCAGGGTGTATTGATTAACCACTTAATTTTGAAATTTAAATTGAAAATTTTGGAAATTTAAATTTGTTTTCGACCTTTGGGCGACCTAAAATCAGTTAAATTTCACAAATATTTGGAATTGGACAACAAAATATAGTTAAAACAGGCTCCTGAAATTTGAGGAGAAAAAGTCAGGACCAGGTAGCTAGCTACTTGGTTAGACCAACTTTTTACCAAATTTTTGGGGAAGCAAGATATTGTGATTTTAATGCAAAATCTAGAAGGATGTGAAAATTGGAGATGTCTAGATATGCGAAATAAGGCCTTGAAAGTCAAAATATGACACTCTTGAGATGTTTAATAAAATGATTAATTGAAAGAAAGAAACAAAAAATGGCACTCTTAAGGTTAAGGGCCAACTTTTATGAGCTTTAGATCTAATTAAATTGATTAAATGCTTAAAAGTAAGTTTGAAATTGCACAAGATTAATTTAAATTTAAAAATTAGGGTTTGTTGCATAAACCTCTTAATTTTAAAAATTTAAATTTGAAAATTTGCATGTTGTAAGGTGGGAATTTGAATTTTGAAATTGAAGCAAGGATTCAAATTTGAAAAGTAATTCAACATCTACACAATCCACAAGTTCAAATTTAAAATTAAAAACTAGGGTTTTTTATTTGACCACTGAATTTTTAAAATTTGGAAAATTGAACATGTAAATGAAAACTTGAATTGTAAAATTGAAGAGGTCTCAGATCTAAAACAACCAATCTAATTTAGACAAATCACAAGCTCAATTTTGAATCTAATAATTAGGGTTTTTTGTGAATTTAACCTGTAAATTTTTTAAAATCGCAAGGAAATTAAACTTGTAACTAAAAAATTGAATTTTAAATTGAATACACTCAAATCTGAAAACAAAAATCATAATTAAGGGTGTAAGGAGTCAGGTTCACCAAAATGTAAAGGTGAACACTATCTATGAAAGTGATGTAACAATAGAGTGCATAAGCTATATTTTTCAAAAATGATTACAAATATGAATTAATTAATTGCATATGAATCAAATCTAAAATGAAAATCATAAGCAAGCATAATACACATTGGGCTCACCAAAATGGAAAGGGGAAAATTAGGTGTCTTGGAAATTTGCAACAATGAAGGGGAAATCACCAAATCACCTATTTTCACTTGGGGGAGATGATGCCTTTACATTCAAAAGGGGAAGTAAATCCACTAGATTCAGTCACTAATCAGATTAGGACTGAATACTAAGTAGATTGATTAAAATGGAATATGTTTGATCCTCTTTTGTAAGTTGGCTAGTTGAATTAAGACTAAGTGTTGGAAGTGAAGATAAATATGAGAAAATAGTGAGCTACAGATTTAAGATTTTATTGTGCACCTAGATCTGAGAAGTTTGAGATGATTAAGAGCTACTCTATGAAATCTACCAAAAGTAGCAAGGACTATGTGTCCGAACTAGGACACCCACCCTCTTGGTCCTTTGAACTTTCTACGCGTCGAAAAAGGTTCTTTCGTTTCTACACATAAAGCTTAATTCTAGAGTTATAGTTGCACACCTACTTCCTACACACAGAAGGAAAGGGAAATGTGTTGGGAATAGGGGTTTTCTTTTAGGTCAAATCCTAGTTTTGGAATTAACCAAGTGGTTGAAATAATGTAATTGAAATGATTGAAACGAGAAATCCTTCTCTTTGAGGGGATGTTGAATTGACTGAAAATGAAATGCTTATACCTCCTTGTGAAGTTTTGCTTGCCTCCACATTGAATTATGACTTCATGAGTTAGAATGATGATCTCCTCTTCAATGCTTTAAATCTTGAATCTATTATTGCTCCTGTGAGATTTTGCCAAGATCAAGAGCTCAATGAAATGTACAAAATAGAGACACAATATAAGACAAGAATAAACTGTATTCTCATCAATAGAAAATGATCAATCATTGTAGTTACAATGAATATGAGCCTGCTTATATAGGCAAGGCTATATGAATATGTGAGCACACAAACATGACATGTGGCTCAATAAGAAACAAGGGTAGGTAGGAGAAACAATAAAATATTCCACATGAGGTGGATCACCCACCGAAGGTGGAATTATCACTCCACAATAAGTGGATATGATAAAGTAATAACAAGATCAACACCATAAAAGGTGGAAATTCTCCTACACACACTATCCCAATGTGGCACAAACACCCAAGTGTCTCATACCCAAACTACTATAAAATGCATTTCCTAAGTAAACTTAAGTAAGGTGTAATAATATCCAAGATGAATAATTATTTACACCAACACCCCCCCTTAAGTGCAACTTAGGGGAATGCACTTAAGTCTACAATGCAACTAAGTAATGCAAGATGGGTCTTGGCTACTAGGTCATGTTAGGTACCCATGTACAAATGCAAATTCATGCAAACCAATGCAATGAAATCTCTCACAAAGTGAGGAAAGAGAGAAAAACCCAATGGGAAAAAAACCTCCCCCAAAAGAGAGATGAAAACTAGATACAAAGAACTCTCATAGAAGTATGTGAAGGACAAAACCCAATGTGAGGAAAAATTCCCCCCCATATGAGAGAAGAAGAAGAGAGACTGAATGTCGAACCACATTCCTCCCCTTAGGAAGAAACAAAACCAAAGGTGTATCCATGAAGTCTCCAAAATCATGAAGGGAAGATGTATGAAAAAAACTCATGATGAAAGGAATCTCTGAAAACTATTCAAGTGTCCCCATGTCGATGTTGAAAGATACCCCGTCCAAAGGTGGTAAATTGTGCCACACTTCTGAAAAAGGCACTCCAAGATCTAGTGGAGATGAATGTAGAACATGTCCTAAAGACTCACATGTCTCCTGTAAACATAAAGAGACCTCCTCCAACTATTGTACATAAGTATCCACAATCATATCAATCTCAAAAGAATGATCATGTAGAGAATGAACAAGAGGGTCAGAGTGTTCCCTCGCAACAATCAAAGAAGGATCATCTTCATCAAAGAGAAGATGAATGTCATCAATGATGTCTCCCAAATCTGTAATGTAGGATTCCACAAACAAACAAACCTGCAATGTCTATCAAGTAATCACCCCATGAATCTAAAGCTAGAAGACAATGAATATCATGTTGCACTTAATCACATGAAGGCAAAACTATCGCACTATCCGCATCATCAGGTGCAATAGGTGATGTGATATCAATATGAGGAGATGAAATACAAGGCTCAAGAATGGGGTCACATGTGAGAATCCCCATGTTCAAGTGCCCAAAGTTCTCCTCAAAATCTAAACCATCACAAGAAGTGTGCTCATCATGTGTAGAATCATCAAATGTGAAATCATCATCATCAACAAAATCTGAAAAGGAGTATAACCGAGATGCATGATCAACCACCCCAGTCACAATGATAGCTCTAGTCTCCAAGTCTCTAATGAAAACTAACTCAAGTGTGAACTCCACAACTCTCTTAGTTGTGCCATGTGTGATTTGATAGATGGAAAGAAGATTGTTTGTCAAGTGGGGTACACACAACACATCATTGAAGGAGTTATCCCCAATGGCAATAGATCCTTTCCCAATCACATCCATGTATGTATGATTGCCCATCAAAATCTGTGGCATGGTGCAAGGCTCAAATGTAAAGAACATAGACTATGAAGATGCCATATGATGAGAAGCCCCTAAATCTAGAAGCCATCTCTTTGAATCATGATTGGTAGTAGCACAAAGATCTTTTCCTTTTCTTGTCCCAAAAGAGTGAGTCTTCCCACTTGTAGAAGCCATGAATGCTTTCCCTTTTCCTTTTGAATGTGAGGAAGTGGAAGTTGATGAATCATCCTTCTTGTAGACATTAGGCAAATCAATGTTATGCTTTTTGAGGATATGTGTGAACTCATCAATCTTCTTAGAATGGCAACGATGCTCCTCATGACCAAATTTTTTACAACAGGCACAAGTAGGTCTCTCCCTCTTTGGTGAATTATCCCTCTTGGAAGAGGATGTATCTCCTTGTTGTGGAGAGGATGATGCTTTGTCCTTAGGCTTTGATTGCCATTTCTTCTTGTTTGAGTTGTCCTTTCCTTGATTTCCTTTGTTCCCTTGATTTGCCACTAATGCTTGAGACTTAGAAGCCTTAAGAATGCCCATGCTTATCAACTTAGTTTGTTCCATCATCAACATTTCAGCGAAAGCATCAAATGTAGGCATTGTGTAGTTTGAACCCATTGTTATCCTATGGGTTTGGAAACTAGAAACAAATGCTGCATATTCTTGTGGAAGCTTGCCCATCAAGTTGAAGATCAATTGATTATCCTTCTTATCAATGCCACAATCTTTGAGTTGTGCCCTCAACTCATTTGCCTTAGTGACATAATCTTGTATAGTATCAAAGTTCTTGGGATCCAACATGGTGAGATCACTATCAATCTGATATCTCCTAATCTCATCAACTTGACCATACAAGTCTTGAAACTTTTGCCAAGCATCTTTGATTAGAGTACATTTCTCAATATGAAAAATGAGATCCTTTGATATATACTTTATTAAGGTACCAATTGCCATGATATTTTTAGTGTGCCAATCCAAGTGACCAACTGGATCAACCTTAGGATCAGCGGGAACAACAATAGTTCCATCAATGTAATGAGTTAGTCCATTTTCCATAAGTTTACTCCATACATCAATTTTCCAAGTAGCATAATTATGAGGAGTTAATAGAGGAAACTTAGAAGAACCCATAGCAGAAAAAAGGAAGGAACAAAAGAGCACAAAAGCACAAGAGACACCCCCCAGATTCACTCAATCAAAGTACCCCCCCAAAAATGATGATTTTGGCACTTTATATGTAGTGCGTGTACAATAGGCCACTTGCAAACAATGGAAAGGTGGAATTCTAATTTTGTTTTATAACTTCCCCAATAGGCTGAGAACAACAATGCAAAAGACTAGCAAGATAGATCTATGCAATACAAGTGCCAAATTGGCCAAATAAGACCATATGATGAAAGTACAATTTCTACCCAAAATTTCTATAAACTGATAGAACATTATGAGAGTAGAGGAAAAATAATGCACTTTAAAAAAAATGAAACCTGAAAAGGAGTTTGTATGAGCCCAAACGGAGTCTTAGAAGTTGTAGAAATGGGGATTGGACAGGTATAGTCAAAAAAAAACTGAGAATTATAAAAACTTTGTCCATCAAAATCAGAAAATAATTCCACCATGTGAAATTACACTAAACTCTAGTCCATTTCCAAAAAAATTGCACCAAAAAAGGAGCAAAAATGAGCAAGATATGGTCATTTGAAGTTGAACTGCAAAATCAAAAAGCTCAATAAGAGGGGCCTACAAAATTTTTGAAAAATGATGACGTTAGCGAACTGCGGGGTGAAATTTGATGGTCATATGACCATTGCCAAAACTTCAAGGCTGACTAGGCGCTGACGTGGCATGATCTGACATGGCCAAAAAATCTGACGGGGCAGTATGATCGCAGTGACTGGGCAGGTGATGTGGCAGCCAACTGGGCTGCTTCGTCTGCTGTCGTGGCGTTGATATGGTGGTGTCCCGGGGTTCGCTTGGCAGTCGGTGGATGGGTCAGGACCATCAGAGGGCCGGCTAGAGTTGCCGGCGGGAGTAGCTGGCGGCGGGTTGCGTCGGTAGGGCTGGTGAGGCCGGCGGGGGCGGCGCAGGGTCGACGAGAGGCCGCCGGTGAAGCTACGCGGGCCGGTGGCGGCGGGCGGAGCTGCCAGGGGAGTTGCGCGGTGGCACGATGGGAGGCTGTTGTGAAGGTAGCGGCAGGTGCTGCAGCTGATGGTTGCAAAGTGCGGGGGTGCTGCCAGTGGGTGGTGAAGCCGTCGGTGGTGGAGCGCCACAGACCTGCGGGTTAGGGGGGGGTCTTCGGACCCCTAAAATGATTTTTTTGATTTTTTTTTTCCAAAATTTTTTGACGAAAAAGATTTTTTTTTCTTTTCAGAATATTTTTTTTTGCAAAAATATAAAAAAAAAAATTTGAATTTTTTTTTTGAAATTTGTACAAATATAGCAAAATGGCGAAAAAAAATTTCTCACCAAAATAGGCCGACTTTATAACCAAAATTCATGGAAATGGCCACCTGGATGCAATGACGAGGTTGGATCTAGTCTAGGATGCCTCCAAAAGATGTTGCTCCTCAGATCTGCCTCTTGACGTTGCAATAATGTCTCTTCAAGACGAATCAATGACGCTCTAATGGCTTTGATATCATGTGAGATATTGCCAAGATCAAGAGCTCAATGAAATGTACAATATAGAGACACAATATAGGACAAGAATAAACTGTATTCTCATCAATAGAAAATGATCAATCATTGTAGTTACAATGAATATGAGCCTGCTTATATAGGCAAGGCTATATGGATATGTGAGCACACAAACATGACATGTGGCTCAATAAGAAATAAGGGTAGGTAAGAAATAGGTGTGGGTAGGTAGGAGAAACAATAAAATATTCCACATGAGGTGGATCACCCACCGAAGGTGGAATTATCACTCCACAATAAGTGGATATGATAAAGTAATAACAAGATCAACACCATAAAAGGTGGAAATTCTCCTACACATACTATCCCAATGTGGCACAAACACCCAAGTGTCTCATACTCAAACTACTATGAAATGCATTTCCTAAGTAAACTTAAGTAAGGTGTAATAATATCCAAGATGAATAATTATTTACACCAACAACTCCAAAGCTTGAAGGAAGATTGAAAATGCTCAATTTCTTTTGAATGCTTGAATGCTTGAATGATTGATAATGATTATGGATGAATAAATGAGAGGGAAAATCCCTCTTATATACTTGCCCATAGGATGAATTAAATAATTTTCTGACATAAGCCAACATAGAGGGGTGTTTCCTGCTCAAATTTGAGATGGGTCAAGGGGTCCAATTTATGTCCCCTTTAGGGAGGACCATGGTGCCATGCCTTGGTCTTGGTTAGGACCAGGGCACCATGCCCTTGTCCTGCCCTATTTTGCGGTAGGATCAAGGTGGCAATGTGGTGCACCTTTGAGCTGAATGGTGTTTTTGACATGTGTGAGCATAATCGGGTCTCCGATTAGGCTGAGGGGTGCAAACACTAAGGTGAAGACCCAAATGTGATAAAAAATTGTGAGGGGTGAAATTTTAGGATGCTACAAATTTTAAAATCATTTAGAATCAACTTCCCATGCACCAATAACATAGCCAAATATGAAGTCCTCATCATAGGACTTTGCATTGTCATACAATGGAAGATAAAAAAAATACAAGTCTATGGAGATTCCCAACTTATTGTCAATCAAGTGAATGATGACCATAACATAAATGATGATAAGTTGATGTCTTAAAAAGATATGGTTGAAGAATTCAAACAACAGTTCAGTCATATAACCTTTGATTGAATTCTGAGGCTACAAAACAAAGCAGTTGATGCAATGGCGACTGTAGGGTCTCTTCTAGACATGTCGAATAATAAAACTCAGTTTGAGTTCTATTACCTTGTCATTCGTCCCTCATAACAAGAGTGAGTCACCTTGCAAAATTTTTAGTTGAGTCCTTTTCTCCCTCTTTTTCTGGAATCTTGTTAAAAGTTTGTTGGTTCAATCCCTAATCCTCTTGTAAATCATTTCTAAATCCTTAGCATTACGTTTCAATGGTCGGTTTGAACCTCATGAACCCCTTGAACCATCCTGAAAAGAGTTCATAGTGTTCATTTACGTACCACAGGTTCTAAGTTGTGTCTAAGACATTTTCAGTCTAACATTAATATCAAGTGTTTTGCAGCAGCTCTATTTCATGGTCGTGGATGATGTTTCATATACTCTTTCTCTAGTTTGTGAACCGTTTGAACCTAGTTCAAATAGTTCAGTGATGTTCAAAATGTTCGATGAAATTCAAAGGTTCAACGCGTAACCAAAATGGAAAGGCAAAGCAATCAATGAAGCATATGGGTGTAGTTTGTGTTTTTGAACCTTGCAGGTTCAAGGTTCAAGGTTCAAGCTCTACAAGTTGAAAGTTCAAGTAGTTCAACTGTTCCCCAGGTACAGATGGTTCGATAGGCCCAAGTTCAAAAGTTGTCATGATAAGACAACTCAAATACTTCAGATGGATTTAAATCCCATATGAATTATCATTGTTCATCTCGACTATATCTATAATTATCAGAATCTATAGAAGGTCGATTCTAATTTCAAAGAAATCAATGTGTTTGAGAGCAGAAGATGTGAAAATCACTGAGAAACATTATTTTGACAAGTCTAATTTTATGATAGTCATATAGACCTGCACATAGTAGCACATATCTTTTTACTCAGACATTATTTTTGAAATCTCTCCAATCAGAATGCCTAAAACTAGGTTACTACCAACATATCTAAAATTGTGAAAGCTCCAATGGTGCAAACAAAAGGTACGGCCCCCGCACCGAGACAGATTTTGACTATCACAAATTTTTTCAGTCCACCTAGCATAAAGAATATTTTCATTTTGGGCTAAAATATTCAAGTGACACCTGTCCAAATATTCTTATAAACTTTAGAGAATTATATTTCTAATGTTTATAAATATTTGATTCTATAAATAAGAGTAATGGGGAAAGTGAAAAGCATAAGTTAAAAGGTTTTTCAAGATTCAGTTATAAAACTGAATAAGGATCTCATGTAGCTATTTATTGTGAAAGGATTGAAGGAGGTAGGGTTCTTTCTTTCTTTCTTTCTTTTTTTCTTCTAGCAGCCTATGGATGAGGGGGAGTAGATTTTTATTTGTAAGGGAGGAGTTGAAGCTTTTCTAAGAAATGTTTTGTACAGAAAATATCAATCTTTGAGTTGATTTTCAGACATGAATAGAATGCAAATGATATCTTCAATCTTTGTGTTGTTGATATTCTTCTCATGACTGTAGCTAGACTTTGAGCCTTTGCAGTTGTTTATTAATGTTTTTTCTGCTATAATCGATTGTGTATGTGGATTTATTACAAGATTGTGTGCTTGAAAGTAAGCCATATTGGGGTAACAACATTCTCTATTAGTTTGTACTCCAAATGTTATCCATAAGTGCAGACAATTAAAATTTGATTTAATGGTCTTCATTTATATCTGTTTCGTAAATCTTTGGCATTCATTTTCATGGCTATGAATGAATGTTATTTCCTTTATTGCTTTCTGTTTAAAAGCATATCAGCAATTTAATTCCTTGTAAATCTTCTAAGAGGGAGTTGTACCTCTCAATTCAGAGGAAGATAATCACTTCAATGATAATCTATCCAACTGTTATTTCTTTTTGTCCTTCATTCTGGGCATTTTGAGTTTATTTGTATAGTTATTTTAGAAGGACAAATGTGTTCACTAACAAGTTCATAGTGGAATAGTTAATGGTACCTGTATATGAAATCCCATCTTTTGAATATGTGTGTTTAATAGTAGGACATGAATCCCCATGGTACAATGAAGTATATGCATACTTGCATGATCAATACATGTATCTTGATCTTTCAAGAAATCAACGAAAAAATGTCATTGATCAAGCATCTGTACATGCTATCACAGCTAATACTTTGTACAAAAAGAGATTAGATGGAACCCTTCTTTGATGTCTAAATTTCCAAAAAGCACAATTAACCTTAAAAGAGGAACATGATGGGATCTGTGGCACCCATTCTAGTCGCCTCACATTAAAAAAGAAATGATTGATGACTCAGTATTACTAGCTAACCATGGAGAAAGATTCTTATTGTTAGACAATTCAAATAATCGGAGGACAACTGAGAGGGGGGGTGAATCATTTATCACCAGATTACCAAAACCTTAAGAATTTAAAAGTTTATTACTAGAACACATAAGATCAATAAGAATACATAAACCAATTACTGAATTAGCAGATATACCATTTAAGCACAAGCAACAATTAGAGATTAGTTACCATCCACATGACACCAAATTGGTATGTGAAAAACCTATTTAAGGGAAAAAACACTGTAGGAAGCCTACCCACAGTCAAATAATACATTTGTAGTAGGTATGTGATTACAAATTGAGGGGCCTGAACTTGCAGGAAGGCCAATAGCCTAGAGCACACTGCTCATTACAAAAGGAGACTCACTAACTACATAGAAATCTAGATTAGAATCCGGAAGGAAGAATGAACTGAAATAATAGCATCTCCTATTCCTAAGTACAGTTCCAGTTAATCTCAATACCAAAGGTCTTAAACCTCTTGCATAAACCCAACTTAATCACCTATGATCGACCAAACCCTCTGCATGAATGATTATTACATTATTCGCTTGCATACCATGATCTACAATGAGATCATACACACACACATATATATATATATACAAACCCTAGACCTTAAACAATTAGGTCAACCATCCAGAAAATAAACCTATTACATAATTATAAAACATGTCGGCCTGAGGCCAAACAAATATCATCCAACCCATAAGTCATCCTAAAAACACATCGAGAAGTCCAAACAACACGTTACATTAGGTCAGTCCATAACCTAGATAGCAGAATAACATAGAATAGAATAGGTCTGGTGCTAACTGCAACACCATTGATCAACTAGAACCTGAATAGATAACTATCAGCACCCTGAATCCCTTCTATAAGCCACACCAACACCACTTTTGCATAATATCAAAAGATTGTCAACAAAGCTCTATTAGTGAAACCCTCACTGGATCAATAAACCAGGCTTACCAGCATATAAGATAGCATCTAATCACCAAATCAATACCAACTATCTGAATATAAATCTAAGTAGCATGAATAGCCGATCTAAGCCAAAGAATATCAGAGTATACCAAATCAACATGATCTTACCAACTAGAAACCTATCATCCTACCGGGACCAACCAAGTACCGGTAAACAACCAAAGCAGCTAGTGTTGACATAAATGACAAAACATCAACGCAACACATAATCAATTCCTCCAAATTGCCAACAATATCCCCCTTTGACATTGATGGCAACACTAGATGTGAAAAATATCCATGTGCCAAGAAATGCCAAACAAATCTCCCACACAAGAATATAGCAATGAATTTGTGATCCATGCTCTCCCTGTAGATGATATCACAGTTAAGTTCTGCAAATTTCTCCCCCTAATGTATATAACTCCTTAATTTTTTCACATGAATATCTCTCCCCCTTTGACATCAATGCCAAAGATCTGACATAAATATCAAAACAAAACCTTAAACCACTAAATCACAAGACTAACTACTCCCCCTAAGTAGTTGCATCACCATATCAGTCTGGAATGAATAACAGCTTTGATAATGCATATTGGAGAAATGCCAAATAGAATCAATCATTTTTCTATCGAAGGGGCAAGAACCCCTAATATGTCTCTAAGGTACTCAAATGATTCTTTAGGCAAAGTTTTAGTGAATATGTCTGCAATCTTCTCTTTAGTGTTCACATAAACCAATCTAACTTCATTTTCTTCCACCTTTTACTTTAAAAAGTTATACTTGATAGATATGTGCTTTGTCTTAAAGTTTAATACCAGATTCTTTGATATGTCTATAGCAGCAGAGTTATCACAGTGAATAACAACCAGTTCATTCCAATGCACTTTTATGTCCTTTAACATTTTCTTCATCCATAGATTTTGTGTACAGTTAGTAGCAGTAGCAACATACTTAGATTCTGTAGTAGATAAGGAGGTACATGACTATTTCTTGTTGATCCATGAAATAAGTTTCTTTCCAAGAAAGAAAGCTCCATCGGAAGTACTCTTTTGGTCATCAACATCACCTGCCCAATCTGCATCTGTATATGCACATAAAGTAAATTTATCATCTTTAGGATACCACAAACCATATTTAGATGTTCCTTGTAAGTATCTAAAATTCCTTTTCATCGCACTCTCATGATTTTCTCTAGGATCACTTTGATATCTTGATGCAATGCAAACAACATTCACTATATCTAGTCCAGTTTGAGTCAAATATAATAGACCTCCAATCATAGACTTGTATCCTGTAGGATTTTTTAGGTGTTGATTCATCTTTCTTTGTCAATTTATAACTTGAAACCATAGGAGTACTAACTGGTTTAGAATTTTCCATACCAAATTTCTTCAAAAACTCTCTAGCATACTTAGTTTGACAGATGAAAATACCTTTATCAAACCGAGTAATCTGCAAACCTAAGAAAAATTTCATTTCCCCAATCATAGACATCTCAAATTCATTCTCCATATTGTTAGAAAATTCCATGCACAACTTATATTCACCTCCAAAAATAATGTCATCAACAAAGACCTCAATAATTAGTATATCATCATCAATGACTTTATAATATAGATTACTATCAGCATTCCCTTTAGTGAAACGAAGTTTTAAAATATATTTGTCCAACCTTTCATACCAACCTCTAGGTGCCTGTTTCAATCCATATAAGTCTTTGTTTAACCTACAAACCATGTTTTTATCATTTGAAAGTGAAAAGCCATAAGGTTGCTCAATATAAACTTCCTCATTAAGATCCCCATTCAGAAAAGCACACTTAACATCCATCTGATAAATCTTGTAGTCTTTATGTGCAGCATAGGCAAGAAATAATCTTACAACTTCAATCCTAGCCATAGATGCAAAGGTTTCACCATAATCAATTCCTTCCTTCTGAGAATATCCCTTACAAACTAATCTAGCTTTATTCCTCACAACTTGTCCAACTTCATTTAATTTATTCCAAAAAACCCATTTAGTTCCAATAAACTTCTTATTTTTAGGTCAAGGAACTAAAATCCACGTGTTATTCTTTTCTATCTGATCTAATTCTTCTTCCATAGCTTTCATCCAACATTCATCTTTACATGCTTCAATTACTAATACCAGTTCAACTTGAGAAATTAAACATACCTCATCAGCTGCCAATCTTCTTCTTCTCATCACTCCTTTGTTATTATCCCCAATGATCTGATCTTCTGAATGATTCAACTTTACATACCTAGGAGTCTTGTACCTGATCTTTAGTTACTGTTGAATTTTCTAATACTAGCGGAGTAACTGGTTCAACATTTTGTTCCAGTAAAGGTGTTACCGGTTTAGTTATGATTATTTCCACTACCAGTTCTTTCTCATAAATTCTTATTTGACTTCTAATTTTCTCATCCACCTTAACATTAGTGTTTTCCACAATTCTCTACAATCTTTTGTTATAACATCTATATGCTTTTCTTTCATTAGAATAACCAAGAAATATTCCTTCATCACATCTAGGATCAAAATTGCCACTGAAATCATCTCTCTTGATATAACATTTACTACCAAAGATTCTGAACTACTTAACTGTAGGTGTATTGCCAAACCATAACTCATAAGGTGTCTTACCGATTTCTCCTTTGATATGAACTCTGTTGAATTTATAAATTGTTGTGATCATTGCTTCTCTCCAGTAGATATGAGGTAGATTAGCTTCCATCATCATGGTTCTAGCAGCATCCAAGATAGTTCTATTCTTTCTTTCTACAACTCCATTCTGTTGAGGTGTCTAGGGAGCAGAAAATTGTCTCCTTATGCCATGCTTCTCACAAAAGTTATTAAACTCACCAGATGTGAATTCTCCAGCATGATCTAACCATAAGCATTTAATCTTCAATCCTGTCTTAGTTTCAACCTTAGCTTTAAAGATTTTAAACTTTTCAAAAGCCTTAGATTTCTCCCTTAGAAAAGTAACCCACGTCATTCTAGAATAATCATCAATGATTAACATAAAATATCTATCACCTTGAAAAATTTTGATTCTAGTAGGACCATAGAAAATAGTATGAATAAGATCAAGAACATCATTAGATTTGTCTTGTTTACTCTTAAAAGAGGTTCTGACCTATTTTCCCATTTGACATTCCTTACATACCAGATTATAAGGCTTCACAATCCTAGGTATATCTCTAACTGCCTTAGTTGAGTTGATCTTTACCATGCAATCAAAATTCACATGACATAGCCTTTTATGCCAAAGCCAAGTCTCATCAATTTGTGCAATCAAACATGTCTTCTCACTGAAATTCACATGAAATATATTACCTTTTGTTTGAGTACCAATAACAATCTCTAATCCAGATCTATTAATGATCTTGCATTTTCCATCATTAAATTGTAATTGAAATCCCTTATCCACCAATTGTCCTACACTCCAAATATTATGTCTTAAACCTTCAACATAATAAACATTATCATTATTGTGTTGGTATTATGGATGTGTTGCATTAGTTTTGTCATTGATGTCAACACTTATCCTTCTGGAGATCTACATTGTTGATTTGGCACTATGGTTATATTGGTTTACTGTTAAACTGACACATTGTGTTCACCGGAAACTTCAGTGACTTATGCACACTCACCGGTATATTGTTCACCGATAGGTTATATGGTTCACCAACACTGATGATTACTTGTTATCATTTGGATATCACTTCATTATGTCAAAGACATGGTTTGGATATTTGGTTTTAGTGTTTTGGTTATTGGTCTAATCGGGTTGACATATTTGTTGTTATTAGTAGATTGGTCTAGGTTATGGACCGGTATGCGATATCTATTCCAAATCAGCATGACATGTTATGGAAATGATTTATTGATTGAATATTGTTGTAAATGTATTGAGCCAACATGATGCATCGCATCAAGACTTATTTGTAATTGATTTTATTGTAATATTCTTAGTGATCCAACCTGCACATTTGGTCTTAGGTTTTGTATATATGTAAGATCTCATTTGTGAGATGAGACATGGTATGTAAGGTTATGGTATGGTATTGTAACATGGTATGTGCAAATATTGAAGATCATATGAGAAGACCATAGAGAAGGATCAAGAAAGGTTTGAAGGTGTTTATTAGAGCTTAACCAATACTGAATCCAGCATTGGAGATGTTAGTTTGAGCAGTACATTATTCTAGGATTTAACCATCCTACTGTAGTCATTGTGACTCCCATTTGAGCAGTGTGCTCTAGGCGGTTGGCCTTTCTGCATGTGTAGACCCCATTTGTATAAACATACTATCTTCAATAGTATCATCTGATTATGGGTAAGGTTTCCCACTATGGTTTTCCCCTTACAGGGTTTCCACGTCAAAATATCAGTGTTATGTGTTGTGGATGTTGTTTCTCTTTTTGTTTCATACATTAAGTTTCACCGGTATTGATATTAACTACTAATCTATTAACCAGCATTAAGTTTGGTTTACTGGTATTAAGTATTAAGTTGGATTAAGTTATAATTGGGTTGAAATTCATTAGCAAATGATTCACCCCACTCTCAGTTGAAAACAATCTATATGCTTTGCTTTCATTAGAATAACCAAGAAATATTCCTTCATCATGTCTAGGATCAAACTTGCCAATGAAATTGTCTCTCTTGATATAACATTTACTACCAAATATTTCGAACTACTTAACTGTAGGTGTATTGCCAAACCATAACTCATAGGGTGTCTTATTGATTTCTCCTTTGATATGAACTTTGTTGAATGTATAAATTGTTGTGATCATTGCTTCTCTATAGTAGATATGAGGTAGATTAGATTCCATCATCATGGTTCTAGCAGCATCTAAGATAGTTCTATTCTTTCTATCCACAACTCCATTCTGCTGAGGTGTCCGGGGAGCAGAAAATTGTCTCCTTATGCCATGCTTCTCACAAAAGTTATTAAACTCACCAGATGTGAATTCTCCACCATGATCTGACCTTAAGAATTTAATCTTCAATCCTGTCTCAGTTTCAACCTTAGCTTTAAAGATTTTAAAATTTTCAAAAGCCTTAGATTTCTCCCTTAGAAAAGTAACCCACATCATTCTAGAATAATCGTCAATGATTAACATAAAATATCTATCACCTTGAAAAATTTTGATTCTAGCAGGACCACAAAAATTAGTATGAATAAGATCAAGAACATCATTAGATTTGTCTTGTATACTCTTAAAAGAGGTTCTGACCTGTTTTCCCATTTGACATTCCTTACATACCAGATTATAGGGCTTCACAATCTTAGGTATATCTCTAATTTCCTTAGTTGAGATGATCTTTACCATGCAATCAAAATTCACGGGGCATAGCCTTTTATGCCAAATCCAACTCTCATCATTTTGTGCAGTCAAACATGTCTTCTCACCGGAATTCAAATGAAATATATTACCTTTTGTTTGAGTACCGGTAACAATCTCTAATCCAGATCTATTAATGATCTTGCATTTTCCATCCTTAAATTGTAATTGAAATCCCTTATCCACCAATTGTCCTACACTCAAAAGATTATGTCTTAAACCTTCAACATAATAAACATTATCAGTATTGTGCTGGTATTATGGATGTGCTGCATTAGTTTTGTCATTGATGTCAACACTTATCCTTCTGGAGATCTACATTGTTGATTTGGCACTATGGTTATATTGGTTTACTATTAAACTGACACATTGTGATCACCGACAAGTTCAGTGACTTATGCATAGTTACCGGTATATTGTTTGCTGACAGGTTATATGGTTCACTGGCACTAATGATGACTTGTTATCATCTGGAGATCACTTCATTATGTCAAAGACATAGTTTAGATATTTGGTTTTGGTGTTTTGGTTATTAGTCTAATCGGGTTGACATATTTGCTATTACTGGCAGATTGGTCTAGGTTATGGACCGGTATGCGTTATCTATCCCAAATCAGCACGACACGTTATGGAGATGATTTATTGATTGAATATTGTTGTAAATGTATTGAGATGATATGATGCATCACATCAAGACTTATTTGTAATTGATTTTATTGTAATATTCTTAGTGAGCCGACCTACACATTTGGTCTTAGGTTTTGTATATATGTAAGATCTCATTTGTGAGATGGGACATGGTATGTAAGGTTATGGTATGGTATTGTAACATGGTATGTGTGAATATTGAAGATCATATGAGTAGACCATAGAGAAGGTTCAAGGAAGGTTTGAAGGTGTTTATCAAATCTTAACCGGTACTAAATTCAGCATTGGAGATGCTATTTTGAGCAGTACATTATTCTAGGATTTAACCATCCTACTATAGTCATTGTGCCTCCCATTTGAGCAGTGTGCTCTAGGCGGTTGGCCTTTCTACATGTGGTGACCCCATTTGTATACACATACTATCTGCAGTAGTATCATCTAATTGTGGGTAAGGTTTCCCATTGTGCTTTTTCCCCTTATAGGGTTTCCACATCAAAATCTTTGTGTTATATCTTTTGGATGTTGTTTCTCTTTCTTTTTCATGCATTAAGTTTCACTGGTGTTGATACTAACTACTAATCTGTTAACCGACATTAAGTTTGGTTTACCGGTATTAAGTATTAAGTTGGATTAAGTTATAATTGGGTTGAAATTCATTGGCAACTGATTCACCCCCCCTCTCAGTTTCCCTTCTGATTCCTAACATATTGTTCTTACCATCTAATGATATGGGTCCTCTTCCTTTGATCATGCATGCTTTGTCATCTCCAAATTTAACTAGACTGCCATCAAATTCTTGCAAAGATAGAAACTTCCTTTTATCTCCAGTCATATGATGTGAACATCCACTGTCTATTACCCATTCATTCTTATCTTCAATTTTAGCAGCAAGGGCCTTTTCTTCAGGTAGAATCTCTTCTAGTACCAGATCATCTTCCTTAATAGCCAGGAACACCCATTCATTTCCATTTCTAGAACTACTAGTAGAGTCTTGTGCCGGTTCATCATCAGAATCAGTCACACCTTCCTCATTAGAAAAGTAACATGATTTATCTATGTTTCTCCTGTACTTATGCTTGTTTTGATATCCAGGGTTAGGCTTAAAATATCTTCTAGCTCTTTCTTCAAATCTTGAATCCTTTTCAGGACATCTAGATGCAAAATGACCTATATTATTACATGCAAAATATTTAAAGGGTCATTTTCCTTCATACTTACTTCCTACAGGTCCTTTAGGTACTCTTCTAGCTAATAGGGCTTCAAATTTCTCAAATTCTTCATCTTCCCTCTTCATATCTTCCAATTCCTTCGCATGAAAAGAAGGTTTAGACTTCACAACTCTAGAAGGTCCAAATTCTTCAAGCTCAAAAGCAGATAATTTCCTAACCAAGGTATCCCTATTGACAGAAGTATTTGCCATTGTTCTCAATTAATTAATTGCAGTAGCCTTCATCTTATAAGTCGGTGGTAAAGCTCTCAGAACTTTAGAAACTATTTCATCTTCACTTAGAGATCCACCACAACATTCAATTTCCATGACAATTTCATTTACCCTTTCCATAAATGCACTGATCCTTTCATCTTCTTCCATCTTCAAATTTTCATATCTCACCTAGTAACCATCAAGTTTAGAAATCTTAACAGTAGGGTCACCTTCATTTAGAGTCTCCAACTTGTCCCATATAGCTTTTGTTGTCAATTTATTAGTCAATCCCATTATTTGTTGATCAAAAAGTGCACACAATAGGGCTTCTCTATCTCTAAAATCATTCTCAAGCTCCTTATCCATGTTTGCCAGAGGAGGATTGCCAGATGTCGGATTAAAAGGGGTTACACCATTCTCAGTGATCTCCCAGATTTCCTTACCAAGACATCTCAAATGAGTCTCCATTTGAATCTTCCATACTCTGTAATTTGTTCCATCAAGCTTAGGAATTTCTCTCTAGAAGACAGCTATAGATGAACTTAAACTGTTAGACATCATAGGATCTTCCCCAAGGGATTAAGCTTCTACAGAGAGGACCAGAGCTCTAATACCAATTGTTAGACAGTTCAAATAATTAGAGGACAACTGAGAGGGGGGATGAATCAGTTGTCACCAGATTACCAAAACCTTTAGAA
Organism: Cryptomeria japonica; assembly: GCF_030272615.1. Lineage (NCBI taxonomy): Eukaryota > Viridiplantae > Streptophyta > Pinopsida > Cupressales > Cupressaceae > Cryptomeria > Cryptomeria japonica. The sequence goes on along the minus strand of NC_081405.1, from coordinate 203,820,722 downwards.
TTTAAAAATGTATTACCACAACACATAAGATCACTACCAAAATACATAAACCAATTACTGAAATAGTAGATATACCAATTAAGCACAAGCAGCAATCAAAGAATAGTTACCATCCACATGAGACCAATATTTGTACGTAGAAAATCTAGTAAAGGGAAAAACCACGGTGGGAAGCCTACCCATAGTCAGATAATACTTCTGTAGTAAGTATGTGATTACAAATTGAAGGGCATGCACTTGCAAGAAGGCCAATATCCTAGAGTACACTTCTCATTACAAAAGGAGTCTCACTAACTACATCGAAATCCATACTACAATCCGGAAGGAAGAATGAACTGCAATAATAACATCTCCTATTCCTGAGTATAGTTCTAGTTAAGCTCAATATCGGAGGTCTTAAATGTATTGAATAAACCCAACTTGATCACCTATGATCAACCAAATCCTTTGCATGAATGATTATTACATTATTCGCTTGCATACCATGATCTACAATGAGATCATACACATATATATACAAACCCTAGACATTAAACAATTAGGTCACCCACCCAGATAATAAACCTATTACATAATTATAAAAAATATCGGCCTGAGGCCAAAAAAATATCATCCAACCCATAAGCCATCCTAGAAAAACATTACATTAAGTCGGTCCATAACCTAGATAGTAGAATAACATAGAATAGAATAGGTCTGGTGCTAACTGCAACACCACCGATCAACTAGAACACAAACATGATAACCATTAGCATCCTGAATCCCTTCTAGAAGATGCACCAACTCCACTTATGTATAATATCAAAAGATCTTCAATAAAGCTCTTTCCATGAAACCCTCACTGGATCAATAAACCAGACTTACCGGCATATAAGATAACATCCAATCACCAAATCAATACCAACTGACTAAACATAAATCCAAGTAGCATGAATAGAATATCTAAGACAATTCCATAAGCCAAAGCATACCAGAGTATACTGGATCAACATCATCTTACCAACCAAAAACCAATCATCCTACCGGGACCAACCAAATACCAATAAACAGCCAAAGCAACTAATGTTGACATCAATGATAAAACATCAATGCAACACATAATCAATTCCTCCAAATTGCCAACAATTATAAATATATACAGAAATGTAGACAGTGCTAGATACATCAAGATCTGATTCATGCACCTTCTCAAGATCTCCAACTCATTACATCACCATGGTTGTTCTCACAATGGGGACTAGATGTTCTAGGGAAAATTAACCCTATCTCTTCTAATGGACACAAGTTCATTCTGACTGCTACTATCACCAAGTGGGTTGAGGTAATCTCTCTCACTTACACCACTAGTAAGAAGATAGAAAAATTCATGCTCAATTATATTATCTGCCTATTTGGAGTCCCAATGTGTATAGTTACTGATAACGGGTGCCCATTCAAGAATCAAGAGATGCACAAACTTTTTGACCAATTCTAGATACAACTAGGATTTGCAAATCATTATTACCAATAAAGTAATGGTCAAGTAGATGCAATCAGTAAAACAATATTGAAGATATTGAAGAAAGTTTTCAATGAAGTAGGACGAGACTAGCATCTACAATTAAATCCCACACTTTGGGCTTATAGAAAAGGTGTGCACACAACTATAGGCACGACACCATACTCTTTGGTCTATGGTTCTGAAGAAATTTTACCTATTGAGGTAGAATTACCATCTCTCAAAGTTTCTTTAAAGCATATCATATTAGAGGAAGAATACAAAGTTGCAAGATTGCAAGACCTAGAAATGTTGGATGAAAAGTGATAGAGTGTACTAAATCATTTGCAAGGCTACCAAAATAGACTGAAAATGAGCTATAACAATAGGGTAAAACCAAGAAAATTTTAGGTAGGAGATCTAGTTCTCAAAGAAAACCAAATAAATCTAGCAAAGCAAGAATGACTAGGCAAATTTGAACCTAACTAGTTGGGTCCTTTCATAATAACAAGGGTCATTGGTAACAGTGCTTACAATTTAACCATAATGCAGGGGGATCCACTACCTAATCCCATGAACAAAATGCATCTTAAAAGATACTATATATAATGGCTTGTTAGTTTAGGTTTCATTTTAATGCATTTGCATATCATTTCCTTAGCACTACATTGAATATTTTCCCCATACTTGCATTATCATAAAATTGCTTATGCATTGCATCATATTCACATGTAGCTGCATCAATAAAACAAGGTGATTGTCTTAGTTGACCACCTATTTGTGCATGGATGGAGCAAGAGTTATCTCATTTCCTAGATACTCATTCAGGAAGATTTCAAAACCTAAGGTCACTCACTTTCATCACCACCTTGTGGTTGGCCTTTGTCCATGGTTGGGTAGAAGTTTCAATTTTGTGCCTTGTTGTCCAAGTCTATAAATTTCTATATCTTACACATTAATCATTTTCCCTAACTCATTATAGATACCTATTTGATCATATGGCTAGTGAAAAATACAAAATTCTACTTCAACGTTGCTACAATTATCACACCTTTGTATGTTGTATTACTTACAATCCAACACAAGAGTAAAAAGAAAAAAAAAAGAGCTATGCCTAATTACATATTAAAATATCAAGGAAGAAGAGCAAAGATATATAATTTAAATATCATGCATAAAAAATGCATTAAAAGTTTGGCTATGGGAACATGCAAGTTGTATACACCTAAAAATGGTCTGAAGATAATTAATTAAATAAGCAATTATTTAATTAATCTCTTCTCCCCAATTTAATTAAATTCACTAAGCAATTTGATTAAATTTCCCCTTTCATCTACTTATTAATAAATCTAAGGATTTATTAAATAGGTTCATTTCAACCCCTTTAATTAATTAATTCCCTCCATCCAAAATCATTTCTTCTAATCTTCTAATTAATTAAAATAAATCAATCATGAGTTGTTGAGATTAATTATCCTTTTCATATTATTTGAATTTTTAAATTCAAATTCTTCTAACTTCTACCACTCCTAAACCTAACCCATTCTACCTACCCACATGTCCCCTTTCATCCAACATATTCTAGAACCTTGTGACACTTGTCACTAAGTGTTCCCTTTCATCTAACTCCTTCTAGAACCTTGTGACACTTGTCACTAAGTGTTCCCTTTCATCCTAACCCTTCTAGAAGCCTCTTGACACTTGTCACCATAGAGATGACAGATGTTCCCTTTAATCCAACCCCCTTTTCCATCCTCCTCCAATTTAACCATTGACATCTTCAGATCAATCTCAACCATTAATTCTTGCCAACTCACCCCTAGCCTTGGGAAATCCTATAAATAGACCTCATCTTGGAGCTCAAAGGGTCCCAATTTCATATCATTTCTTGCATATCGATTGATTCATCTCATTTTCATTCATGCATTGTTATTATAGGCATCTAGCTTATAGTTTATCATTCTTTAGCAACGTTATCATGCTCAATTTTAGTTTAAATCTTAGCTTAATCATGCTAGATCAATCATTCATATAGATTAATCATGCTATTCTTGCTAAGATCATGCATTTTCAGCATTCAAATCCTCCATCTAAGTGTAGTCATATCATTGGAATATGCATAGTCAGATCTGAGAGCATTTTTCATACTCGCATTTACTAGGAGGCAATAAGTCAATTAGCTATGGTTTTTTCTTTCATTGTTTCAATTTACTAACCATGCTTGTAATGATTTATTGAGTGCATTGTGTTTGCAGGTACAAGTACACTTCACAGAGCATGACATTTTGGTGCCCACCGTGGGGCAGAAATCATCATTTTCGGCCTCTCAAGCTTCAAAAAACATCTATCTCTATCGGACCTGAATCAAAATGTCGTACGAGTTTATTTTCCAACTTGTAAGAACTACCTTTTAGCCTATTCAAAGCTCATCTCCTTCATATCCAAGCATTGATTCATTGCAAAATCCCTATAGTGCTTCCTTGCAAATTGAAGTCCTCATTCATAGAATGCTTGTTAAATGTGTCCTAATAGATGGGGGAGCTGGCTTGAACATTTTCTCTATGAATCTTGTTCGTGCCCTAGGCTATTCAGAAGATGTAGTTGATCCCTTGGAAAAGATCAAAATTAAAACATATAATGAAGAAGAGCATTCATCTAAAGGAATGGTGATATTACCCATCACAGTGGGACCTTTGCAAAGGAACATAGCATGCTAAGTTTTAGAATTGGACCTACCATACAATATACTCTTGGGGAGACCATGGATACATGATATGCAAGCTATACCATCAACAGGTCATCAATGCTTAAAATTTCCATACAATGGACAAGAAATCACAATATCAGCAGTCTCAAATCCATTGCAGTGTTGTAATAATTTGAAATCAGCTCAAGAGATCATTGTTTCACATAACAAAGAGGCAACAACTTCAAGCACACAATCCAAGGAACAATCATTTGCATCAATTTTGTCAGACATGGAAAAACAAATGCAGCTAAAAGATCAAGGAAACAAAGAATATTTGATATCATGGACAAACAAACAAGAGCAACTTCAAATTGAGAGGGATGAAGAAGTAGATATAGTAGTCAATGTAGTTCACACGTATGCAGAACAAACATTAGGAACTAGCCTACTTGAATCAGAATCACATTCAACTAATATGGACTTAACCGAGGACGATCAGGATTTTCTTATACGAGGTCATTCTGATGAGAGTATCATTCTAGACATTGACATACATATTGAAAGCTCTGACATCTCTATGATGACCCCTAATATCTTTGAAACTATTCAACGTGAAGATCCGTTACCATTAAGCTATCTTGAACCTATGGACTGGAAAAATGAAAGACATACCACTGTTGATACCTTTCCAAATGACCATATCATATCCTTATATCTTGATGAAATCAAACCAACAACAACTTTCACCAGGGATTCTGCTAACATATCTTTAGGTCAAGTTGGTTTTAAATCTCCTAGTCACAAAAGTGAAAATCAAGAAAACAATATCAAGTCTAATGTTGAAAACCATTTATTGGCGACATTGGACCACGAAAAAGTAAAAATAAAGGATGCATCTAACGGTGAAAACCTCCTTGAGGCTTCGGAAGATGGGAGATTTAACACCTTACCAAAATGTTATCAAGAGAAGTCATCTATCTTCATAGCACTAGCAAAGGCAACTATCATTGGCACAACTGATCTACATCTAGCAACCTCTTTATCAGAACCAGCAAGGCAAAAATACTTGAAACCATTCAAAATATGGCAAGTCAACATTACCTGTTCATATATAGACGTTCTAGGGTTTGATCCATATCTTACAATATATCACTCGAATATCAGTCCAGGAGAAAACATCAATAATGGAACACAACATGGATCAAGAGAAAACATCAATATTGGAACACATCAGGGATCAAGAGCAATCATCAATAGAGGAACACAACATAAATCAGAAGCAGGCATTCTATTTATCAAAATGGTTGTAGAATGGAACATTAAACAACTTCAAGTCTTTGGAGACTCTCAGCTTGTCATTAATCAAATCAATGATGACTATCAAACAAAAGATGACAAACTCATGCCTTACAAAAAGATGGTGGATGATATCAAGAATTACTTTGTAGAAATAACTTTTAAACAGATTCCAAGAAATGACAACAAAGCAGCAGATGCCATGGCTACACTTTCTTCTCTATTGCAGACATAGGAAAATCAACAGCATTATGAATTCCTGGTTGAAGAGTTGTTTCATCCCACCTTTAATTGTCTTGATTCCCAAACCATCTGTCAAAGTATTGGACATGATTCCTCCTGCTATGGCCAAACTTACACATACCTGAAAGACAATATCTTACCTCTTGACTTATCAAAGAATCAAAAGAGAAACTTTATTCACCAATCCTCCCATTTTACTCTCATCGTAGATACCCTGTATAAACGAGGTCTAGATGGTACTCTCTTAAGATGTCTTGAACAAGAAGAATCTGAGAAGGCTTTACATGAAGTCCATAATGGCGTTTGTGACACTCATTCAAGTGGTCTTACCCTTTCAAAAAAAATCATATGCTTGGGATACTATTGGCCGACTACGGAACAAGATTCTTTTAAAATACCAAGAACATGCAAACAATGTCAAATCCATGGGAACTTGATCCATGCACCAGCACAAGAACTACGTGCTTTAGCAACATCTTGGCCTTTTTGTCAATGGGGACTTGATCTAGTAGGAAATATAAATCCTTCCTCATCTAATGGACACAAATTCATTCTTGTAGCTACTGAATATTTTACAAAATGGATTGAAACGGTACCTCTCATCAACATCACAGGAAAACAAATTGATGCATTTATCTTGAACTATATCATTTGTCGCTATGGAATACCAATGACCATTATCACTGATAATGGGTGACCATTCAAAAATCAAGATGTACAAGAGCTATGTGAGAAGTTCAAAATCCAACACAGATTCTCCATACCATATTATCCACAAGGAAATGGGTAGGCAGAAGCATCTAACAAAACTATCCTAAAAATTCTTAAAAAGATAGTGAACAATGCTGGGAAAGATTGACATATCCAACTAAACCCTTCTCTATGGGCCTACCACACCAGTTTCTACACACCGACAAGTGCCACACCTTTCTCTCTTGTATATGGATCAGAAGCCATATTGCCAATCGAAGTAGAGATACCTTCTCTATGTGTATCACTAAAAGGTCTCATCCCAGATGAAGAACAAAGAGTATCTAGACTACAAGAGTCAGAACTAATCCATGAACGCAGACACAATGCCTTTGATCATCTAAAGGTATATCAACAAAAAATGTGCCAGAGCTATAATCATAAGGTTAAACCATGAATATTTCAAGTGGGGGAACTAGTGCTAAAAGAAAATCCACGCAACCAGGCAGATGGAGAAAAGAAAGGAAAATTTTAACCAAATTAGTTAGGTCCATTTGTGGTCACAACAGTATTTGGATCAGGAGCATATCAGCTATCAACACAGGACAATGATCAGCTCAAGGGGCCTATCAATAGCATGTATCTGAAAAAGTTCTATGTCTAAAAATAAAAAAAAATTAAAAAAAGTGAAAAATAAAAAAAATTAAAAAAAGTGAAAAATCAGAAAAAAAAAATAAAAAAAAAAGTGAAAAATAAAAAAAAATAAAAAAAAGGGAAAAAGCAAAAAAATCCTAAAAAGTGAAAAAGAAAAAGAAAGAAAAAAATCAAATATCAGAAAAAGTGCAATAAAAATAGATGGTGAAAACCTGGCAAATAGGCACTATCTGTCGGCTAGCTCTTCCATCTATTAGTTCATGCATTCTTTCCACTTGCATTCATGCTTCCATCAGCACTAACCATATGCATCATAAGCCTTTATACATACGCAGACATCCCAGGTGGCTTCTTGCCATGGTTTGGATCATTGGATATATCATAATGACTTTGTTTCTAGGCTTAGGGCAAAATCCTACACCTAGCTGGGGGCAAAAACACTTGATCATTTTGAGCTTAATCAAACAAGTAGACCAAACAGTTAGACAACTCTTATCAAGTGAAAAATGAGACACATCCAACATTGAACACAAGATCAAACTATCAACTATCAAGCTATCACGAAATCAGTCTACACACATCACACACTTTTCAATGGATAATATCTTTTTGGATAATGATTTTAACATGATTGTTCAACTTTTTTATAAATTGCTTTTCGCTATCATGATTTCTAAGTGACTCTAGGATGTCATTGACTAGAGGAACAAGGAAGAAACATGATATTTTTCTTGTCTGCTGTCTAAAAATTAATCATTAATATGTGCAAATTTGTCTCGGGACAAAATTATCGAAGTATCATTGAAGACATTTCCGATTTGTGTATTGAAATGATTAATATTGCCTGTTTTATGCAAGCAACACTCAGGTCATCTCGGTTAAATTATACCTCGATGCTTGTGTTAACTTGCTATATCAAAATCCAAGAAAGAAGTGCTCAAGTCATCATGGTTTAATTATACCATCGATGTTTGCACTCACTTCCCACATTTCAAAAGCTCAATGATGAAAAAAACACAAAATTATTCAGTGACTAGTCCGGTCATATGTTTGCATTTCATTTGCGTTTTAGCTTGCATTTCATTTTTGCATGGGATCCTACACACCTTTTATCCAAGGTTAAATATATTGCAGGAATCAACAAAGAATCATCACAAGTGTATACACAATCAGAATAATGACTCATCTCTCTCATGATATTATCAACCCAACAAATCGTATGCTATCTCTCTCAACATAATCAACAATCAGCATATCCAAATATTTCTGCATCTTGATATCAACAAATTGTCAGTTCTTTATCTATCAACCTTATCAAATCAAATCAATCAATCAAACCTAATCAATTCTATCATGTCTTATATAGAATGAATCCTTCCTGAAACCAAATGATCTAATTCTGATTCATGTCTTATACAGGATGTATCCTTCCTGAAACCATATGTTCTGATCATGTCTTATACAGGATGAATCCTTCCTGAAACCAGATGTTGTGATCATTCATTGTCTTATACAGGATGAATCCTTCCTAAAACTAGACTGAATCTAATCAATTAAGATTTTTCAATCTCACCCATCTAAGCAATCAAGCTAATCGAAGAACTCACACTTTCATCAAAACATAGTTGCAAAAATCAAATCAAATCTATCGGGATATCAATCTCGCAAAAACTCCAAAGATCAATTATCTCAATTGATCTCCTAAGGGGGCATCATCATACTAAAATTTAGCAATCAAGAGCTAGGGCATCCTATCAAATCAATATCATCATCAAAATGAGATTATTCTTTGAATCAACGCGTCATCACACCTTGCTTCAAAGAGGGGCAAAATGTATACACCTAAAAATGGTTTGAAGATAATTAATTAAATAAGCAATTATTTAATTAATCTCTCCTCCCCAATTTAATTAAATTCACTAAGCAGTTTAATTAAATTTCCCCTTTCATCTACTTATTAATAAATCTAAGGATTTATTAAATAGGTTCATTTCAACCCCTTTAATTAATTAATTCAAAATAATTACTTCCCTCCATCCAAAATCATTTCTTCTAATCTTCTAATTAGTTAAAACAAATCAATCATGAGTTGTTGAGATTAATTATCCTTTTCACATTATTTGAATTTTTAAATTCAAATTCTCCCAACTTCTACCACTCCTAAACCTAACCCATTCTACCTACCCACATGTCCCCTTTCATCCAACATATTCTAGAACCTTGTGACACTTGTCACTAAGTGTTCCCTTTCATCTAACTCCTTCTAGAACCTTGTGACACTTGTCACTAAGTGTTCCCTTTTATCCTAACCCTTCTAGAAGCCTCTTGACACTTGTCACCATAGAGATGATAGATGTTCCCTTTAATCCAACCCCCTTTTCCATTCTCCTCCAATTTAACCATTGATATCTTCAGATCAATCTCAACCCTTGATTCTTGCCAACTCACCCCTAGCCTTGGGAAATCCTATAAATAGACCTCATTTTGGAGCTCAAAGGGTCCAAATTTCATGTCCCAATTTCATATCATTTGTTGCATATCGATTGATTCATCTCATTTGCATTCATGCATTGTTATTATAGGCATCTAGCTTATAGTTTATCATTCTTTAGTAATGTTATCATGCTCAATTTTAGTTTAAATCTTATCTTAATCATCCTAGATCAATCATTCATATAGCTTAATCATGCTATTCTTGCTAAGATCATGCATTTTCAGCATTCAAATCCTCCATCTAAGTGTAGTCAAGTCACTGGAATATGCATAATCAGATCTGAGAGCATTTTTCATACTCGCATTTACTAGAAGGCAATAAGTCAATTAGCTATGGTTTTGTCTTTCATTGTTTCAATTTACTAACCATGCTTGTAATGATTTATTGAGTGCATTGTGTTTGCAGGTATAGGTACACTTCACAGAGCACGACACAAGTAACTCCATCAGGGTTATGGACACCTACTAGCAATGGAGCAATACTTGAGAGATTACAGTGATAACCTCGTTAGGGCTATAAACATCAACTAGTAGCGAGGCTCTATCCAGGATGTTTTTGGAGTTAGAACAACTCATGTAACTAGTCATGTAGGATACTAAGGGTCTCTAATGATCACAAGGGTCGAAATAAACTCAATTGCACACACATAGGCAAAAGAAGACCAAAAGTTTCAAGAATCAGTGGGGAATTTTTCCGCATCTCCATTTACAAATCCTAGCCACTCAGTACATTAATTTGGATGGTCCAGGGGTTCTTGGAAATAGAATGAACCCCTATCCCTAAAATGTTTTGTAAGTTTAATTCAATTGGTGTATTACAAAGTGATAGATGAACACAATCACCCTTGTTCAAATAGGGGAATGAATTTTCATCTTGCATATTGAATAAGCATAGTTTCATGTCAAAAAATTTATTGTCTCCACATGCATTTTGTTGATCATCATGTCATAACAAGTTTGCATATCGGGGGCATAGATGAAAAATCCCTAAAAATTGTAAAAAAGTCCTGAAAAAATCATTAAAAAACATTGGAAAATGACAAAATACAAAAACATTAGAAAACACAAAATTCAAAACCATGGAAAATAATAAAATCCAAAAACATCCAAATACGATCCTAAAAATATCAATAAAAAACATTCAAATACGATCCTAAAAAAATTGATCAAAAACATTCAATTATGACCTTGAAAAAAGCACAAAAATATCAAAAAAACTCTTGAAAAAGAACTAAAAATTGAAAACAATAAAAATTGCAATAAAATATCTTGCAAGAATCAAACACCCTCGCAAATATCTTAACACCTGAAATCAACTATACAAAGGATACAACTATCTTATCAACATCTACAATCAAACTGATCAGGTTGTCTTATCAATCGTATCAACCAACCATATCAAGTGATCATCATCTTGTCTTAAATAGAGAAGGTTACACTCAAAATATGACAAATCAGTCTTAGATGGGGTATTTATTTTCTGATATCAGGCATTATCAATCATCACATCAAATAATCAATTAAAAAGGCACAAATCAGTATGGCTATTGGATTGTTGGCAAATGTTGTCATTGATGTCAACTAGGATAGGCTGCAGTTGTAGGTTGCACAAGATAATGAGTTGTAGAGATACAAAATGGTCTAGATTCATGTGCTTCAAATTTGGAATCATAGTTCTAAATTTGTCTCATAATAGGTTGAATCCATCAGGTCTAGTTAATCTTTGTTGCAGATAGAAAAATATTAATAGTCCATAGCTTGGCAGTTTTTCAGCAAGACCCTCTTTCTATCTCATCGACATCTTGTGATTCATTGTAACTTCCTCTATCAACATGACCATTTTTCAAGCTTTGCAAACCTTTTGATGTTTTTTGACATTCTTCCTTTTTGATGTGAGGGCAATTGTGTCTGGGCGACATGGATCTTAGTTTAGTGTAACTCACCACTTCAATGAGACTCTTTTTGGATTATAGAGACCTTCTTTGTTACCCCAACATGATCTCTTGTTTGTGGTGTTTCATGTTGGACTTTCAAACCCACTTCATCTATGTGCACATAGGTATCCAAGTGGCAATTTTTCTTTGGTCCACTTAGGATGAGTTGTGTTTGTGTGGGCCCCTTCACCCATGTGTTCGTCGGTACCATTTTGCAGTTGTTGATTGGTTCTCTCGGGATGTGGTCTATTCATGTGGGGCCCCTCTTCTTTTTATTCAGATTTCCCTTGTATCGGTGTGACATCCTTGTCTCCTACCAAAATGTCCCTTTTTCAGGGAAAAATTTCCTTTTGGAAAGATGTTTCATTTCTTCGATTGACCTTTCGAAGCTACACTAATATGATCTTTTTCAATGTGACAGGAGATAGATCTTGGCAATAATGTTTCTTTTTTACATGACTTCAAGCTTTGACAAGACTATTGGAAAGAGACACTAGATAAGTATAGATAAGTGTATGGGAGTTTCCATTGATGGCAACCCAGCTCAAAGATTCCATCTGGACTGTATATATTTGTCCTATATGAAGTATGAAGTCTAATTTTGCTTAAGTATAGAAGGTGGAACACAATATTTGACAATATGGGAGTATTTTAAGTAGAAATTCACTTTGGTTACACATTTTTATTTGTGGTGATATAGGTAGTTAGTTGGATGTTTGGAGTAGCTTATTCCATAATCTTAGCCTCCGTTGTTGTCTTTTGTGCATGATTGAAGATCTGATACTCAACATTTCAAGAAGAACAGTGCTATTTGGCCAGCTAGTGATGTAACATGTTATGTAGAATTATTGGAATGATTTTGGCGATTGATTTTGTTTTCAAGGTTGCTTGGCCGACATGTGGGAAGCGTGTACTCAATTTTTTTTTGGTCTGCATATGCATTGGTGATCGGATTCCATTGACACATCTTACACGTTTCATATTTTGCAAGTGTTCTTGAAGCTAACTTGTTGGTGAGCTAAATTCATGTTGCAGATATATATAAGAGATTGGAAAGTTCATTTTGAATATCAAAGACTATGATTGTGCATATTTCCACATGCGCAATTGAAAAACTTTTGCTCCATATTAAAGAAGATCAGCAGAACAAAGTAGTGAGTCTCAGGGAAGTGAGATAGTTGTATTTTGTGCTTAAATTAGAACTATCACAGGCATTTATAGATGCTAATTTATAGTTCAATCTTTTTTTACCTTTTGTAATTCCTTTGTAAGGAAATGTGCCTTCCGTATTTCAATTGTATTGAGAAATGAGCTCTAGGCAATGTGCCTTAATGCATGTGCATTCCTATGTAAACTTTTCACATACTTCTAACAGAGTATTATTTTACTATGGGTAGGATTCCCACCGTGGTTTTTCCTTGCATCAGGTTTTCCACGTACAGAATCTTGATGTTATGGTGGTACTTTTGTGTGTGTTTTACTTATGTTTATCTCTCTTATTCATTTTCATTAAATAGTTTGAAGAATAGTAGAAAGTTAAAATTTGTAGAGCACTGATTCACCCCACCTCTCAGTGTTCATTGATTCCAACAAAGACAGGTTAAGACTCAGGTTGAACCTTGGAAACTATTATGAAATCCCCTTATTGGTGTGACACTAGAGCCTCTTATCAATAATACTTCCCTCTTTGGTGTGACATCGAATGAGTCTTGACGATAAATATTTTCTTTATCAGTGTGATCAAGCCCTTTCAATAAGACTCAGAATGCCTTTTGAAAACCCTTTGTGTTATAATGACAAGGCTTTAGTTCCTTGTGATGGTTGAAGGGTCTTGGTGAAAAACCCTAAACTACAAAATTTGACCATTCGACATGATTTTAATGCTCCCAGTGCATGTTGATAGGTGAATGGTCCACATGGATTGTTGCGTTAATCTTAGAGGATCTGGTTAATACTAAGAGGTGGGGTGAATCAGTATTAACAACAATTCATAACTTAAACTTAAACTGATAAAACTTCACCAAATCAACCACAAACTAGTAATAAACTATTTACCAATACATGTAATCACTGATATCCAACTATTAAACTAATTTATCAGAATTTCTCATTAAGTATTCATCAACATGCATAAACTAAAAGTAAATCAAATCAACACATCAGAAAAATTCACCACATGAACATCAGAATTTTCACATGGAAACCCAAATAGGGAAAAACCATGGTGGGAATTAGTACCCACAAGAATTTTGCACTCTTTCAGAATGCACCATGTTAGGAGCCTAGCCCAATTAGGAGCTTACAATGATTCCCTATTAGGAGTCACCCGGTTAAGGGATTGCTATGATGAGCCCTATTAGGTGCCCTGTTAGAACCAACCTCACAAGAGGATTTAAGACTCAAATGTTGAGCTACTCAGTTAAGGGATTTACAATTTAAGGCCTATTAGAACCTACTTGGTTAAGGGATTTTGTTTGCTGCCACTGTTAGGGAATAATAGATGAATGATCTAGAAATAGAACTAATTGCTTGCTTGTTCAGATCCAATTCAGCTCCAATCTAATACACTCTTGCAGATACATAACACTGGTTTGGCTTCACACTTCTTTTCTCAAATCACCAACACAACAAACATCAACTATACCGACCTAAATAACCTTTACATCTTAGTTAGCTACAAAAACCTAGAGACATCAAAATTAAAATGAATTTACAATACAGATCATCATAGATCATCATAACAATTTTCAAGACAATATCATCCATTGAATGATCATAACTCATCACAACAACTCTATTTGATAGGTAGTCAAACCCATAAAACACTCTTTAATGCTCTTCATTGTTTCCCAAGAAATTTCATCCTTAATCGTGCTAGAAAATCAACTTATCTTTTCACACGGGTTGTGCCATGTCACCATCAACATTTGAGCATGATATAAATCACTGCCAAACCATCAAACATCACTGGTTAAAACAATTTCTTACTAGTTCTAAAAATCTTCTTAAACCCTACAGAAAATACAACATAAATCATAAACATGACTTCTGGTAATCGCAGCATGATGCAGTTCCGATCAAAGATACATTACAATGATACAATACATGTTCCAAACCTCAACACTTGACTCATCACCAATATCCTAAACCAATCAAAACATTTCCACATTTACCGGTTAAGGTCCTAATTCTCAGTTCACTATCTTCATTACCGGTAAAGCATTTTTGGTAGACCAAAAAGACTTAGATGACAAAATAAACATGAAAAACATAGTTTGCCATCAATGACAACACAAATAACTGATCAAAGTTATTAAGCCAATAATTTCAATTTCTTCATCACTATATCATTACCAATAGTCCTTTACCGGTTCATCAACATTCTCCATCAGCATCAGTTATGCCAATCATGCCAACATGCTCACCAAGGTTGACCTACTCTCATTGAAGGATATTGTCAATGTGGAGTATGCAGAATTCATCAATTCCCATTCAGATGAAAGATGGATATTTTTTCTAATAGAGATGGGTTTCTTAAACACACCAAATAGGGTAATTGTCTATCCAATCAAAAAAGGTCAAGAAAGAATGAAGCTGCATTTAATGGCAGTCATGGTGTTTTACTTTGAGAAGCTCAAGAAAAATACATTAGAACTAAGATTATTAAGTTTAGTAATCTAAACTCAAGGAAAGAATCTGAATTCAAAGGGGCATCAAGAGAATACATTTATTATTGACAGCTACCTGGTTGAAAAGAATGTACAGATGACCCAATCATCTAGCAAACAAGATTTTCTCAGATGATTGAAAAGATAATTTTAAAATTCTTTCTGGAGGGAAAATCTGGTATGGATGAAGATGACCAAAGAGAAAATGTTTTCGATGTGATGCTGAGTAGGTGATTTAGTTGAGCTGGCTAAGATAGAGAAGTGATTGTTGAACTGAAAAATGTATGTGCAGTTCAAGTGTGTTTGAACAAGAAAAAGAGTTAGCAGAGGCAAAAGAATTAGCAAAGAAATGGAGAGAGAAGGGAGACTTATTTTTGCATGCTAAATAAAGTGGTGTGTGTATTACATGGTTAGTGGTGTAGAAAAAGAAAAAGTAGAAGATAGATATGAGGACAAGGGAAAAGATGAAGTGGTTGTGAAGAGAAATAATTAGGGAGATTTATAGAAGATATTGAGTAGAAGATTGTGTTGACTAGTAGAGACTGAGCTGAAGATTGTGAAGTGTAGCAGAGACTAGAAGGTAGAAAAGAGATATCAAAGGGATAACATTACAGAGCGGTAAGGTGTGCACAACAAGTAGATTCTAGGAGTTACAAAATTTATTGTAACAAGGAATATTAATGTATACAAAATATTGTTAATATTTAACCGGTGACTGGGAGGGGGGGTGAATCAGTTAAAGCAATTTACTCATAATTCAACCAATCAAAATAACTGATCTGCAACTATCCTTTGCATAGTCTTAAACATTGTGTAAATCATGAAAGAAAATAACGTCATAGAAAAGAGATTTGCATGCTCACATAATTATCACATAACATAGGTAATTATACATGGAAACCCTCAGTTAGAGGGAGAAAACCATGGTGGGAATAACCCACATTCTCTCTTACTACAGTGAAGAAAGATGCCCTATTAAGAGCTTACAATCTATTCTTTTTGAGAACATCACCCTATTAGGAGTGACTAGTATTCAGTTAAGAATACCTTAGAACCCATTAAAGTTCACCTTACTAGAGGATTTTACAACTTCATATTGAAGTGACTCTATTAAGAGATTTTACATGAAAAACCGGTTAAGGTTCACCCTGTTAAGGGATTTACAATGCTACAATTATTAGAAGGAAACAAAGATAAACAGGGATTTACAATGCTACAATTATTAGAAGGAAACAAAGATGACTGATCTATCTGATGACACTACCTCTATCTCATAGATCCGCTCTACATGCTCTATTTAATTGATCGATGTTGACTTCACCGATTCATACTTGTATCTTCTATACTCTATTATGCTCCCTCTATGTTCACTTTCACTAATCTCTCTTCACATGAACAAAAATTTAATCAAAATGAATTGTGTGAATATATTTTCCTTTGGTTCTGGTGCTAACTTTCCCTCCAAAACATCAGATTCAAAATTTTGTTACTGCAACTTAAATTACTTTGCAAAAATCATTCTAGGAATATCGGTCAAGATAGTCATTCATACCGATAAGTCCATCAGATGACTAGAGAAGACTGTCGGTTTAACTGGATGTCAACTGGATGTTTCCTGGTCTATCAGTTGAGACTCCTATTATGCTGGAGTACCGATCAAATTATACATAATTGGTCTCTTATCTACTTAGCCAATTAACCTCTTGTGTGTCAATATGTTCGTTTCTTAGCCAGTTGACCGCCTGTGTGTCAATCTACTCACACTACTTACCCTATCTACACATTACTTAGTTGGTCTATACTATGTTGAGTTGGTTAACCTCTGTATACCATTCTACTCACTCCTGATAGGAATAAGAACTCTTGTTCTTCACTGGTTATCATTTACTTCTTTGTCGATGGATTGTGAAGACTTTGAAGATGATGTTGCCAACAATGAAAACCATTTCATTCGCCGGTCATACAAAATGCATCAAAATGCCAACAAAATCCCCCTTTGGCATTGGTGGAAAACACAACAAAAATGTGTCAGTTCTGGTCCATGTTTCTGCCTGTTACTCACAATGTACACATATCCAAAACTCCCCCTTTTGCAATCAATGGCAAAGACTATACAAAATAATTTATCCAAGCAAAAAATTTCTTTGAAATTTTCTTGAGTTGCTGTCAAAGAGGATTCCCATGAAGGCTTTACCTATTTCATGGTGGTGAAGTGTCCATGCAAAACTACAAAAAAATTCTCCATATCATCAATTGATTTGCAGTCAGGTTCACTTATGAGGCATTTTTCTTCTTTAATGTTCATTTGCATGAAATCAATAATTGGTGCCAGATAGCGCTATAGCTCTAACAAATTAAGACCTTGTTTGTCCTCTTCTTCTTTCAACCTTTTCATTTCATGATTGAGCAATTTGACCTTGCCACTAAAAGTTGATGCTGAACTAGTAAGAGGATCAAAATACTTATTAGATCTTGAATTTCTCTTTGAGTTTGATTTCTTTTATCTTCTAGATCTTTGATGAAATCGGTAAATCTTGAATATTTGACCAATAATTGGCCAACTTCCTGTAGTATATTTTTAACTTCTTTTGTTTGGGTGGAGAAGGCAACTTTTCCAACTAATATTAGTTCCATTAGATTTTCTCCTCTCTTTAACTCATATTGCCTTACTGCAACCTTCTCCAAATCGGTTGCCTCTAAACCAATTGTTGTTACAAGAGTGCCCAACTGATCAATGATGGTTGCATTATCATCAATAGAAATGTCAGGAATTAGGTTTGATAGAATTGTCTTGGCAGAATTGAGAATTCTTGCCTTCTTTTTCTTTGCTCTCAATTTAGCCTTTTCAGCTTGAATTTTTCAATTTTTCTAAGACTTTCAACAATTGCTTGGGAGTCATTTTCTTTATATCAATGACCAATTCTTCCTCTTCTTCCTCCTCTGTTTCATCTTCCTTTTCTACAGTCTCAACCTTAGAGCTGGCTGCAGTGGTGAGTTTTACTTTCTTATTTTCACTTTCCTTTGCTAAGTCAAACTTCATCTTTGCCAGAGGAGTATCAATCACTCCTTTCTTATCCTCTACTTTCTTCTCTTCCTCTTTGCCTTTTTCTGGAAGAATAGGATTTGGTGTCAATGAAGTTTTGTGGGGTGTATATTCATAAGGAATGTCTTCAACTATCACTTCATCTTGACCAGGATTCTTAGTTTGATCAGCTTCCTTCACCGATGTAGTATGAACCGGTTTCTCGACATCCTTTGTTAGATTGGGAATGTCTGACACAACATTTCCTATGATCTCATCAACTGATAAAAAATCAAAACCTTTAGTAGAACCTTTTTCTTTACCTTTCCCTTTGTCAAGGGTAGTTGCACTCTGATCCTGTTTGTTTACCTTTGTTGTTTCTTCGTCAACTTTCTTTTGCTAATTCATGATTGTTTTCCACAAAGAAACACTTTCTTCATGTACTACTTCAACTTCACCTACAGTCACTCTCCCTGTTCTATTTCTTATCTTAAAATGTTGAATGCATACTTCAGCCACAAGTGAAGCTTGATCAAGATCTAGATCATGTTTCACTTCCATGAGTTGTTTTATCCTGTGCTCTTTCTCAATAGCTAGAGCTTGTTTTCCATCTCCCTTCAATTTGATCCTGCAAATCTAAGGGAATTATTCCACATAATTCATTGGGAGTTCTACAAAACTTGTGCAGGTTCTAGATCAGGGCTTCTTCAATTTTCCTTTCGTCTTCTTCATTACTAAGGGAATATGTTTTCCCAACACCAAACAGACCTCCAAATTATTTGATCCCATGGACCGATTCATCAACTATTGGAGCTATGTTTCTTCCACTTCTTCTGACCTCTTTAATCTCCACATCTTATTGAGTGTCAGTGTTATCACCCTCTTTTTCATCCTTTTTGGACTTCTTTTCATCCTTTGTATCAGCTTTTCCTTCACTCTTCTTCTTTCTAGTATAAGTTACTCCTATCGGTCTATCTTTACTTGGTGAAGATACAGGAGTGTCTATGTCCTTTTCTTTTGTATATGTTGTTGGCTTGGTAGTTGTAGTCCCCTTGGGTTTTGTTTTTGACACTTTCTTCTTTTCACTTGTTAGTTCTACATCTTTATTAGGTTTGGCCTCTGTTTATTCACTGGTACCAATGGAGGTAGTGGCACCGGATGCTTCACCTCCATATTTTTTGTAAAGGGTATCAATCATTCTTCTTACTTTTCTTTTCATGATTGGCACCTGAAGTTCCTATTTTATTTTGGAGCTTGCCTCCTCACAAGTTCCAAATCTCTTTGCCTTGTGGTTTACTGGTTTGGACACTAGCATGTTTACATAAATTTTAACAATGTCTATTGCAACCTCATAACCCATAGGTGGAACCCAAAAGGTTTTGGGATGAACCACTTGAAGGATGCAATAATCTATGTCTACAAGAAAGCAAATGTTGTCTTTGTACTTCTGCACTATATCAATTGGAATTATTTCCCTTTTGTGCATCCTGATTTGAAATTCCTTAAAGTATCCCCACATTTATTCTCCAAACCTATCTCCTAAATCCCTAATCATTTCACCTATCTAAACCATGATAGGTTTTTCTTCAGACCATACTATATTACCCTTACCGGGAAAGACATTTTGCACATAAAAAAATATAAATACCAGTAGTGAGCCATATTTAAAAGATTACTTCTTGTCCTACTTTATTCTCTCCATATTTAGCATAAATTGGCTTTTGGTCATCTCAAAGATATCATAAGTAGCATCCTCCTTGATGATTCGATAGATAGCATGTATGGCACCGCTCGACACACTATTCATCTGGATTGATTGGTAAACCCTATAACCCAGTAGTATAGAAGCAAATCTTACTTCAGCATCCTCAATATGAGCGATTGTCATTTCTCTACTGTCACATTTGCATTTGGTTAACTAGGTGACTTCAATTGATGAAATTTTTCTTAGGATTAGTGCTTCACCGGTTTCACTAAACCCTGTCACTCTTCGAATCACATCCTTTGAAATCTTGATCGGTGTTTGATCTTCCAGTCACAAAAAATGATCATGTACTCTACTTAATACATACCTAACCTAGACGACATAAAACTGATCGGGAAAATCAACTGCATTTGACAAACCCTTAGTCTTCAGAGGTAAATATTATATCTTCAACTAATCATTAATACATAACCCTTTAAATTCATTTCAAATTAATTTGTCTCCAAGTTCTTAAAGCTTGCAATGGATGTAGGAGCGAATATCTTCAACCAATATTACACCAGAGGGCATAGATGATAAGGCACCAGTCATGTCGATCTCACTAGCTTTCATTGGATGCAGCTTGAATTTGGGTTGAGGTTCTTTAATAGCTTCAACCAACACTAGAGTTGATATAGGCATTGCCATGATGACCTTCAAACAAATTATTCTGAAATGGGGTTTGAATACATTCTACTTAGAAATACCAAACACCACTATCACTCTACTTGAACTTTTCATACAACTATTACTAGCAAGATTTCAATCGCCTTTGGTCACACAAGAGCTCGAGAAAGTTCACAAGAAATCAGGGTAAATGAAATGTATTGACATTTCCTTATTTATTCGTTGATATTTATTGATGTTATGATACAACGGTTAGTTTTGAAACTTACAACTTAAAGTACATCAATTTGCCTTTTACTGGTTGTTTGTTACCGATACCAATACACAAACAATTAACTCACAAGACATTTCTCAAACAAGAACTTTAGGCTAACTTTTATGCATCTCAACTATGCAGATAGACATAACCTTATATTGGTAAAGGGGATTCACAAATAATCTTATCATAGGTGCTCCTCTTGGGCATCCATATGCCTAGTTAGAAGAGGAACTATCATCACCGATGGATGATGACTTGGCTTCAGAATGACCTTCTCCTTCTTTTCTTTCTTCCTTCTTGATCCATGTCTTTTTCATTTCATTTCTCACTTCTTCAGTTTTCTTCTTTCCTTTCAGGTCATTTTTCTCTTTCTTCTTGCTAAACTGGTTCTTGTCTTTAGACCGGTTATAGGATCAATTCCTACACTCTCTGGCTAAGTGACCGATCTTATGGCAATTGAAACATGCCAAACCAGTTGTCCTCCATGGTCCTGAATTATTTCTCTGGCCCATTCTCATTCTGCCATTTGTTGCAACATGACCAAAATTACCACAAGTGGAACAGGTGGCATTGAATTGATTACTCATTTTATTAGGACTAACCAGTTTGAATGGTGATCTTGGTACATTTGACTTGAACCTGAATTCTTTAAATTTATGTCCAAACTTATTGCATGTAAAGCAATGTCCATTGAATCTTCTTCTATTTGACATACTTCTAGATTGAGATCTACACTCATAAGTAGTGTGGCCATACTTATGACAATTATGGGAGTAACCATCAAAGGTGAAAACCGTCTTTTGACTAACTAGTTTATTTCTACAATCATCGGACTTATGATCCGGTTTACCACAATTATTACAAGAAGATTTAGAAAATTCATACCTCTTACTTCTGAATGGTTCCTTTTATCATCCTTCATCTTTTTGGATTTAGATGATTCTCCAGTTTCCATAGGACCTGTACCAGAGTAACCAAGACCATTTGTTTCCTTTATTCTTCTCTGAGTTTTCAACTATTCATCTATATTCTCAGAGCTTTCATTGAATTTCCTCAACTTCTCATTTCTCTCATTTGAATATTTCAACTCAATCTTGAATTGTTCAATCTATTTCATCATCTTCTCCTTTTCCTCTGTGTTGTCATGGAGATGCTTATGTATGTATTCATTCTCCTGAGTGAGAATTTAGATCTCTTCATCTTTTTCAATCATGATTGCATCATTTTCTCTCAAGGAATCTTTAGCAAGCCTCCTGGCTCTTTCAGATTTTGACAAAGCTTCTTCTGTCTCTCTTCTTCTTTCATCAGCACTTATGTTGGCTTCCATTATCCCAGTCATTCTCACAACCTGAGTTTCATGTTCTCTTTTGAGATGAGTGATTTCTTTAGTCAGTTTCTTATTCTTTTCCATGAGTTCTTAGACTGATTATTTTTCTTCTTCAGATCCACTCTAGTCAGAGAGTTGATCTATAATATCCTGACTCTCATTTAGCTATTGAGCTAGTTCCTTTCTCTTAGCAAGATATTTTCTCAGTCTCTCTTTCAGCTGAGCAATAATTTCATTTCCTTCTGGTATTCTTCCATGATCTTTTTCCTCAAGTTGTCAAGCATTACTCCAGAGGACCAGATCTTTGATACCAATTATTAGTATTTAACTGATGACTCGGAGCCGGGGTGAATATAATAAAGAAATTTACTCATAATTCAACCAATCAAAAAAATCGATCTGCAACTATCCTTTGCATAGTCTTAAACATTGTGTAAATCATGAAAGAAAATAACATCATAGAAAAGAGATTTGCATGCACACATAATTATCACATAACAAACATAATTATACATGGAAACCCTCAGTTAGAGGGAGAAAACCATGGTCAGAATAACCCACATTCTCTCTTACTGCAGTGAAGAAAGATGCCATGTTAAGAGCTCACGATCTGTTCTTTCTAAGAACATCACCCTGTTAGGAGTGAGTAGTATCTGGTTAAGAATACCTTATAACCTATTAAATTTCACCTTGCTATAGGATTTTACAACTTCATATTGAAGTGACTCTGTTAAGAGATTTTACATGAAGAACCGATTAAGGTTCACCCTGTTAAGGGATTTACAATGCTGCAATTATTAGAAGGCAACAAAGATGATTGACCTATCTGATGACACTACCTCTGTCTCATAGATCCACTCTACATGCTCTATTCAATTGATTAGTGTCGGCTTCACCAATTCATACCTGTATCTTCTATACTCTATTCTGCTCCCCCTGTGTTCACTTTCACTAATCCCTTTTCACATGAACAACAACTTAATCAGAATGAATTGTGTGAATATATTTGCCTTTGGTTCTGGTGCTAACTTTCCCTCCAAAACATCAGATTCAAAATTATGTTACCTCACCTTAAATTACTCTACATAAATCATTCCAGGAATATCGGTAAAGATAGTCATTCATGCCGATAAGTTGGCCACTTGACTGGAGAAGGCTGCCAGTTTAACTGGATGTAAACTAGACATTTCCTGGTATGTCGATTGAGACTCCTATTATGCTGGAGTAGCGATGAAATTATGCATAACCGGTTACCTCCTGTATACCGATCTCTTATATGCTTAGCAAGTTAATCTCTTGTATGCCAATTTGTTCATTTCTTACCCAGTTGACCTCCTATGTGTCAATCTACTCACACTGCTTACCCTGTCTACACATTACTTGGTGGGTCTATACTCTGTTTAGCTGGTTAATCTCTGTATACCAATCTACTCACTGCTGATAGGAATAAGAACTCTTGTTCTTTACCGGTTATCCTTTACTTCTTTGTCGATGGACTATGAAGACTTAGAAGATGATGTTGCCAACAATGACAACCATTTCATTCACCGGTCATACAAAATGCACCAAAATGCCAACAAATATATCACTGAATCATTATAATTTTGTGAGTGAGTGCTCAAAGCAATGGTTAGTTCTCCTTGATTAGGTGCTCTAAATTTAGGGGTAGGTGCTCCTTGAGTAGGTGCTCAAAATTCAAGGGTTGATGCTCTTTTGGGTTGGTGCCCATAAATAATTGTAATCAGTTATTTTATCGTGAGGATAGATTATAGATCTAGTCTCTAGCAGCTATTTTCACCGAGGTTTTTTCCCCACAGTGGCTTTTCCTCGTATAGTTTGTGTTGTGTGATTTGTCTATGTGTTCATGTGCTTTCAATCTCTTTGCATAATTAGTGTTTGCATAATTTGATTTAAATTTTAAAGATTCACTGATTCCCCCCCCTCTCAATGACCTAATTATGTTCCTTCATGGATTTTGTCCTGGTTAGTCTTTATATTTTATTAATTAGTAACAGGTCATGTTCCTATGCTACTCAAGGATGCCCACAAGTGACTAGAGGATATGGGATGGGCATGATCCTTTTCTTTGTTTTTTGTTTGTGGTGTGAACTAATGAAATTAAGGGGCAATAGTGCCTTGGGTATCTATGTTGGCATGCTCATTCGGAAAATATAATATGCAAAATGTCAAGGATAGTTATGCTTGTGACTATCACACATAACTTGACCCTTAGCATTACACCCAAAATGGAGGGTTCACTCCTTGTCTGCAATGTGTTTGTTTCTGCAATAAGATATCTTTAGACATTGGTTCCTTATACCCTGGTGTGCAAATCTCCATTGTTACATAATAAGGCTCAATGATGAATATATTATGCTATGAATAAAGGCACAAGTTTGTTGATTTATCATTTCCAATCTTTCCATTTCATTTTCTCATCTTATCATGTTGATTTTGTCTCAAGATAATTTTCTCATCAGACATCTCTACTCGAATTAATTCCATCATTCATCTAACATATTTTTACATCAATTCTCTTAAATCTTTCATTTCTTCTTTCTAATAATTTTTTTTCTTGGTTAATTGAGTCAAGTGTTAAAAACAATATTTTGGCATATCTCAAAAAAAAGAATTCATGATCACATAGTTTCATTCATTTATTTCCATGAAGATGCATTCATTTAGATTCATTGTCATAATAACATTAATTCATATAGTTTATTCTTGGGTTGCATTATCATGTAGGATGGATTAACATGATTAATTATTATATAGACTTATTTATTAGCTAGTTACATGTGCATTAGTTCATTTAGATCCTTGCATTATTTAATGGAATTGACATATAGAATTTATTAGTTCATCATAAACATTTAGTTCCATACAGTATAAAGAACACATCATACATCATTGAATCATCATTAGTGTAGAGCATAAGTAAAGAAACATCATACACCATTGCATCATCATAAAACATTGCATAAATAAAAAAACATGTCAATGCATCATAAACAACATATAGAATCATGGATCACATAATATAACACATGCATATAGAATTGCTGCCAAAACTACATATCATATATATATCTCAAAAATGGTAATGTGTTAGAATACAATCTCATCAAACGCAAGAAGGCTCATATAACATAAATAATAATGCATCAACCAACACTCCTATTAAGAGCCTACCCGCTCAATCCTACCCTAGGATGCCCGACGGTGCTTGAGAGGGACCCATAACACCTGCACTACTAGTCCCCTAAGTAGTTGATCTTCTAGATCTCCTACCAAACATGTAAGCACTATATCTATGTACTCATTATTCCTTAGGGACAACCCTCTCATACTTTCATCACCAATAGATACACTCTTGAGCTAAATGTATGAGCTAATCATCATGTTTCCTAGTACCTGGAGCAAGGTACTGATCATAAGCATCCTATATTAACTATGATCTCTTCATAACATCATTGTTCTCCCTGTGGAGATGGTTCCTCTCTATAGTCAATGTGTCTCTCTCTTGGATCCAAGCTTGCTTCTCTCTACGGACTAAGGTCTGATCATCTCTGAATTGTTGCCGCTCAGTAGCTAGGGCATCCTCTAGACTCTAAATGTGTGCCCTCATGATCTGTGGATCATCATCATCATTTCCCTATCCACCGGCTTGTACAATAGGTACGTCCTCATGCACTGACATAGTTGTATCCCTAGAGCTCTCCTCTCTCCCACTGCTCAATGATCCTGACTCAGAATCATCATCCCCACTAGTCAACTTGGTGTCTCCAATGATGTCTATCTTTGAATCTCCCTCCTCCTTATCACCCTCCTCATAACCTTCATCCTCCTCCTCTCCTCCTGCTACAACAATGGCCGCAACTGCCCCCCTATCACCATCTCCTCCTCTCCCACCCCTAACACCTCTTTGCTACCTAATTTGTTACGTTGTGATCAGAATAGTAGGATCAATAAGATGAATAGGATGTTGTCTCAACCACTAAGCATCATACTATGGTGTCATGCCAAGATCAACAACCTCAACAACCCAACCCCATTGTGCTACATGTAAACTATAAAAATTAGTAAAATCAACATGAGACTAAATGCAACCTCCCAAATTATAAACCTCTCAAGCAACCCTGGCAAAATATGTAGTCACATCCGATACCCCCTGCACCTCTCCAAATTGCCTAACTATCTAGCCAGGAAAGTGTACCTCAATAATGTGATGTGTATCGACTATGTGCCTAATCAAATATCTCTGTTGTCTACAAAATGGTAAGTGTTGACCCAATCAAGGGAATCTATGTATGGCCTCCATATGAAGTGTTGTAAGACATCTATCCGATGTCTCTAGTATAGGATGTTCTTCATACCCCTATGACAAATACCCATAGTATATCTATAGGTGTAACACTCCTCTTCCTAAAGTTGAACATGAACTACTAGCCTGAATATGGCTATATGCTCCCAAGCCCAGACTTGGAGAAGTGTAATGCCACAACTGATAGATGTATATCACAAATAAACTATGTCATGCATCTGATAGTATAACATCATGAGGAGGCAAGGTCCCCATGTAGAGATGTGTCTCCCAATGATCATATCATGAATCACTCTCCCCCCTCCAATTGGGAATCCATGACATCTCCTATCTAGAATCAAAGGACCTACTATAAGGCTGTAGAGTACAATGATCAAATCATCATAATCACCCTCCAGCTATCCCCAAGCTATCTCATAATGACTTCTCATGTGAAGATCTTGTTCCTCACACTCAAATAGATGACATAGTGTTGTTACACCTACCCTAGGATCATATATCACTCTCTCACCATGAATCGAGATATGTAATATGTGCTAGAAATCCTCAAGGGTAATGGATGCCTTGTTGGTCAGAAGATGAAATGAGCATGTCTCAGAGTTCCATTGCTCAAGTAACATAGTGATCAAGGCCCTATTGATTGTAACCTTAGGCAAGTGGAGAACATGATATAGACCAACCTCGTGAATCATAGTAATATCCTCAATAAGTAGTTGAGTACATAAAATGAGTCCACTAGGCCTATTCTGCCTAGAACCTTGCACACCAAGTGTCTCCTATAGAGAAAAATGACAAATCTGTCAGATATCATAAGTCGCATGACAGAAATCTCCACTACACAAATATAAAAAAACTACTAAATGTAATGAATGTGACATGTTTATAACATTTGCAACATATTATTACTTTTGCAAAGAATTTAGGATGAATGCGCAACATTTATGACCTATGTGACATACTTATTACCAATGTAAAATTAATAGTCTATTGCAGAACAATTATTACCTATGCAACACAGTTATACAGATGCATAACGATAATGACTAATGCGACATGATTAAGACGTATGTGACAAAAATGTAATATGAATGCGAAATGCATAAAAAAATTGATCATTGGCAAAATTTAGAAAAAAAAAAAAAACACGCAAAAAACAAGCAAAATGTTTCAGAAACTCACCATGCCTCCAGTCACAGGTCGATGCTGGTGTGATTAGACCCGCTTGGACAGGTGAAGTTGCACTCTAGTGCTAGCCATCGACTCAAATACTCACAAGAAATCTTGGAAATCACTAAAGGAATCTATGAACTCAAATGAAAGCAAATGAGCAAATGAAGGGTTGAATTTCTATATATAGCCCAAAATTAGGGTTTTTTACCTCTCCAATGGTCATTATCCCCCTAAACTTCAACACAATTGCAAGGCAGTCAAACGAACTTGAAATCACGTGAAATTATAATCTACTACTCACTAGCATGGTATCGTTAAAATGGTCTCAATTTCATAATTTTTTGACCACTTTTCCGAGGGGGCATATTTACACCCTAAAGCATCAATGAGGCATACTAGGGCAATTTTCTTTTATTTTCTTTGAAACAATATCGTTTCAACATTGTCTCAAAGAGGGGCAAATGTAGACACCTAAAAATGTCTCATTGATCATACACTAATTATTCATCTTATTAGTTAAACAATTCTTTAATTATTTAATTAAGCTAGTTAATCTTATTTTTCTAAATTAATTCTAATCATCAACCCTTTCCAAACATTAGTAATTGTTCAATTTCCAATTCTATCATCATTTAATCACTTACCCCTTTCCTAATATTAATTAAATACTTATTATTTAATTAATTCCAGTTTAATACCTTTAATTGAATAATCTTCATTATTTAATTAAATTCAATTTCTAAGATGATTAAACAATTTCTTTAGATTATTTAATTAACTAATGAATTCTTCTAATTCAAATCCAAATCCCAAAATTTTCATTTCATCTCATTTCAATATTCTTCTAATTCAAAATCAAATTCAAATTCTAATTTCCCCATATTCTAATTTCAATTAATTTCAAATACATGTGCATTTCAATTTCATGATTTCGAAAATCTAAATTAAAATAAAATTGAATTTCTAAATCAAGTCAAAATCATACAAATGAAATTGAATTTCTAAATCAAGTTCAATTTACATGCAAATGGAATTGAATTTTGATTAAAAAGTCCTACAGCACATGCTAAATTTACAACTAATTAATCAATTCAGTTATCTAATTAGTTAACTCAATTAATTCTTCAATCTCCTTTTCTATCTTCTAATTATATTTTTCTAAAAATAATTTAATTGGTCATCTCCCTAGTTAATTCAATTAGCTATTCAATCTATTCACTTAACAATTCAATCTATTGAGTTCCACCTCTCAATCAATAGTTCAACTATCAATTAGCACGTGAGCTCACTTGAGTTCCACCTGTCAATCAATCTCCTCCAGAAATCTATAAATTGAGCATCAATTCTCCATTTTCAATAATCATGAACTTCAAATCTTTGTGCCATTTTCTAGCTTAGCAACGTAATATCTGAGAGCCAGCATTACTCAAGGAAGAGAAGAACAATGGAAGCGAGATATTGATAACAGGGAGTTTTTCATTTGATTGATTCCTTGATTTTGCAATATTTTCATTGATTTACACTTGAAAATTGTTAATCAGTTAAGGATTCATGATTTCCTTTTACTCTAATTAGGTTTACTATTTGATGATGATTTTAGACATGAAAACAGTATCTACACCCAACAATTTTAATGTCTCTTTTAACTCAGTAAATTAAGAAGTTGAATTGATAATAGTGGGCTTTTTCAAGTGTATCAAGATTCTCAAACTGGACAATTATTTTCTTTGACTTTTTATTCGGTGTCCTCATATTAGTATGTGTAGGTTGTTTAGCATAATATCTCAATTTCTCCACATTCGTTTCAATTAAATGATCTAAATTTCTGTAATTAATTTTTCTCTTTACACATTGGGCTAGATCCATATTCTCATCCATACCAATAGAAGGAAGCAATATTGACCCTTCTCCAACTTCTATTTCTTGAAATTGGGTTGCCCCTTGTCCAACATTTGCTTGAGCTTCTTCATGTTGAGCACAAGCTACACATAAAACAAAAAAACAAAAAAACATTTTAATCTAGATAGCATAAATTTAATTATAATGACTAAAGGGGATATATGGAGAGAGATAGATAGATCTAGAGAGAGAACGTGAGAAGTAAAGATGCATACTTGTTTGATCTTGGATTGACCCTTCTCCAACTTCTATAGCTTGAGCTTCTAATTGATCTTGTGCTTGACCTATCAAGAGAGTATGAGAGAGAGAGAGAGTAAACATATTTAATCACCCAAGAAGACTAAAAGGATCTAGAGAGAGAGAGAGTAAACATATTTAATCAACTAAGAAGACTAAAAGGATCTAGAGAGAGAGAGAGAGAGTAAATATACCTATAAAGAGAGTAGAAGATTAAGAGAGAGAAAGATCCTAAAAATCCTTAATTACCTAGTTTGAAGACTTAGAAAAGGGGAGAGAGAGAGAGAGAGAGAGAGAGAGAGAGAGAGAGAGAGAGAGAGAGAGAGTAAATATACCTATAAAGAGAGTAGAAGATTGTGAGAGAGAGAGAGAGAGAGAGAGAGAGAGAGATTAAATCACCCAAGAAGACTAAAAGGTTCTAGAGAAAGAGTTAAGGGGGGAGAGAGAGAGAGAGAGTCTTGCTTAAGGGGAGAGACTAAAACTACTTGATCACATAAGAATAATAAAAGGAGATAAAGAGAGATATTTTTAAGGCCTAAGATACTAAATAGACCTATGAAGAGAGTAGGAGAGTAAGAGAGAGAAAGATCCTAAAAATCCTTAATAATTACCTAGATTGAAAACTTAGAAAAGGAGAGAGAGAGAGAGAGAGAGAGAGAGAAGTCTTAAGGGGAGATATTAAAAGTACTAAGGCTATTCAGGGAGAGAGAGAGAGAGAGAGAGTCTTAAGGGGATCTATACTAGAAAAAACTAAAGAGAGTAGGAGAGTAAGAGAGAGAGATACTAAAAATATTTAATCACATGACTTGAATAAAAGGAGAGAGAGAGAGAGTCTTAAGGGGATCTATACTAGAAACAACTAAAGAGAGTAGGAGAGTAAGAGAGAGATCCTTAAATCTTTAATCACATAAGCCTTGAATAAAAGGAGAGAGAGAGAGATTTAATCAGCCAAGAAGACTAAAACAATCTAGAGAGAGAGAGTCTTAAGGGGAGAGAATAAAACTACTTGATCACCTAAGAAGACTAAAAGGAGGGAGAGGGAGAGAGAGAGAGAGAGAGAGATTCTTAAGGCCCAAGAGACTAAAACGACCTATAAATAGAGTAGGAGAGTAAGAGAGAAAGATCCTAAAAATCCTTAATAATCACCTAGATTGAAGACTTAGAAAAGAAGAGAGAGATAGAGAGAGAATATTCTTTATTTTTAATCACCTTCTATTTCTTTTATATTTTATAATTTCATTAATTTAAGTGGGTTGATGAATTATAAATTGTGAAGATGCATACCTATTTTCTTCCTATGATATCTTGCCAATTCTTGTTCACAACGTCTTCATTCTGTTTTAGGTGAATACTTTCGCGTAGTCTTATTTACCCTTGTCCTTGTATTTCCCATCTCCTTCCTTTGAAAAAATGCCCTTTGAAAATTCCTCAACAAGAAAATTCACTTCAAAATGCCTTCTTAATATAACCATATGTAAATAGTAACCCCAATTATACTCTAAATCTTACCCTAATTAAACCCTAATCATAATTGAACTCTCAGTCTAACTATGAGCCCTAATTGAATCTTGACCCCAAACCAAATAATTACCCTAATTGAATCAAAATCCTAATTGTACCCTAATTCTATTCCTAGTTAAACACTTCATGTAATCAAAACCTAAACCTAATCACAATACTCAACTTGATTGAATCCTTGCCATAATTAAATTGTAAACCTAACCATAAGTGAACAATAACATTAATTAAACTAAATGTTTTACCCTAATCCTAACCTCATCCTTAATTTCAACTCAATTTAAACCTTAACCATTACCATAATTTAACACTAACCCTATTCTAATTTTAATCATAACCCTAATTAAATCAGAATATTAATTAAATGTTGACCTTGTTCCTAATCCTAATTAAACCCCAATTCAACCCTAACCCTAATGATAATGCTAAGTTATAACGCTAAACCTAACCCTATCAATGACCCTAATACTAACTCTAACCCTAACCCTGATTGAACCATATTCCTTAACCAAAACCTATACCTAAACCTAACTTAATATAACTTTAACGCTAACCCTAACCCTATTTATCGAACTGATAATAATTTTAATTCTAACCTTAACCCTAACTTTATTTCTCATGGTAACCCTAATCCTAATTATAAACCTAATTGTAACACTAATCAAACCTTAACCATAAGCCTGAGTGAACAATAACCCTAATGCAAATCTAACTCTAACCAAAATTAAACCTTAACACTAATCCTAACCCTTACTAAACTCTAACTTAAACACAATAAAATCATAACCATTATCGTAACTCTATTTGAAATGTAGCTTGATTACCTTTGACATAATTAGTATATTTATAAGCTATTAACCATTATCAAGACTTATTTAAATCATTATTATGATGTAGTTTATATTTATATTTTAATAGCTATACATATTTTATGAACTATAATCTTAACCCTTACACTAATCATTATAATAAATTATTTAATAATAATTAATTATAAAATTATAAATACAAAAATAATTAATAAACTATCAATTAAAAAAAAATAATATATTTAAAATGTACTTACTGTTTGAATAATCAATAATTTAATTATTTAAATTTTAAAAATTATAGAAATTATCAAATATTTATCATATATTTCATATAAAATATTCAGTAGTTTATTTTACTTATAAATTAGTAATTGTATTCTATAATTAGCATGACATGTATGATAATTTTTTATTTTTTTATTTTTTTTTAATATAGGTGCTATCATTAATGGGGATAGCTCCCTATATTGCTTGAGACTATGAAAAATTACATATATTTTTAGACAAGAGAAACCCACTCGTCTATGCACATCTAGCATTTTCTATACAAATAGACCCAAAATTACATAAAGATCCAAAATTATCATCCCACACTATCCAAATAGACCCCAAATTCTCATCCGACACTATCCTGAAATTACCCCAGCCCCCCAATGGCTTGATAGATCATAGTAGCAAATTCACCAATGTGGATTGCATTGCGGGTGGAGTTCTTCGGAAGCCACCAATCATTAGACTCTGTTACCCGTCGAAAAGGTTCCATAATTCCATTGAATACAGCACACCTAAATACCTCCCATGCATTCTCACTGAATACCTTCAATCTCTCATGCTCTTCCTTCCACACTTCTTGTAGGCCATCTCACAAATGGTGTCATTGTCTACAGATTCAACATCCTCTATAGAATCCTCACGATCTTTCCCATCCTCATTGCCTTCTTCTTCGCCGTCATCCTTCGAATCAGAGGGTAAGTAGTTCTCAAACTGGAAGTATATCTTCAGTATGCTCACTTTGACATCTTCCTCCATACTCAGAATAGCATTAGCAATGCTATCCGTAATAAATGGTTTTATGAACCCTGCAAGCAGTTCAACCATTCACTCCCCCGAGTCAATGATATCCACCAGAGGCAAGAGAACGGCTTCCAACACCATAGCATCACACCAATGTCTGTCAAAATTTAGAGTGATGCCCACAAGCCCTCGAATAGAATCATACACATAATCTTCAATGCGAAACAGGTTTCTCAACTACATATTCAGTGTGTTTTCATAGTTCATGCAACTGACCCTTCCAAAGTATACCATCACCCAAATTTGTCTCTGCAAATCTCCCGAAATGGCACTCACACTTTCCTATTTTTCCTTTGCCAAATGACCGCCATATAAGGTTGTAATTTGTGATGTTAATCAAATGAATCCTGCCCATATCCTGATAGGATCTCCCTTTCTGCAAAATTCCATTATCGATGTAGTAGCAACTTCTAGGCATCATGATGGATTGTTCGAGGGCCATGTGATCCTACCGCCAAAGGGTCAAATTTCCTTCTCGCATTCTCAGACTCATACTTCACCAGTATTTATCAAGGTGCCGCCACAGTGCCCCGGTAGCTGATAGGGTCCAAAGGTCATCGGCATGATACCCGATCCCCTGTCGAGGATATCTTTGGCAGTCCTTCAGGCATTGTCCTTTGATGTCCTCCACAGCAAATGTCTGGAAAAAGTAAATAGGGTCATCATATTCTCCAACACCGAGGTTCGCAAGGTAATCAACCACCTGATTCCCTTCTCTATAGACATGCCCAATCTTGTAGCTCTCCAATTTCTTTAAATGCTCTTTTATCTTGGAAACCCATTTATTAAGCTTCCAATTATGGAAACTTGACCGACTGATCCCATCTATTATAATCTATGAGTCACCCTCAATTATGATTCTAGAAATTCCTTGCCTAACATAGAGTCGTAGTCCTACCTCCAGTGCACGAATCTCTGCTTCATTGTTTGTGGTAACTCCAATGCCACCAAACAACCCATGAAGGATATTGCCCTACTCATCCTGAATTATGGCTCCAATACTTGATTCCCCCGGATTCCCCTTACTGGCACCATCAAAGTTCAATTTTGTCCAACTCCTTGGAGGGGTTTTCCATCTGATGGTATTTCTATCAAGGCACTTTGATGGGGAAACGTATATTTGTGGCTCTTTAAGGACCCATCTCTTCTCCATTTGTGCATCCCAATTAGTGTATATCTTAGTCCTGCCTATTACTTTCTTTCCATTCATTACTTCTTCTATTGCAGTTTTGATCTTTTCCACCAGCATGCCTTGTGACAATTAAGTCTCCTTGAAAATCCTCTTGTTCCTTTCTTTCCAGATATGCCATACTACTAAGGAAGGTCCAATTAACCATATATCACACCATTTTGTCTTTTGATTTTTTGGCCATGCAAGAATGAAGTCAAAGAGTCTTTCATTTTTATTAGTCATCCAATTAATACTTTCAAGGAACTAGTTCCAACAATATTCTGCAACTGGGCACCAAAAAAGTAGATGATTTTCTTATTCCTCCTCCACATAGCACATAACACAGCGGTTAGGGCCTAAGATACCTATATTTTTTAGTCTATCCCCAATTAGGATTCTGTTATGCAAAGCGATCCATAGGAAAGCCCCGGCTTTTGGGAGCACTTTGTGGCTCCAACATAGTTTATGTGGCCAACTGTTGATGGATCCTCTTTGTCTCTGAACTTCATATCCGATTTTAGCGTTGTACCTTCCGAATTTTGCAACACACCAAATTATGGTATATTTTTCCATAGACTCCGGTATTTTCCTATCTTTAATTGCTTTCCATAGCTGTTCACATAATGATGGATTCCCAGTGTCGATTTTCCTCCATTTCCTCAGTCCATTTTGATCGACCTGTCTTTCCATGTAATTGCACACATGTTGTCCTATACAATTTTCCACCATGTCCACCCATCCCTTGTCTTCAAATGAATCTACTAATGTAGGAAACCCATCCCAGGAGTCCCTCCAAAATAGCGCGGTGCAGCCATTACCAATTTGCCATGAGATATGATCTTTGATAATGTGTCTACTATCCCATAAGAAATTTTAGGTTGTCGACCCTGTCTCTGAGTTAGCCATTGTGAGGATTCTGTTAGTGTCGTCTGAATCAAGATACTTCCTTTGGAACAATCTACACCACAATTTCTGAGGCTCCTTACACATTTTCCAAGCTAGGTTCGCACCAAGAGCAGAATTCTATACTTACATTGTTCTAAGACCAGCACCACCATCTTCCTTAACCAAGCATAAAGTGTTCCAATTGATCAGTGGAATTTTCCTATTGTCTTTGGCTCTAGCCCACACAAATTTCTTTAATAGGTTGTTTAGAATTTTTCTAGCCACAAATAGCATTTTGAAACATGACATGCTATATATAGGTATTGCAGATAGGACTGACTTGATCATGGTAATTCTGCCAGCTTGAGTCAGCCATCTATTTTTCCAATTCTCAGATTTAGCTTGACAAGACTTGGTAACATCTTCCCAAATTTGTGATTGCCTGCTCCCCTTGTTAATCCACACCACCAAGTACTTGATCGGAAGCTCCGCAATGCTTATGTCCAAGAGTTGTGCTATTCTGCCATGCGTTTGTCTATTGGTATTAAAGAAGAACAACTGGGATTTCCCTTTGTTCATAACTTGTCCTGAGGCCAAAGTATATTCCTCTAAGGTGTTCCTATGCTCAAAGCTTCCCAGATGGTAGCCTCACTGAATATGATAGTGTCATCAACAAATTGGGAATGTGTGATTGCCTCAAACTGATCATGGACTTTGATTCCTTTCCAAATGCCTTCATGATGCCTCATTTTAATTAATCTCCCCAACACTTTTGTCATTAGCACAAACAATGAAGGAGACAACGGATCTCCTTGTCATAGGCCATTCGTGGCTTCAAAGAAACCACTTAAACTTTCATTGATGAGTATTGAAAATTTAACGGTACTAATACAAAATTTTATGCATTCAATCCATTTTTCAGGAAACCCAAATTTGACAAGGACTTGGCACAAGAAGCACCAAATTACTTTATCGTAAGCTTTCACAATATCAAGTTTAACGATTATACCTTTTAGTCTTCCTTTGTGTAATGAATGAATGACTTCCGAGACCAATATGATGTCCGCAATTTCCCTATCTGGAGTAAATCCATTCTGTTTTTTAGAGACTAGTTTCGGGAGCACCTTCTTCAATCTTTTAGCCATAGCCTTAGACATTATCTTGTAGATAGTATTGCATAGTGATATTGGCCTATAATCAGACATGGAGTCGCAATCCACTTTTTTGGGAATGAGGCAGATAATAGTATGATTCATTTCCTGTACAAACTTGTGTTTTTTCCAAAATTATTCCACCATAGCCCATATATCCTTTCCCATGAACTCCCATCCTTTTTGAAAGAGTTCCTCCATGCAACCATCTAGTCTAGGTGCCTTATGTGGGTGAAGTGCAAAGGTAGCCAATTTGATTTCCTCCAAAGAGTAAGGAGCCACGAGCATGTCACTGTCAGAGCAGGATATCAAGGGGTCAATGACTTCTTCTATGACTGTTTGTGTGCCTGTGTTTGCTTCCTCAGAGCTGCCCAGAATATCTTCAAATTATTCAAGAGCAATTTGTTCCATGTCTGTATCCGAGGTTTTTAGTATCCCATTCTTATCCTTGATTGAGCAAATCCTGTTGTTGATCCTTCTAGCTTTTGACGATGCATGGAAAATTTTTGTATTGAGATACCCCTTAGAAATCCAGAGCTCCCTAGATTTGTCCTTCCAATAAAGTTCTTCCCTCTTTAGAATTTCCAAGTATTGCATGTTCAGGGCATTTTCCATTTCATACTGTATATTTGTCGTGCCAAACTACATTACCTTATGGCCAATTTCTTCCAATTTTTCCTCTATTCTACCTTTCTCAGCAAAGATGTTTTTGAATTTGTTCTTATTCCAATACTTTATCCGGATTTTTAAGTACTGCATTCTCTTGATGAATTTAAAACTAGGGGAGATAGAGTATATGTTGCCTTCCAGCCACCACATCTTCAGGTTGTCAAGGAATGTTTCATCCCTCCACCACATGCTTTGGAACTTAAAGTAATTCTTCTGATTTCGCATCTCTTGTGCAATGGATAAAGACAAAGGTAGATGGTTTGATCCAACTTGAGGCACTATCTCAGTTTATAAAGAATAATCTCCATTAATCCACCACTCCCCAACCAAGAACCAATCCATTCTTTTGTGATATATTTACAAAATTCAGTCTTCTGTTAGTCCAAGTGAATCTACCATTCTTTGGATAGATATCCACCAATTTGCAGTTTGTTATAAAATCCCGAAAATCTTCCATCACTTGGTGGGCTTTTGGAGGCCACCCATCTTCTCATCAATGTCTAAGATGGCATTGAAGTCCCCAACATCAATGACCTTACCACCATCCAATTGACTTGTTTGGTTATAAACCTCATTCCAGACTCTTAGCTTTTCCTCTGTTTTGTAGGCGCCGTAGATATTAAACAATGGATATGATATGTTGGATTGCTTGTAGGTAATAGTGCACGCCATCCAGTGATCACAGGAAGCAATGGGATGTACCTCCACTTTGGCAGCATTCCACATGATTCCCAAACCCCCAGTCGAACCTCTAGCGTCCTGGAATATACCTTCCCACTTATAGAATAATTTGATGAATTCACATGCCTTATCCTTATTCAATTTAGTCTCCTGTAGTATATAAACATATTAATTTATGATAATTTATAAATATATTAATTTATTTTTCTTACAGGTACAATTGACTATCTCTATTAGTTTATAAAGATGTCTATTTAATTTGTGTATATATTATTTAAATGTAATAATAAAAAATTAAAACAACAAATAATATTTATATAATTTAAAAATAAATATATTTAAAATATCTACACTAATTAATTACATTTATATAATTATTTACTATTTCTCAATTCAATTGTGTGGTAGTGGAAAATATCAATACTATTCAAATTCAAAAATATCAAATCTATTCGAGCTATTTTGAGTGGGAGAACCCCCCACCTAAACTGTGTCTCACACATAGTAAATTACTATGGTGTTCCTGAGAAATTTTGATGTGTGGAAAGTTCCAATTTTGTGAGTGAAACACATTGCTGAGAATGAAAATGACTAAATTTCCTCCACCCTTTTCCATCTTTCTCCATGGATGATAAGATTGTCATCTACGTGCAATGTTTTTAGCCCAGAGGCATTCCTCAGACCAACAAGATTACAATAATTCTATTTAGGAATAAGCTAAAGTATACACCACTTGAAATGCACTACTTGCAGTGCATTTAAATTCAAAAGGTGGGAAGCCAGACAACCCAAAATGCAACCTGAACCATAGTGTGTTTGAGACAGAGAGCTAGACGTTGTTTACAAGGATTAAAAATGAATACCAAGTGCATCATACATTTAGTTGTTCCATATTGGTGTCAAGTTTCACAACATTGTGTTCTTTGTAGACTTAAATGAGAATCCAAGGAGTATGGTCACATTTTAGCTTGAGAAAAATGTGTTCAAGTTGTTTAAAACTCACTGCTAGAATTTTGCAACAAACACTTGTCAAATCTCATTTTCCACATGTTATCTTGACCATGTAATGCAAGAAGGCCCTAATATGGGTGAACTCTTGATGATAGTATAGAAACAATGTGATCTATAGGAGGGCCTTGTAAGTTTTTTTGTGAGTTGTAGGTTTAAGCCTTTAGATGAGCCTTGTTATACTTTAATCTTCTTAGGATCATACTAAATATCAAAGGTTGCTAGTAGCCATGGATTACAAATGATAATTTGCTAGCTATTTGTTGATGTTTGTGTTAAATTTTTTGAAAACATTAACCTAAATAGTAGGAAACATAAGTTTTATGGTATTGTGTTCTATGTAGACAAAATATATGAAGTTATAATTTTGGTGAATTAGATGATACATTGTGATGCTCTGCGAAATACCCAAAGGTTAGACTGGAACTTGTAGTCGTATAACACACAAAAACACATAAGAAATCGTTAGTGTTATTCAACCAAGAACTAATCTAAGCAGGCATATCAAAAGAGATATTAGAAACATGCTAAAATAATTAACTAGGGAAACAAGTAGAATGAGGCATCTCCAAATGCCTTCTAGCATGCTCTTAGTTCCTTCTCCTTTGTTCCTCTCCTCTCCAAGTTCCAAATTAGTGTAGCTCTCAGCAACTTTTTGCACTATGGATGCTTATGGAGGTTCAAGATTGTAGATGATTACAAACTATGCTATGCAAGTATGAATAAAAGCTAATATTAGATGCTATAATGCTAAAATGATTTATTTTAGGCCAAAATAACAATTATATGAGTTGATTATGCTAAATTCTTGAGAATGCTTGAGAATGCTTGAGGCTTGAGGATTTGAAAATGAGGAATGTGAGCTCTATTTATAGGAAAAATGGAGCAATGGATGGTTGAGATTGAGTAATCTCAACAAGGGTCACGATTGAATGATATTCAATCCATGTGATGGCTTTCAACCCAATCCCAGGATGACAAGTGTCAATGTGAGATAGGTTGAGAGGAGAGGGAATAAGCATTAAATGCTTGACATGACCTGAGAGTTAACTTGGGAGTTAAGGTCAAGGTTAGGTTGAATGAATAAATTCTTTATTCAAAGAATAAAGCTTTTATCCAATGGGTAAACTCTTGTGCAAAGGCAAAAGGGATAACCATGGTCAAAGCAATAAATGCTTGAGGAGACCCATGAGTGCAAGTTGAAATAACCATAAATGGTTATGTAAGAGTTAATAATGGTCATGTAAGAGCCATTAGTGGTTTTCGAAGACTTTAGAGGTTAAATTGTTGAACACACAAAGCATTAAATGCTTTTCAAAGACTTTGAAGTCTTTTAGAAGTGACTCCAAGTTGCTTAGGAATGTGACAATAATTAGGGGATGGATTAGGCTAATTAGGAAGGGCTTAGAAGAATCTAGAAGGGGGTTTAGGTTTGCAAGTGGATTTGGTGGGTGAGGGAAAATAGGATTTTAATTAAAATAAAATTCATTTATTTCGATAAATGTGTGCAAGTTGCATTTGTAGGAAAATGCAAGTGGGGGGGATTTATGATTTAAATAAATGTTTTATTTAATTTATTTAAAAGAGGAAAAGAGGATTAAATGAAATAAATAGGATTTATTCATTTAATTGATTGTGAGTTTGGTTTGATGAATTAATTAAAATAAATTGAATAATTTATTTAATTAATAGGAGAATGTTTGAAGATGAATTAATTAAATATTAATTTAATTAACTATTAGCTAGTGGATTTTTAATCAAATAAATAGCAAATATTCATTTAATTAAACTGGACAGATTTATGTGACTACACATTGAATATGTGCACATCAAATTTGTTTGTATCTATAGAGAAATTAGAATTTTTGTGGAATAATGGAAAATTTAATTCTTTGCTAATAGGTTCATTCAATTTCAAACATCTATGGAAAGAATAAGATGTAGAGCGAAAATAAAAGAATGAGTACAAGCTTGTTGATTTGTTTGGGCCTACATTTCTAGAATTTCTTGCATACCATTGTTAAATCCTTTATCAATATCTTTAGTGGTCTCTAGAAGACTCCACGTGCTGAGAATCAAACCTTAGCGAACGTGTCAAAATCCCACCAATTTACCACAAGAACAAGGCTTGGTAGACATAATCCATCTATTATGACCATGTTAGAGAACATAATTAATTTGTTAAAATAGGTATTCGAAGTATTGTCATGCTCTATGAAGTGTACCTGTACCTGCAACCACAATGCACTCAATAAATCATTACAAGCAATGGTTAGTAAATTGAAATAATGAAAGAAAAAACCATAGCTAATCGACTTATTTCCTCCTAGTAAATGCGAATATGAAAAATGCTCTCAGATCTGATTATGCATACTCCAGTGACTTGACTACACTTAGATGGAGGATTTGAATGATGAAGATGCATAATCTAGCAAGAATAGAATGATTAAGCTATATGAGTTCATGATTGATCTAGAAAATGAACTAAGATTAAGATGCAATTAAGC
This sequence comes from Cryptomeria japonica, assembly GCF_030272615.1. Classification (NCBI taxonomy): domain Eukaryota; kingdom Viridiplantae; phylum Streptophyta; class Pinopsida; order Cupressales; family Cupressaceae; genus Cryptomeria; species Cryptomeria japonica. The sequence goes on along the minus strand of NC_081405.1, from coordinate 203,779,493 downwards.
TAAAATTGAACATGATAACATTGCTAAGAATGATAAAGTAGAAGCTAGATGCCTATAGTAACAATGCTTGAATGCAAATGAGATGAATCAAATGATATGCAATAATGATATGAAATTGGGACATGAAATTGTTCCAAAATGAGGTCTATTTATAGGATTTTCCAAGGCTAGGCCTAGGTGATGTGGCAAGAATCAACGGTCAAGATTGATCTGAAGATATCAATGGTTAAATTGGAGGAGGATGGCAAGGGAGGTTGGATTAAAGGGAACATTTTTCATCTCTATGGTGACAAGTGTCAAGAGTATTCTAGAAGAGGTTAGATGAAAGGGAACACTTAGTGACAAGTGTCACAAGGTTCTAGAAGATGTTGGATGAAAGGGGACATGGGGGTAGGAGTATTAATTAAATAATTGCTTATTCAATTATTTATCTTTAGACCATTTTTAGGTGTATACAAGTATAACACTCACAACTTAACATATTTCTAATTTGAAAACATGCTCTAAAATCAATTGAAGTCACTTAGACACCACCTTATAGCCAATACAAAAATGAACTGTATCAAGCCAAGGGAAAAATTTCAAGGTTAGCATGTGCTCTGATTGGGAGAAAGCATATCTCCCTCAACAAGATTCACAAACAAGATCTTAAAACAAGCATTAAACTAAATACACTCTTCAAATAAATAAAATAAATAAATTGTTTAATAAATTGAATAAATTTTAAAGTAAATGATATGAATAGAATAGAGTACTTTTTAAATAAATGAAATACTTCAAGACTAATATCATCAATAATAATTGTGAGTGGACAATATCGTTCAATCTTTTATTAAAATTGAAGATTGTTGAAATAGCTAGACAATGTATAATAATTGACTCTAAATATTATAATATAGACTTTTATTACATTTGATCTTATGGTTTTTATTTATTTATATTACACATTTTTAACTTCAATTTTGAATTAATTTTAATAATCTAGCTCTTTTGATTTAATTATTTAAATATTAGAATTATTAGCATTATTATATGTGATAAATCCTGTATAAAAAATTTAAATATGTCTATATTACTTATTATAAGAATATTAATAAAAGTAATTGTAGACACCTATTTTTGTCCACTTGATTAAAAGAATTTTACATTTATTTAATTATTATTTATCCAACTATTAATTAAATTAATATTTAATTAATTCATCCCAACCCTCTTCTCCTATTAATTAAATAAATTATTCAATTTATTTTATTTGATTCACTTAACTAAATTCAGACCATTAATTAAATAAATAAATCATATTTGTTTAATTAAATATTCTCTCACAATTGAATAAATTAATATTTATTTCAATCCCCCAAAATCTCATCTCTCACATTTAAATAAATTAACATTTATTTAAATCACCTTTATCCTCCACCCACTTGCATTTTTCTACAAATGCAAGTTGCACCACTATTTTAAATAAATAAATTATTTATTTAAAATCTTATTTATCCTCACCCACTTGAAACCTTTAATGACTTCCTTTAAAGTCTTCAATCCTTTAATGACGTCCTTCTAAGAGTCTTCTCAAGCCTTTAATGGTTTCCCTTAAAGTCTTCAAACTTAATGGCTTCCCTTAAAGTCTTCAAACCTTTAATGGCTTCTTTTTAAAGTCTTCTTAAGCCTTTAATGGTTTCCCTCAAAGTCTTCAAGCATTTAATGCTTTATCCCCCTTTTTCTCATTTAAATAAATTAAGATTTATTTAAATAAAATCCAAAATTCACATTCACATTTAAATAAATTAATATTTATTTAATTATCTACCCAAATGCAAATTGCACCATTTAATTGAAATAAATGATTTTATTTTAATTGAAAATCCCAAAATTCCTCCCACTTGCATTCTCCTACAAAATCCACTTGCATGCCTAAACCCCTTCTAGATTCTTCTAATCACTTCCAATTTAGCCTTATCCTATCATAATCATTGTCACATTCCTAAATAAAAGGAACTCACTTCTCAAAAACCTCCAAAGTCTTCAATAACCATTAAAGGCTTTATGTCTTCAAATGGTTAACCTCTAAAGTCTTCCAAACCATTAAAGGCTCTTACATAACCATTTATGGTTAACTCACCTTTGACCTTTGGTTAGAGACTTTCCTCTAACTTAACCATCCTTTTAACTTATGGGTCTCTTCAAAGAATTTATTTCTTTGACTAAGGTAACCATTTAACCCTTGCACATTCATTTATCCCTTGGATAAAAGAAATATCCATTAACATAACCATAACCCAACCCCCTAGGGTAACCATCATGTCCCCTCAAGCATTTAATGCTCCTTATCTCTCCTCTCAAGCCTCCTCATGGTGACACTTGTCAACATGGGATTGGGTTGAAGTGTCACATGGATTGAAGATCATTCAATCCTAACCCTTGTTAAGATTACTCAATCTTAACCCTCCAACTCCCCATTTCTTCTATAAAAAAATCTCATTTTGTTCATTATCATCATCCCAGGTTTTTGCATCTAGGTTATGCTATTTTGTTGTGTGCAGGTTATCAAGAAGTCTCATTTGCCTCTCTTTTCAAGCTTAAGCATTTAGGAGCATTCTAGTATTATAATTATCATGTTAGCATAGCATATCATCTTATCATAGTATAATAGCATTATCATAGCATGTTAGTTTCTTTATCATAACTTAGTATTATCATAGTATTATCATTGTAGGATAGCATATCATACTAGCATAATCTTGATTTTAATCTCATCATATTGCACCATATCATAGCTTTTCATATCCATATCATGCTAATATCTTAGTTGCACTTGCATTTAGATCTTTTATCATATATCTCGCATTCTTTAGGTAGTCATCCTAGAGATCAAGTGTTCTTCCAAGCTGAGATCCACCTTGATTTGGAGGATCCTTGGAGATAGATAACAATGAGACGTGCTTAGAGCTTTTGTTTCATTTACTTATGTTTTATGTTTCATTGATCTCTAACATAATGTTTCATTGGCATGCTTGAGTTGGTTGTGTCTTGTTTTGCAGATTCCACACTTTTTAGGTATATATTTTTGGCACCCACCGTGGGGCAACCCACAAATTTCTAAAAATCTTCCACAAGTTCACACCCAAATATTCTAGTGCATATGTGGACCTTTCTAATCTAATATGTCCTACTTTCTCTTAGCACATGGAATCATCAGAATAGCGCATACCTACGCCAGAGTAGCACTTTTGTAATAGGAAGAGAGCTAAGTTTTGTAACACAACTTGGAAATTTTAGGCTTGTAAGCCCACAATCTTGACTAACTTTTCAAAGGGGTTTTGTAGGTACTAATGTTTGTTCTAGGTCCAAAGGAGTTAGATTAGATTTTTTTTTCAAGTTTTCATTTTACAAAGGATAAAAATAATTCACTTCTTTTTCTTGCAAACGTAAAAAGAACAATCAATCCTTATTATTGCAAGTTAAAAAGAACAAGTCACCCCTTTGTTTTAGAAAGCAATTTACTTTTGTTGACCACGCAATTTTCTTTTGTTGACCAGGATTTATTGCAAGTTCAAAAACAAATTTCTATGTGGGATTAAAAAGAACACCATTCTTGTTAAATAGAGGATAGAAAATCATTGCTTTGGAAGGATACAAAGAAATCCTTGGATTTTGTGTATCGAAAGTGGTAGGCATATGCTCTCCCCTTAATTGGGTGATCAAAAAGCCAAACCCACTCTTTTATGCTTTCTTTTAATTCAAGCACTTTACATCCTTTAGAGGGCCTTCCTTCCTGAAGCCTTGAGGGGGCTAGTGAGAAGGGTATGACCTAAGTGAGTATGGATAAAGCCAAGTAATCTAACTCACTATAATAAAATCACCTTTTGAGATGAAAATCTCGGGGGATGGAGTATATTTGAGTTATCTCATATCGAGCACTTTGTAGGGCCTTGAGGTCTCAATCACACTTGTGTGACTACATCTTGTAGATACTTTGTTGGGATATAGGCCTCAATCATGCTTGCGCAGCTTCAAAAGATATTTTCGAATGAAATCCTTATTATGAACCATAGAAATGAAAACTTGGAGTTGAGTCAATTGCCAAACATTGGCAATATCATAGTGCAAGGGTGGGGAAGACTCTGTCCCCAAGATTACTCACCATATATCTCTCAAGATAACTACCCAATTGTGAAGCAATTCACTTTGGGTTAATTTATGGAAAAAGGAAAAAAAATGGGTTCCCTCTAGGGGTGACAAGGTTGTTTGAGCTAACGAAGTATTGAGGCTAGTGGGCTATGATATTGTTGATGACCTTTGAATAAAGTGTCTATCTGATGTGTCTTTTATTGTAAATCAAACCAGTGATAACATTGGAGATTTGAAAATATCCTCACAAGAACATACACTCAATGTTAGCATAGGGATGGCCATTGTTTTTGTATGTGCTATGTCTTCTTGTCATGAACATTGAAACATCTTGTAAGTTACAAATCAACCAATACAACAATCAATTTCCAAAACAAAGAGCAAAGAATAACCTTGGAGAGAAGAGAATTTCCAAATCCAACTAAGCATCCTTAGAAGGGGTATCAAATCTTCAACTATCTTAAAAGATAAGATTTCATCCAACAAGATTGAGGAGTATCAAATAGAGTGATCAAAGGTTCCATCATCCAATGAATCTTATCAAAATGTTCAACACTAAGTTAGGTTCTCAAGTTGCCAAATTAAGTTTCTACATCGTGAAACTTGACTCATATCATTTGGCACACTTTGTCATGGGGTTGAATCAAACTAAACCTCTTCTTGACAAGTAAGATTGAGTATTCGAAACAAAGTATCCATATCAACCATCAACATCACCATTGATCATTTTGTATGACTACTCCCTATATTTTGAGAAGAAGTCTTCGTAAAAAGACTAAGTTGAAGAAGAGACAACCTATTCCTAAGGCACTTATCAAGAGGAGTAAATTTCTCTACATCAACTGTCAACTCTTTAAATCACATCATGTTTTCTTGCATCATATGCAATTATATCTCCAAGGAAAATCTAATGAGTTTGACAAAGAACCTTTGAGAAGTAGAGCTTACATTTAGAAAGAAACATTCAATCAACACCTTAACAGTGGGGGAAGGATCAATCCCACTTTTTTCCAAGAAACTGCATCACTTACAATGAAGATCGGCCTGAACCACCAACCCCACCAATAAACCCATTAGAAGAAGAGGAATTCACTACTATATAAATCTATTGATGCCTATTGTCACTCGATCTCAGAAAAACAAAGGAAAGGATCCACAACCAGAATTAAGTACGAGTCAAATGGGGTCCAATCCTTTTAATACAAACATGGAAGAAGAAGAGATCATCGAGGAGCTTGTCCAACAATGTCAAGAGAATGTCTCTTTTGAAAAACTCATGGAAAGACTTATAGATGCAGATAAACAAAAATATCTCCTCATGTTAACTAGTAAAGGAGTCAGGATTCTTGAAGATTTTGACATAGGAAGTTTAAGGAATACTAATGAAATAATCTCACGCACAAGGGCAAGGACCTACACATTCACTCAGAATCAAGAAAATTTGAGATGAGAGGACATGCATGATCAAGACAATACCTGCAACTGAGATGATACCCATAATTATGACAATGTTAGTGAGCAAGGAGATGCCTGTCATCGAAGGTCCAATGAAGAAAATGTTCCCTTAGCTAACATTATGCAACAAATTCAAGCACTCCAATGACAAACACAAGATATGCAACAAGGCTTTACAATGAGGTATTATTTGGATGACATTTGTCCTTACCCTTTTGATAGGAGGCTAAACATGATACCTTTCCCACCAAATTCAAATATACCAAAGTATGATAAATACGATGGTATGAGTGATCCCTGTGATCACATCAGGGAATTTTGTACTATGAGCTTGGAGTTTGTTCATAATGATACATACATGATGAGGCTATTCCAAAGAATTTTGGGAGGGAAAACAATGGAGTGGTTGTCAAAACTCACACCTCCCATCAGATCATTCAATGTTGGCCAATGCACACTCCAATGAGAAATTGTAGGTGATTGAAGGTATTGTCATTGATGGTAACCTTACAATCATGTGATACTGACATGGAGGATTGTAATATGACTCATATATGTATGAGATCATTGTAGATCATTTATAAAGTGATAGATGTAAGGAATATAGTAGACCTAATGTGTGAATTATTAGGTTAAGGGTTTACATATATTGCAGAGCTTAAACCGGTACCGAATCTGGCATAGCAGATGCTAATCTAAATCAGTACAAGACATTGGATTAGATCCATTTTTGTAAGTCAGTGTGACTTCTTTTGTAATTGAGCAGTGAGCTCTAGGAACTTGGCCTTCCTGCATGTGCAAGCCCCTATTGTAAGCAGTAATATTCTCTTATTGGCCAATAAGTGAATATTGTGGGTCACAAATCCCACTGAGGTTTCTCCCACATCGGTTTTCCTCATTAAAATATTGTGTTATGGTGTGCTTTTCATGTTGTGGTTGTTATTCTTATTTGCTACATTATTTTTGGTTTACCAGTACACAGTTTTAATATGCTTTTCATGTTATAAGTTAAGAAAAGTCTTAACCAGTAAGATACTGATTCACCCCCCCCTCTCAGTATCTTTGGTAATCCTAACATTCAATAAGTTGGTGAATAAATTCATTACACAATACTCCTACAATATCCAACATGAGATCACTATGCTCAACATATGCAACATGAAACAAAATAACAATGAAACATTCATGGTTTTCTTACAACAATGGAGACGTATGGTCTCAAGGTACCCACATGATGTACCTGAAAAAGAAAAGATGGATATCTTCATAGACAATTTGAATAGTGAAATGAGTTATCAACTCAAACTACAATGTCTACCTACTTTTACAAAGGTAGTCAAAAATGGCATCAAAGTAGAGGAAGCCTCCATAAATAAAGGGACCTTAAAGTTCTCGAAGGAAGGTGTTGGTTTGTTAAGCAATAACCCCTATGGGAATCCATAATGGTGAAAAAGCTGAATGATGGAGAGATCAAGAGGAAAGCTTTTCTTCCCTCCAAGGAGAGATGAAAGTTTCACTGCGGATTTCCCTTCAAACACTTTATCCACATTACATTTAAAAGAGGGGGAAATTCACTAGATCCAATCTCTTAGGGAAGATATTGAATACTAAATAAATTGATAATGGGATAGAAATGACAAGCTAACCCCACTTTTAGAATGGAAGATGATTGAATTATGTGTTGCAGAACTAAGTGTAAAAGTAGCAAAGAACTGATTATAACTCAAGATAAAAGTGTGAGATGAAGTTGTGCACCTGGATTTGGCTATAATATGTCGAGATGAAGTTGCCCTGTGAATTTGAGGAAAAGTTGTTGGGACAATGCTAAAAGTGTCCATAGTCCTCCAAAAAATCTGCAAAATGAAAAGGGTTTTTCTGCCTCTGCAAATGGAGTTTGAATCTGCAAACATAGTTGTGCACCTATAACCTATACACATAAAAGAGAGGAAAAGGGGTTGGGATTGGGGGTTTGCCTTTAGGTCAAACCCCAGTTTTGGAATTAACCAAATGATGAAAGAAAGTACTTGCAAGTAAATGTAAATGAAAGACTGAAATGTAAGTCACCTCAAGGGAGGTTATAGAAAGAATTTAGGTAGATTTTTTTGTATTGAATTGAATATTAAAAGGGATCTCCTCTTCAATGGTTGAATCCTTGAATTGACTGCAACACCTAGCCTTGAAGGGAGACTTGAGAATGCTCAATGCTGGAAAGGGATGCTTGAATGCTTGAATGCGTGATTGATGAAAACTTCCAACTTCTCCATTATCCAAATGGGAAGGACAAATGCGACATATATACTTGTCAATTAGGGTTAATTGACTGATTTTTTGTCACAAGATGACATAGAGAAAGTTTTTACCACTTTATGCAAAGTCCAATACAAGGATAGGATAGAGGGGGCCCCAAAATAGGGCAAGGACAAGGTCTCCATGCCCCTATCCTGCCCTTGTCTTAGGATAAGAAGCAAGTTCAAGCAGTATGGATGGCAGAACAAGTGCAGTTTTTGGGGGTTGAGAAAGTCTTGGGTCTCCGATTAGGCTTGGGGATTCAAATCGCTAATGTGAAGACCCTAATGTGGTCGCAAATTGTAAGGGTCACAATTATATGACACTACATTTAGCCCCCAATTTAGTGGGAGTATAAGAATACTCCAATACTGTCAGTAAAGTACAAGGAAACAAGATTGAAAGACTTCTACCATGTTAAGGAGGAAAGATGCATCAAGCCCCTAGTGGACTAAGGATATTAAGACATAAATTGACAAAGTAAAAGGAAAGATCAAGAAGGGAAAACAATGACTGCAAGTAGAAAGGTTCCCCTCACTATGTGTCATGAAAAAGATACCAAAATTATAAAGCAAAGTTGAGTTCACTAAATAATAACAACTCAGACAAGTCCAAATTTTGGACTAGAAACAAAAATGTTGTTAATGATGGGGTAGTTGATACCAACAATGTAAAGTATAAACAACCAGTGTTTACTTTATCAAGTAACATGCCATCCAACAATGATCAAAGAAGTGCCAATCCAGGCACTAACAGTTATCAATGCACTACCAACAAAGGAGCATAAATGTCAAACAATAACAACAACAACTACTACTACTACTACCGAGCCAACAATAACAACAATCAAGGGAACAACAATAACCAAGGGGGCAATGCTAACACTCCACCTCCCCCACATCAAAGAACATATACACCATTGGGACAAACCTTGGAATCTACATTTTGAGAACTATTGGAAAACAAGATCATCACATTGCCAGTCATAAGCAATGTTGAACCCCAAGTCAAACCACCATATTATTGTTATTGTCATCGAAACAAGGGACATAGAACAAATGATTGCATGAGGTTGAAAAACCTGGTTCATGATATGATATAAAAGGGAGACATAATAGTCGATGGACATAAAACCAATGGTGATCATGAGGCTTTCAAAAATCCTCTTCCTAATTATGAAAAAGAGGAGCATTAACATCAAACAATAACAAAGGATCCCGCATCAATCACATATACGAAAAACACCATAAATCACATATCGGCATGTGACAATCAAATAAATATTATAAAGATCAAAGATAAAAAAGAACATGCATTAGTAAATGTAACAATGAGGACTCATAAATATGTCTTGAAGGGGAACACATCCATAGAAACCACTATCCCCAACACCCAATATAACTTGGTCAACCAACTACAAAGGACACCTACTCAGATATCAATACTCGAGTTTCTCAAAATTTCACCAATGTTGGCTTGATGATGATTGTAATGTATTCATCACTTGTTGTCATTGATGAAACACTCTCACTCACACATATGATTATATTGACTATCGATGTAACTTCAATTGTTTGCACTGTTAACCAACATGTTAGAGGTTAATCCCTAATCGGTACTTTATGTCAACCGGTATGTACATAAGAGACAACCTATGGTTATACTAAGTGGGCATCAAGATGGAGATAAAGATGGAGATCAAGCAGAGATTCAAGGACAACGGTTCATATATTTTATTCAAACCAATATTGATTGTTCCAACCGGTATTTGGTTATTTCTGTGATGAGTTACTAGCACTGACTACTTGGCGGTCATTTTTTGTGATGAGTTATGATCACTTGTCTAGATACACTGGACCTAGGAAATTGTGTTTTGATTTTCTTGGATCGACATAAGATTTGAATGTCTATTTAAAGACATCTTAGTGAATCATTTGAGAGAGATGTTATGTTTTTGATGGTATGAATGAAGAGTGAAAGTTTTTATTAAAGAGAAATAAGTGTTAAGATAAAGAGTGTGTTGAAGAGAAGTGTTGAATGTACTTAGAAGGATCTGATCAAGCAAGTATTGTGTTACTCAGAACAGATCAACCCATTCTTGTTGTTTTCTAACCATTATAGAAAAATCAAATCCCTTAATCAGGCAAGCTCTAACAGGATTCAATGTATAAATCCTCCACCGAGGTTATCCTAACAGGGTACTACTCTTAATAGGGTATAAGCTTCTAATCAAGCTTTGGGATCTCTAACAAGATTCTCTCCTAGAAAAGCACTTTGTAGATCTTAATCGGTCAGTTATCTATTACTGCAGATAGTTAACTTGTGAGTTCCATCTCACTGTGGTTTTTACCTATTTGGGTTTTCCATGTATAAAGACTTGTGTTATGGTGGATACTTTATGTTTTGTGGATGTTGTTATATCGTTTTGGACTACATTCATTGTGTTTACAAGCTCTGGTAAGTTCATCTACCGGTTAGTGTTTAAATTAGTTTGGTTTTTGGTGCCACTGATTCACCCCCCCCCCCCTCTCAGTGCTTTTCAAGTTCATCAACCAAAGCATAAGGATATCTTGGAGCAAGCTCTTGTCGAAACAACAGTTCCAAAAAATCTGGATTTCAATCTGTTCTAAGCCATGGTGGCACATATGTCAGTGCCACATAACTTATCCTTCTTAGAACATGATGACATCTCTTTGAGTCATTTGCACAACACCCTACTCCATATAGAAGTCCTAGTCTACAAACATCAGGTGAAAAGAGTGCTAATAGATGGAGGAGGGGGTCTCAATATATGTACCTTAAATCTTATCCATGCATTGGGCTTCTCCGAGCAAGATATTGACCCTAAAAAGAAGATCACTATTAAAGCCTATGATGATGAAGAAAGGTCATTCGAAAGAGTAGTGGTACTACACATTTAGGTAGGACCTGTACAATGAGACATAATGTGCCAAGTCTTAGACATAGACTTGACATACAACATACTCTTGGGTCATCCTTGGATCCATGAAATGCAAGTGGTACGTTCAATGTACTGCTAATGTCTCAAGTTCCCCATACAATGGACAAGAGATTTTAATATCAGTAGGTACTAATCCCTTTCAGTACTGCAATGCTATGGAGGCAACACAAAATGTCCTGGTTCCACACAACAGGGAGGCCCAAGCTTCCTTATCATCCAACCATCAAGAAAATTTCAAGTTCCTATCCATAAACTTTGAGCAAAAGATGTAGATAAAGGACCAAGGCATGGGGGAATACTCTTTTGAACCCCTGTGTCTATCTAAATTTCCCACTTCACCAAGGTCTCATGGACAACCTTCCACATCAGTACATCAAGTGGAACAACCCATCAAGAATTTTGATGGTAAATTTATCCAAATGGGCACACTGGTGGAAGAATCAGAAGACAAGGACATCCTTAGCTGGCTATACAAGGATGAGGAAGAAGTAAGAGTTGCTGCCCTAGAAGTAGTCATTCCCACAAAACAATATGGCAATGGGTTCATAATCATACAACACATGGGATACAAAGGAAAAGGACCTATTGGAAAGAGTCAAGAAGGAATCCTAGAACCCATACAGCCTCATTCACAATTTCCAAAAGACAAAATTGGACTTGGGTATGACCAGCATGTTCAACCTATGAAAAAGAAAGATCACCATTAAAAATCCCAATGGAAAGAAAAGGTGACACATAATGAAGAATCATGGCAAGAGGCGCTACACCATGCAATAGAAAAGACAAAGAAATAACAAGAGTATGAATAAAATGAGAGACAACAAGAAGAACTCGCTATCCAAAGGGAGGAGCCTTCTTATAAAAAAGTACATCATGTACAAGCACCTGATCAAACCGAATGTGAGCCACAACTCGAGGAGATTACTACTCAAAGAAGGGAAACCGTGTATGAGAAAATCCAAAGAGTACAAGACAACACAAAATTTGAATGAGAACAAGCTACCAAACTTGTGTCAATTATCAGTGACCTTTTCTCACCCTATAACATACCTGTCAGATTCAATGAAGTTACCTGGGATAGCGATTCTAAAACAGATTCCAATGAGTATGAGTGGGACACTTGTTCTGATATTACTAAGGATATTGAGGTGGATACAATCCATGCATACACACCCATTCCTTATGAGGGACAAGACTTGAGCTCTAGATCATTTGAATTCAGACCACAACATATCTATGAGGCTAGTGAGAATGAACAACTTCAATATGAAAGAGGCAATATCGATGAGAGTACCATCGAAAACCTTGAGACTGTTATAGACCTTACCCATGCTACAAACAACTATGACAATATCTCTATCATGAACCTCACAGTGGCAAACCTTGAACCACCAAATTACTCTCTACTGCTTATATATCTTGACCTCATAGATTGTGAAGAACTGGATCATATTATATCAATATTCCAAAATGATGAGGCCATTGTTCAATACCTCTTCTCTATTAACCTGGAAACATGCTCCACCAACAAGTTGCATAATGATATCTACAATCAAGGGAGTGCCAAGTCTCTCAGTCACAAAATGAACAAAATGAAAAATCGATCTAATGGTGAAAACCATCTAATGGCAACATTAGATCACAAAAAAAGAGTAAAACAAAGGACACATCTAATGGTGAAAACCTCTTTGAGGCACTTGAAGATGGGAGACTCAATACTCTTCCTGAACATTAGCAGGAAAGATCGCCAATCTTCATTGAGCCAAATCAATCAATAAATATCAACACTCAAGTAGTAGCTAGAAACATACATCTGGTAGAATCACTCACAGAAAAGGAAAGACCAGACTTTGTCAAATTCTTCGATGAGAAGTAAATCAACTTTGCTTGGTCTTATACAGACATTTCGGGGATAGATCCAAATCTCATCATGAATCACTTGTCAATCACTCCTAGAGCTAAACTTGTCAAACATAAACTAAGGAAGATGAACCCACATGTCTCCATCTTGGTCAAAGTAGAGCTAAAGAAGTTACCTGATGTAGGATTCATCTGACCCATTGATCTCTAACATTGTGCTAGTTTCTAAACTAGATAAAAGCATCGAGATTTGTACAGACTTCAAAGATCTCAACAAAGCTTGTCCGAAGGATGACTTTCCTTGCCAAGCATAGACACCATTGTTGATCTAACTACAGGACATTCTATGTTATCCCCCATGGATGGTTTTTCTAGCTACAACCAAAGATAGCTCCTGAAGATCAAGATAAAATTGCATTCACATGTCCCTAGGGTACATACTACTGGAACGTCATGCCTTTTGGTTTGAAAAATGTTGGTGCAACTTATCAGAGGGCCATGACAACAATCTTCCATGTCATGATGCACACTTTTTATTGGCATTATATGGATGATTTGCTAGCTAAATCATTCACAAGAGTGAAACACCTAGACATCCTAGATAAAATCTTTCAAACACTAGAACAATTCAATGTTAGATTAAACCCTAAGAAGTGTGTCTTTGAGGTAACATCCGAAAAACTTTTGGGATACATAGTCTCAGAAAAAGGCATTGAGGTGGATCCCACCAAAGTTCAAGATATCATGGAAAGGCCACCTCCCAAGAACATTTGTTAGCTATGATCTCTTCAAGGTAGGCTATAATCTATCAGACAATTCATTGCTCAATTGTCTGACAAATGTCTCCCACTCAACCATCTACTTCATAAGAATGTACCTTTTAGATGGGAAGACAAATGTGCAAAATCATTCCACCAGCTCAAACAATATCTGATGAATCCACCAATTTTGGTACCACCAATAGCAGGCAAACCATTCATCATCTATATATTAGCTACTAAAGTGTCACTAGGGGAACTGCTAGCAAAAGAAGATCCAACAGGAAAAGAAAGGGCTATCTACTACATCAAAAGGACTTTGAATGGATATGAAATCAACTATACATTCATTGAAAAGGCTTGTTTAGCAGTGGTGTTTGCCTCAAAAATTTTGCCCCTACATGCTAGCCCACACAATCAAGCTACTGGCAAAGATCGACCCAATAAAATATCTACTTAGTAAAGCCACTCTCATGAGAAGGTTAGCAAAATGGGTTATGATCCTAAGTGATTTTGACATTCAATACACAAAACAATGGGCCATCAAAGGACAAGTAATTGCAGATCAACTGGCAGAAGCACCACTCCCAGACCAACACCCACTACATGTGGAATTTCTAGATATGGATGTGCTCACTATCACACCCAAGCAATGGACCCTATACTTTGATGGAACCTATACACACCATGGATCAGGTGCTGGCATCCTATTTGTTAATCTAGAAGGACATACGATTCCAAGATCCTACAGATTGATGTTCCCTTGCACCAATAACATTCTTGAGTATGAAGCCCTAGTGATTAGTATCAAAATAGTCATAGAATGGAGAATCATAGAATTGAAATTCTATGGAGATATCAATTAGATCAATAATTATTATCAAACAAAAGATGATAAGCTCATTCCCTACAAATGCATGGTGGATGATTTCAAAAAGTACTTTGTGGACATCACCTTTCAACAGATTCTAAGGTTGGACAATAGAAATATTGATGCAATGGCCACTATCACCTCTCTCTTGAAAATTATAGATAAAAAGAATCGTTATGAATTCCTGGCGGAGCAATTGTTTTTCCTGACCTATGACAATTCAGGATCCCAAGCCATCTATGCCCTGAACAATTCTGATTCCCCCTTATACAGAAATATATATGCTTATCTCAAATACAATACCCTCCCAACTGACCTATCTCGCAACCAAAAATGAAGCTTTATATGACAAGCCGTTCGCTATACCTTAACCACCGACACACTTTATCGCCGAGGTCTTGATGGTACTCTTCTTCGATGCCTCGATCATAACGAATCTGGCTCTGCCTTACATGAGCTTCACAAAGGTATTTGTGGCACACATTCAAGTGGTCCTACTCTTCCCAATAAAATTCTAAGGATGGGATATTATTGGCCGACAATGGAGAAAGAGTCCTATCACTTTTCTAGGAAATTCCCTAAGTGCCAAATTCATGGCAATCTCATACATTCATCAGCACAAGAGTTGCAACCATTCACCACATCATGGCCTTTCTGTCAATGGGGACTCGACCTAGTAGGAAATATTCATCCTTCCTCATCAAATGGACACAAGTTTATCTTCACAACCACTGAGTACTTCACAAAGTGGATTGAGGCAGTCCCATTGACTATAGTTACCAACAAGCAGATATTGTCCTTCATCTTGAACTACCTCACCTGTCGGTATGGAATCCCTGGTTCTATTATCACATAATTGGATGACCTTTCAAGAATTAGGATGTACAAGAGCTTTGTGAGCGATTCCATATCTAGCCTCATTTTTCAACACCATATTATCCGCAAGGGAATGGCCAAGTAGAGGCCTCAAACAAAATGATCTTGAAGATCCTTAAGAAGACAGTGAATGATGCTGCTAAAGATTGACATGTCTAGCTTAACCCTTCACTTTGGGAATACAGAACAAGTATCCACACACCCATAGGAGCTACACCATATTCATTGGTGTATGGATTAGAATCTATCCTACCTATTGAGGTAGAAATTCCATCACTCAAGGTATCCTTGAAAAGCCTCATTCCAGATGAAGAGTATCGAGTCAATAGGTTGCAAGAGCTAGAGATGCTAGATGGACGTCGACAATGTGCCTTTGATAATCTCAAGGCATATCAACAACGAATGTGTCAAAGTTACAATCACAAGTTCATACCAAGGGCATTCAGAATTAGTGATCTAGTCTTACAAGAAAATCCCCGAAATCTGCAAGATTGAGAAAAGAAGGGAAAATTTGAACCTAACTAGTTAGGACCCTTTGTCATCATATCAACTTCAGAAGGGGACGTGCTTGATGAACCAGCCAACAACATCCATTTGAAGAAATTATACGCTTGAGTCATCCAATGCACGGATCAAGCAAGAAAGCAAAAAAATAAAAATAAAAGTATCAAAAATCATCACTAGGGTAAAAACCTGGCAAACAGGCACCTTGTGACACAAAAAAAATAAAAAAATCGAGAAAAATGTGAAACAAAAAAAAAATGAATTAATGAAAAATTTAAAAACAAATCAAAAAGTGCAATAAAAACAAGTGGGGAAAACCTAACAATAGGCACTATTTGTGATAGAGAGACTCCTCTATCTATCAGTACTTGTATCATATCTTTGGCTCCATATGATAAAAGCCCATAGCCACTACAACACACTTATACATGCAGCATTATCCCAGACATACTTTCATAGTTACTATCCTTGACCATCTGAATTAGTTATCTCGATCATATCCCACCATGGCTTGTAATCAATGTAAATATCCATATCAAAGTAGTATCAACAACAAGTGGCAAAATCCTGATCTCGTTGGGGGTATTTTGCCTTGAGGGTTTCAGACATTATACCAAACATGTAGCAGGACAACAAAGATCAGAACAACCAACAGTGACCACAATAATGCAAGAAGGCTAGACATCACAAACTTGAATTGATTTCAACTGGACAAAAGGTCTATTTGCCAGATGTTTTATTTGACAAGAATATATTTTAGATAGCATGCATGTTTACTTATGGTTGTTGATCTTTTTGGTTATCATATCTCCTAAGCGACTCAAGGATGTCTCAAAGACTAAAGAAGTAAGGGAGGAATGTGATGTTTTCTTTGCCTATTATTTGGGAGTGAAGCCTTCTACTATACAAATTTATCTTACAATGTGATCAGGCAACATATCACTGAAGACATTTCGGATTTGTATTCGACTAAGGTTAAGTATTGTCTAATTTACGCAAGCAACACTCAGGTCGTCTTGGTTCAATTATGTACCTCGATGCTTGTGTCATCTTGCAATATGAAAAATCATTTAAGTTATACTCAGGTCATCGTGGTTCAAATATATCATGCTGCTTGTATTAACTTTCAACATATGAAAGGCTTAATGATGATAAAAAGGAACCACTCCTAATTTGATCAAAAGGATGACTATCTTAGAGGGTACACTTCATTGCATTATCATATAATTTTAAAGTGCATTTAGTTGCATTATCATATCATTTTAAAGTGCATTTAGTTGCATTATCATATCATTTAAAGTGCATTTAGTTTCATTATCATATCATTTAATTTGAATTAAGTCGTATTATCAGATCATTTAAAGCATTCAAAAGCATGTTAAAGAGCATCATCATATCAACAACACATCTGTATTTCACTATACATATCATCTGCACATGCACATCATCATCATTGCATATTAGTTACACATCATCATACATAAGCACATCAAATCACCTTGTTGCTCCCCTAGATGCACCAACATCAACACATCTAAATCTACCTACAAGGTGATATCAACAAAATGTCAATTATCTATCAATCGATCAAATCAATCAATGAGTTATCCTATCTAGTCACATGAGATCTTATTCAATCTCTTTGAGCACCTATCAGTGATGAAAGTCACGCTATCATTTGAGAGCTTCAATCATAAAATCATATCAATCAGGAGGGTTCATCTTAGCCTATCCTATCAGTGATGAAAGTCACACTATCATTTGAGAGTTTTGATCATAAACTCTTATCAATCAGGAGGGATCCTCTTCTCCTATCCTATCAGTGATATAAGTCACGCTATCAATCTAGAGTTTCGATCATAAACTCTTATCAAATCTGTCCTATTAGTGATGAAAGTCATGCTATCATTCGAGAGTTTCAATCATAAACTCTTATCAATCAGGAGAGATCATCTTAGCCTATCCTATCAGTGACATAAGTGATGCTATCATTCGTAAGTTTTGATCATAAACTCTTATCAAATCCATCCTATCAGGGGAAAATCCATACAATCATCAAACTTGGAGTTAAATCAATAACTCTTATCAATTGGAAGGTTCATCAAAACTATCCTATCAAGGGCAAAGCCATACAAAATTTAAAACCTAGAGTTAAATCAATATTCAAGTCGGTGGTCAAACAAACCTATCCTATCAGTGACGTGATCATGATCATTTATCTTTCTCTTATACAAGATGTATCCTTCCTGAAACCAAACATGATCATCTATCTTTATCTTATACATGATGTATCCTTCCTGAAACCAGACACGATCATCTATCTTTATCTTATACAAGATGTATCCTTCCTGAAACCAAACATTTTGAACTATCTTTGTATTATACAGGATGTATCTTTCCTGAAACCAGACTCAATAATCTATCTTTGACTTACATAGGATGTATCCTTCCTGAAACTAGACGTGAACTCAATCCACTCAATCCAATCAATTTTACCAATCATCTAATTAAGAAAACGCATCAATGCACTCAAGCAATTGACATTTTCTTGGGAGATCATATCAAGTTAATCAACAACATCAAGTACTTAATTGGGAAATGAATCGATTGTCCAAATCTCAAAAATTCAGAACTCATCGATTCATCTCCCGAGGGGGCATCATCATCGCATCATAATCATATCAAATCCAACAATCAATATCAACATCCAAATCAATATCCGGGGCATCATATCAAAAATTTTGGCAAACAACATCATATCAAAAATTTTGGCAACATATCAGATGATTTTTCTTTGAATCAATGTTTGCACACACATCACTTCAAAGAGGGGAAAAATGTAGACCCCTATTTATGTCCACTTGATTAAATGATTTTTATATTTGTTTAATTATTATTTATCCAACTATTAATTAAATTTATATTTAATTAATCGTTTCCCCTTTTTCAACTATTAATTAAATTAATATTTAATTAATTCATCCCAACCCTCTTCTCCTATTAATTAAATAAATTATTCAACTTATTTGACTTAATTCACTCAACCAGATTCAGACCATTAATTAAATAAATAAATCATATTTGTTTAATTAAATCTTCTCTCACATTTAAATAAATTAATATTTATTTAAATCCCCCAAAATCATGGTGCAGGGGCACAAGCCTCAATTTGATAATTTATTGATTTAACACTTCATGTTTTTGATAGCAAGGTGTTGGGAAGGATCGAAGAATCCTTTGTTTATGTTTTGTTTTGTAATAAGGTCCTAATTGTCCATTTTGTAAGGCCTAGTGGCCTAGGGTGCATTATAAACCCTATGGTCAACTATGGTCAAAGGGACATAGGATGAGTAGAATTAGGGATTAAAGGTTTTTTTGGTCTATTTAGATCCATTCCAATGTGTTTAGGTCCCTAGGTTGATGATAAAATTAGTTTGAACGGCAAAATGCAAAAATTGTCAAAAATTGACAAAAGTTGTCAATTTTGTAAAGCAACTTTTCAAAAAGTTGTTGTAATTGGTTGCCCAACATTCATAAACATATCCAATCAGTTTGAAAATTTTGGGAAAACTATAAAATGCCTCAAAAAACTCGTGTGGGGGTTGTTGTGGGTGAAAATTGTAAAAATTGCTATTTGAAAACAATAAAATCTGCATTTTTGCTGTAATTTTGCTGCAAATGTGCTTGGTGCAGATCTGTATGGCCTCCAATGTGAAAAATATTTTCATGGTAATATAGGTGGTTGAGTTACCTTTCATTTGAGCCAAGGGGGAGGTTCTGAAGTGGAGTATTGAGGGAGAAAAGGCGCTGCAAACCTCTGCAACCCGTGAAAGTGCCCTAGGCTAGGGTTTTTACTTCCTTTCCTCATTCCTACCATTTTAACCATGGGAAAAATCTGATTCTTGGTTATGTGGAGGATTGGGGAGTTTATTTTAAGATTCAAAAGGTTTCAAACCGAAAGGATGCAGTTTGGGTGAGATTTTGTTAAATTTGGCCAGGCATCTCTATGTGACTGGTTGTGGGAATTGAATAAAATTCATGAACAGTCCCCATAACTTTAGTTTCAATGAAAACCATAAGCTATAACTTGGTATTTGGTGATTATTTGGATACCCCAAGGTGATAAAAGAGTTTTTTTTATGGAGTTTCAGGTTTGGGGGGTAGTTCCTTTGTTAAGTGCTTAAATTAGCCCTTCTAGCCATAGATGAGGGTTCATTAGTAATGGTACTTGCAGGAGGTTCTAGAACCTGTCCTTTTCAATAAAGTGTTTTCATAGGTTGTTGATCAACAAAATAAAATAATATTGGCCTATCCTTTGGAGTTTTGGGTGGGAAGCCAAAAAGTGATTTTTGAGGGCTACTAGGTCTAAAGAGCCAAATTGCACTTTGTGACTTTTGGGACTTGAACAACCAAATCAAAGGGTTTTTTGGAATCATTTGAGTTTTTAGGAACCTATTTAACCTATATTGAGCCTTTTTAGGCCTATCAAACCATTTGGAGGGGTTGTGAGAAATTTGAGTCATTTTGAGCACTTTTGCCTGTGGGGTTTGAAACCAAAATTTGATAACCTTTGCATGTTTTCCCTTTGTGGGGTTATTGGGATTAAAATAGGTGATATGGGATGTTTAATTGGTACTCTTAAAGGTGTGATTTTTGGTTGGAGTGAATCCTTAAAAGGAGGGTTTGTTGTTTGGTTGAGCAAGTGAGTAACTTGGAGCATTTTCAAGTTGTTTGAACCATACCTCTACATCAATTGGTATGAGAGAAAGTGTGATCCTTAGGAGAAGTATTTTTTAAGTTTATCCATGTTAGGGGAATAAGTTGAGGGTGATTTGTCTTCAAAGATGACCAATGCACAAATAGTGAAGTTTTTGAAGGATAAAAACTTGGTTCACCAGATTGATTCCTTGCAGAAGGAGGTTGAGAGACTTAATGGGGAGATTCGTAAGAAAAGTGGTGGAAACTTTGATGTTGTTGAAGAGGGGAGTGATGAGGAACCCCTTGACCAGGGTTATGAAGAAGAAGTGCCTACTGATTAGAGGCTACTTGTGAAGACCCTGAAGGCCATGGAGAGAAGGACCATGGATGTTAGGTTGGACCTACCTTCCTATGATGGAAAATTGAATCCAAATTTTCTTTTGGATTAGATTGATTCCTTCACAAGATTCTTTCAATGTGAAGACATACCTTAAATTTAGAGAGTTAAGATTGCTAATTCCAAGTTGAAGGGACCAGCCTGGTGGAATTTCACTCAAGATGATAGGGTGAAGGAGAAGAAGAATCCAGTGACCACTTGGAAGAAGATGGTTGCATTGATCAGGGATGCATATGTTATTGATGATTATTAAGTCCAAATTCATAAGAGGAGAATGATTTTGGGACAAAAGGAGACGAGTGTCTCAGATTATACTCAAGAGTTCCATAAATTGGTGATGAAGTCCAATGTGGTGGAGCCTGAATGTGTGAAGCTTGCAAGATATTTGCAAGGGTTGAGGGTTACCATACAAGATGAACTCAGTCTAAGCATCCCTCCCACAGTCCAAAAATGATTTCAACTTGCCTTGAAGGTTGAAGATAAACCCAAGAGGAAGAGTGATCAAAGTGGAAGAGGGAGGGGACAAAAAGACTTTGGAAATAGGGGCAGAAGTATGCCTCAAGGAAGAGGACAAGGTTCCAAAGACCTTGGTGAAACAAATCAAGGAAGTGAACAAGGGGAAGGTAGTTCTAGAGGATCTTTCAGAGGAAAGAGAGGAAAATTTAGAGGAAGAGGTGGAGGAAGTGGCCTAGAAGGCATAAAGTGTTATAGATGCCATCAAATGGGGCATGTTGCATCCAAATGTCCAGAGAAGGCAAACAACCAAGGTGAAAGGAGAGAAAATTTGGTGAGAGATGAGGACACACATAGTGTTCACTCTCATGGATCCTTTGTGCATCTTGAACAAGGAGAGATCATGATGATGAGAAGGACATTGATCAAAGCACCTAGTCCACTAGAGCCACCCCAAAGGAAGGAACTTTTCAGAACTACTTGTAGAAGTGGTGACAAGTATGTAGTGTGGTGATTGATTCAGTTTCTACTGATAATTTGTTGTCCATTGAGGCAGTAGAGAAACTGAAATTGAAGAGGATTAATCATCCAATACCCTACAAGGTATCATGGCTTACAAAGGGGCAGCAAACAATCATTGAAGAGAAAGCATGGGTGGAGTTTTCTATTGGCAAGTACAAGGACAAGGTACTTTGTGACATTTTACCCATGGATGCATGCCATTTTCTTCTTGGAAGGCCATGGCAATATGACATGAAGTCAAAACATGATGGTGAGAAGAACACATACACCATCTGGTACAAAGGTGAGAAGGTAACACTACTACCCCTACCTGATAATGGTGAAGAAGAAAAAGACTAAGTTTTTATTTGTAGGAGAGAAAGATTTTTTATAATGTTTGAAGGAGGATACTCCTTGTTATTCCTTGGTGGTATTGCAAAAACAGGAAGAGAGAAAGGTGCACAAGAAAAAGGAAGAACCTACGAGGGTAGGATCAAAAGAGGTGGCTGATTTTCTTGAGACCTATAAGGACATTGTAACCAAAGAATTTCCTAATACCCTACCTCCAATCAAAGAGATTATCCATAATATTGATCCAATCCAAGGGGCTACACTCCCAAATAAGGCTGCCTATAAGTTAACACCCCAACAGAATGAAGAGATGGCTAGACAAATCCAAGAACTCTTAGATAAGGGTTTGATTTCCAAAATTTTGAGTCCATGTGCCATTCCAACCATATTAGCACCTAAGAAGGAGGGTACTTGGAGTTTATGTATGGACTCAAGGGCCATCAATAGGATTACTATCAGGTATAGGTTCCCTATGCCTAGGATTAAAGACTTGTAGGATCATCTAGGGGTGCAAGGTGGTATTCAAAGGTGGCTTTGAAGAGTGAGTACCATCAAATAAGGATAAGGGTTGGAGATGAATGGAAAAAATCCTTTAATACTAATGAAGGCCTTTATGAGTGGAGAGTGATGCCATTTGGCTTGTCCAATGCACCTAGTACATTCATGAGACTCGTGAATGAAGTTCTAGAACCTTTCCTTGGTAAATTTGTTATTGTTTACTTGGATGATATTCTTATTTTCAATAAGAATAGAGCTGAACATATGTAGCATTTGAATTTGGTCCTTAAGAGATTGCAAGAAGAAAAGCTCCTAATCAATGTGGACAAGTGTCTTTTTATGCAGGAAGAATTGGTGTATCTTGGTTTCATAGTTTCAAGTGGAAGCATCAAGATGGATCCTAAGAAGGTGGAGAGCATCTTGAATTGGCCTTCTCCAAGGTCAATGACTTAATTTAGAAGCTTCCATGGCTTGGCTTCATTTTACAGGAAGTTTATAAGAGGTTTTAGCCAAGTTTGTGCACCTATCCTGGAAACAATCAAAGGGGGGAATAAGTGCAAGTTTGTATGGACCAAGGAGGCTGAGGAGGCTTTTCAAAGTCTCAAACAAAAGATAGCAAAGAAACTTGTACTTTCTTTTCCATATTTCCAAAAGGTTTTTACAATTGAGGGTGATGCATCTAATGTTGCAATAGGTGTTGTTTTGAGCCAAGAGTGTAGGCCCATTGCATTTTTTAGTGAGAAACTCAATGAGGCAAAGAGAAAGTATTCCTCATATGATTTGGAAATGTATGCCCTAGTTCAAGCCTTGTAAAAGTGAAGGAATTATTCCTTCCAAAAGAATTTGTTGTTTTTAATGACAATCAAGCACTTAGCTTCTTGAATAGCTAGGAGAAGTTGAGTCAAAAGCATATGAAATGGGTAGAATCTATCCAAGCATATACCTTTACAATCAAACCCAAAAAGGGAGTTGCAAACAAGGTGGTAGATGCCTTGAGTAGAATATCCTTGACAGTGCAAGAGGTGAAGTTGCAAAGTGTGGGGATTGACTCCTTGAAAGGTATGTATGAAGGTGATGAAGACTTTCATGAAATTTATAAAGTTTGTTCTGATTTTTCCGAAGCATACCATGTTGAATATGTTGATTACTTGATCCAAGATGGTTTATTTTTCAAAGGACATCAACTATGCATTCCTAGGTGTTCAATGAGGGAGAATATTATGAAAGAAAAGCATTGTGGAAGCATGAGTGAACATTTTGGGTTGGATAAAACCCTTGAGCGGGTAAGAAGATACTACTATTGGCCTAAGATGAAAAGTGATGTGAGAAGATTTGTTGAAACATGCACTATTTGTCAAAAGGCCAAAGGTACTTCCACCAATGTAGGTTTGTATTAATCATTACCCATACCTACAAGGCCTTGGGAAAGATGTAGTATGGATTTTGTAATGGGGCTGCCTAGGACTCAAAAAGGCTTTGATAGCATCTTTTTTGTTGTAGATAGGTTCAGTAAGATGCCACATTTCTTTCCATGTAAGAGTACTAGTGATGTAGCCTATGTAGCAAAAAAAAATTTCAAAGAGATTGTGAGGATTCATGGACTTCCCCTAACAATTGTGTCTGACAGAGATGTGAAATTCATTAGCCACTTTTGGAGAACCTTATGGAAGAGGTTGGGAACAAACTTGAACTTTAGATCAACCTACCATCCACAAACAGATGGGCAAATTGAAGTTGTGAATAGGTCCTTGGGAAACCTTTTGAGATACTTGACAAAACAATATGAAGAGAAGTGGAATGTTGTACTTCCACAAGATGAATTTGCATTCAATGACTGTGAATAGGAGTACAGGAAGGAGTCCATTTTAGATTGTGTATGGGCAGAATTCAAGAGGCATCTTGGAGTTGAGAGACCTCCCACATGATGGGAAAACAAGTGCTCATGGAGAACAATTTGTTGATAGCATGAAATAAGTGCATGATCAAGTAAGTGTTGGCATTTTTGATGATGATGTTGTGATTGTCATTGATGGACACACACTTGCTTTGAGATCATTTTTTGTATGTATGAGTTATGCTCAACCGGTATTTGTTCCAATCGGTATTATGTATTATAGTCTTTAGACTATTGGTGTTTTGCCAGAAGTGTTTACCGATCTCAAGCGGTATGAAGACCTCAAGCGGTTCAAGGATCCCAAAGCAGTACAAATGAACAAATAGGTTGTTATTATTTTTCCCATTCTTCATTTTGACAAACCGATAATTGGTAAAATATGTGAACTGGTAATTGGTTAAATGTATGAACCGGTATTACTCTGTGATGAGTTACCAACCGATATTTTTGTGATGAGTTATCATCCACCGACACTTTGGCGGTGATTTTGTGCCATGTTACCAAATGTGTCCAGATGCACTGAACCTAGGAACTTGCAATGTAATCCTATTGGACCGACATGAAATCATATTCCTTTATAAGGACATCATGTCTCGGGTTTTAGAATTGTTAGGGTTTTAGGTGGTTGATGAGGTTTTTGTATGTGCGATTACAGAAGAAGATTAGGTCTGTGTGAAGAAACAGAGTGTGGAGATATTGAAGACTGAAGTAATGCTACGTGTGAGTTAACAATGAGATATCAAGGATCTAGCCAAGCATACTATGCTAGTATTTAGATCACTCACTTGTTGATTACTCATATCTTCGACAAGTCTAAAACCCTTAACTGGCCTGGAAAAGCCTTTGTAAATCCTCTAACAAGGTCGTTCACAACTATGGATCTGAAATCCTCTCACAAGGTAGTCTTTAATTGGACTTATCTCCTAACAGAGATTGAGATTCCTAATAGGATTTGTTCTGGTGAAGAACATTGTATGACCTTAACCGGTTTGGTTACTATTCTACAGATAGTTACTTGTGAGTTTCATCTCACCATGGTTTTTCCCATTTGGTTTTCCATGTCAAAATCTCTTGTGTTATGGTGATTGTGCTCTTGTGGGTGAATGCTTTATTTGCTATTTGGTTTGCATTTGTCTTAACTAGGTTGTTAGTAAATCTGTTATACCGGTTAACTGCTAAATTGTTTAAGTGTTTGAGTTCAGTAATTTTTGGTATACTAATTCACCCCCCCCTCTTAGTATTCATCAATTGGTATCAGAGCCAACCTTTCTAAAAGTCTAACCACTTGGAAGGAGATATGGGGGAATACACTGTGAGGGAGCTTACTCACGATCTCACTCAGACTAAGAAAGCCTTTGATGAACTCAAGGTCAAATATAAAGCCTCTCTGGAAAAAAGAAGAGAGCATGCTGAGAAACTGATGGAGCTTACTGAAAACAGTTCTTCTGATGAAGCAGACATGGAAGCCCTAGTTGAAGAAGTTGAAAAAATGAATGAGTCTAATTCTAATCTAAGAAGGGAACTAGAAGGACTGACTATCATAATGTGTCAAGAGCTTGAGAACCGAAGGAAAGCTGAAGATCTGGTAAAAGACAAAAATCATGAGATCTCCAAACTAAAGCAAGAAATCAGTGCACTTACCGCTCATCTCCAAGAGAGTAAAATGGAAAAAGAAGAAATGCAAGGTGAACTAAACATGGCTATTTCTGAGAATGCAACCTTGAAGGAGTCCAATGCTTCTATTACCAAGGAACTCACTAAAACAAAGGAGATACTTGCTAAATTCAATCAGAGTGTTGCTAAGTTAGAGAAAAAGCTTGAATTAGCCAAACTGGTAAATAATACTAATGGACTTGGCTTCTCTAGTTATGAGGTAGGTGAGACCTCTGAAGTAAAATATGTAGCATCAAAGAAGCAACCGACACTAAAGGATAAAGGTAAGAAAATTTTTAAACCTATTTTCTTTAATTATCTCAAGGAAGGACACACTACCAATGTATGTAGAAATAAGGCTTACAATAATTTTCCCTATTTTCTAAACAATAAGCCTAGATCCAATAGATTCAATGGTAACTATTATGCATGCAACAAGTTTGGGCATAGAGCATTTGAATGCAGGTCTATTGTGCACAACAATGGAAGATATCCTCAAAGGAGTCAAGGAGTTTTTTCTGAATCCTCTATGAACCGGAATCCAAACTGGTATAATTCCTATGACCATCAGTCAGGTAGTGGTGGCTATCAAGCAGCAACCGGTTGCAGAGCAACCTATTTGATCTGTCATGGTAGCGGTCACACTGCTGCAACATGCAGAAGGAAGAATGGAAACATGAATAATGGACCATGGAGAGCACCTAGAATGGTATGCTATCACTGCAACAAACTAGGTCACACAGCTAGAATCTACAGGATGAGAAAGAACATATCAGATGATATATCGGTCACTCCGGAAGGAAAGATTGATGTTGAAACTGTTCAAGCGGATATGAAGACAACATGGAAGAAGAAACCTAAAGAAGTGTCATAGGAAGAATCGGTTTCTGCACCTAGTGTAGAAGTCTCTGAACCGACAAACTGAGCTTCAGAAAAGCTTAGGGGGAACAAATCGGTGAAATGTTTCAAACCCCCTGTTTACACCAGTAAAAGACCTTAACTAGTATGTGTTACCTGTCAATCGACAGAAGACTGGAAATGGTAAAAGGCAAAATTAGGGTTTATAACCTAATGGTGGAGCATTTATTATGGTAGGTGAAGAATTTGTTTAAAAGGGATTTTCAAGTCATTTTCACTTATCAATTTGCAAGCGAAGAAATTCTCAAGAGCAGAGTGACCAAAGACGATTTGTTTTGCGATTTAGAGAGATTTCAAAAACTTTGAAGTAGAATTTGGAGATAGTATTAGTCAGTCAAGTGAAGAACACTAAGTGGTGTTCCAAGTGACCGAAGTGGTGTGTTGACAGCTACAGTATCAAAGCCCTAAATCTCAATTCGCGAAGGTATTTTTCTAGTTTCTTTGTTTATCATGGCTTCTGCTTCGCACTCTAGTTCAAGTGCACCTATTGATTCAACAGATTTCATACAAAGGAAGATGAAATATAATACCCTATCCCAGATACCCACTGGTGTTATAGTTGAGGAAGGTATTTCAGATTATATTGATTGCAAAATAGAAGACCTAGGATCCCTAGTGATCCATTCTCAGTTAGGTCTATTCTGTGGGGATGACAAGAAGATCAAACTAGAATATAGCATCCTTGAAAGAAAGAAACTTCACAATGCGGTCTATTTTCTTGAAGAATTCATAGAAGATCACATCCGCGTCATCCTAAGAAGAGTGCACAGTGAAAAAATGTATCTTGAGCAAACACATGACATCACACTAGAAGTGATTCATGTCATCACCAGTTTCTATAACATTGGAGAAGTGCGAGCCCTAAGGAAAGTCATTAAGATGGAAATGACCAAGCTCACTGGTTTTGTGAGTGACTAATGGGGAATGACCATCAACACCATCAAGGATGATTTGGTCAAGTATGCTGCATGGTGATCGGATACCGGACATTCTATGCTAGTAGAATAAACTCTGTCTCTATAGCTACAATGAATGCTGACTATAGAATGATCATGGAAGATGCATCATTTGATCTATACACTTGTATGCAGAGGCAACTTCTGGTTAACCTGAAGTCTATCAAACAAGACAATGCCTTAAGATTTAAATTTGGACAACTATTGGTAGGTTTGTTTTTTCTATTTTCAAGGCTATTTTTTAGGAGTCAGTGATATTCAATGGTCTGTTGACCAACCGGTTACCAAGAAAATTAGAGAAAGTCTTCAAGTGGTGGGAACCAGTTATCCTGAAGTCTTGAACAAATACTTTGATGAATTCAAGCAGAAGATGAGCTAGAGGATGAGGATATCTGGTGATATTGTCAAGAAGTATGAAGAGGACATATGCTTTACCATCAGAGTAGATGAGTGCATAATGGAGGTGGTTGAGCCCGGAAAAGAAAAAGTGGAGCCCATGGGATATGAGGTGATGTATGACATGCTCGATGGGTATGCCTCAACCCTAATCGCCTCACCTCTTGATCCAAAGAAGAAGAGAACTGGCACCTACTTAGAAAGAGTAACACTGGTTGAAGAACCTTCAGTGAAGAAGGGAAAGGCAGTGCCATCAGTATCAGGACCGGTTACTTTAGAAAATCCTAAAGTGACCAAGCGGTCACCTACCAAGAAGAAACCAGAAGTTGCACCCACCAAGGTTTTTGAAAAAAAGCGGAAAACTAAGAACAACTCACTAGATTCTAAGGATACAAAACTTGAAGTGCAACCTAAAAAGACTAGGCAAATGAGGAAGAAAGCAAAGACAACCAGCAATGAACTGACATCATCAGCACCGGTAAATATAGACATTTCCTCTTACGAACCATTGACACATTGTCAAAGAACTATCAAGAATATTAGGAGAAAAGTGCTAAGTGATTTAATAGATCATTTTGATGATTTTAATGACAATGAAAAGGAGGAAGTTGAATAGGAAGTTATTCAATATCTATGTATTAATGACTAGTCGCCATCAGAAATTAGATCTGTGACATCGGATTCTTTATACAATTCTTTAGATAACAAATGGCACATTTCCATAGAAAAGGAATAGGAAATAAGAGAAGAAATTTTTGCCCAATATTTTCCTCATGTGTCAAATTCAGAGCTCTATGAAATTATGGATAAGTACAAAGGCCTCTTCTTCATGAGAAGAAGAAGATTCTTGTTACTAGAAGGGAAAGTCTTTGAAGTGGTGAAAGATACACACTCACATGCCAAAGCCACTCTGAGATTGCACCAAGTGTCTGAAGCCAACAAGAACTAGAAACCAGAAAACTAGATGAGGTATATGACAGTGAAGAAGAACCGATTACTGAACAGATGGACACAATTGACGTTGATGCTTTGGATGGTGAAAATGTCACTCTAGATGCAGCAAAGAAAAAGGTTGATAAAGAGAGAGCGGACAAGGAAAAATAGGACAAAGAAAAGGCTGATAAAGTGCAAGTGGAGAAAGAGAAAAAGAATCAAGAGGAAGAGAAGAGGAAACAAGAAGAAGAGGAGAAAAAGAAATAGGAAGAGGAGAAGAGAAAAGAA
The DNA here is from genome assembly GCF_030272615.1 of Cryptomeria japonica. Taxonomy (NCBI): domain Eukaryota; kingdom Viridiplantae; phylum Streptophyta; class Pinopsida; order Cupressales; family Cupressaceae; genus Cryptomeria; species Cryptomeria japonica. Next base: position 203,749,854 of record NC_081405.1, on the reverse strand, counting down.
GAAGAGAAAAGGAAACAGGAAGAGGAGAAGAGGAAACAGGAAGAGGAGAAGAGAAAAGAAGAAGAGAAAAGGAAATAGGAAGAGGAGAAGAGGAAATAGGAAGAGGAGAAGAATAAAGAAGAAGAGAAGAAGAAGGATGAAGAAAGGAAGAAGGATGAAGAGAAGAGAAAGAAAGAAGCAGAGGAACAAAAGAAAGTGAAGAAGGAAGCGACAAAGAGCACACATGTGGAGACACCAAAGGAAACGGGTAGTCAAGCCAAACTGGCTAACATTACTAGTCCTATTGACCTCCAATCTGCAAATGAATCGGAGCTTCTCCAAAGCATTAATCTTGCATAGGAGCGACTGGAAAAATTAAGGAGGAAAAAGGAGCAAGATGTTATTCAAACTGCGGTTGAAACTCTTACCAGTTTGATTCTCGGTACTAACCTCCCCAGTACCGATTCCTCTCTAGCCCAACTAAAACTTCTATGCACAGTTGTGGAGGACTAGGTACAATGCCTGGAAGAGGTTGTTGAAGCTAATGCACAGTAAAAGCATCAAAAGGCACTAAACACTGCCTTAACCGAGTGGACTTAACAGTCTTATATGTAAATCCTCTAACAAGGTGACATTCTGATTGAGTGTTTGAAATCGTTTGACAAGGTCACTTCTAACAAAGTGAAGATCCTAACAGATTTGAGGGAAATCCCTTAACCGGGTCACATCTAGCAATGTGTTTGTAATCTTTAACAGGATTTGCTTTTAACTGAGCATACTCTAGAAGAGTATATTTCTTAGTGGGTCCAAAATCCCACAGTGGTTTTTCCCTATTTGGGTTTCCACATTAAATCTGGTGTTATGAGGTTTATATTGTTCATATGCTTTTGAGTTTGCATGTTTGACGGTTTTTGGTTATATGACCGATATATATGTTACCGAGGTTGAATCTGATGTTTTTATGGAAAATTAAGTTTCTATAATTCACCCCCCCCCCTCTCATCTTGTTGGCTATTGGATCTGTACTTATATTAAGTATCAGAACCATCAAAGACACCCTGTGATTCCTTCACTACATATGGGCAAACTGTTCATTGGTTTCAGCTCCAGTCTGCTAGGATTGAAGTAGAGATTAGCAACTGGATGAGAGATTTGTAGGAACTTCAACTGATTCTACTAGCCAGACTGCAAATACTTCATAAATGCTATCTCAATCTAGATGCCTTAATGGTCACTCGAGATGAGCACAATTGATGCCATCAAAGAACATGTATCCCAAATGCAAACCGAAAGTGAGGTGGCTACCTCATTACTTGAATCATGGTCTTTATCCATGAAGACTTTTATGCAGGATTTTAAATCGGTTTTTGATAAGTTTCACTCATTATTGTCATAAACATTTATTATATTAATGATAATGAGAAACAGGGGTTATTCTGTAGTACTTTGTCATTGTTGGCAAAGGGGGAGTACTATTTTGTATTTAAAATTTTGGTGAATGCTATGTATACTTTCATGTTATCTCCTTAAGCAAGTAGTATACATTGTTTTTTCTACAAAAGGGATAGTGTATATGCTTAGGGGGAGTAATTTTGATTATGACATTTTTTTTGTTGTTGTAAAAACACTTAGATGTCAAAATTTTCCTAAGTGTTGCCATCAATGCCAAAGGGGGAGATTGTTGGAATTTTTGATGATGATGTTGTGATTGTCATTGATGGACACACACTTGTCTTGAGATTAGTTTTTGTATGTATGAGTTATGCTCAACTGGTATTTGTTCCAACTGGTATTATGTATTATAGTCTTTAGACTATCGGTGTTTTGCAGAAAGTGTTTACCGGTCTCAAGCGGTATGAAGACCTCAAGCGGTTCAAGGATCCCAAAGCGGTACAAAGGAACAAAGCGGTTGTTATCATTTTTTCCAGTCTTCATTTTGACAAATCAATAATTGGTAAAATTCATGAACTGGTAATTGGTTAAATGTATGAACCAGTATTACTCTAAGATGAGTTACCAACCGGTATTTTTGTGATGAGTTATAATCCACTGACACTTAGGCGGTGATTTTGTGTCGTGTTACCAAATGTGTCCAGATTCACTAAACCTAGGAACTTACAATGTAATCCTATTAGACCAACATGAAATTAGATTCCTTTATAAGGACAGCATGTCTAGGGTTTTAGGTGGTTGATGAGGTTTTTGTATGTGCGATTACAAAAGAAGATTAGGTCTTTGTGAAGAAATAGAGTGTGGAGATATTGAAGACTGAAGTAATGCTAAATGTGCATTAATAATGAGCTATCAAGGATCTAACCAAGCATAATGTGCTAGTATTTAGATCACTCACTTGTTTATTACTCACATCTTTGACAAGTTTAAAACCCTTAACCGGTTAGGCCTAGCAAAGCCTTTGTAAATCCTCTAACAAGGTGGTTCACAACTATGGATCTGAAATCCTCTCACAAGGTAGTCTTTAATCGGACTTATCTCCTAACAGAGATTGAGATTCCTAACATGATCTGTTCTGGTGAAGAACATTGTATGTCCTTAACCGGTATGACCTTAACCAGTCTGGTAACTATTCTGCAGATAGTTACTTGTGAGTTTCATCTCACCATGGTTTTTCCCATTTGGGTTTCCACATCAAAATCTCTTGTGTTATGGTGATTGTGCTCTTCTGGGTGAATGCTTTATTTGCTGTTTGGTTTCCATTTGTCTTAACCGGGTTGTTAGTGATGAATACTAAGAGGGGGGGGTGAATTAGTATGCCAAAAATCTTAGTACTTAAACACTTTGTTAGACTAACAGTAAACCAGTAAAATAGTTTAGCAAACAAATCGGTTAGCAGACATGCAAACCAAATAACAAATAATGCATTCACCCACAGAAGCACAAACACTATAACACAAGAGATTTTGACATGGAAACCCAAATGGGAAAAACCACAGTGAGATGGAACTCACAAGTAACTATCCGCAGAATAGCAACCAAACCGATTAAGGTCATACCAGTTAAGGTCATACAATGTTCTTTACCAAAACAGATCCTATTAGGAATCTCTTCCGATTAAAGACTACCTTGTTAGAGGATTTTAGATCCACAGATGTGAACCACCTTGTTAGAGGATTTGCAAAAGGCTTTTGGACCTACCCGGTTAAGGGCTATAGACTTGTCGAAGATGTGAGTAATCAACAAGTGAGTGATCTAGCTAATGTCATAGATTGCTTGATTAGATCCTTGATAGCTCATTCCTAATGCATTCCTGCATTACTTCAGTCTTCTACATATTCATACTCCCTCTAACTCATCAACCACCTTAAACCCTAGCAACAACATCAACAACCTAAAACACTAGACATGATGTCCTTAAAAAGGAATCTGATTTCATGTTAGTCCAATAGGATTACAATACTGTAGACGTATAAAAATGACCATATTCCTAAATGAATATTTTATGTTCATTTCTCTATTTTAATTAAATCCAATTTAATTAAATTATCCACATTCTTCTATTTTATTAAGTAAATTACTCAATTTATTTAAATAAAATTCACTATACCCATTTAATGAATAAATCATTTTATTCAATTAAATCCCCCTATCCACTTTTAATTAAATTCAAATTTAATTAAATAGTTATCCTAAATTGAATAAATCTAATTTATTTAATTTCCCTAAATTACAACCAAATTGAATTAAATTACTTTATTTCAATTAAATCCTATTATCCCTCCATCCACTTGCAAAATCCCAAACCCCTTTCTAATCCCTTCTAGAATCTTCTAAGCACTTCTAATTAACCTAACCCCTCCTCTAAACTTTGTCACATCCCTAAGCAAAGGGAAGTCACTTCTCAAAAACCTCAAAGTTTTTGATAACCATTAAAGGCTTTCAACCTTCAACCACTAAATTTCTTAAAGTCTTTGATAACCTTTGAAAGCTTCCAACCTTCAACCACTTAATCCCCCAAAGTCTCCAAACACCATTAATGGTTAACTCAAACCCTCCTACATGGTTAAAACATTTTTTTTGACTCAACCTTTACCCAACCCAAAGGTCTCATCAGGCCTTTAATGCTTTGACCATGATTATCTCTTAATCATTTGCACAAAGGTTTATCCTTGGATTAACTCTTAATCCAGTGGGTAATCCTAACTTAGACTTGACCCTTAGCCTCTAGATAACCATGAGGTTTTCTCAGGCATTCAATGTCTCCAACCCCTTCTTTCAACCCAATCTTATGTTGACACTTGTCACCATTTCATTGGTGCAATTTTCAAACATGGATCCCCAACTTTCAAACTCAACCCTTGATTAAACCATTCAATCTTGACCATCCATTGCCCTATTTTTTCTATAAATAGAGCTCTCACTCCTCCATTTTCATAGATCATCCTCCAAATTTGAAGCATCACACCTATGCTCAAATACTTTCAAGCTTTCATATCATTTTTATGCTCATCATTTTAGCCTCTTTTAAATTAGGAATTAGACTAAATATGCATGTTTAGAATACTCTTTTATCATTTAGCTCAATCATAGACTAAATATATCACATTAGGATAGTATTCATACTAATCTTGTCATCTTATCATCTAGTTTCTTGCATTTTTAGAATCATACATAGCTTAAAACACATCTCATACTAAAATCTATCAAAGCATCTCTCGTTCTCACATTTTCCATCCCTAAACCATTTTGCTCAGTGATCTGAGAGCAAAAACATTGGTTTGAGGGACATTGTGAGATAGAGAACCATGGGACCCTCCTTGGAAGCTGAGTAACACGTCGTTACTCCATAGCTTGCATCAAGAAGTCCTGTGTGTGTGAGTGGACTAGTATTTTATTAAATTTTCACATATTTAGTTTTATCAGCCCACTTTTCCCGCATACAAATACAATTTCCTAGGTCCAATGCATCTAGACATATTCTGTAACACGACACAAAAAGAACCGTTAAAGTGTCAACACCATCAAACAATCAGTGGATGGTAACTCATCACAAAGTATTACCGGTTCATACAAGATATTGGTTTAAGAAAAATACTGGTTGCCGGTTTGACAACATGAAGACTGAGAAATATGTGTTTTGCTACTTTGATCCTTCGTACTGCTTGAGATCCTCTAACCACTTGGGGTCAACATACCGCTTCAGATCGGTAATCACTTTTTGCAAAACACCAATAGTCTGAGGACTATAATGCATCATACCGGTTGGAACAAGTATCAGTTAAGCTTTAACTTATACATACAAGAATGATCTCAATGAAAGTGTGTGTCCATCAATGACAATCACAACATAATCATCAAAAATGCCAACAATCTCCCCCTTTGGCATTGATGCCAACACTTAGTAAATTTTGACATCTAGGTGTTTTACAACAGAAATATGCCAGAATCAAAATTACTCCCCCTAAGCATATACCCTATCCTTTTTGCAGAACATACAATCTATACTACTTCTTAACAGAAATAACATGAAAGTATACATCAAAACATTCAAAATTTATACTTCTCCCCCTTTGCCAACAATGACAACAAAATATTACAGACTAACACCTGTGTCATTAGTATTAAAAGAATGAGAGTTTATTACAATAAGGAATAAAACTTGTCAAAAACAGATTTAAAGTCCTGCAAGAATTGTTTCATAGATAAAGACCAGGACTCAAGGAGGGAGGTGGCTACTTCTTTCTATGTCTTCATCTGGGAGACCTGTTATTCCATGTCGTCTATTGTGCTCATCTCCTGTGTCACCATTAAGGAATCCAGATTAAGATAGCACTTCTGAAGTATTTGCAGATGTGGGAGTAGAACCAGTTGTAGCTCATGCAAATCTCGTGACCGAGTGTTGATATCATGCTCTATTTTATTAGACTGGATATGAAACCGGTGAATGGTTTTCCCATAAGCTATAAAGGGGGTTATATGGCGGCTTGAAGGTGCTCATGTATGACTGTAAATCAGATTGAAGCTTTTGCTTCTGTGCAAGCACATCATCACAGAACAAATGGGGTTGGCAAATCTTGCTGAGTAGAAGATTCCCCTCATCTAGAGTATCCCTTATATCCTTTTGAGATTTTTGTAGATCGGACCGGAGCTCATTTAACTTTTTCACCAGAGCAATGTTTAGATCTTTTTTATGCTCTTTCTTGGCATTTTCCTTTGCTGCCTCTTCTAGGCTCTGCACCTGATCATCACTACTATGCATTGGAGCTTTAGTTGAGCCAGTGATGAATCAGTATTCAAAAGGTTTGTACCGGGTATCAAACCAGTAAGAGTGTCCACCACCGCTTGGATCACATCTTGCTCCCTTTTCCTTCGTATCACTTCAAGGCATTCTTGAGCAACCTTGATGCTCTGCAGTAGCTCCATTTCACTTGTAGACTGGAGGTCAATGAGATTGGTGAGGTCAGCTGGTTTGGATTGACTACTGGTTGCCTTAGGTGTCTCCATTTGTGTGCCCTTTGCCGCTTCTCCTTCCTTGTCCTCCTCTATTTTCTTCTTTGCCGCTTCTCTTCTCTTTTCCTCTTCCTCATCCTCTTCTGCCTTCTTCTTTTCTGCTTCCTTCCTCTTCTCCTCTTCCTTCTCTTCCTCTTCCTTCTTCCTTTTCTCTATTTTCTTCCGCTTCTCCTCTTCCTTTTCTTCCTCTTCCTTCTTCCTTTTCTCTGTTTCCTTCCGCTTCTCCTCTTCCTTTTCTTCCTCTTCTTTGTTTCCTTCCGCTTCTCCTCTTCCTTTTCTTCCTCTTCCTTCTTCTTTTTCTCTGCTTCCTTTCTCTTCTCCTCTTCCTTTTCTTCCTCTTCCTTCTTATTTTTCTCTGCTTCCTTTCGCTTCTCCTCTTCCTTATCCTCTTCTTCTTTCTTCTTCTTTGCATCTTCTTGTTTCTTTTTCTCTTCATCCTCTTCTCTTCATTTCTTCTCATCCTCTTTTCTCTTCTCCTCCTCTTTCTGTTTTTCCTCATCTTCTTCCTTTTTCTTCTTCTCTACCTGTTTCTTTGCTATCTCCTATTTGTCTTCTGCTTGCTTTTCAGCCTATTCAGCCTGCTTCTCCTGTCATGTTGCTTCAGATGGAGTGCCCTGAGCAACATCTTCTACCTCTAGAGCATCGACATCAATGGTGTCGATAGGTTCAACAACCGGATTTCCTTCATCATCAAACACTTCATCTGGTTCTGTCACTGTTGGTTCTTGCTCAGCCTTCTTGCTAGCTTGAAACACTTTATGCATATGAACCATTGTTGTCATATGCAGATGAGTGTCTTATTCAACATCATCAATTCTTCCTTCCAACAACTAGAGTCTTCTTCATCTGGTGAAGAAGAGTCCTTTATTTTGGTTGATGACATCAAATAACTCTGAATTGGACAGGTCGGGAAAGTATTAAGCAAAAAATTTCTCCTTGATTTCCCATTCTTTCTCTATGGCAATGTGCCATTTATTATCTAGGGACTTATACAAAGAATCCGGTGTCTCAGACCTAATTTCTGAGGGCAAACGGTCATTAGCACATAAATACTTTATTATTTCTAGCTCTACTTCTTCATTCTCATCATCATTAAAGTCATCAAAATGATCTACCAAATCATTTAACAATTTTCTTCTAATATTTTTAATTGTTCTTTGACAATGTGTCAAAGGTTTGTAGGAGGAAATATCAATATTTATCGGTGCAAACGATGCCAGTTCATTCTTTGTATTTTTTCTTGACTGTCTCACCTTCTTGGGTTGTTCCTCAGACACTGTTTCTTCTAAGTCCGGTGAGTTGGTTTTAGTCTTCCTCTTCCTCTCGAAGACTTTAGTAGGTGCCAATTTCTAATTTTCCTGCAGTCTCAATGTGGGAGAGAGAAAAAGACAGAACAACACTTCCGACATACAGAATAGCGCATTCAAAGAACAATGTAGCGCGTTGATTCTTAAGTTTAGTGCATCAGGAATATATTGTAGCACATGCAGTCTATTTTCTAGCGCATCAAGGACAGAAACAAAAAAAAAATTGTAACCAAAAAATGAAATTTTAGACTTGTTGAAGTCCACAAAATCCTTTATTTTTCTAACTATTGTGTTGGTATTTTGCAGGATTTCTAACATTTTATTGCAGGGGGGGGAGCTTAGTGATTTTTTTATTTTTTTTTAGAATTATAAATTGTTTAAATTTTACTCGTTTGTTCAAGTTAGTTAAAATTTAAAGTCTTTTTAATTCTAGTTAAATAAAATTGAACTCACCTTACTTTGGACTGTAAAAAGAACCACAACAAAAATCTTTATTTTCAACAAAGGGATTTAAAACGAACTTCACCATCCTTTGATGCATAAAAGGATTCACTTCAAATTTCTATCAAGTCAAAGAATCACACAAAGTTTAGAGTCAGTTACAACTAAAGAGGGAAGATCTTCCCCTTTTATGCGATTTCTTTTGCTGACCAAAAACATCGAATTTGCTTTGTTGACCATTCCTTTTCATAGATCAGACAATCATTTCTTTGACAAGGTAAAATGAACATCATATTTTTGTGGAGCAACATCTCCGCATAGATTTTAGCAAATCACTGAATTGCAAGAATAAAATAAACCAAATTGATTGCTTTGTCTCGAAAGTGGAAGGAATATGCTCTCCCCTTAACTGGGTGATCAAAAATCCAGATTACTCTTACAGCTTTCTTTAAATTCAAGCAATAAATCCTTTAGCAGGCCTGCCTTCCCGAGGAGTTGCAATAAACTCTTAAAGCCATTTATGGTCGGTGTGAAGGGAACGACTTAAGTGGGAAACGGCTTTGATGCCAAGAATTCCAACCCACTATAATCAAATGTGGAAAGTGATGAAAGTCCTTTTCAACAGTTGCGCGCAGTGATTAGCCTTCCCCCAGTATCCTCGAGATACGTAAAGCCTTTGTTCTAAAGGTTGGGAAGCCTCCTAAGGGAGTTTATCACCGACGGCCGAACGGAAAGCCTGATTACGAACCATAGAAATAGAAACTTTGAGCCGAGTCAGTAACCAGACATTTATAACATCATAGTGCAAGGGTGGGGAAGAATCTGCCCCCAAGATTACTCACCATATAGCCCCCAAGATAACTACTCAACTGTGAAGCGATTCACTTTGGGTTAATTTCTAGCAAAAGGTAAAAAAAACAAGCACCTTCTAGGGGGTGACACGGCTGTTTGAGCTGATGGAGTATCGAGACTAGTGAGCTATGATGTTATTTATGACCCTTGACTAAAGAGTCTTTCTGAAGTGTATTACTTGTATCCAAACCTGTTAAAACATTGAGGATTTGAACACATCCTCACAGAACATACACTTTTGTTAGATTAGGCAAAAATGGTTGTAATTTTTGTGCCATGCTTACATTTATTATTTCAGAAAATCATCCATCCAGCTTGAAAAATCCACAAAAAAATTCAAAATCAACAAAAACCGGATCATAAAAAAATCATTAGGGCAGTTTAGTGCATCAGAGCAATCTCTTAGCGCATGGAATACCTCTGTTAGTGCATCCAAACCTCAAATTAGCGCGTGGGGTTAAAACAGTAGCGTTTCCATCCTAAAGAAAAACAGTGTAACATCCTTTAGCGCATCCAAACAACAGTCTAGCATGTGGAAGCAACAACTCAGCGCGTAGGAACCAAACATTAGCGCATAAAGTCTAAAAGTTAGCACGTAGAAGACCTAGGATAGCGCATAAACTTTTTCAACTATTAGACCACAATTTTCAGAAAGTTCAAACTTTAATGCATGGAAGCAACAGCTTAGCGCATGACATACAAAAATTAGCGCATAAAGTCAAACAGTTAGTGTGTCGAAGACCCAGGATAGCGCATAAACTTTTTCAACTGTTAGACCACAATTTTCAGAAAGTCCAAACTTTAGCGTGTGTGCTTATTCTTTTAGCACATCGAGTAAATTCAGTAGCGCATGTAGACTCTGTTCTAGCGCGTGATCCAAAGCCGAAAAACAGAGAACAAAAACCGAATTTTTTTTTTGAAATTTCAAAAACATTTTTGAAAGACTTTTTTAATCAAAAATCATCTTTTATCAAACCAGAGTGACAAAAACAAACCATTAAAACTTTCTCTCAAGCTAAATTTGTGTCAAACGAAGTTGTTAGAATCCTAAACAAATCGCGCAATAGAGGATGTCTCTCCTATCATAATCCGGAAAATTTCATCATCAGTATCAACAGAATCCTTTACCATGTTACGGATTTTTATCTCAAAACACTTGTTTAAAATTTTCAAATTGTCAAATCCAGTTTCTAGATCGGGAAACTTTTATCCATATCATTTGACACGCTTTGTCGTGAAGGGGCATCTAAACCTTCACTTTGATAAAGTACAATTTCAAATTTTCAAAAACAAGAATCAACTGAATCCAAACCAATCAAAGGAAACCATTGATCACTCATGCATGACTAATCCCCTTATTCTGAGAAGAAAGAACCTCTATCGTAACATCACGTTGAAGAAACAGCAACCTAGTTTTTCCAAATTCATCAAGAGAAATAAGTTTTTATACATCAATCATCAACTCTTCAAATCTCATCGGGTATTCCTTCATCACGTCAAAAAGTATATCCAAAAAAAATCTAGCGAATTTGACAAAGAGCCCTTAAAGACAAGAGCATACTGTCAAAAGTCTGCTTTTAATCAAACCATAAACCACGGCGGAAAAATCAATCCAGCATTCTTGCCTGACGAGTGCATCACATATAAAACATATCGACCAGAACCACCAACCCCCGAACAACACATCGAAGAGACTTTTGTCCCTTTCATCACTAAAAGTTTCTACTAAAATGCTTGTTACTCGCTCTCAACGAGACAAACAAAGCGAGACACACGCTGAATCAAGTATGAATCGCATATTATCAAATCCTTTTGAAGTTCCACCCGTAGAAGAACCTGAAATTACTAAAGCACTTCTTCGAGAATGTCAGGAAAACCCCTCATTCCAAAAACTTGTAGAAAATCTCATGGAAAATGACAAAGAAAAGTATCTGCTCATGCTTACAAGTAAAGGCGTTAAACTTCTTGAAGATTTTGACGCAAACGTTTTTCAAACCGGGTCTCGACAATATACCTATCAAGAACAACAAAGAGAAGAAGAAACTCACATACCTGAACAACACGTTCCAGAACAACGCATGCCAGAAATGCGTATACCTGAGCTAGAAACTCTAGAACAAAACATACCGTTTACCACACCTTTTTAGCTAAGAACAAATACGAGGGAAGAACTCTTCCCTCGGCAAGATAATGTGCCTTTGGTTGCTCTTACGCAACAAATGCAAATGTTGCAAAGGCAAATACAAGATATGCAACAAGGGAAAACAGTACGGTACTCTTTAAACGAAATCTGTCCTTATCCATTTGACAGAAGATTGAACATGGTGCCTTTTCCTCCAAATTCAAACGTTCCCAAATTTGATAAATATGATGGGAAAAGTGATCCCCGGGATCATGTTCGAGAATTTTGCACACTGAGCCTTGAATTTGTTCATGATGACACCTATTTGATGAGGTTATTCCCCAAAAGCTTGGGAGGGCAAACCATGGAATGGTTATCCAAAATTTTGCCACCTGTCAGATCATTTGATGAATTGGTTAACAAATTCATCACGCACTATTCCTACAACATCCAACATGCCATAACTATGCTAGATGTTTGCAACACCAAACAAAAGAACAACGAAACATTCATGGTGTTCCTTCAACGCTGGCAACGCATGGTATCCAGATATCCTCGAGATATTCCTGAAAAGGAGAAAATGGAAATCTTCATCGATAACCTGAATGGCGAAATGAGTTACAGACTAAAACTTCAATGCATACCATCTTTCGCTAAATTGATTGAAAATGGCATTCAGGTAGAAGAAGCATGTGTCAAAAAGGGGACACTCAAATTCTACAAGGAAGGAACAAACTCATCAAACTACAATAATCAGAATAGCACCAACCTTGACAAATCTAAACAACCAGTGCTTGCCTTATCCGGAAATCCTCAAAATGTGAAAAATCCTAAAAATGCTACTCCCAGTGCTAACACATATGCACCAAACACTGATCAGGGACAACTCAATACGAACAACACCAATGATGCTCAAAGAAAAAACATGAATCCAGGACCTAACAAAAATTCACGCAACAACACGAACAATTTCCAAAAGCGTATCTTCACACCACTGGGACAATCATTAGAATCCACATTCAGAGAACTTTTGGCAAACAAGATTCTCTCTTTGCCTCCCATCAACAATTATGAACCCCCAATCAAACCACCTTGGTGGAATGATTCACACTATTGTGATTTCCATTGCAACAAGGGTCATAGAACAAATGAGTGCATGAGATTGAAACACATAATACAGGACATGATTGATCGCGGTGACTTAACGGTGGATGGTCTCAAAACAAATGGTGATCACGGAGCCTTCAAAAATCCTCTCCCAAATTACAACAAAGATGGAGCATCAACTTCAGATGATACATGCAGAGCTCATATTAATCACATCTACAACAACACCATCAACCACATATCAGTTGAAGATCATCAAGTCAATGTCATCACCATTCGAGATCGGCAAGATCATGAATCTGTCAATGTAACAACCCGAACTCAGAAATATGTCTTGAAGGGACATATTGCACCTACAACTGCCACACCAAAACTCCAATATGACTTGGTTAGCCAACTATGCAAGACTCCAGCTCAGATATCTATCCTGGAATTATTGAAACTATCACCAAAGCATAAAGACATCTTGGAGCAAGCACTTTTGGAAACAAATGTACCTCAAAATCTAGATACAGACAGATTTCAAGCCATGGTCGCCCATATGACAGGGCCTCATAACCTCACCTTCTCGGAGCATGACAATACTTCCTTGAGTCATCCGCATAATACTCCTCTCCATATTGAAGTCATTGTTTGCAAACACCGCGTCAAAAGAGTCTTAATAGATGGAGGAGCTGGACTTAATATATGTACTTTAAAGCTTATCCGTGCATTAGGCTTCTCAGAAGAATCTATTGATCCTTGCAAAAAGATCACCATAAAAGCATATGATGATGAGGAAAGGTCCTCTAAAGGAATAGTGATATTACCTATTCAAGTAGGACCAGTACAAAAGGATACTATATGTCAAGTCTTAGATATTGATCTCACCTACAATATCTTGTTAGGATGACCTTGGATACATGAAATGCAAGCAGTACCTTCTACGTATCACTAGTGTGTCAAGTTTCCTTATGATGGACAAAAAATCTCCATATTAGCTAATCATAATCCATTCTAGCATTGCAACGCCATGGGGGCAGCCCAAGACAGTTTGGTTCCTCATAATAGAGAAAAGCAGCAATCCTTGACATCAGCTCCACCAACAACAAAATCCAACTCCTTATGGGGAGACTTCAAGCAGAAAATGCAAATCAAAGACCAAGGCATGGGAGAATACTCTTTGGAGCCTTTATGTTTGGCCAAATTGCCAACATCACCTAGATCGCATGGTTTGCCCACTACATCAACACATCTGGCTACTCAGCCTATCACTAAATTTGATAGTACCTTCATCCAATTGGGTACTCTAGCACATGAATCAGAAAACAAGGACGTTCTTAGCTGGTTATACAAAGATGAAGAAGAAGATAATAGAGCAGCCGCTCTGGACATTGTTCTACCAACACACCTGTATAGAAAAGGCTACTTAATCATGAAGCAAATGGGATATGGCAGTAAAGGACCTATTGGGAAACGCAAGGAAGGAGTCACTGAACCTATAGATCTTCCTTTGCAACCTAGCAGAAACAAAGCAGGATTGGGCTCTAAACTCACATTCCTATTGAAACGGCCGCCACACACACCTACAAAACCTCAATGGAAGGAAAAGAAGAAGTACAAAGAAGAATCCTGGCAGGAAGCACTCTTTGAATCAGCAGAAACAATCCGCAAGGCACGGGAACGTCAAGATCAGAAGTTACATCAGGAAAAGATTCTAAGTCATAAGAAGACCCTATCTGCAGCAGTAGCTCATATTCAAACACCAATATCTCAAGCACAAATCATACCATCTCTAGATACCGTTATTCCTCCCCAAAGAAGCACAGTCTATGAACAAATCCAGAAAGTAGAAGACGGATCTGATACAGAATCAACAAAAACCATCAAAATGGTATCCATCATCAAAGATTTGTTTTCACCATACAACATACCTGTTTATAGCACCGATAGAATCTGGGATGGTGCCTATGAGACAGATTCAAATGAATATGAATGGGGTACCTGCTCCAATGCTACTATAGATATCCTTGATGATACTGATTCTATATCTCTTTCTTAAGAAGAACATAACGTAGAAGATAGACCCCTTGAATTTGGACCACAGCATATCTATGACGCCACGGAAAGCGAACAGAAATATTATGCGCAAGTCTATGTGGAAGATAATACCATCGAAGACCTCAACGAAATCCTGAACTTCTTTAAAAACAAGACCCATCACAATGAAAACTCTATCCTAACACTTACAGTAGCCGAACTTGATCCGCCCAATGATTCCTTACCGCTTGTCTTTCCTGACCTTATCGACTGGGACGAACCTGAAATACACGATATACGAATTTTCCTAGATGATGAATCTATTATCCATTACCTATGTATCGTAAATCCAGAAACAGGCTCTATCAGTGAACAAAATAATGATGTCTGTCAATCAGGGAGTGCCAAGTCTCTCAGTCGCAAAAATACAACAAATACAGGATTTGATGCTGAAAACCAAACAATGGCAGCTCTAGATCACAAAAAAGTAAAAATAAAGGACGCATCTGAGGGTGAAAACCTTTTTAAGGCACCTAATGATGGGAGACTTGACACTCTTCCTGAACACTTTCATGAGCGATCACCCATTTTGATTGAGCCCACTCAATCAATCAACATTAGTACCACAGAAGCAATCGGAAACATACACCTTGCAGAATCCCTGACAAAGGAAGAAAGATCGACATTCATCATCTTCTTTAAAGAACAACAAATTAAC
This sequence comes from Cryptomeria japonica, assembly GCF_030272615.1. Lineage (NCBI taxonomy): Eukaryota > Viridiplantae > Streptophyta > Pinopsida > Cupressales > Cupressaceae > Cryptomeria > Cryptomeria japonica. The sequence goes on along the minus strand of NC_081405.1, from coordinate 203,734,844 downwards.
TTTTCTTGGTCATATGCTGATATGCCCGGAGTGGATCCACACTTAATCATGCATCACTTATCCATCTCTTCAGGAGTTAAACCAGTCAAACAAAAGCTACGAAAGATGAATCCATAGGTGGCACTCATGGTCAAAACTGAACTTAAGAAATTATTGGACGTCGGATTCATTCGACCCATTGACTATGCAGAGTGGATTTCCAACATTGTTCCAGTATCAAAACCAGATGGTAGTATCAGAATCTGCACTGACTTCAGAGATGTTAACAAAGCTTGTCCAAAGGACGACTTTCCTCTGCCCAGTATCGACATAATTGTAGATCTCACAGCAGGCCATGCCATGCTCTCACTAATGGACGGTTTCTCAGGCTATAATCAAATCAAGATAGCTCCTGAAGATCAAGATAAAATAGCATTCACCTATCCTTGGGGAACGTACTGTTGGAATGTTATGCCTTTTGGCTTAAAGAATGCAGGGGCCACTTATCAAAGAGCAATGACAACAATCTTCCATGACATGATGCACACATTTATGGAAGACTATGTGGATGATTTACTAGCTAAATCCTTCACTGGAGCTGAACATCTCGGCATCCTAACAAAGATCTTTGAACAATTGGAGAAATTCCAAGTCAGGCTTAACCCTAAGTGTGTCTTCGGGGTAACATCAGGCAAGTTAGTAGGCTACATAGTCTCAGCTAAAGGTATTGAAGTAGATCCAGCAAAGGTCCAAGCTATTATGGACATGCCACCACCACAGAATATCAGTCAACTCAGATCTCTATAGGGACGACTTCAGTCAATCAAGCGATTCATCGCTCAGCTAGCAGATAAAATTCTACCATTTAACCATTTGCTACACAAAAATGTACCATTCAAATGGGAGGCTAAATGTGCAGAATCTTTTTACCAAATCAAATAGTATCTAATGAATCCACCAGTTCTGGTACCACCAGTCCCTAGAAAGCCACTTATCCTATATATCTCAACAACAGATATATCACTGGGGGAACTATTGGCACAAGAAGATCAACAAGGGAAGGAACGGGCTATATATTACATTAGTAGAACATTGAATGGCTATGAGCTCAACTATACATTCATTGAAAAGGCTTGCCTAACAGTGGTCTTCACATCTCAGAAGTTCCGACATTATATGCTAGCACACACTATAAAGCTAGTGGCAAAAATTGATCCTCTCAAATATTTACTCAGCAAGGCCACTCTTACAGGTCGATTGGCTAAATGGGTGATGATTCTCAGTGAATTTGACATCCAATATACAAAAATACGTGCCATCAAAGGACAAGTAATTGCAGATCAACTGGTTGAAGCACCGCTACCAGGAAAACAAACCACGGATGTCGAATTTCCAGACAGGGACGTTCTTGCTCTTTCTACTAAACAATGGACCCTATACTTTGATGGATCCTATACACAACATGGTTCAGGGGCCGACATTCTATTCATCACTCCTAAAGGACACACTATGCCAAGATCATATAGGCTTATGTTTCCATGCACAAATAATGTAGTTGAATATGAAGCATTGGTCATAGGCATCAAAATGGTCGTTGAATGGAAAATCACAGAGTTAAAAGTCTATGGAGACTCACAACTAGTCATCAATCAAATCAACGACAACTATCAGACAAAGGATGACAAGCTACTACCCTACAAGCGAATGGTGGATGACTTCAAACAGTATTTTGTGCACATCACCTTCGAGCAAATACCAAGGTTGTACAACAAAGCAGCTGATGCAATGGCTACTATTGCTTCATTACTACAAATTCTAGAGCAACAGAGTTGTTACGAGTTCCTGGTAGAGCAACTGTTCTCCCCCGCCTATGACCACTCTGAATCCCAGGTTATCTATGCCTTGACTGGTTCAGATTCTCCGTTATATGGACCAATATACGACTACCTCAAGCACAATATCCTACCAATTGACCAATCCCGTAACCAAAAATGTAACGTTATCCGACAAGCTGCCCGTTACACCCTTACTGCTGATACTTTATATCGTCGAGGTCTCGATGGTACTCTTCTTTGTTGCCTTGATCGTAATGATTCCGATTCTTCTTTACACGAGCTTCACGAAGGTATTTGTGGCACACATTCAAGTGGCACTACTCTTGCTAAAAAGCTTCTACGGATGGGATACTACTGGCCTACAATGGAGAAAGACTCATATCATTTCACCAAGAAATGTCCTAAATGCCAGATCCATGGCAATCTGATACATGCACTAACACAGGAACTGCAGCCATTTACAACATCATGGCCCTTTTGTCAGTGGGGACTCGACCTGGTTGGAAAAATTCATCCTTCATCATCAAATGGACACAAGTTCATTATAATTGCAATAGAATACTTTACCAAATGGATAGAAGAAGTTCCCATGACCATAGTGACAGGGAAACAAATTGCCTCTTTTATCCTCAATTATCTGATCTGCAGATATGGTATTCCAAGTTCAATCATCACAGATAATGGATGACCCTTCAAGAATCAAGATGTCCGAGAACTATGTGAAAAATTCAAAATCCAACATAGGTTCTCTACACCATATTACTCACAGGGAAATGGTCAAGCGGAAGCATCTAATAAGACAATACTAAAAATCCTTAAGAAAACAGTAAATGATGCAAGCAAAGATTGGCACGTACAACTCAATCCAGCACTTTGGGCATACAGAACCAGCATTCGCACACCTACAAGAGAAACACCATACTCCTTGGTATATGGATTAGAAGCCATTTTACCCCTAGAGGTAGAAATCCTATCTCTCAGAGTCTCTTTGAAAGGCTTAATCCCAGATGAAGAGTATCGAGTTAACCGGTTGCAAGAACTTGAACTATTAGATGAAAGATGCCAACATGCTTATACTCATCTCAAAGCATATCAGCAATGCATGTGCAGAAGCTACAATCACAAGGTCATTCCTAGAAACTTCAAAGTTGGTGACCTAGTCCTCAAAGAAAATCCAAGAAATCAGCAAGATCGAGAAAAGAAAGGGAAATTTGAACCTAACTAGTTGGGTCCCTATGTCATCATATCAGTCAATGGATCGGGTGCCTATTAGCTAACAAATTCTGAAGGAGATGTGCTTGACGACCCAACTAACAGCATTCATCTGAAGAAGTACTATACTTAAAGTAGCCTAGTGCACGGACAAAGCCAAAAAAAAACAAAAAAATCCAAAAAATCCAAAAAATCCAAAAAAAAAAAAAAAGAGCAAAAAGCAAAAAGCACAAAGTGCAATAAAACCAAATGGTGAAAACCTGGTAAATAGGCACCCTTGTGAAAGAACGGCTCCTCTATCTAATCTCCATACCATTTTATCCGTCAAAACACTATCGGCCATAGCCCGACACTTAGCTTATATTCATTCAGGATATACTTAATGTAGTCACTATCCTGGGTTATCCGTCTGTATCTATCCTCTTCCCATATCCCACCATGGCTTGGTAATCACTGTACATGATCATATCCAGAGGCACACTCAACTAGGTGCATTAATTGGTTCGCAAACTTGCAAACATTCCAAACATCACAATTATCGCAAAACTCAGAAGCATGACATCCAACAAACAAAACTATACTTCATCGCAAAAACCAAAACACAACAATTCACAAAAATGCCAAGGATGGATGATTTTCTGAAGTACTAGATGTTGCATTCTTGCATAAAATCTTAAACTAGTTTTGCATTTTGAACTTTTTACATTTTTGGATTCTCTTCCTTGTCTCAATAAAATGCTTTACAGCTAGAGATCATGGGGAAACTCCAATATTTTCTTAGTCTTCTGTCTGGGAGGCGATCACTTGTACTGTGTGAATACTTGCCTTGAGACGTGATACGTCGAATATCACTAAAGGCCTGATTCCACTTCACGCATACAAATGATCAAATCTTGTCTGTTTCCGCAATACGCACTCAGGTCGTCCTGGTTCAATTATACCTTGATGCTTGTGCTATCTTGCAAAATCAAAAATCATGTAAATTTTTCTCAGGTCATTATGGTTCAATTATACCATTATGCTTGTATAAATTTTCAACATATCCTAAACAAATCATTGCTCAATGATGATATTTACTAAGAAACCAAACAAATGGCTATATCGGATGGCAAATACAGAATGAGGATGCTACCAAAAACATAGTTGCATATCATTTTATTGTTAGTTACATATCATTTTACTGTTAATTGCATATCATTTTACAATAATTGCATATCATTTTACTATTAGTTGCATAGCATTTTACATCATTTTAAAATCATTACATATCATTTTACATTTAGTTACATAGCAAATCATACATCTCATTTTTAAGATACATCTCATAGCATATAAAAGCATACATCCTGCATCATACATTATATCATCTATGTAAGCATTGCATCATCATAAAGAAAGGAAATAGCCCACATAACATGCATCCATATACACACATCACATGATCAAAAATGGTGCCATATATATATATATATATATATATATATATATATATATATATATATATATATATATATATATATATATATATATATATCTCAAAAATGATCAAAAGGTACAATATGTGTCAAAACTATGTCCAGTACAAAGACTAACACTGATCCAAAAATACAATGGAGACCATGTCTCTCAAGTATGACTATTTCTTGACGAAGATGGTCTCGCTCCAGATGCACCCGCCCCTGGATCTCCCAGAGGGTCCTGTCTCGGTGGTCTCGTAACACCTCGGCTCTCAGACTGTGACCCAGTAGCTCGAGATCGGCTGGATCTTGACTGAGAAAAACTCTGTACGCGCCGGTCCCTAGGTACTGCCGCCTCATAATGCCGCCTATAGTACTCTGCCTCTTGGGCTCTCAGCACCAGCTCTCTCAGGGTGTCTCTCATGGGACCACCCGTTGCTGCTCTCTGCATGCTGGCCACCACCTCCTCCACTCATCCCCGCCTCTCTATCTCAGTATCTCACTCAGTAGTCAACTGGGAGATTTGCCGCTGATAAGTCAAAATCTGTGCCTGCAGGCACAGTAATCTGTAACATCCAGATTTGAGCGTCCTCCATATGACTCGGGACCTGAACCCGTAGTGGTACCTGTGCTGGAGGAACCCCTCCCACTCGGCCTTTCCTCAATGCTAGAGGTGGGAGCACATCTGTCCTCCTCCTCTGAGCTGGTCGCACGGCCTCCTCTGCACCACCCACTGTAGCTAACACCTCTCCCCCTCTCTATCCTCCCCTGTCTAACAGCTCTATCCACACCTCTCCTCCCTCTATCTCCCCGCCTCCCTTTGGCTCCTCTACCTCCTCCATCCTCTCCATCATCTCCCTCGTCTCCCCCGTCTCCCTCCTCCTCATCTGAATCAAAGGCTAGCCTCATCTCCTTAGGATCAGAGATCCTAGCCACCGCCTGTGCAGCAAACAAACTGGCAAACTCATCTGTCATCCCTGCATCCTGGATCTCTAGGGCATAGTCCCATATTTGCCCAGCTAACCCCACAAACTCCTCAACCGCCACCGCACTATCAATAGTCAGCCCTCAATCCGCCACATCCTGCTGCCGCCGTGCATATAGGCACACTCCCTAAGGAATACCCTGTTGGTGCCCAAACTGCCTCAAAACTTAGGTAGCCACAAACCTCTCAATAACAAACGGGGTCCTCCCAATCAGGTACCTCATCATAAATACAAAGGGCATCTCCAGCCCATCCTCAGCCCACACCTCCCATCCTATGTACGGTCTCTAGGTGACTGTATCTATGTCATCCAGCACTCTCCTCCAATGCTCTAGTTTGCCCAGCTTGCGCTGGACAACTAGGCCCCTGTATCCATAGGCATAGGCACATCCTACGGGCCTATCCCTGTTTGCTAGTGGCCTCGCTGCTGGAATGTGCTCCCAGCACCATACTTGTAATAGGGTCACGCCAGCTGACAAGCTACCGTAATCGAGGTATACTACCTCATGCAGAGCCCTGTATAAATGAGCCAGCATCGCTAACCCCCATGCAAACCTTCGGCCCTATGTGACTATCTCCTCCAAAACCAGCCCCCATCCCACTGAGAATCCTTTTGACCTATGATCAGGACAAAGGAATCCCCCAATGAATCCTGTCAGTACGAATGGCAGCGGTGCATAATCTAGGTCTAGAAACTCCTGCCATGGAATCTCATAGCCACAGACTGTATCATCCTGGAAGATACACCTCAGTGCCTCTGTGCCACCCTCCTCTGACTGCTCATATGGTAGTAGTGCACCTACCACCGGAATGTGCAAAATCCGGTAACAGTCCTTAGGAGTGACTGTCATCTCTCCTGTGGCAAAATGGAAGGTGTTCGTATCACTGTGCCACCTCTCTGCCAAAGTTGTCAAAAGCCCCCGGTTCACAGTGAACCGAGGCATATCCAAGAGTCAGGTCAATCCACATCTCTCAATAATATCCAAATCAGCCTGCGACAACCGCGGTATCAATGTCCACGGTCTGGGAAATCTCTCCCGTGACTGTACCACACCCAATCGCTCCTATCAACAAGCAAAACAAATCCAATATCGGTTTCCACATCAAAACACAGATATCAAAATCAAACTTACATCAACAACATGAAACAATTTGCTCATCTATATCAAAGTTCAAAATCCTATCATTTCATATCAACTTGTAAAACAACTCAAGTTCTCAAAAACCATATCAAAACTTGTAAAACAACTCAAGTCTCCACAATCACATAAACTTGTAAAACAACTCAAGTTTCCCACCCATATCAGCTTGTAAAACAACTCAAGTTTCCAACCCATATCGGCTTGTAACACAACTCAGGCTTTCACACACATTGAACTTGAAACAGAACACGCAAATAAATCATATTTTGATCAATACAACACATTGATATCTATACATAACTTGGAAAATCGCCAATCAAAACAAGTTATATCAACACTCATATTGGATAAAAGCATAACATCATGACAAGCAAGCCACACAAATTTTCAAATCGGCCCCTCCTACAAATTTTTTTCAGATGTGCTAAATAGATCCTCAATGCGCTAAATAACTCCCACGCGCTAGGTTGTCTCTCCTATATGCTATTCTTTCTACCCTATGCGCTAGGTAACCCCTACGCGCTAATCTTTTCCCCCCATGCACCACCTAACCTACCCTATGCGCTAGAATGTCTCTATGCGCTAATCTATCCATCCTAGGCGCTACCTGTCTGGCCCTATGCGCTAGGTTAACCCTACGTGCTAAACCCCCTTACCTATGCGAACCCCTGCGACCCCTATGCGCTAGGTCTACACTATGCGCTAACCTTTTGACTCGACGCGCTACCCAACAGCTGCCATGCGCTATTTTACCTGCACGCGCTAAACTATGAGTTTTATGCACTATCCTATCTAGTTCGGATGTGACCCCTAATATTAAACTTGATGCGCTACTCTAAACTTCGTATGCGCTAAACTAAGCCTTAGACGTGCTAACACGTTACACCCGAACTTTAAAATTCAAAAAATGACTAAAAACGACGAAATAAAAAATCAAAAGAGGGTCAAAAACGTTGACTTATTGGTGGTCCCCGCACTGCAGGTCTCCGATACCTCCGAACGCGCTTGAACCAGTGTCTGTGATAAGGAATAAGCATTTTCTCTGCAGAGCAAATTCTCTTTCTTCAAAGTCAATAAAGCACAAATAAATCTAAATCAAGCCCTTTTCCCCTTTTATAGGACGAAAATGAAATTAGGGTTAGCCAAATGGACCTGTAATATGGTCGTGGTCTTCCCTATACCAAAACATTTGTAACTTATCGAGAGATGAATCAATTTACACACATTCTACATACACGAAATCATACACATCATCCGCACTTCATCAAATTAAATAAAAAAATTTCAAACAATATTGATTCATCTCCTGAGGGGGCATCATCACATCAAATCAAATCTGGGGAACGACTGGCAAATCATAAGAGCGACACAAAAATTGCATTTGATCATAAAATCATGATAAGGCATCATTTTCTTTGAAATAACATGTGCACACACGTCACTTCAAAGAGGGGCAAAATGTAGACGTATAAAAATGACCATATTCCTAAATGAATATTTTATGTTCATTTCTCTATTTTAATTAAATCCAATTTAATTAAATTATCCACATTCTTCTATTTTATTAAGTAAATTACTCAATTTATTTAAATAAAATTCACTATACCCATTTAATGAATAAATCATTTTATTCAATTAAATCCCCCTATCCACTTTTAATTAAATTCAAATTTAATTAAATAGTTATCCTAAATTGAATAAATCTAATTTATTTAATTTCCCTAAATTACAACCAAATTGAATTAAATTACTTTATTTCAATTAAATCCTATTATCCCTCCATCCACTTGCAAAATCCCAAACCCCTTTCTAATCCCTTCTAGAATCTTCTAAGCACTTCTAATTAACCTAACCCCTCCTCTAAACTTTGTCACATCCCTAAGCAAAGGGAAGTCACTTCTCAAAAACCTCAAAGTCTTTGATAACCATTAAAGGCTTTCAACCTTCAACCACTAAATTTCTCAAAGTCTTTGATAACCTTTGAAAGCTTCCAACCTTCAACCACTTAATCCCCCAAAGTCTCCAAAAACCATTAATGGTTAACTCAAACCCTCCTACATGGTTAAAACATTTGTTTTGACTCAACCTTTACCCAACCCAAAGGTCTCATCAGGCCTTTAATGCTTTGACCATGATTATCTCTTAATCATTTGCACAAAGGTTTATCCTTGGATTAACTCTTAATCCAGTGGGTAATCCTAACTTAGACTTGACCCTTAGCCTCTAGATAACCATGAGGTCTTCTCGGGCATTCAATTTCTCCAACCCCTTCTTTCAACCCAATCTTATGTTGACACTTGTCACCATTTCATTGGTGCAATTTGCAAACATGGATCCCCAACTTTCAAACTCAACCCTTGATTAAACCATTCAATCTTGACCATCCATTGCCCTATTTTTGCTATAAATAGAGCTCTCACTCCTCCATTTTCATAGATCATCCTCCAAATTTGAAGCATCACACTTATCCTCAAATACTTTCAAGCTTTCATATCATTTTTATGCTCATCATTTTAGCCTCTTTTAAATTAGGAATTAGACTAAATATGCATGTTTAGAATACTCTTTTATCATTTAGCTCAATCATAGACTAAATATATCATGTTAGGATAGTATTCATACTAATTTTGTCATCTTATCATCTAGTTTCTTGCATTTTTAGAATCATACATAGCTTAAAACACATCTTATACTAAAATCTATCGAAGCATCTCTCGTTCTCACATTTGCCATCCCTAAACCATTTTGCTCAGTGATCTGAGAGCAAAACCATTGGTTTGAGGGGCATTGTGAGATAGAGAACCATGGGACCCTCCTTGGAAGCTAAGTAACACGTCGTTACTCCATAGCTTGCATCAAGAAGTCCTGTGTGTGTGTGTGGACTAGTATTTTATTAAATTTTCACATATTTAGTTTTATCAGCCCACTTTTCCCGCATACAAATACAATTTCCTAGGTTCAATGCATCTAGACATATTTTGTAACATGACACAAAAAGAACCGTTAAAGTGTCAACACCGTCAAACAATCAGTGGATGGTAACTCATCACAAAGTATTATTGGTTCATACAAGATATCGGTTTAAGCAAAATACTGGTTACCGGTTTGACAACATGAAGACTGAGAAATATGTGTTTTGCTACTTTGATCCTTCGTACTGCTTGAGATCCTCTAACCACTTGGGGTCAACATACCGCTTCAGATCGGTAATCACTTTCTGCAAAACACCAATAGTCTGAGGACTATAATGTATCATACCGGTTGGAACAAGTACCGGTTAAGCTTTAACTTATACATAAAAGAATGATCTCAATTCAAGTGTGTGTCCATCAATGACAATCACAACATAATCATCAAAAATGACAACAATCTCCCCCTTTGGCATTGATGCCAACACTTAGTAAATTTTGACATCTAAGTGTTTTACAACAAAAATATGCCAGAATCAAAATTACTCCCCCTAAGCATATACCCTATCCTTTTTGAGGAACATACAATGTATACTACTTCTTAACAGAAATAACATGAAAGTATACATCAAAACATTCAAAATTTATACTTCTCCCCCTTTGCCAACAATGACAACAAAATATTACAGACTAACACCTATGTCATTAGTATTAAAAGAATGAGAGTTTATTACAATAAGGAATAAAACTTGTCAAAAACAGATTTAAAGTCCTACAAGAATTGTTTCATAGATAAAGACCAGGACTCAAGTAGGGAGGTGGCTACTTCTTTCTCTGTCTGCATTTGGGAGACCTGTTCTTCCATGTCGTCTATTATGCTCATCTCCTGTGTCGCCATTAAGGAATCCAGATTAAGATAGCACTTCTGAACTATTTGCAGATGTGGGAGTAGAACCAATTGTAGCTCATGCAAATCTCATGACCGAGTGTTGATATCATGCTCTATTTTATTACACTGGATATGAAACCGGTGAATGGTTTTCCCATAAGCTATAAAGGAGTCATATGGCGGCTTGAAGGTGCTCATGTATGACTGTAAATCAGATTGAAGCTTTTGCTTCTGTGCAAGCACATCATCACAGAACAAATGGGGTTGGAAAATCTTGTTGAGTAGAAGATTCCCCTCATCTAGAGCATCCCTTATATCCTTTTGAGCTTTTTGTAGATCGGACCGGAGCTCATTTAACTTTTTCACCAGAGCAATGTTTAGATCTTTTTTATGCTCTTTCTTGGCATTTTCCTTTGCTGCCTCTTCTAGGCTCTGCACCTGATCATCACTACTATGCATTGGAGCTTTAGTTGAGCCAGTGATGAATCAGTATTCAGAAGGTTTGTACTGGGTATCAAACCGGTAAGAGTGTCCACTGCCGCTTGGATCACATCTTGCTCCTTTTTCCTTCGTATCACTTCAAGGCGTTCTTGAGCAACCTTGATGCTCTGCAGTAGCTCCATTTCACTTGTAGACTTGAGGTCAATGAGATTGGTGAGGTCAGCCGGTTTGGCTTGACTACCGGTTGCCTTAGGTGTCTCCATTTGTGTGCTCTTTGCCGCTTATCCTTCCTTGTCCTCCTCTGTTTTCTTCTTTGCCACTTCTCTTCTCTTTTCCTCTTCCTTATCCTCTTCTACCTTCTTCTTTTCTGCTTCCTTCCTCTTCTCCGCTTCCTTCTCTTCCTCTTCCTTCTTCCTTTTCTCTATTTTCTTCCGCTTCTCCTCTTCCTTTTCTTCCTCTTCCTTCTTCCTTTTCTCTATTTCCTTCCGCTTCTCCTCTTCCTTTTCTTCCTCTTCTTTGTTTCCTTCCACTTCTCCTCTTCCTTTTCTTCCTCTTCCTTCTTCTTTTCCTCTACTTCCTTTCTCTTCTCCTCTTCCTTTTCTTCCTCTTCCTTCTTATTTTTCTCTGCTTCCTTTCGCTTCTCCTCTTCCTTATCCTCTTCTTCTTTCTTCTTCTTTGCATCTTCTTGTTTCTTTTTCTCTTCATCCTCTTCTCTTTGTTTCTTCTCATCCTCTTTTCTCTTCTCCTCCTCTTTCTGTTTTTCCTCATCTTCTTCCTTTTTCTTCTTCTTTGCCTGTTCCTTTGCTATCTCCTATTTGTCTTCTTCTTGCTTTTCAGCCTATTCAGCCTGCTTCTCCTGTCATGTTGCTTCAGATGGAGTGCCCTGAGCAACATCTTCTACCTCTAGAGCATCGACATCAATGGTGTTGATAGGTTCAACAACCGGATTTCCTTCATCATCAAACACTTCATCCAGTTCTGTCACTGCCGGTTCTTGCTCAGCCTTCTTGCTAGCTTGAAACACTTTATGCGTATGAACCCTTGTTGATATATGTAGATGATTGTCTTTTTCAACATCATCAATTCTTCCTTCCAACAACCAGAGTCTTCTTCATCTGGTGAAGAAGAGTCCTTTATTTTGGTTGATGACATCAAATAACTCTGAATTGGACAGGTCGGGAAAGTATTGAGCAAAAAATTTCTCCCTGATTTCCCAGTCTTTCTCTATGGCAATGCGCCATTTATTATCTAGGGACTTATACAAAGAATCCGGTGTCTCAGATCTAATTTCTGAGGGTGAACGGTCATTAGCACATAAATACTTTATTATTTCTAGCTCTACTTCTTCATTCTCATCATCATTAAAGTCATCAAAATGATCTACCAAATCATTTAACAATTTTATTCTAATATTTTTAATTGTTCTTTGACAATGTGTCAAAGGTTTGTAGGAGGAAATATCAATATTTACCGGTGCAGACGATGCCAGTTCATTCTTTGTATTTTTTCTTGACTGTCTCACCTTCTTGGGTTGTTCCTCGGACACTGTTTCTTCTAAGTCCGGTGAGTTGGTTTTAGTCTTCCTCTTCCTCTCAAAGACTTTAGCAAGTGCCGCTTTCGGTTTCTTCTTAGTCGGTGACCGCTTGGTCACTTTAGGATTGGCTGTAGTAACTGGTGCCAATGTTGAAGGCACTGCCTTTCCTTTCTTTGCCGCTGGTTCTATGATCGGTGCAACCCTTTCAAGATAGGTGTTGGTTCTCTTCTTCTTCGGATTAAGAGGTGAGGCAATAAGGGTAGAGGCATACCCGTCCAGCATATCATTCATCACCTCATAGCCCATAGGCTCCACTTCTTTCTCTCTAGGCTCAACGACCTCCATTATGCATTGATCCACTTTGATGATAAAACAGATGTCCTCTTCATATTTCTTGACTATCCTCAGGCTCATCTTGCCTCTGAATTCATCAAAGTACCTGTTCAGAACTTCAAGGTAGCCGGTTCCAACTGCTTACAGGATTTATTTGATCTGCTTGGTAACTAGTTGGTCCGCAGACCACTGAATATCTCCCACTTCGGGGAAGTAACAAAAATAGTCCTACTAGAAGTTATCCAAACTTGAATTTTAATGCATTATCCTGTTTGATTTATTTAAGATTCAACAGGATTTGCCTTTGCATACCGGTGTAGAGGTCAAATGATGCATCTTCCTTGATCATTCGGTAGGCAACATTTACTACTGCAACAGATACAGAGTTGATTCTGCTGGCAGAGAACATCCGTTATCCAATCACCATGCACACATATTTCACAAGGTCATCCTTGATGGTATTCACCATCATTCCTCGTGAGTTACTCACTGAACCGGTGAGCTTGGTCATTCTGGTTTTGATGATCTTCCTCAGGCCTGGCACTTCACCGACATTGCAGAAACTAGTGACGGCATGAACAACTTGTGGTGTTATATCATACGTTCTCTCTAGGTACATCTTGTCACCATGAACTCTGCTCAGGATGATCCTAATATGGTCATCTGTGAAATCCTCTAGGAAGTAAACCGCATTGTGAATTTTCTTCTTCTCCAAGATGTTGTACTCCGGTTTGATCTTCTTATCTTTTCCACAAAATAAACCTAGTTGTGAGTGGATCGCTAGAGACCCTAGGTCTTCAATCTTACAATCTATATAATCGGAGATTCCCTCTTCTACTATTACTCCAGTAGGAACTTGTGACAGGGCATTCTATTTAGACTTGCATTGAATGAAGCTTACTAAATCGACAAATTCACTAGAGCTAGTATGAGGTGCGGAAGCCATGATTAAAACTAAAAACTTGAGAAATACCTCTTGGAAATTGTGAATTTAGGGCTTTCAGATTCTACTTCACCTCACACTCCATCGGTTGCAAAATCACCGCTTTGCTTTCTTCTCTTGACCGTTTGCAATTTGCTTTCCTTCAAGGTTTCCAACTTTCTCTGAATCACAACACAAATCACTTTATCGTCGCTCTGCACTTGAAAACCTTCTTCGCTTCGAAAAATGATAGTGAGAAATGATTTGAAAAACTCCTTTTAAGCATATTCCTCACCAACCATAATTAATGCTCCATCATTAGGGCGTAAACCCTAATTTGCCTTTTACCATTTTCGGTCTTCTGCCAAATTATAGGTATCGCATACTAGTTAAGGTCTTTTACTAGTGTAAACCGAGGGTTTGAAACATTTCACCATTTTCTCCCCCTAAGCTTTTCTGATGCTTAGTTTGTCGGTTCTTTTATTTCCACACTAGGTGCAGAAACTGATTCTTCTTGTACCGCCGTTGGTTTCTTCTTCCAGGTTTTGTTCATATCCGCTTGAACAGTGTCAATATCAATATTTCCTTTCGAAGTGACTGGTATATCATCTGATATGTTCTTTCTTGATCTGCAGAGTTTGGCAATGTGACCTAGTTTGTTGCAGTGATAGCAGACCAATCCAGGTGCTCTCCAAGGTCCATTATTCATGTTGCCATTCTTCCTCCTGCATGTTGCAGTAGTGTGACCATGATTATGACAGGTTAAACAGTTTGCTCTCCATCTGGTTGTCGCTTGATAGCCACCATTTCTTGACTGATGATTGAAGGCATTAAATCGGTTGTGATTCCGGTTCACAAAAGGTTCAGGACCAGCTCCTTGAGTCCTCTGAGGATATCTTCCAGTGTTGTTTATAACAGACCTGCATTCAAATGCTCTATGCCCAAACTTGTTGCATGCATAATAGTTACTTTTGAATTTATAGGATCTAGGCTTATCATTTAGAAAATAAGGAAAATTATTGTAAGCCTTACTCCTACACAAATTGGTAGTATGTCCTTCTTTAAGACAGTTAAAGCAAACAGGTTTAAACCTTTGCTTACTTTTATCCTTTGATGTCGATTGTTTCTTTGATGCTCCAGCACTTGTACCAGAGGTCTCACCTTCCTCATGACTGAAATAACTAAGTCCATCAGTATTCTTGATAGGTTTGGTAGATTCAAGCTTTTTCTCTAGCTTGACAGTACTCTTGTTGAACTTAGCAAGTATTTCCTTTGACTCAGAGAGTTCTTTGGAAATAGCAGCATTTTTTTCCATCAAGTTTTCATTTTTCAGAGATGGCAATGTTCAGTTCTTCTTGCATGTCTTCCTTTTCCACTTTGCTCGCATGGAGTTGAGAAGTTAGGGCACTGATCTATTGCTTCAGCTTGGAGTTCTCATGATCTTTGTCTTTGACCAGATCTTCAGCTTTCCTCCGATTCTCAAGCTCTTGACACATTCGAATAGTTAGTCCTTCCAATTCTTTTCTCAAGTTGGAATTGGATTCATTTAGCTTTTCTAATTCTTGAATCAGGGCTTCCATGTTTGCTTCATCAGAAGAACTATTTTTAGATAGCTCCATCAGTTTTTTAGCATGTTCTCTCCTCTTTGCTTGAGATGCCTTATATTTGACCATAAGATCATCATAGGCTTGCTCAAACTGAGTGAGTTGATGAGTAAGCTCCCTCAATGTATATTCCCCCATATCTCTTTCCAAGTGGTTAAACTTATAGAAAAGTTGGCTCTCATACCAATTGATGAATACTAAGAGGGGGGGGGTGAATTAGTATGCCAAAAATCTTAGTACTTAGCACTTTGCTATACTAACAGTAAACCGGTAAAATAGTTTAGCAGACAAATCGGTTAGCACACATGCAAACCAAATAGAAAATAATGCATTCACCCATAGAAGCACAAACACCATAACACAAGAGATTTTGACGTGGAAATCCAAATGGGAAAAACCACGGTGAGATGGAACTCACAAGTAACTATTTGCAGAATAGGAACCAGACCGGTTAAGGTCATACAATGTTCTATACTAGAATAGATCCTGTTAGTAATCTCAATCTCTGTTAGGAGATAAGTCTGATTAAAGACTACCTTGCTAGAAGATTTTAGATCCACAGATGTGAACCACCTTGTTAGAGGATTTACAAAAGGCTTTTGGGCCTACCCGGTTAAGGGCTATAGACTTGTTGAAGATGTGAATAATCAACAAGTGAGTGATCTAGCTAATAGCACAGATTGCTTGATTAGATCCTTGATAGCTCATTCCTAATGCATTCCTGCATTACTTCAGTCTTCTACACATTCATACTCTCTAACTCATCAACCACCTTAAACCCTAGCAACAACATCAACAACCTAAAACCCTAGACATGATGTCCTTATAAAAGAATCTGATTTCATGTCGGTCCAATAGGGTTACAATACAATTTCCTAGGTTCAATGCATCTAGACATATTCTGTAACACGACACAAAAAGCACCGTTAAAGTGTCGGCACTGTCAAACAATCAGTGGATGGTAACTCATCACAAAATGTCGGTTGGTAACTCATCACACAGTATTACCGATTCATACAAGATGTCGATTTAAGAAAAATTCCGGTTGCCGGTTTGACAACATGAAGACTGGGAAATATGTGTTTTGCCACTTTGATCCTTCGTACTGCTTGAGATCGTCGAACCACTTGGGGTCAACATACCGCTTCAGATTGGTAATCACTTTCTACAAAACACCAATAGTCTAAGGACTATAATGCATCATACCGGTTGGAACAAGTACTGGTTGAGCTTTAACTTATACATACAAGAATGATCTCAATGCAAGTGTGTGTCCATCAATGACAATCACAACATAATCATCAAAAATGCCAACAGTTAGTAAATCTGTTATACTGGTTAACTGCTAAACTGTTTAAATGTTTGAGTTCAGTAATTTTTGGTATACTAATTCACCCCCCCTCTTAGTATTCATTAGTAAGGCTAGCCCTCCAAAAGAGTTCACAAAAATACAAAGAACTTGCTGATAAGAAGAGGAGGAATGTACAATTTCAGATTGGTGATATGGTGTGGGTGTACCTGAGAAAAGAAATATTGCCAAAGGGGAAGCATACAAAGTTACTCATGAAGAAAGTGAGTCCTTGCAAGGTTTTGAAGAAACATGGGTTGAATACCTATGAGATATCCCTCCCCTCTAACCTTGGTATTTCTCCTATCTTTAATGTTTGTGATCTAACACCCTATAAAGGGCATGTTGCTGCAGGTACAGAGTTTCATGTTGAGGAGATTCAAGAGGACATTGCTGATATACCTCCTCATGCACCAAAGAGGCCTGAAAAGATGATTAATGAAAAGGTCATTAAGAAGACCAGAAATAAAGAATACAAACAATCCCTTGTGAAATGGGTAGGACAACCTATTGAAGAGGCAATATGGATGGATGAGGCAAGAATTCTGAATCATGGCACTTCATTGGACCAACTTATCTCATGTGAAAATGAGATCAGCCCACCCTGGAAGTATGGTGCAGGGGCACAAGCCTCAATTTCATAATTTGTTGATTGAACACTTCATTTTTTTGATATAAACATGTTGGGAAGGATCAAAGAATCCTTTGTTTATGTTTTGTTTTATAATAAGGTCCTAATTGTCCATTTTGTAAGGCCTAGTGGCCTAAGGTGCATTATAAACCCTATGGTCAACTATGGTCAAAGGGACTTAGGATGACTAGAATTAGGAAGTCAAAGTTTTTTTGGTCTATTTAGATCCATTTCAATATGTTTAGGTCCCTAGGTTGATGATAAAATTAGCTTGAATGGCAAAATGCAAAAATGTCAAAAATTGACAAAAGTTGTCAATTTGTAAAGCAACTTTTCAAAAAGTTGTTGTAATTGGTTGCCCAACGTTAATAAAAATATTCAATCAGTTTTAACATGTTGGGAAAACTATATAATGCCTCAACAAACTCATGTGGGGTTTGTTGTGGGTGAAAATTGTAAAAATTGCTATTTGAAATCAATAAAATCTGCATTTTTGCTGTAATTTTGCTGCAAAATCGCTTTGTACGGATCTGTACGGCCTCCAATGTGAAAAATATTTTCATGGGAAGATAGGTGGTTGCGTTACCTTTCATTTGAGCCAAGGGAGAGGTTCTTAAGTGGAGTATTGAGGGAGAAAAGGCACTGCAAACCTCTGCAACCCGTGAAAGTGCCCTAGGCTAGGGTTTTTACTTTCTTTCCTCATTCCTACTATTTTAACCATGGGAAAAATATGATTCTTGGTTAGATTGAGGATTGGGGAGTTTATTTTAAGATTCAAAAGGTTTTAGACCAAAAGGTTGCAGTTTGGGTGAGATTTTGATAAATTTGGCCAGGCATCTCTATGTGACTGGTTGTGGGAATTGAATAAAATTCATGAACAATCCCCAAAACTTTAGTTTTAATGCAAACAATAAGCTATAACTTGGTCTTTAGTGATTATTTTGATACCCCAAGTTGATCCAATAGTTGGTTTGGCGGAGTTGCAGGTTTGGGAGGTAGTTCCTTTGTTAAGTGCTTAAATTAGCCCTTCTAGCCATAGATGAGGGTTCATTAGAAATGGTACTTGCAAGAGGTTCCAAAATCTCTCCTTTGGTAGAAAGTGTTTTCCTAGTTTGGTTATCAAAAAAATCAAATAATTTTGGCCTATCCTTTAGATTTTTGGGTGGGAAGCCAAAAAGTGAGTTTTGAGGGCTACTAGGTCTAAAGAGCCAAATTGCACTTTGTGACTTTTGGGACTTGAACAACCAAATCAAAGGGTGTTTGGAATCATTTGAGTTTTTAGGAACCTATTGAACCTATCTTTATCCTTTTTAGGCTTATCAAACCATTTGGAAGGGTTGTAAGCAATTTGAGTCTTTTTGAGCACTTTTGCTTGTGGGATTTGAAACCAAACTTTGATAACCTTTGCATATTTTCCCTTTGTGGGGTTATGGAAATGAAAATAGGTGACATGGGATGTTGAATTGATACTCTTAAAGGTGTGAGGCTTGGTTTTAGTGAATCCTTAAAAGGAGGGTTTGTTGTTTGGTTGAGCAAGTGAGTAACTTGGAGCATTTTCAAGTTGTTTGAACCATACCTCTACATCAAATCACATCTATTACATTTAAATAAATGTTAATTTATTTAAATAACCTTTATCCTCCACCCACTTTTATTTTCCTACAAATGCAAGTTGCACCAATATTTTAAATAAATAAATCCTATTTATCCTCACCCACTTGAAACCTTTAATGGCTTCCTTCTAAGAGTCTCATCAAGCCTTTAATTGTTTCCCTTAAAGTTTTCAAACTTAATGGCTTCTCTTAAAGTCTTCAAACCTTTAATGGTTTCTTTTTAAAGTCTTCTTAAGCCTTTAATGGTTTCCCTCAAAGTCTTCAAGCATTGAATGCTTTATCCCCCTTTTTCTCATTTAAATAAATTAAGATTTATTTAAATAAAATCCAAAATTCACATTCACATTTAAATAAATTAATATTTATTTAAATATCTATCCAAATGCAAATTGCACCATTTAATTGAAATAAATGATTTTATTTTAATTGTGTTGGTAAACGGATTTGTTGCTTTAATAAATTTTCTTGAAAAACTTTGTTTTGCCCTATAATTAGCAACAAAGCGTTCACAATAGTTGAAGAATCACAAAGAAATGGTAATTCTTCTCTGCGTTTGAGAGGGGCAACTCCCTTGTGTAATGGGGGTATTTGGATTTTTCAAAAATTTAAAGAATGAACAATAAAGAAAGATTGAATGCCAAATAAGGTATGAATCTAGATTAAAATAAATTCCATATAATCAAGTTTGAGATACCACAACTTGAAATAAACTTCTTCACATTCAATGTTAAAGGGAAAGCATTAGGTAATCATCAATTAAACATAAGAACATTGATAATAACCCATGAGAATAAGTTGAACACACATCCAAATTGATCTCTATTGCTTAATTTCTTGAATAATACTATCCAAGTCTCTCATACAAAGCTTGTGAAAAAGTGGAATCCCCTCACATTGAATAATAATGAGGTATATATATAGGTGAAGTGGTAACCACCTGAGGTAACTACCCTAACCACCTTTATAACTACTTTATAACTTCCTCAACTACTTGAAATAACTTCCTCAACTTTGGGAGAAATAACTACTTAGAATAACTACCCAAAATGAGAACTTAGGATAACTACCTCATATGAAAAGAGCCAAGATTATCCTTTATTACAATACAGAAATAGAGATGAGAGAAAGAAAACTCGATCATGAGAGTTATTTACAAAGAAAGACAAAAAAATGATGCGAGTAACACAACAAAAATGAAGACTATACAAAATGCAACTCTACACTTATTCTAAGCTAACTCCTTGCATTGCCAATGAGGCTGTCGTTTCTGTAGGCACATTATGTTATCCAGGTCCTTTGTCTCTGAAGATTCTGAAAAGTCAGATGGCTGAAGTGACAGATTTTCCTTTGGGAATTAGGATGTTGGC
This sequence comes from Cryptomeria japonica, assembly GCF_030272615.1. Taxonomy (NCBI): domain Eukaryota; kingdom Viridiplantae; phylum Streptophyta; class Pinopsida; order Cupressales; family Cupressaceae; genus Cryptomeria; species Cryptomeria japonica. The sequence continues at coordinate 203,714,643 of NC_081405.1, read as the reverse complement.
TATCCTCATTTTCCATGTCTTCAAGTTTCTATGAATGCCACTTAGTTCTGTCACCATGCTAAGTATCTGAGACATAGAGATTCTCAAGGAAGAGTAAATATCAATCAATTTTTCCATGGTATTTTCATTGAAGTTTGTCCTGTTAAAAAGCTGTTGATCTACCATTTCCTGGAAGCTATTCTGTAACACCTGCAAATCTTCCATCAATGTCACATCTGGGAGAAGAGTAGTGAGTTGTCCTTGGAGTTTGGTACACACTTGATCACATAAAAGCATGAGCTTTTCTAATTCTGATGAAACTTGATCTATGATCACTAGTTTCCAGTTAATGATTTCTATCCATATTTCTAGATAATCTTTTTCATTACTAGGCAGGATTTTCTCAGTTGCAAGGGTGTCCATTCCAATTTCTATCATTTGTTTGAAATCATTCACAATTTCCTTCCAAGTTGTTTCCTCTTTCTTGACATTCTTCAAGTCTTGCTCAATAGTATTTTTCTTTATTAAGGCCTCATCATGGATAGATTTTGCTTGGACTAGGAAATCACATGCAAGAGCTTTGACCTTTTCTACCCAACCTTCAATTACCTTTCCATAGGCTTGGTACTTTTGAAGATTATCCATAACATTCCTTTCAATTTCTCCTTCTGGTATCAATATAATTGGTTGACGATCTACACTTAGTGGCATAGTGGAGGTATCAACCACGGATTTCAAGTAAGAAGACAAAGTGTGCACTTGTTGTTTCAATTGATCCTTGGATTGCTTATCCTTTTCAGTTCTCTCCACCATTTTGGCTGCCATCGCATTAAAGTTCTGAATATTAGACTCATGAGAAGAAGGTCCCATATCAATCTTTGTCACAACAAAGTCCGCAGAGGTGGCGTCATTTGTATCCTTCTCAGATATGGGTTGAGCAATCTCTAAGCACATATTCTTTGAATTTGGATCAGTCTTTATTCTTGAGGATACTTTGAATTTCTTCGGTTTTTCAGCTCTTCCAAAAAGATCAGATATGCTACTAAATTCAGGTACCACTAGCTTTTCTACCTTCCTCTTCTTCAATAGACTTTGTTCTAACCATGGGAAAGAAGAATTTTCTGTAGACTCTTGGATGATTTCTTGTCTTGCTACCAGTGTTGTTGTCACCTCTCTGATTTCTTCAAATTGATCGCTTGAATTGCTTGGAAATGATGAATCCATGACTAAAGTATTTTGTTGTGCTTCTTGTCGTAGGGATTCAATAGGAACTGAGGGAGATATGGAATGCATTCCATCATCAAATCTTATGTCATCCAGAATTTCCACTGGAACTTGATCCTTTACTTGACTTGCAATGGAATTTTCTTCTATGTCTTTTGCTCTAGATTTCTTCCTCTTTTGTCGAGGTTCATCACCACATGTGTTCTAAAGATTGTTCCTCCTTGGAGGGTCTTCATCTCCATCACTTCCTTGAGTATTCTGGTAAGAAGGAGTATCCCTAGCTGGAGTATGGGAAGAATGCAGTGATGTAGAGCTCTCAAGCTGACTTCCTTTCCTTCTTGGAGTTTCCTTTGTTGGTCTGGTAGCAGTCATTTGAGTAATCTTCTTCTTAATCCAGGCTTCAGAATTCTTGATTACAAAACTTGTTCTTTCTCTAACATCTCTCATTTCTAGATCTACCCAATTCAAATTGGGAAGTGGCTAGGACTAGACTTGCTCAAAATAGATAGGATCAATCAAATCAGATCCATCATCTTCAATGCCTTGTATGGTCCAATCCATCTTGAAATAATTCATTTGCTTCAAATTCAACCTTGTCCAATCTCTTTTTCTAACCTCGAACTCATCTTCGCAATCCTCCCAAAAGTCTTCGAGATTAGGAAAATGAAAATAGCCAGGACCTAACTTTAAGCTGCTCTTGACATAATCCTTGCTATCAAAAGGGAACCTCATCTGGTATGGATACAAATTGATCTTGGATAAATCTTTTTCTGTCTCATCTGCTCTTGAACTTGAATCACACCTATAGTGCCCGAGACAAATGGGAAAGGCTACCCCTTTATTCTTTCTATCTCTACATTTCTTTTGAACTGAAACCAATTGCCGACAAAGCTCAACTAAAATGAGCTTATCATCAACATATCTGGGTAGCTTGTGTGGGTAACCTTCAAATCCTCCTACTCGAAGATAGGTAAATCTTGAAAACTGGATGAAGAAACTTCCATATTTCTTTATCAATTTAGCGGCTTCCTTTGATATTCTAGTGGCAATGTCTCCTTGTAATAACCTTACTGCCCACATTGTGAAAGCATCATTCACCCGCCTGAAATACACAAAGCTTTCCTCAAGTTGCAATTGCTTTTAATAATGGTAAACTTGAGTTTCTTGATTTAGGACACCATTAGTACTTAACCCTGGTCATGACCTCAAATTAGCAATAGCATATATCAAGTAAGAGATCATATGGAAGCGTTGACTTGTTTTGAAGTGCACTAACTGGTCATGTATGCAGTTGCTGATGAGATGGCCCCAGTCAATGAATTGCTTACTGACAGAGATGACTGTTATGAAGAGATACATCCACATTTCAAACTCAGTGGAGTCAGAACTTTCTGTCACTCTATGGAGTAACAAAATCAAGTAACAAATCTCTTTGATGAAAAGAGAACGATGGAGTGTTTTTGGAAGTTGAGACTGTCCTCCCCGTGGCACAACCATCCATTCTTTAGCCAGATTGTTGAGGCATTTGCTTCTATTATCGCTGAAGTATTTGTAAGCTTTTTGCTTATCGATGTGAGTGAACTTTTCCTTATATGGCAAACGAAGAATAATAGCTATTGAAATTCCATCAAGTTTGGCCATTAAGGATCCGTCTGCAGCTCTTATCTCTCTCGCATCTGGATTATATCTTTTTGAGCATTCTAGTACCAAATCTGTACATTGAATTGATATGGGAAAACATGCTGCTTCAATCAAGCCGCTTCCTGCCACTCTACATGACAACTTTGATCTGTCGCCTTCCATGAAGAACTTTTTGATTTCTTGCAAATTAATATGCCCAATCTTGGTATCATGAACCTCTGGAATCATGGTGGTGATCATCGAGGCATACTCATACTCTTGAGCCTTGTATTTCCTGTTGATGTGTTTTGCAGATTCTTATACTAAGAAGTTCTTAAAGCATCTTGTTATTACCAATTGCAGCAAATTAAACAATGTTTAAAAATATCTCTTGACTCCCTCTTATCCCATAGGTTTGAAAACTTGAAAGATCATTTAAAACAATATCATGCTACTGCTAGAATCATTGCATTATGTTTCTTTGAGATAATTTATTAAATAAATCATATCTCTCATTCTCCATATTTCATGGTATATGACACAACTCCTTCAATTTGTATTTGAAAAGAATACTCATAACATATTTAAAGCTCTTTGAGATAGCGAGCATGGGTTTTGAAGTAAACCGACCCAATATTCTTCAATGCATGAATGATATTGATTTGAACTAAAACTTACACAAGTTCTTCTTTAATCAATGTCGATGTCCCATATCCTACAGGGACACCCGAATCATAATCATGGTGTCCTATATCGTGTTGATCAAACCACATTTCAAGAACCTAAACCCCGCCACCAGTAGCTCGAGTTCCCCTCCCCCGAGCAACACATCAACAGACCCGGGTGATCATACGCCCCAGTCAGTGTCCAATCCGATAAGGATAGGAGTGATAGGAGTTTTAGAGGGGGGTAACCAGCACGCTAGAGAGTTGTTTTCTCATAGGGCATGTTCCACTCGAACCACCGTTGTAAGGTGACATCTTCTCTGAAATGCTGCAAGTAATATCATCGATGGCTAAGGAGAAACAATATCGCCTAAGGTGGCGGAATACACACTGCACTTTTCTCAAACTCTTATCAACATATTTACATCGCGTAGCAATAACAATCATGTGCTGAGAATGACAACCATTTCTTTAAGATTATTTCAATCAAACTATCTATTTCACCGAGCCAGAGGATTCATGCAATGCTCATGTAAACAGAGATGCACAACATACATTCTTCTATCTTGCATATCATCGATAATCTGCAGAATACACATCAAAACATAATACTTCATCTTTGACGTTTGCAAGTGCAAGTGGAGTTAGGGGGCACGATAGCATGAATCTTTATCGGCATGCAAAGCAAATGGCAGAAGTAGTTAGAAAACCGGTTTTCGCCTTCCTTCCTGGCCACGTGGTAGGCTTCTTCCACCAACTGGGGTTTCAAGCAAGCTTGGTGTAGCGATTTTCCAGTTAGAAAAGTATCGGCATGTTAGTCAACTTTGCCAAGTTGCCAGTAGCAACCAGAACATAACTTAAAACTGTTAGTTGGTTATTGATATTTATATTCGGCTTGTTTATCCTTTTGGTCAACTTGTCGATATCTTTCATGCATAAGTGAGTTCGATGCAGTTTCCGATTTGAATGGAGAGAGAACTTCAGGTTTGAATGCAGACTGAATGCTCAGCATACGTATCGGCCAAGGCATTGCAACTACAAAAATTGATAAAAATATCTGCAAATGTACATTCCTAAATGAATCGAAGAGGTGTTGAACCATTGGGCAGTCAAGAGTTGATATGTAACATGAGTTTGCCGACAGTTGGGAAGAATGTTCAACGTAACGACTCCACCGCTAGCCCGAGAGTAAGATTCAATAGGCATTGGACTCCAAAGAAGCCGGGTGTCAATGCTCTACATTTTCAATTCGAAGTCTTCCATTTTGACATCAGTGGAAAGAATATTTGAAAATAATTTGGTTTTACACCGACCAATTACATCAACTTGAAAATTTCTAAAGACTTCTTAATTTTAACAAATCGATTTGTGCATATTCTACAATCTTTGCTTGTCATGAGACCACATTTCTTTGAGTTATGTCGCCAAACTGTCCAAGAACCATGTCTACATTGTCAAATGATTTCAATGCTTTGTCTATGATTCCTCATTTTGCATACACGCCGACTAGAGCAATTCCAACAATAATATATGTGTGTTGCATTCTTTATTTCATTGGTGGGTTCTTGAAAAACCATTAATGGCCGATAGATAGAACTCATCGAACCACTTACCTTATTCTTTGCGGCTTCCATCATTGGTTTGCATAAACATCTTCGGCAACTTAGAAGTTATTATCAAAATATCAAATTGTTTTGAAATGATACCGGTGACTTTTTTTTTTTTTAAAAGTAGCACAAGCAACCATTAAGTTTTCTTCAAATGTTTTTTGGTGCCTTTGGAAACTAGACAAAATTTGCTGATGGATAAATGAAACTTTGGAAACATGCCACATGCAAGTATATTGGCCCTTTTTGAAAGTAAACCAGCTCGCAGATGATGAATTTCTCACTCGAAAGTGTTTTAACAAACCTCCAACTTTGCAAACTTAGGTGAATTGTCGATGATGGTGCAAATAGAATGAGATTGCCAACCTACCGCAAATACATATCGGCCCCTTCATCCTTCACTCTAACTCGTCAGTGTATCCTTCTATTGTCGAAGTTTTCCACATAGGCAGTTTCATGTATGCTTGTTAGTTGATTGAATTGGCTTATTTTATTCTTTATTCAGCTCAGCAGTAGGCCGATTGGAGTTAACCTTCTCTTGCTATTGGCATTTGATGAACTTTCCACAACTTGTGTTAGAAACTCAAGTCAATTTGGCAATAAAGACCAATCCAACATATCTTTGTCCACACTTGGAATTGATTCCACAAGTACTTGAAATGGAACATTGTCTTGAACGAGATGAATACTCATTACCATGATGTCTAACAAAATAAAAGTTTTTTTTTTGTTTTTGGAAACTCTTTATATCAACATGATTCCATTCTTGGATGATAGGAAACTTTCTAGGCGAACATTTATCATACGCAAGATTTCAAAGGCCAAAATTTCAAAATTTTCTAATTTTAAAATTGGGGTTGACAAATTGAAAATCCCAAATTCCTCCCACTTGCATTCTCCTACAAAATCCACTTGCATGCCTAAACCCCTTCTAGATTCTTCTAATCACTTCCAATTTAGCTTAATCTTATCATAATCATTGTCACATTCCTAAATAAAAGGAAGTCACTTCTCAAAAACCTCCAAAGTCTTCAATAACCATTAAAGGCTTTATGTCTTCAAATGGTTAACCTCTAAAGTCTTCCAAACTATTAAAGGCTCTTACATAACCATTTATGGTTAACTCACCTTTGACCTTTGGTTAGAGACTTTCCTCTAACTTAACCATACTTTTAACTCATGGATCTCTTCAAAGAATTTATTTCTTTGAATAAGGTAACCATTTAACCCTTGCACATTCATTTATCCCTTGGATAAAAGGAGTATCCATTAACCTAACCCTAACCCAACCCCCCAGGGTAACCATCATGTCCCCTCAAGCATTTAATGCTCGTTATCTCTCCTCTCAAGCCTCCTCATGGTGACACTTGTCAACATGGGATTGGGTTGAAAGTGTCACATGGATTGAAGATCATTCAATCCTAACCCTTGTTAAGATTACTCAATCTTAACCATCCAACTCCCCATTTCTTCTATAAATAAATCTCATTTCCTTCATTATCATCATCCCAGGTTTTTGCATCCAAGTTATGCTATTTTCTTGTGTGTAGGTTATCAAGGAGTCTCATTTGCCTCTCTTTTCAAGGTTAAGCATTTAGGAGCATTCTAGTATTAGAATTATCATGTTAGCATAGCATATCATGTTAGCATAGTATAATAGCATTATCATAGCATGTTAGTTTTTTTTTATCATAACTTAGTATTATCATAGCATTATCATGTTAGGATAACATATCATACTAGCATAATCTTCATTTTAATCTCATCATCTTGCACCATATCATGCTAAGATCTTAGTTGCACTTGCATTTAGATCTTTTATCATATATCCATCATTTTTGAGGTAGTAATCCTAGAGATCAAGTGCTCTTCCAAGCTGAGAGCCACCTTGATTTGAAGGATCCTTGGAGATAGAGAACAGTGAGATGTGCTTAGAGATTTTGTTTCATTTACTTATGTTTTATGTTTCATTGATCTCTAACATAATGTTTCATTGGTGTGCTTGAGTTGTTTGTGTCTTGTTTTGCAGATTCCACACTTTTCAGCATACAATAATAATACAAACATATTGTTTTAGAAATGTGAGTGGATAATATGGTTGTTCAATTTATTATTAAAATTAGATATTGTTTTTTATATTAGAAGGAACAAACAAGGGTGTTGACCCTTAAGATATTGTTGAAATAACTAGACAGTGTATAATAATTGTTTCTAAATGTTATAATATAATTTATTACATTAAATTTTGTGACTTTTCAATATTGAAATCATTGGCTTGAAATTCATGGAGAGCTTCCCTTTACTTTTTTGTAATACATGTAAAGAAATAGGCTTTTACTTCTATTATGATGTTGCAGTCTCTTAGAAGTATAACTTAACACTACATTAATAGGAAATTCTGAAAGCATTATAAAACAATCCACTCAAGTTACACAAGTTCAAGCGAAAAATTTCAACTGGAAGTTTGAATTTCTTATCTAGATTCTCTTTCCCACACCAGAATTTTTCTTTAGTAACACTTACAGTTGTTGAAATATGTTAGTCATATCAAGTTTCGAATGTGCATAGTGTCAATGTCAAGACTTCTTCTAAGCATATTTCTTCTTGTGCGACTATGTCAAGAAATTGATCAAGTATTTATACCCTTTATGATCAATTATAAACCTAATTTTCATAAAGTATTTATACATTCACTTATAAACTTTCTATCAAATTTATAGTTATATAAATTGCTATCAAAATAATGTTACATTTCATTTAGATGCAAGTGCTAGTCAGATAATTAACTTGGACTAACACCAAAAAAAAATCAATTTTTTTTTTTCTTTTTCGAATCCTCCAATAAATAATTGCCAAGTGTTCAGCGGCATAAATAACATACGAAATTGAAATTGCTTTTTAGGCAGTGTGGAATTTTATGATGGTAATGTTGTTGACCACGATACGCTTGTCGCCCACTTGAAAAAATAACGACAAAAAGTTTTTCCTTTATGTGGCCACCATTTGATAATAACACCCAACTTAGGAAAAGTCCCAATATACACGTTTAATACCTATCCTAAGCCCTTCTTTATTCATCTGTCAAATTTGTTATTTGCACGATAGTAAAGTGTCTCATTTTTTCCCCTCCCCACTATGAAAAATTAAAGATAAAGCATACCTTATTCTAACACCCTTAAGTTAATTATCATAGGACACATATACCAAAGATCATTATTACACAACCTTTATGGATAACATTCCACTTCATCTTGTTAGTGGAGAAATAAGATAAAACTTCTCATCTTTGTTTATCAAGTATGTCTAGTCTACATGTATACAATATATCATGAATAAATTTATTTAGTATTTAAATAGCAATATTTTATTTACTTTTGGTATAAAAGTGTAAAGATGAAAGATATATGTTTTGTATTTGTATTATATATTAAATGTGTTCAATGAGTTCAAATTAAATTGATATTCAAAAATATAATTCAATTTTTAAACAATTTTCATATATTATAATATTAGATCTTTACTAATTTCAAAGTTATATGTATGTCAATCCAATAGAAAGGTGCTTGACCCACATGTTTAAAAATAGATTTAATTCTAGCTTCAAGATAACTTAATTCTATCTAGACATATTATGCTTACTGTCATGCCAAAAATATTTAAATTGTGTGCCTAATGAATATATAAAAGGACAACCACTGGGTCATCCCAATTATTATTTATTGTCCATGAACACCCAATATTATCTAGAATCACTCACCACTAACGTTTGTGCTACTCATAATCATTGGTACCCCTCTCATAACACTATCAAATATCAACGATTTCTAATTGTATAGATATTTTTGTCAAAAAATAATTGAATCCCTAGATCTTGAACTATATTATTTCATCGCCTATCATGGTTTATTAAAGTATCAAGTTATCATTATCACAACCACATTTTTTGCATTTATTACTCGTCATCCAACTATATAAAAATTAGTGAATTGATCAATCAATCTTGATTATAGGTGCAAGGAGATAACACATTGAATTCTTGTCCCTGGCACAACAAGATCAAGTGATTTTCTTCAACACAACAACATTTACAACTACAAGTGCAAGCATAGGAAAATCTTTGTTGCAAGTATCTATATTATGAGGATCATAGATTCATAACCACATTTAAATTTTAAAACCCAATTTTATTTCCAAACTATAGGTGTGGACATCAAGGAAATCATTATAAGGTTAACCCAAGTTTTTTTATAGTCACATATTTCACATAGTTGAATTATTTTAGTGTATTTGTCTGATATCCAACATATAATTTTTGGTAGAAACATTTTGTGTATTTCTCTGACATTGAGGTATAAATTTACATTTTTATTTTATTTCTAGTTCAAATTCAATTGAAGGTGCGTGTTCTTAAACCCTACACTCTTATTTATATGCTCGTTATTAAACTTACCACTTTTTTATTTCATTAGCTCATGAATATTTATATGAGGGTTTCTTATTTACTTACATATATACTGGTTTGGTCTTGGGGTTTTACATTTCTACATCGTCATTTAAGATTATTTGTATCTTTCATTTTAGATATGATTAAAATTTGGATAAGCCCCCAATATGCTTCATTGATTTATATTGATTAATGTTTGGATTTTCATTATTGTTACCTCCTTTCTCTCTACCTACCTACATACCATTTGATTATACTTTAGATATTTTAAATTATAGCTTGTATTTATCCCCTATCATTTCCATATGTATATTACTATATCAGGGATCCTATTGTTTTTCCACTACTTGATATATATCACCTATGAATCCTTGAGGAAAATATCTCTTTCTACCACATGGAGGCTGATTTATAACATGTACATTCATTACTTGATTGTGTGTCTCATTTTTTAACTTACATAGCTTTTTAGCATGTTTGCATCAATTTTAGATTTTTTTTTTTTATATTATTCATGACTATTATATTCTTATGTGATAAATGATGATAATAAATTAGTCTCATGTTTTCATGATACATCTAGAGATCTTTCTTTAGGTGTCATGTTCTATGTAGTGATCATATCATTCAAAGCTCTAGATAGTTCTCTTGCACCTATTAAATCTTTAACATGTTCCAATCTTGATAAACACCTTTCATTGAGGAGCCTATTGATGTGCATTATATTTTTCATATTCTTGATATGTCTTTTAGAGATGATTTGAGATTACATTCATATGATGATTAGCCTACTAAGATTATTTATGATTAGTATATCATCTCTATTTTATTATATGATGATAACATATTTCATATTTATAACAATTAATATATTCTCAGTTATATGTTATCTACTTCTATTAGTCTTGACCTTACTCCTAGGGATACATATATGGTTTATGATTCATACGATAATGTTTCCTATTTACAACTTATAATATTAATTTGTCCATTGAGGATATCAATAATAATTGTGTGATTGATTATGATGTTTTACCTTATTTATCACATGGTGTTCCACATTATTACTAGTGATAAACATCTTTAAATTGTATCTCATATGTTTTGGATCCTATTCTTTGGAATTTGAGTTTGCTAGAGATCCATGTTGATGTGTTTAGTGATGATATAAAGGGACATCATATAGGTGCATAATTATATGTTAAAATATTATTCATCATTTATTATGTCTATATGACTAATGAGACGTTCCTAATGTATTTGATCTACATCATACTTCTTATGCTTTATTCATGGATATAATATATTTTCTCATATAAGATTTAACTATTAGTCTTTAAGCATGATTATATGAAGGATAATATTAATCTTTCAACATTAATTAGGGGGAAGTGCATAGATATGGGGCACCAAAAATTGGTCACTCATCATTTTGGGCCAATAGAGACCATAATATGAGCATATTATAACATGCTCATATTATCATTTTTTTAACCATAAAAATTAGAAACCTTTAACCTTAGAGAAAGAGAAGAGAGAGGGAGGGTGAAAGTGGGAGAGAGAAAGGGAGGGAGGAGGAGAGGGAGAAAAATGGAGTGAGAGAGAGGGAAAGGAGGGAGGGAGAGGTAGACCATCAACCCTCCATTATCAATTGTAAACAATAAACCTTAAACATTAGGCCCTAAACCCTAAACACTAAAGCCTAAGCCCTAATCTCTAAAAGATAAACACTATGCACTAAATTAATCCCTAAGCCCTAAATATTTAAACACTATACACTAAACCCTAAACCATGAACCCTAAACAATATATAGTTAACCCTAAATCATGAACATAAGCCCTAATCCCTAAAAAATATGTGTTGAACTGTAAACCTTAGACTATAAACTATAAACAAAAATTACATCCATGAAAAAACGTGAACCATATAGAGAGAGGTAGGATTTAAGGAGGGGGGGAGGTAGTGGTAGAACCTCATCCCTCCATCCTTAATCATAATTCCTAAACCCTAAACCCTAAACATTATACATTAAACACTAAAGCATAAGATATAAACCTTAATCCCTAGGAAATAAAACCTAAACACTAAACCATAGACCATAATTCTTAAACGTTAAACCCTAAACCATGAATAATATATACCTAGAGAGGGGTGAGAGAAGTGAGAGACCTAGAGAGTGTAAGGAAGTTAAGTAGCGGAAACAACTTCCTACACTAACCTTGAGAGGAGGGTAATGCAAAACTTTTCAGATCATTACAACAGTTACAGAAAATAGAAATAGATATAATAACAATCATACCACAACACAATGATTTATGTGGGGAAAACCCTTTCGGGAGAAAAACCCCACCCTCCAAAAGCAGCTCAATATTTTATTCAGCAATCAAAAACAGATTACAAAATACTTGCAGAGCAAGCTCTTCGCAGGAGTACCATTAATCAGAGATTCAGAGGCAACTCAATAGCCATAAGACTCTTACACACAACCTCTATCTCACACACCTCATAAATAGGAGATACAATACAAGAAACCGTCAAACAGTATTACAAAACCATGGGCTAAAACCACCCAACAAGGTGTAGCCGACCTTATCTCCCTTCTATGACATGTTAAAGCACACATCAACACGTGTCGCTCCCTTTTATAGCTCATTTATGTATCCGATACAAATTATTTTTCCTATTTCAGAAGTACAAACTTTCGGAGGCCATAACTTGAGAACCGGGTGTCCGATTGACGAACCGTTTGAAGCGCCGGAAAGCTCGCAAAGTGCTCTATCACCTCGTAACCCGCTTCGCCGGTTACGGCAACTTTTCAGGGCGTTTCGGAGCCTCTAAAGTCCCCAAAATTAAGTTTAAACATTTTATTGCACCCCTCCAAGACGAAAACTTTAATATCTTCAAAACTAGCTATGACCTTGCGACGAAACTTTACCGGAATGCTTATCTAGCCAACCAGAAGCTTCAGGGAGAGTTTCGCACCATTTCGTGCTCAAATGAAAACTTACTATAAATAGTAACCTCGCATAAATGCAAGGTTGAGACACCATTTTTCCCAACAAATCTCCCACTTGTCGAACACCTTGCATGAGCGGAAGGGAATGTCAACACAATGAATCAATTGCTAGGGGCCATAAGGCCCATAGATTTTGAACACCATCTGAACTTCGCTGTGCTCACAGCCTTAGTTAAAGCATCTGCAACATTCATCAAAGTGTCCACCTTAACCAGCTTCACCCTACCATCTTCGACCATATCTCTAACAAAATGATACTGAACATCAATATGTTTGGTCCGGGCATGAAATGTCGGGTTCTTAGCTAGGCTAATTGCACTCTGACTATCACAGTAAACTGTCACTGTACCTTGTTTTATTCCAATATCCGAACACAGTCTCTTAAGCCAAATGGCCTCTTTACAAGCATGAGTAGCTGCCATATACTCTGCTTTAGTAGTGGATAAAGCAACCACAGCCTGTCGCTTACTCATCCAACTAATTGCACCACCAAACAAAGTAAACACATAAGCACTGGTGGATCTTCTGCTATCAATATCACCTGCCCAATCTGAATCTACATAACCATGGATATCAAGGGAAGTCATGTCTCCAACTGAATTACCATGATAACACAAAGAATACTCTGAAGTACCCTTCAAATATCTGAAGACTCTTTTGACTGCATCCCAATGAACTCTACCAGGATTAGACATATATCTAGAAAGTACTCCCACTGCTTGGGCAATATCTGGTCTAGTACAGACCATAGCATACATCAAGCTTCCAACTGCACTCTGGTAAGGCACTCTGCTCATGTCTTCCATCTCCAATGGGGATGTAGGACAATCTGAAACGGATAGTCTCGTTCCAACTGTAAAAGGAACACTCAATGGTCTACAATTCTGCATGTTGAACCTCTGTAACACTGAATTCACATACTTACTCTGGCCTAGCCATAGCTTTCTGTTCACCCTATCTCTTCTAATTTCCATCCCAAAAATGTGTTTTGCTGCACCAAGATCTTTCATTTCAAATTTAGCAGCGAGCTGAGACTTTAGTTCTGAAATCATACCTTTCCCTTTGCCAATGAATAACATATCATCAACATACAATGCAATGAATAAGAAATGATCACCATAAGATTTATAATAAACACAGTGATCTGATTTAGAACGTTCAAATCCCAAACTCAACACATATGTATCAAATTTCTGGTACCACATCCTAGGACTTTGTTTGAGGCCATACAAAGATTTCTTCAATTTACAGACCAAATTACTTTTGCCTTTCACCACATAGTGCTCCGGCTGTGTCATATAAATATCTTCCTCCAAATCACCATGAAGGAAAGCAGTTTTCACATCCATTTGCTCAACCTCTAAATCATAAGCAGTAGCAATAGAAAGCAAAAATCTAATTGACGTCATTTTTGCAACAGGAGAAAATATCTCACCGTAATCAACACCCTCAACCTGAGAGTAGCCTTTTGCAACCAACCTTGCTTTATACTTCTCAATGCTTCCATCTGAACCAATCTTTTTCTTGAACACCCATTTACAACCAACAGGTTTTCGTCCTTCAGGCAATGGTACAAGATCCCATGTATCATTCTTTTTCAAAGCTGCCATTTCTTCCTCCATAGCAATCTTCCAGGATTCTGCATCATTCATACCTAATGCCTCTTCTACAGATTTCAGTTCATCCACACTAGTATTCAGAGCAAAAATACATCTCCAATCATCAGGTGAATACCTTTCAGGTGGTTGTCTATGTCTTGTAGACCTTCGAACAAGCTGAGTTGGAGGTTCTTCCTCTTCTTCTGAAGATTCAGAGCTAGACGAGCTCTCCTCAAATTCTTGCCTATCTAGGGGTCTCGATTCAATTCTTTCAGGTGTAGAAGGAAGTTGAATCACATCTTCTTTTTTAGTCTGTTCTGGCTGCAATGTAACAGAAGGAGACTTAATTTCTCTAAAAATAACACTTCTACTGTGAATTACCTTTTGTGCAACAGGGTCCCAAAGCTTGTATCCTTTCACACCATAACTATACCCGATGAAGATACATTTCACAGCCTTGTTCTCTAACTTTGTTCGCTTCTCCTTTGGCACATGTGCATATGCCTCGCAACCAAAAACTCTAAGATGTCTCAATGAAGGCTTGTGACCTGACCATGCTTCCATAGGCATTTTATCAACAAGAGCTGATGTAGGAGACCTGTTAATCAGGTAGCAAGCAGTGGCAACAGCTTCAGCCCAAAACTTTTGTTCGAGACCAGCACCACTCAACATACTCCTAGCCTTCTCCATCAGTGTCCTGTTCATTCTTTCTGCAACTCCATTCTGCTGTGGAGAATATGGAGTTGTCTTCTGCCTGTTAATTCCACAGTCTTTACAGAATCTATCAAAATCATTAGAGCAAAACTCACCGCCATTATCAGTTCTCAAACATTTTATTTTCTTTCCAGTCTGCAACTCAACCATTGCTTTAAATTCTTTAAAATGACTAAAAACTTCAGATTTACTCTTTAGAAAATAAACCCATGTCCTTCTACTAAAATCATCAATAAATGAAACATAATATGTGGATTTTCCAATCGAAGAGACATCTACTGGACCAAACACATCAGAATGGATAAGGTCCAAAACACCACAAGTTTTATGAGAACTCGAGTAAAACTGAACGCGGTTTTGTTTTCCATAAATGCAATGCTCACAGAAATCAAAGTCAAGATTACAATCATTCAAACCTTCAACAAGGTTTTTATTTTTCAAGGTCCTTAGACCCTTTTCTCCAATGTGGCCAAGTCTCTGGTGCCATAACATAGTCTTCTCTGCAGGTAACTTTGCTTCAGATGAAAGTGCACCCTTAGGTACCCAAAAACCATTTCCATCTGCTGAAGGTGAAACCTTCAAATCTTCCAGTGAGGTATCCACAGATTTACTTTTTACAGAAGTGCTATTACACTCAACAGTGTATGCTTCAAGCTTATACAAAGTGCCAAACCTGACACCTCTAGCAACTACCATAGCACCCTTAATCATCTTACATCCTGTTTCAGAAAAGACTACCTGCACACCTGCATCTATTAGTTTGCTCACAGATAACAGGTTTCGTTTTAATCCAGGGATATGCAGCACACCATTAATCCCTTTTATTCTACCATCAGAAAACCTGATTCTAACTTTACCTCGACCAACAATGTCTAGAGGTGAATCATCACCCAAGTACACCTTACCTCCATTAAATCCTTCATATTCAGAAAACCAATCTCTATTGGAAGTCATATGAAAAGATGCACCTGAGTCAATTAGCCAAGCATCATTACCTGTATGAGTCGCCAAAGCCGCAATAAATGCATCGCCATCTTCCTTGTCGGACTCAGAATCAGAATCGAACTTTTTCTTTTTCTTCTTCTTTTCTTCTTTGCAGTCCTTATGGATGTGACCCGATTTACCGCAATTCCAGCAAATGACTTTGGACTTTCCAGGAGATTTTGATCTCCCTTTGGATTTGGACTTGCCGCGCTTCTCATTCTTCTTGCCTTTCTCCTTAGGTCTTCCACGAACAGTTAGGGCTTCCTTTGAACTGATGGATACCTTCCTTCGCATCTCTTCACCGAGTAGGGCACCCACCACATCTTCAGATTTCAAAACAACAGAAGTACTACCGATAGCCATAACAAGAGAATCCCACGAATCAGGCAAAGAACAAAGCAAGATCTGACATTTCTCCTCCTCATCCATCTTAACACCGACGGATACTAATTGAGCCACAATCATATTGAATGCTTCTAGGTGGTCTGCAATTCGTCCACCCTCTTCCATCTTCAAGGAATACAATTTCTTTCTTAAGAAAATTTGATTTAATAAAGATTTCACTTGATACATCTCACCAAGCTTAGTCCATAGCTTCTTTGCAGAGTTTTCTTCATGGACATTGATTAGAACAGAGTCTGCCAAGCACAGTCTGATTAGACCCTTGGCTTTTCGGTCCATAACATCATACTGAGCTGCCGCAGTAGGATCTGAGGGCCTTTGGACATTCGCATCAATAGCATCCCAAAGATCTCGATCTATTAGCAGATCTTCCATCTTCAGCTTCCACATCTCAAAATTACTTCCATTAAATTTTTCCACCTCTATTCTCCCTGACGAACTCGCCATCTGAATATTCCTGCAACAGGATCACAAAGTGTCTTCTGCACAAGCTCCCACTCAAATCTGGATTAGTTCAAAAAACCCAACTGCCCACAATTGAAACCAAAGGTGATCAGGCTCTGATACCACTTGTAAGGAAGTTAAGTAGCGGAAACAACTTCCTACACTAACCTTGAGAGGAGGGTAATGCAAAACTTTTCAGATCATTACAACAGTTACAGAAAATAGAAATAGATATAATAACAATCATACCACAACACAATGATTTATGTGGGGAAAACCCTTTCGGGAGAAAAACCCCACCCTCCAAAAGCAGCTCAATATTTTATTCAGCAATCAAAAATAGATTACAAAATACTTGCAGAGCAAGCTCTTCGCAGGAGTACCATTAATCAGAGATTCAGAGGCAACTCAATAGCCATAAGACTCTTACACACAGCCTCTATCTCACACACCTCATAAATAGGAGATACAATACAAGAAACCGTCAAACGATATTACAAAACCATGGGCTAAAACCACCCAACAAGGTGTAGCCGACCTTATCTCCCTTCTATGACATGTTAAAGCACACATCAACACGTGTCTCTCCCTTTTACAGCTCATTTATGTATCTGATACAAATTATTTTTCCTATTTCAGGAGTACAAACTTCCGGAGGCCATAACTTGAGAACCGGGTGTCCGATTGACGAACCGTTTGAAGCGCCGGAAAGCTCGCAAAGTTCTCTATCACCTCGTAACCCGCTTCACCGGTTACGGCAACTTTTCAGGGCGTTTCGGAGCCTCTAAAGTCCCCAAAATTAAGTTTAAACATTTTATTGCACCCCTCCAAGACGAAAACTTTAATATCTTCAAAACTAGCCGTGACCTTGCGACGAAACTTTACCGGAATGCTTATCTAGCCAACCAGAAGCTTCAGGGAGAGTTTCGCACCATTTCGTGCTCAAATGAAAACTTACTATAAATAGTAACCTCGCATAAATGCAAGGTTGAGACACCATTTTTCCCAACAGAGAGAGAAATAGATGGGAGTAATGAGAGAGGGACAGGTAATGACCTAGAGAGATGAGAGATAATAAAGGGAGAGAAAGGGAAAATAGTTAATGGGAATGAGGGAGGGAGGGAAGGACAGAACCTCAAACCTCCATCATGAATCATAAAACATATAATCTATGCCCTAAACCCTAAACAAGATAAATTCTAAACCCTAAAACCTAAGCAATGAATAATTTAGATAGATATGAAGAGAGGGAGATGGACGAAGGGATGGAGAGAGATGGGATAATAATGGAGGGAGTGCAAGGTAGAAAGGGAGGGAGGGAGGGAGGGAGGGAGAGACATTGACAGAAGGTGGGAAGGAGAGATAAAAAGCTAGGGAGAGGAGAGAGAGAAGAAGAGAGTGAGGGAGGAAAGAGAGATGGATAAAGAGGGATGGAGGGAGAGCTAGAGAGGGAGGAAGGTAAAGAGAGACTTAGAGAGGGGAGAGAGGCAAGAGAGATGGTTTTATGCATACAAATATGATAAGAGGAAGGTGATTTAATATATAAAAAAATTATTTCAAAACATAGAGAAATATTAATACCATTATTGCATCTCATATTATCATTAAATCAACTATGCAAGTGATAAGCATAACCACACATAAACATATGAGAACACCAGATTTACATGGAAACCTAGAAGGGAAAAAATATGGAAAGAATTTAGTTTCTTGAATCTAATACCCAAATCCAACCTCACAAAATATAAATGAACTTACAAAGATTAAGTAGGCACCAACCTGTAGAAGACATCAATCTCCCAATCTAAAGAATTGAGTACTAACTCAACTTTTAAGAGAAAGCTCATATTATGAGGCACCAACCTCAAATACAAATAATGCATATGAAATACATAAGACATGTCATGTAGACCTATCAAACTTAATCTACATAATCTATTTGATATTATTTTCTTCATAAAACTCTCACATTGTGTAGACGATCTACATCATAATTCACACACTTCACAAACATACATTTACCACCTTCTCTTTGCTTGATCACTTACAATTTCATCTTTATTTATTCACATACCCAAAATAAAATTAATCAATACTATGTATTCATTGCAATACATAATTAACATCATCATTTCAACCTAAAAATTTCTTAAATCAAACATGAAGTTGGTTTGGTCCTAAAATCAACACATTACAACAATAGTAAGAACATGTTGTTCATTTCACATCATGAACTCAGTTGGTCCCAAACCACCTTCACATTCTTCTTGGACATCTAGCACACACTTACTTTCTCTAGCACATCTTATAGAACCTTCAACACAATCATCAAGCTACCACAATGTGCACTCTATCACTTCTAACTTTTTGTCTTCTAGAGCACAACCTTTGAGACTTTGATAGATTTTTCTTCCTGGCCAACCTTACTTACAATCCAAACTACATGTCAAAATACTTTATTGTGGTTGAATGTGGTACCAAAAAACATTATAAGGTAACTTTATACACACACAATATTTTATCAACATACCATAGTAACTCGATATAAACACTTCCAAGATTCTACAAATGCATTATAATTAGGAAGAATTGAAATTGATACATAATGACGACATTAAAATCCTTCAAGAGAGTTATTCATGATATTATACCTTACTTTTTTCTCAAATGGTCTCACATGAATGATAATAATTCAACAAACTCCTTAACATTAATTACAACACTAAATTCAACATAGGGAAGGATCAATTGAGAGGGGAGGAGAGAGGGAAAGAGAGGTATACTATCAACCATCCATCATTAATCATAAAATGTAAACCCTGGGCCCTAAACCATAAACTATTAATTATTTAGAGAGAGGTGAAGATAGGGAGATGAAGGGAGAGATGGAGAGAGATGGGGCTAATGAGGGAGGGAGGGTGAGATAGAGAGGGAGTAAGGGAGGGAAAGACCTAAAGAGAGAGAGAGCTAGAGACAAATGGAGATGGGAGATAGAAGGAAGGATGGAGGGAGATAGAGGTGAGAGAGTGTAATGCCTCAGATTATAAAATATAATTTTTTAACTAATCTTCTAGCAAGGGGTAGAAAATTAAACTAATTTATTATCTCCAATCCAATAATAAAAAAATAAGATAAATTTTTTGGAGCATAATTGAGAGTTATATTTTTATTACACCTAAATGATATATTTTATAGATAAATTCTAGAATACTAATTTTATTAAAATATAATATTTTTAATAAAAATGTTGCATGAATAAAACAAATACTTCAAATATTATAGATGCAAAAATTATGGTATTCATTTTGTTAGGTTTTTCTTTCCAAAAACCTTTCAAAACATGCAACATTGCCAAAAACCCCAAACTGTGATCTAGTTATCCCAATTCTTGGATTTGATAATGAAAAGAACAATTACAAAAATATACAATAATAAAATCTACATCAAACATACTAGACATCTAAAACCTCAAATACGAGGTTAATGTCAATCAAGTTGAGCAAAACATGTGTAAATTACTTAAACAACATGAAAACTCATAGCAACTCCAGCAAAATTGAACAATTTGGTCCCAACACTTAGAAACAGGGTATGAGTAGAAACAATACATAAAAACTACATACACACACCATAATATTTTTGGCATAAACAATGAATTTATCAAACTAGTTATCTTATAAAATACTTAGAGAGTCCTATTCACATGCTTGAGTCTCCACTTAGGGACTTTTAGAGTTTTTTTCTCACATCATGTGATTGAGACATGTGTCCTCACTTTGTGAGACACCTATTGTATACACATTTTCCACTTTCTCACACATTTATCAAGTGAGATCTCAAGTGTCCCATGTTTATAGGTCTAGTTAGTTATTATCTCCTACCTTCTCACCTCATCCCCCTTGCCTATATATGTAAGGTTTTTATGTACATTATATACACTATCATTGTTGGTAATATGTGTTGTCATTGATGTAAACTTGATATGCCATAGTATGTATTGTCACTAAGAAGATAACTAGAGTATGTGCAGATGTCAGTAATGTTTTTGATAGTGCATGGATATGATGAAGATGTTGGAGTATAATTGTGGCAATGTTCAGAAAGGTAGAAGATATTCTAGAGAATGACCTATTATCATCACACTAGTTTGGATCAGATGGTGTGTATTAGCCCATTTGATTTATCCATATTTTGTAGTTGACTTGGTTTCAATTTACTTTCTTTGGGTGTCTATGATGTTTGGGGTTAAGGGATATGTTTGGTTGCATAAGGAAATTTGCTTAAGTACCAAATAGTTTAGTTCCCTATGACTAGGTCATGGTAATATCTTTGCATTCTTTTTCCTTGCATGGTTTTGATGTGTAGTTTTGCAAACATGCTCTGAAACATGTCAGGTATCAGTCTACCATTTTTTTGGTTGTAATTATTTGAATAAACAAATTTATAATTGTTGGATCTATGTTTCATAATCTATCAATAGAAGTTGTCTTAGTTGGGTCAATAGAATGCTCCACACTCTACCAAAATGATTGGTATTGCCTTGTGGTTGTGGGAAGTGATTGAAGACAATGCTTTGGATCATTATTTAAAATAATTTCAAACTTTTTGATGTTTTAGTGCATAGTATTCTTCATAATGGTTTCATGGAGTTGGTTCAGTCTGCATAATATTTACTAAGCTTAGTGATGTTACTCTTCACTAGCATATAATGTTTGATCACTTTAGAAAAGGTTGTAGGAAGATTGTAGAAGGTATTCAATGCCTTGTCTTTGGTTTGCATTATGTTTTGAGCTTCTCCTCGATGGTAAAGTGATTAATAGTGAACAATCTTGATAGTGGTGTTGATAAATGGGTGGCATTACATTCCTTCATTTGCAATTATTTCAAACATCTTTTACTAATGTTGAAATATGTTTTATGATATGCTGAGGGTTTAGTTATGTACTTGGTTGATAGAGTATCCAATTTTATGATTAATGTACATGTTTGGGGCTGACTTACTCTAGGTCACATGTTACACTTGATAGGTTCTAATTGAACCTACCTAAGTGATATTTTTGGTTTATACATAGGATATATAAGGATGAAAAATTCATTGGTGAGGAGTGTGATAAGTATAAAGGATTGTGATGTGTGAAGTATTATGTAATTTTGCAGATGGTTATGAAGTGTGTTGAATTTGTATAACATTATAGTTAGGGATACAAAGAGGGTTACACTACAGACATTTGTCAAATGATTCTTCTTCAATAGTTTACATTGTACATAGTATTGTAATACCATCATACCTTTCTATAAAGAAGTGATATTTAGATTGCAAGCATTGTATCTTGCCCTAGGAAAATGCACTCTATCCTACAAGTCCTTTCAGGGAGAAATGAACTTCCTTTGGACATGAGACTAAAACAAACATTGTAAAAATATGTTTCATATATTGTGAGTTAATCCTCACTATGTTTTTTTACCTCCTCAAGTTTTCCATGTAAAAATCTTGGTGTCTTTGTGCTATGAATGTTGTGCTTCATCTATATTTTTGCTAATCTTAATTAATAGTTCTAAAAATTAATGAATGGATGAAAATTTATGCATGTCTATTCACCTCCCTCGTGAAATTTGTTTGTGTTAAAAAACTAGTACGAAAGTGAGTTTCCTAAGGACACAATCTAACAAGTGAGGTAGATCTTGCATTTGAACACAAAGAGTTTACAATAATATTGAGTAACAAGATCTTTTGGAGGAAGATCTTAAGGCAATGAAACTTGTTGGATAGGATATTGATCTTGTTGATTTTGAAATAGAATTGGAAGGAGAACTTTGGTCTTCTCTTGATGATTTTAATAATATCATAGTAGAAGGTGGAGAATACCAACATAAAGCTGAAAAATTAAACATCAAGCTACAAGCTCAAATTTTAGAAAACAAAGAATACAAGGATATGTTGCCAATTGACACTCATCTGGTGAATTCTAATGGTTTATTATTGGTTTAGGGTTGTCATTGATGGTAACTCTTCATGAAATTCCTATCCGGTAATCATGGATCTTGATTTCTAGAAGAGGATATCAATCAGTAGCCAGTTAATTGGTATTTCAGGTTGAACAAAGCAGTTTTGGTCTGGAAGCTTTCCAGTGATTGCGATGTATTGAATCATGTATGGGATGATTGAGCTGACATAAAAATATCATTTTGTCATTGTTTTAGTTATCTGCATTTACCTTTGGTGATTCATTCAAGCCAACATATGACGACACGTTACATTAGCCGACCAACTTGATAAATGATCTATTTTATGATTGCACATATATAAGAACGGTGATCATTTCAATGAATGGTATGAATGTATGTGAGTGAGTGGTGATCGAGAATACATTTTGGTATAGTTTCACGTGGGCACTCTTGATCCGGTAGTTGATTGAGATAGAGAACAAAGCAGAACAATAGAGGTGATACAATCAATATATTTGGCACTTAACCAGAACTCATCCAGGCATTGTAGATGTTATTTTGGATTTTATTTACTATAAATCATCATTGTAATTAATTAGTAAGGTAGTGAGCCTTCCAGGGTTGTATCCCTTATTGTATTTGAGTAGTCAGCTCTAGATAGTGTGCCTGAATGCCTGTGCATTCCCCATATTGTAATATTGTTTTGTTATTGGCCATAGTGGAATAATATTGTGGCTTCAAATCTCACTGTGGTTTTTTCCATTTGGGTTTCCACGTAAAAATTTTGGTGTTATGATTTTGTGGTTGATTGTTTTATGTTCCTACATTTCAGTTTCATGTTTATGCTTCTGGTGGTTTAAAGTTATAAAATTTGCTAATCGGTAGATCACTGATTCACCCCCCCCCCCTCTCAGTGATCCCTGATTCCTACAAGATAGACTCAAGATAGTGTTAGGATTCCCAAAGATACTAAGAGGGGGGGTGAATCAGTATCTAACCGGTTTATTGATTTTCTTCTTATTAAATGAAAAGCATTCCAAGACTGTGTACCGTTAAACCAAAATTAATACAGTAAATAAGAACAACAACCACAACATGAAAGACACACCATAACAAAATATTTTTAATGAGGAAACCCGGTGTGGGGAAAACCTCGGTGGGATTTGTGACCCACAATATTTGCTTACTGGCCAATAAGAGAATATTACTATTACAATAGGGGCCTGCACATGCAGGAAGGCGAACTGCCTAAAGCTCACTGCTTAGATACAAAAGAGAAGTCTTACTAACTTATAGAAGTGGATTATAAAAATCCAATATCATGTACTGCTACAAAAGGGCATCTTCTATGCCAGATCCAGTACTGGTTTAAGCTCTACAACTTCCAAAACCTTATTCCAAGTTCTTCCTTAATATTCGCACATAATATCCATCATATATCCTACATACAAATGTTCTCTAAGATCTCATACTTATATATGAGCCTTATTACAATATGCCTTGTCAGCTTTCAAAAAGATATTACAATTAATTACATTTTGCAATAAATAAAATCCTGTCGGCCAGGGTGTCGGTAATCAATATTTTTTGGTGCTGGTGAGCGTATGTCGGTGTAGAGTCTGTCGGTGTCGGTGTCCGTGCCTATCGATATCATATGATTGTAAGGTTGCCATCAATGACAATACCTTCAATCACCTACAATTTCTCATTGGAGTGTGCATTTGCCAACAATATCCCCCTTTGGCATTGATGGCAACACTCATGAGAAAGATCCAAAAAGTGTTGTGCAAAAAAAGTTTTACCAAAACTGTGTTCCCAAAATGTGTGCTGCCCCTAAGGTGATGATGTCTTCTACTGATTATTTTCTCATTCTCCACTACTCCCCCTTTGGCATCAATGACAAAGGCTATCATTCAATGTCAATTGAGTGTGGTTTCCTGCCTACATCCCTATAATCTATTTATTACAATCTGATAAATTTATGTTAAGGCAACATTCAGACTGTTGTAAAATCTCTCACTATCTTCAATGTTGCTTTAGTTCTCTGAATTGTACCGGTGAGAGAGTGCATTTTCTCTTCCGATGTCTTAAGTCCTAAAACCATAGCCTCATAAATCTCTTTTCTCAAAGATATGAGAATATCCAATTTAGGACTTAGTCTACACTTAAGTTCTTTTGCCTTAAAATTTATCCTTTCCTTGTCTTTCTCAAGATTTTCTATTTTCTCTTCAAATCCTGCAATTTCCTGTTCAATTACTGATATTGAGTCTAATGAGCCTATCAAGTTGTCAGCAATATCATTTATTTTCTTTTGGGCTATGTCGATCTCTTTATCTATGTCTTTTGTCAAAATGTTTGTTTTACATGCGTCTCTATACAGTTTTTTGAAGTCCAAAATTGCTTTACCTAATACCAGTAATAAGGTTTCCATATGTTCCTTATTATTCTTTACTGTCTCCTCAAAGAATTTTTCTTTCTCCTTATTCATTTTCTCTTTGAAGGTGTCTTCATTTATCTAATCCAATGTTATTAGGTTGTCGGTTATATACTTAGACAATGTGTCTAATTGACTCAAAGAATCTTTATTTTCTATGTTACATTTTGGAGCTATCATCTTCAAAATTGGTAAAGTGTCATCTATAGCCTTATAAGATTGTGCATTACACTCTGTTACTTTCTTTATTGAATCTAATAGTACCTCTGTTACATTTGTAGGCCTAAATTCAGTCATAGATGTTCTGGATGACTATCCAACTGTTTTTACAATTTGTAATCTGCTCATGGTTGTGATAGCTTTGCTTTCCTCTTTCTTTGGAGGATTTGTTTGTGTTTGAATTTCCATTACCAAAGGCTTGGGCTTGTCAGATGAAGTCAGTGGTACTATTTTCTCTGCCTGTTTCTTAGTGTTCTCTCCTGATGGTGTCTTTGTTTGTGCCTTTGAAGATTTTACTGTAGTGTCCACAACCAGTTTTTCTTTGTTTACCTCTGTGTTGTCTACTACCAGTGATTCAGTAGGTTTTTCAATTTCAGTGATTGTCGGTGGCTCAGTAGATGCATCAATATGTATATCTGTAGTCTCTGCCTTTCCAGTGTCTAGGGGTTCATTTGATCCTTCAGTTTTTTGTTGTTCCCCAATTCCAATGTTTTCAACTCCAATATTTCTTGCTGATGGCTCAGTTGCCACATCTCTCTTGTCAGTTGTTTCCTTATCCACCACAATATTGACTTCCTATGTGTCAATTTTCATTGTGTATAACACCTCAGAACCAGGATTCATATACTCATGTGGTGTTTCCATACTCTCTATTGTCGGTTGTGTGTCAGCAGTTTGTACCGGTGGAGTATCAGAAAGAAGTGGGGGCAAGTTATCAGTTATCTTTAGGCTTGGAGGTCCACCTATTTTACCTTTCCCCTTATCCTTTTATTTTTGGTAGAATTTGATAGTCTTTGGTCTTTTTATCTCTTCTTGTTTCTCATTTTCCACAAAAAATCTATCCCACTGATCTGTAGTCTCTTCTATTATTTCATTTACTTTGCCTGCCATTAGTGCAACATGTCGGTGACCAGTTGAAAATACTATCCGGTTGGCTTCACTAATCAGTTCATCAATTTCTTGTGTTGAGTTCACTGGGTGAACTGCAAGTTGCTTCTCTATTTTTATCTTTTTGTCCAATTCCACAATGGCTACCCTTCTAGCTTCTAATCTTCTGTACAAATCATTGGGTATCTCATCCAAAATTTCCATCAGAAATTTCTTATAGATGTCTAAGTGTAAGATTACACTATTTTCTAAGCTCTCTTTTTCATCATTTGATAGTATGTTATATAACTTGTTGATGTTTTTCAATTTTCCATCTTCGGTGATCTCATCCAAAAGTTTGTCAAAAGGTGGAATAACCTGTCTTTCTTTTCTTTTCTTTTCTTTGGTGTCAATTTCCTAGCCAAAGGCCTAACTGCCTATTGCTTTTGTCTTGTTCTTCTGGGTGTAGGTGAGGGTACCAGTGAGGGTTTTCTTTTTATTTCTACCCTTTTGAACTCAACCGGTATATCACTATCCAAGGAAGTAGCAACCAGTGAGAGATGTGTCTTCGGTTGTATTCCTTCCAA
Organism: Cryptomeria japonica; assembly: GCF_030272615.1. Taxonomy (NCBI): domain Eukaryota; kingdom Viridiplantae; phylum Streptophyta; class Pinopsida; order Cupressales; family Cupressaceae; genus Cryptomeria; species Cryptomeria japonica. The sequence goes on along the minus strand of NC_081405.1, from coordinate 203,687,892 downwards.
TTCACTCTCCTTAATACCGGTTTTGTTCAATACATCTTATTTTATTGCTTTTGCCTATCTTGTTCCCTTCCTTACTATCTGTTTAGTTTTATTAACTCTTTTCTGGGATTGAACCACTTTCAATTGTTTCAACATTGCCAAATACTTTTTCTGTCGGTTTCTTAGGGGCTTCTAAGAGGGCTTTTGCATAAGTTTCAACTATGTTGTCATCAACCTCATATCCCATCTCTGTAATCCAAACAATCCTAGGGATTACTGCCTCCATCCACATTTCATCTTTCTTGATCACAAAGCATATCTCCTTTTGATACTTATCAACAATTGCTTGAGATAGCCTTATTCTTGTCTTTATGTTTGCTTTCAAGGTTTGAAAATGTTCATTTATATTTTTCTCTCTGTCATCTCCCATGTTGTTTAGTATATCAAGAAGTTGTTTTCCTACCGAGATATCAAAACCAAAGTCTTTCCTACCAATACCAAGAACTTGCTTGGTAATGTACAACATTAAAAATACAAGAAGGTTGCCAAATCTTAAAGTTCCTTTCTTATCAACTTTGATTTTCTTTAAATTGTCTACCAGTTCATCTTTTAGCCACTCACATACATGAATCATAGCATTGTTATTCACCATGTCACATGCACTTTTAATACGTAAGCTAGAGACAAAGTTTAGTCTGTTTGCATGTGTAGCCTTATAACCAAGAATCATATTGACAAATCTAACATTGATGTCCTTCACATCATTGACTCTTAGGGATCTTTTATCAAATATTGCACCGGTTAGGGTCATCACAGTGTCATTTGGAACCTTTTTAGTTTTGTCAGGCCTGCTACCGGTGGAAGGTAAGCCTGTTACTGCCCTAACTGCTTCTTTGGTAATCTTATGGATATAATCCAACCAAAAGAACTCTCCATGAACTCTACTCAAGACTATCCTTATCACATCTTTAGGAAAATCAGGGATACTAAGAATGTCCACAAAGCCTAGGGTTTCCACTATCTTGTGTTTGGGTTTAACATTACCATGTTCATCACAAATTATAGTCCTATACATGTTCATTATTTCTTCAGCTCCTAGTTCCTCAATATGACAATGTATATATATTCTAGGATCCTCTACATAAACTACTCCCTTAGGTATTTTCGAAAATGTTCCTAGGGTATCATCTTTCTTCACAATTTCGGGAATAAGTTTGAACATGGGCCTAGGGCACTTAATAACTTCAATCACTGTAGGGTTTGCAATTAATTTAGGTGCAGATGAAGAAGCCATAGTTATAAATACCTTAATTTTCCTTTAGGATGTTTTCTTGGATGAATTGCTTCACTTTTTGATAAGGATGCCTTCACTCAGGATTTTCACTCTCTTTGGAGATTTGAATGCTCGGTGAATGAAAAAAAAGCCAAAATACTTGCTTTATAATGTTATAACCTTCAACTGCGACATTTAATGCCTCCCGGTTAACTCAAAACTTAACTCATCTGTCGGTAAAGAAGTAAATCAACTTCTCACCATCAACTGAGGGTAAACTAGCATGTTTTTCAATTTGTTGCCATACCCCCAAAGGATTATTTCTCAGTTAGATGAAGAATCTTTTGCCAGTGGAGTGATACTCTGTTCTACCAGTGAAGGAATAGCTTCACTAACATTCATGTCAGACTTTCTAATCCATTGTTTTGAAAATTCTTGCTTTACCTCTTCAACCTTTTCTTTACCTTTCAAGTTGGGTCCTTTGTTATTTACCGGTGATGTCTTACTTCTACAAAATTTTGCAATATGTCCAATCTTGTTACAAGCATAACAAGTCACATTATTTTTTTGAATAGCTTTCCCATATCCTATGCTAGTATGTGTTCTGAATTGATTAGATAAGTGTCCAAATCTTCCACAAACATAAAATCTTACATTCATTCTGTAATTTTCTGAATTATGACCAACTTTATTGCATTTAGAGCATTGATCGGTGGGTACATTATTATTCTGATAGTTTCTAGATCTACACTGATTTTCTTTATGACTATACTTGTTATAGTTAAAGCATTTTCCATTGAATTTATAATAATTACGTTGTCTTACTGGTTTGTTGTGATCATGTTTGTTTGCAGTGCCAAAGCTTTCACCAACTTCAAAGCCAAGGTCATTAGTGTCACCATTAGGTTTCTGATTTTTCAACATGTCATCAAGTTCTTCTAAACTTTTCTTGAATTTCTCCTTGTGTTGATTTGCAATAGCTAATTTATTTTCCAAGAATTCTTTCTATCTCATGAGTTCAGTTTTATCATGTTCCAAGTGTATCATGTCTATTTTTAACATATCATTCTCATGATTGAGTCTTAGATTTTCATTTGCGGCATTATTGATTCTTCTAGCCAAATCATCTTCATTCTTCTTTCTATCTTCAATGTCTTTACAAAATCTCATGGTCATATCTTGCATCTCATCCTTCATTGTACTATTTTCTAGTCTCAATTTGTTCACAAGATCATTAAGAGTTTCTTTCTCATCATCATCACTCTGCACCTTCTCAGAAAGTTCTCTTCTTTTGTTCCTAGCAATAGTGAGATTTTTTTGAAGTCCTTGAATGATTTCCTATGCAGCCTTCAGATCATCTTCAAGTTTCATATTCCTCAACTTTTCTGCATCATAATCTGCAAGAGATGTTTCTAGTTGCTTTCTCAGATTATCCATCTGTACCGGTGTCAGAATGATTGTCAAGCTATTAGTATTTTGAAAATAGAGGACCAGGCTCTGATACCAATTGTTAGGATTCCCAAAGATACTGAGAGCGGGGGGGGGGGCTGAATCAGTATCTAACCGGTTTATTGATTTTCTAAACTTATTAAATGAAAAGCATTCCAAGACTGTGTACCGGTAAACCAAAATTAATACAGTAAATAAGAACAACAACCACAACATGAAAGACACACCATAATACAATATTTTTAATGAGGAAACCTAGTGTGGGAAAAACCTCGGTGGGATTTGTGACTCATAATATTCACTTACTGGCCAATAAGAGAATATTATTGTTACAATAGGGGCTTGCACATGCAGGAAGGCCAACTGCCTGAAGCTCACTGCTTAGATACAGAAGAGAAGTCTCACTGACTTACAAAAGTGGATTATGAAAATCCAATATCATGTACTGCTACAAAAGGGCATCTGCTATGCCAGATCCAGTAACGGTTTAAGCTTTGCAACTTCCAAAACCTTATTCCAAGTTCTACCTTAATATTCGCACATAATATCCATCATATATCCTACATACAAATGTTCTCTAAAATCTCATACTTATATATGAGCCTTATTAAAATATGCCTTGTTGGCTTTCAAAAAGATATTACAATTAATTACATTTTTCAATAAATAAAATCTTGTTGGCCAGAGTGCTGGTAATCAATCTTTTCGGTGTCGGTGAATGTATGCCAATGTAGAGTCTATCAGTGCCAGTGTCTGTTGGTATCATATGATTGTAAGGTTGCCATTAATGACAATACCTTCAATCACCTACAGTTTCTCATTGGAGTGTGCATTTTCCAATAGATAGTAGAAGATGAAATTACTAAGTTAAAGGATGAAGGAAGTAGAGTCTACAATGGAAATATCAAAAAGGAAAAGAAAGAAATAATAAATTTGAATATTTAGGTTGAAGAGGGAAAAAAGATTGTTGATTTTCTAGAAACCAAACTTAAAGATAAGACAATAGAATGCACAAAGCTTGAGGTGGAAATTGCTTCTTTGAAAAGGGGATTGGAGGATGCTAAAGAGTAAGTGTAGAAAATTTTGAAACTTAAAGGAGGTAGTGACATGCTTGATGAGAAGCTTAGTAATCAGAAACCATATAAGAGTATGGGTGGCCTTGGCTTTGGAAAGGAAGATTGTTCTAAGTAAAAAAGGAAAAAGAAAAGGTTGAAGATGAATCTAAGAAAACAAAGGAAATTCAATTTTTTTTTACTCAAGTCTTAGACAAAAGAAATAACTTCAAGAGATTGATTCCTATTCAATCTCCTGAAACTAGGTATTCTCATTCCTTTAATGGAAATTGTTTCTCTTGCAACAGTATTGGGCATACGGCTACAAAATGTTGAAGTAGGGTTAACATCAACTCATTTAAGCCTCCTAGACCTCAACCATTTAATCGACAGAGGTTTATTTCATAATGCATAACTTCTTTTATAGGAATTTGAATTAACTTCTTTTTGTGTTGAAATGAGGATATCAATACCTAGGGAAAATATATTTTTTACAATCTTTTTTCTATTTTTCAAAATTTTTACATGTGTGAAATAAAATCCTTAATGTTTGATAAAAAACCTACATATATATATATATATATATATATATATATATATATATATGAAATTAAATATATTCAAAATTATACTTTTTGGAAAGCTTATAATAAGGATTGCATACTTACAAAATAAAACTTCTAAATGAATTCATTTGACCCCTTAAAAGCTAATGTAAAAGCAGTATTTTGTTAGCATTTTGATAGGTCTTCGGGTATGATTTAAGAGTAGGGAGGTTCTATCCAAGGGATTTTTATCTTAGAGACTTTGATCTAACTTCCTTCAATTAATTACTTCAAATGGGACCTATTGTCACAAAAGTATGTCGCTTGATGAACAACCTTGATCATCAACCCTATGACACATTGAAATAGCCTCCAAGTGTGGGACCTTGCATAATGTGAGGCTGAGTCTTTGAAAAAGGTTAGCTTCCTTTCCAATCTGAATGCAAGTGTTGGTCCAACCCAACACATAAATAAATTCTATTGATTTTGAGGGGGAAAATGAGAAGAATGAATGCTTGAAAGGGGAAAAGAGACCTTTGCACCTAGATTGAAGTTTGATCTTCCTTGCCTATAGCTACACAAAACACCAATAAAACTACCCAAAGAATGCACAAGTTTCTACCTAAATCAGCTCCCTATTGTATGAGTGAAGATTGGAATTCTTGTAAGATAGAAAGAGGAACCAATTTAGTTCACAGATGACATATACAAAGGGATCAACACAATCACCTATGCTAAGGAAAATAAATTAAGTTATATTCGAACAAGAAAGTAAGAAAATTACATAATTTGTCTAAATTGAAAGAAGGAAAAATAGGCTTATTCTATTAATGCAAGGCAAATCAATTTTTACAATTGCAAAAAAAAGAAGTTTTTATAAAAGAAAAGGAAGAAGATCTCTGTAAAGGATTATGGAATTGCCTTTGTAACTCAGGCATAAGTCAGATTGAACTATAATTAGAAACCCTAACTATACTAGGGTTAGGTTACAAAATATCAGAAAGAAAGATCAAGATAATAAATTGTTTTGATTGCATGAATTACAGTCTGAAAAAATATCCTCCACATAAGTCTTAAAAAAAATGAATATCCATGGGAGGCATCCAAAATCATCCTTAGGGTCACTTGTGGAGTAATGGTGAAATATCTTGACAATTAGACTAAGACTTGATTAGATTTGAGGCATCTACCATGCCAAAAAATTGAACTTGACCACCTAATCAACAACAACCCTGTGCTGAAAATTTAAATTCTCACATGCCCTACAAGTTTGAATTTTGACCCTTTGATCATCTAGATCGCGTGAAGATGGATGCATGAGATTACACCACATACCCCACCACAGGGCTCAATTTAAGTTTAAAACACCACCATCTGGTTGGGCCTTAAGTGAAAATCCTCAATTGTAATGACATGGTATCGCCCTGGTCCTCCGGCATGGGATGGAGGGGAACATAAATATCCCTATGCATTTGTTACCCTACGAGGTCTCCTTGATCCTTCAAAATCCCTTGTAGGGTAGCAGGGAGAGGACTTCCTCCCATGCTACTCTAAGTCACATCCTCAGCTTGTCAAAACTCTCACGAGATAGCAGGGAGAGCCATTACTTCTTTGTTTGGTCTAAGTTAAGCTGCGAAGAACACATACTATCCTGCCAACCCACAACTAAATTTGGTAGCTATGAAAACCAAGTTGCAAGGCAAATTTATCATAGGCTGAACCCATCATCCTGCTATCCCGCAACCAAACCTGGTGGAATTGAAACTATTGTGGGGTGGGAAAAATACTAAGCCTTGTGTTGGGAATTCAAATTTTTTTCCCAATTTGGAAGAACCAGGCTCAAAATTTTATAGATTGCATTCAAAATCGCCTTTTAGAGCAAGCTTGAGCAACTCGTTTTGTGAGCTCATATCTTTGCACTGGAGAGTTATCATGTAGAATCCCTTGGGGGATGGTTACACACCTTTTAGAGATGTCATTTGTCCATTGGAATATTTTTTATATCAATTTGGGTGTGTTCGTGAAGTCTCCTTTGGAGTTCCTTAGGTTATAGTTGTTGATTTGCACCTTTTGCATTTTTCTGAGTAGCCCTGTTTGAGAAATTATATCTTTGTGCCTAATAATTTTCAACACAAACAAAGAGGCATCTATGATTATCTTCTATGTTTTAAATCCCCATGCCAAGTGGCTATGTCCCATCAATCCGTTTGACAAGTTTTCAAGGCCAATTCCATTTGCAAAAGGTTCAGTTCTGCAACTGAACATTGTCAAGCAACAGTCTAAGGGCTACTTTGAAAATTTCTATTTCACGCCTAGTTGACCTGTATTTGAAAATGATTGTACCCAATGATTCATAATAAAACTATCTACCACTTCCCAGGTTTATATCCCCCCAACTCATTGTTTGATCAGTTTTCAAGGACCATTCCAAACACAATTTTGCAAGGTTTAATAGGGGCATTTTCCATATTTTCTAAGTAGGCAACTTTGAAATTTGATAAATTTTGCCTCGGATGTCAAATTGATGGTCTATCAGATTCCCTAGAATATTTTTATTACAATCTATTAGTGTGCCAGCTCCCAAGGCTTGACCAGGTGTTTTGATCAGTTTTTGAAGCTGACTTCAGAGGCTACTCAGGTGTTTTTGACCTAATCTCAGAGTTGTAGAAATGTCAAATTTAATGAGTATTTGCTCAAATTGTCACACCAAAATGGATCCATTCAGTGTTCCAAATAATTTCTCCAAGTTCAATTGCTCAGAAGCAAATTCTTTTTAGCCCGACCCACTTCTAGGGGCCTGACTAATAATGAGGCCTAGTAAAACCATTTATAGCCACCAAAGGAAAATGTATTATTTAAATCTACATGATTTAAATAATATAGTTTTAAATTATTTCAGACATGGCAAGTAAATGGAATTTTATGAAGTCAAATATCCATCTATACTAAGAGATTGTTTATTAAAGTCATTGAGCAAGTGAGATAAAATTTATTAACTTACCCTATAAGTGATAATTACATTTTTAAATGTAATTAATCCAGTTGTGCATGTTTTTCAAGGCACGAAGAAGGGTGGAAGATAACTCATTAAATCATTTTAAACAATTTAATAAAAGATAAAATGAAATACTCCCAAAATCACTTTGAGATGATATTACATTTTAATTCTAGAACTGTGGTGGGCCTACAAGAAAAGACATGGAGAGGGAATTTGTGAGCTAAAAATATTTTCCCATGAGCTTTAGAAAATGTAGGAGGAGTCTACTGGCAAGATGGCGAGGGTGGAGGAGCTTTAGAAACTCTTTTACCCCACGCCCCAAAGAAGGACAACCTAGGGAGGCCACGGGTTGGCGGGATGAGGGGCTTGGCCTCCTCCTCACTACCCCACATGAATGAGACGTGTATGTAACACCATGGGGTGAAAAAAAGCAGGAAAGTAGATATACCCCGCCATCTCGTGAGGTAAGTGGGCCTCTCCAAATGCAATGCAAGGTCAAAGGGGAATTAGGGCAGTATTCAGTGCCAAGTAAAGAAAGAGGAACTAGGGTGACATGGATGTGTAAGATGTTCCTCAAGTGCATGATCACAGCCTAAACAAAGGTTTGCAGATAGGTTTTGTGCAAAGTTCTCACTCCAAACTTGTGTGTACAAATGGATTAGTGCTAGGATTGAGTGCAGTGGAAATAGTTTATAGAATAGGATTGTTACAAAGACTTCAAAAAAGGAATTTGATGCATAAGCTGAGAGTAGATACATAATCACACGAGTCTAGCAGTTGTAGTCAGCAAAATAGAGGAGCTTTGATTAGAAAGAATGAGCCACTTCATGTGGCATACATAGTAATTCAAGCCATGGAGTAAATTCAACTGCTCAGGAGCACTAGAGTGGGTCCTATTGTGGTTGCAATCAAAATGCAGCGAATGGTTAGTACCTACATGACAGATCAATGAAATAGGTGGTGCTCCAAACTAATGTGATCGCTGGAAGCCGGAATGTGCATGCTTGCAAGTTTAAAGTGGTATTGGGGAGAAATGGTTGAGATTTCTAGTGAGAGATGTGGGAGTTTGAGGTCCATGACCTATGCCATCATGCCACAGCCAAACACCACGAATAGAGCCTGAAGGGTGCATAATTTATTTAGTCAATGAAAGTCAATGAGAATAGTTTCAAATGTTCTCCCTTCTGTGGCTAAATGAAAGTCAATAATATTGTGGCATGATGTATGGATGTTCATAGGTATGAGGAAACTTGATTCTCAAACAACTAACAATGATCTAGTGTGTCCATTGTTTTCATCCGTGGAGGACCAGAGGGATATATTGTTGATTTGAGCTGAGTAAAGGATACAACACATGTGGAATATGACCCAGAGTTATCAGATTTCAAGTAGACAAGAAATGATTGAGTTGTGAGTCTCTGTGGAATCATAGAGAGCCATGGGTGTGTGCTTGAGAGGCATGACACAATAGCTATGCAGAGGATAGGTACATTGCACACTAAAGCTGAGATATATGGGGCATTTGTTCTAAACCAAGTGGGAAATGTTGTAAATAAGGGGCATAGGGTTTTTGAATCAACTCAACAAGTACATAATGGCAGCCAATGAGATCTGGTATATGTGGGGAATTGAAAGATATGAAGTTCTCTCTCTGTATGCACTCTTGACCTATGATGTGAAGTGGTAGTTATGGTGGGACACAATGTTTTTTGTATAACTCTAAAGAGGAAGTGCTAAGGTTTTCCATATTGCAAAGGGGGGAATAATTTTGTCTTTGAGGCTGCAAACTAAAGATTCATTTTTCCACCAAATTGGATTTCTTTTCACTCAGAGGTGTCATTTTCAGTTCAAGGGGGATTTTTGCCATTTTGAGCGAATGGAAAAATACAGCTGAAAGTCATTTCTGACTTTCATAAATTGGGAATTCTTCTTAGTTTTCAACCGAAGAAGGGAGTTTTATGGAAAATGAAACAACAGTGATATGTCATTTCTAATAGAGGGGCCTTTTTCTATTTTCAGACAAAGAAGAAGTGTAGGCTAAAGTCAAATTTTAGGCTTTCACATAAAAGGGAATTTTTTAGTTTTCAAATCAAAGAGCAGAGAAAAGGTCAACAACTACAAATGGAAAATGTGGAGCAATGTGCAGAAAGGAGATTTTGACTATCCCTGAGGAGGGTATTTTCAAATTTTTTAACTTTTCCTGTAGGGAGGCAGGTGCATGATTTTGGGAAATTTTGAAAGAGGAAGAGAGAATATTTTCAAAAGTTCTAGATTTCAAAGGAGAGACAAGTCTCTTTCAAAGATTCTTCTAGGGTTCTCTCTCTTTGATGTATACTCTCTCTTCTTCTAGTTTCTATGATCCTGAATGCAAGTTTTTGTAAGTGCTGGAAGAAAAAATTCCATGCACAGTTCTAAGCTAGCATAGTTTTGAGTTTTTCTCTTTCAACATGTAATCTTTTGCTTTCAGATAGTTATAGCCAGCATACAAAGAAGTTTTATGAGTTTTTTCAAACTGTCTCCTCCTTGTATTGATATCATTTTATAAAATAAAATATCAGGTATCTTTCTTGTTTTGTCCCAATGAGTTTGGTGTCATTTTGTTGTTTAGCTTCTCTTCAAGAAAGAGATTAGAATGCCTAAGATAGAATGAGAAATATTGTTAATATATGCAGGATTCTCAAGCATGGTTGTGGGAAAGCTTCAAGGGAGAGTGTTCATATCATGCATTAGTTCTCACAACTAGTATGTGTTGGCATATGGACACTCCAATGAGACATTGTCTATGATTGAAGGTTTTGTCATTGATGGCAACCTTGCAATCCTATGGCACCGGCAAGACATTATACTGGCAAAGCATTACATAGGCAACCTTGCAATCCTATGGCACCGGCAAGACATTATACTGGAAAAGCATTATTCAAGCAAGATAGTGCACTGGCATCAGCAAGATCACTCTACTTCGGCACTGACACAGAAGAAAAGATGTATACCAGCACAGAGGCCGACAGGATTTTTGATATGTAATATTTTGTTTATTATTGTAAGACGACTTGGAAAATTGTAAAATGACTCTTGTATATAAAATAGATCATTGTAGACATTTGTAGGATAAGGATAGGAAGCAAAAGAAAATTATTAGGCAGACCTAATGTACGAATTATAGGTCAAGGGTATATGTAAAGAACAGAGCAAGAACTGGTACTGAATCTGGCATTGAATATGCTATTGTAAAGCAGTACAGATCATTGGATTTGCATAATCCTCATTGTAAGTCAGTGTGACTTCTTATTGAGCAGTGTGCTCTAGGCAGTTGGCCTTCCTACATGTGCAGGCCCCTATTGTAAGTAATATTCTCTTATTGGCCAGTAAGTGAATATTGTGGGTCACAAATCCCACCGAGGTTTTTCCCACACTGGGTTTCCTCGTTAAAGATCTTGTGTTATGGTGTTCTTTTCATGTGGATGTTTTTGGTTCTGTTAATCACATTAATTCTTGCATACCGGTATACTATTACTTTATGTTCTGCATGTTCTATTTTAAGAAAATTTCATTACCGGTAAGATACTGATTCACCCCCCCCCTCGTAGTATCTGTGGGAACCCTAACAATTGGAATTAGAGCCTGGTCCTCTATTTTCAGAAGCCTAACAGCTTGAGGAAGATCTTGACACCAGTAAAGATGGAAAATCTGATGAAGCAACTTGAAGGAGCTCTTACTGACTATGATGCAGAGAAGTTGAAAAATATCAAATTAGAAGATGATTTAAAAGCAACTAAGGATATTATTCAGGCACTTCAAGAAAATATTACTGTTACAAGAAATAAGAGAAGAGAACTTTGTGAAAAATTGCAAAATGAGAATGATGAAAAGGAATCACTTAATGACATGATAAGCAAGTTGAAACAAGAGATCATGACAACAAAAAATGAAAAGCAGGATATGACTATGAGATTTTGCAAAGAGATTGAGGATAGAAAGAAGAATGAAGAAGAATTGACCAGAAGACTAAGTGATGCAACAAATGAGAACACAAGACTTAGCTATGAGAATGACATGTTGAAGACAGATCTGATGCATACTCAGAATGAATCGAATGAACTAATGAGACAAAAAGAAATCTTGGAAAGGGAATTGGAAACAGAAAATCAACACAAAGAAAAATTCAAGAAAAGCTTAGAAGAACTTGGTACCTTATTGAAGAATCAAAAACCCAAAGGTGACACTTCTGGAATTGGAATTGAAGTTGGAGAAAGCTTCGATACTGCAAATACTCAGGATCACAACAAACTGGTAAGACCTCCTAATACTTACAAATTCAATGGAAAATGCTTTAACTGTCATAAATATGGTCATAGGGAAAATGAATGTAGATCTAGGAATTATCAGAATATCAATCCTCCCACCGGTCAATGCTCCAAATGCAACAAAATTGGTCATAACTCTGAAAACTACAGAATGAATGTAAGATGTTATGTTTGTGGAAGATTTGGACATTTATCAAATCAATGCAGAACACAAACCGGCATAGGTTATGGGAAAGCTATTCAGAAATTAGAAAAATAATGCAACTTGTTATGCATGTAACAAGATTGGTCATATTGCTAAATTTTGTAGAAGTAAAGGTACACTGGTAGACAACAAAAGTACTAGCTTGAAAGGTAAAGAAAAGGTTGAAGAGGTTAAGCAAGAATTCTCAAAGCAATGGATTAGAAAAGGTGATCTAAATATTGGGAATACTCCTCCATCGATAGAACCAACAAATGCTCCACCAGTAGGACAATGTGATGCTCCACCAGTAGGACAGAGCAGTGCTCCACCGGTAGGAAATTCTTCATCAAATTGAAGAAAATTATCTTGAGGGTTTGGCAATCTAATGACACATGTGCTATTATTCCCTTGGTTAGAGAAAAGAAGTTGAAAATCACTCATTACTGGCAAATAAAGATAAGCTAATACATTACTGGCAAGCAATTAATGTGGCAGGTAGCAGAAAAGACTTCATAAAATAAGGTTTTGGCTCCATTTCACTTCACTGAGCATTCAAACTTTCAGAGAGCGCAAAGATTTCCGAGCTAAGGCATTCCAAGCAAAGAGGCAAAGTATTTCAGCAACCAATCCATCCAAAGGCAGAAAAAGGTATTTATCATCATGGCATCCTCCTCTGCACCTGAATTCATAGCAAACCCTATGGTAGTCGAGGTTATAAAGTGCCCTAGGCCCGTATTTCAGCTAGTTCCCGAGGTAGCTAAGAAAGATGACAATATAGCTATTTTTTCCCAAATTCCAAAAGGTGTTGTTTATGCAGAAGATCCTAGAATGTATATTCATTGCAACATAGAGGAATTAGGTGATGAAGAAATTAAAAACATGTATAGGACTGTTATATGTGACAATTCCAGAAATGTGAAACTTAAACATAAAGTTGTTGAAACCCTAGGATTCACTGAACTCCTCTGCATTCCTAAATTTCCCAAGGAAGTGGTTAGGATAGTTTTAAGCAGGGTACATGGTTCATTCTTTTGGATTGATTCAGTTCACAAAATTACAAAGGAAGCTGTGAAAGCAGTAATAGGGTTACCTTCCACCAGTAACAGACCCGACAAGACTAAGAAGGTCTCCAATGACCTAGTAATGAACTTAACTGGTGCAACATTAGACAGAAGGTCTCTAAGGGTTAATGATGTGACCGATATAAATGTTAGATTTGTTAGCATGATTTTAGGGTACAAAGCAACCCATGCAAATAGACTTAACTCAGTTTCCAGTTTATTCATTAAGAGTGCTCATGATATGGTAAAAGAAAATGTTGAAATTGATGTATGTGAATGGTTAAAAGATGAGTTGATTGATAACTTAGCCAAAATCAAGAAGGATAAGAAAGGAACTTTTAGATTTGGAAATTTACTTGTATGCATAATGCTACATATAACCAAACAGGTAATCTCATCTCTAACATTAGCCAATGGTATCTAAAGTTGGGATCAAATTAAACAATATGCATGTAAGAGGTCCTCAGATAAATACTAAGACATCTGTATATATCAAGCACCTCCTAATATAGCTGCTACATCATTTGGTGAGGGGATGGCGGTAGTAAAATACTGATCTAAATCAGCCACCTCATGACTGGAAGATGCACTTGTGGATGATCTCAAACGTGGTCGATTCATCATGTATCTACCTAGCCTATATGAAGAAATCATGGTTGTTGTTGATGAAATATCTTCAATAGTATCAATTTATTTTCTCTAAGAAGAAATCACAATGTGATCAGTTGTGGGGGTGAGGGTTGGGGCTATCGCCATAAATCTCTAACCAACAAGTTGCTTGTGTGTGGGAGCCTATCTATCACCCCTATGATATAAATCTCTATCAACAACTCTAACCCTCCCCTATCAGTAATATCCTGGAAGGTCAAGGTAGTTTGGTTTCATACCCAAGTGAACCTCAATGTACACCTACTGAGCAAAGTATAATGGTATTTGGTCGTTATTAGGATAATGACCATGAGTAGCTAAGAAGCGTGGGTATATCTTCATTTCCACTAGTGGATCAATGCATCTTGTCACCTAGTATGCTCTCATCTTACTCTTCTCCTGATAATGGGGAACAAATCATTCTTTAATGATTTCCTTGGGGACTTCCTTATACACATCCTCCAAGAAATCATTACCCCTCACATCAGCCCTCAACTGTCTTAAAAAAGAATCAATAACTTGTAGGGAATATGATATGTGGCTCCCTAGTCTATCCCTAAATGTCTGCAAACTATCGTAAATGGATTCACATGTACGCTTGTACACACCATTCATCTATGGATCATCTAAAATAGATCTCAATTTCTACATCTCATGGTCACTGTGATGAAATATGGTACCAATATTTGGCACATGTTCTTGATGTACAGGCTATGCATGAGAAGCCTAGTCTGGTTGTACAGGCTCTATATTATGAGACTAATCCTCCATCTATATAGGTGGACCATAAAGTTAGAATTTACGTAAGTGTACATGAGAACACACACACATGAAGATCTTTCAAATTAAAACATTAAATTAAAATTGTTAAATTTCTGTTGTTTTTTAATATTGTAATATTCAAGCGAGAGAGAGAAAGAGAGAGATCATTAGTCTTGAGCATTAAATTAAAACATGAAACTCGCGTAATTCAAATCAAAATAATATTAAAGAGAGAGAGATCATTATTTATCTATATATCATGTTAAATTAAAACATTAAATTAAAACACATGAAGAGCATTCAGATTAAGGGAAGAGAGAAATAATAGATCACATACTAATTCAAACAATATATTTATAGTACAAACATGTATTAAGTGGTTATATGGGGTCACACATGGTATTATAACACTGTATGACCCCTTAGGACACCATATGAACCATTACGACATCATATCATCCTGATGGTTCATATAAGGGTCTAAGAGGTCATATGGTGTTGTTAGGGGTCATATGGGGTCCTAAGGGGTCACACATGGTGTTAGAACACTGTATGACCCCTTAGGACATCATTTGAACCATTAGTACATTGTCTAGTCCTAATGGTTTATATAGTATCCTAAGGGGTCATATGGTGTCATTAAGCTTCATATTGTTGACATTTGCATGAAGATTACATTGATGAACCTAAGTGTTGTCATTGATGTCAATTGCAACCGGTAATGGAGTTGTAATACAATGGATAGTTGAGAATTGAAGGAAATTGATATTACTTAAGAAGCAGTGAGATCAACTGGTATCCCTACCTGTTGATATACCAAACCCTAACCGGTGGAGCTTGGTGAATCAGTTATGTTGATCTATGATCAAATGGTGATCGGAGATGATTATGCCATGTATGCATGATGCACGTGATGAGCTTCAAAGTGGTTTCGGTGCGTAGAGATAACTGTTTTATCTTGGGAATGAGCGAGTGCATAGCATGAAGTGGAAACCGCATGATGAGTTATAGGATTCGATGAGCGGTCATCAAGGAGCGATCAAGGTTTTCTTGTACAATGTGTAGTTATTTCTATGTAATCTAACAGTCATGTTTGAACCGGTTTGTGATGTGTTACTGACCTATTGTTTTGCTTATAAGGTCGATGAGATGTTTTGTAGTAGTGCTGGCAATTTTGGTTAAGTGTCAGTGTGATTGATTGCCGAACCAAAAGGAGTATCTATAGAATGTTTGAAGGTGGATAGGAGCATGAAAATGATCTGATCAAGCAAAGTAGTGCTATTTACCAGATCAACAAAACCCTGTTGTTCTCTAACAATTACAACAGTTAAAATCCCTTAACCGGGTAAGCTTTAACATGCTTAGTGCTTTCTAAATCCTCTATTGAGGTTGCAATACCCTAAAAATGGTCATCTAAACCACGAGCTCCTAATCTCAACAACATCACCAAGGTCCTAACCAAAGGCAATTAAATAAATCTCTAACACACAATTAATTCTTTAATCATCAAATGTCACATGGCAAAATTAATCAACCAATATCAATTAAATATTTATTTAATTAATTAAATCATTCCAAGTAAATCATTTTAAACAATTATATTATTTATTTTAATTAAATATCTTTTGCATATTTAATTAAATAAATCAATTTGCCATTAAATCATCAAAAAGAGGAATTAATTTGAAAAATAAATAAAAATTGTCATAAATCTTCAAAAAAAGGAAACAAATCAAGAAAGAGGAATTGGAAATTATGAGCACAAATCTTCAAAAAAGGAAACAAATAAAAAAAAAATTAATTGGAAAAAAAGAATAAAAACTGAGAAAAGAAATCAAATGGAGATAATTTGAAAATCAAATAAACAATTGAAAAAAATCTTAGAAAAGCAATTAAAACAATTAAATATTAGAATTGAATGAAATAGAGAATAAATCAATTTTTTCCTGATTTTATCTTAATTTTAGTTCAATTTCCTTTAAAACTAAGAAAAGCATCCAATCACATCAATTCACCTAGATTGTGCTTCTTCTAGGAAAATCTTGACCGCTCATCATCATTTGATCTCAGTTGTTGGTTTCTTTTTGAGTTTTCTATAAATTCAGGCCTTCATCTCTCATTGAAAAATCCTAGAGAATATATTGTTATTATGTTGTTTTTGCTCTAGGTTCATTGAGAAGTTGCATTGAGACATTACATATTAGTTATTTCATATTGCTTAAATCATTTAGCTTAAATATTCATATATTACTTAAATCATGTTAGATCAATCTTGCATCCATTTAGCTCATATTCATGCTCATATAGATTTAAAAATCGTTCATTTAGGTGGTGTCTAGTCATTGGATAGCTTAGCAATCTGAGAGCAATCTAAACTCGCATCTACTAGAAGGGAATGGGTCAATTTGTTATGATTTTATTATTCATGTTTATATCTGTCTAACCATACATGTAATGACTTAATTGAAGTGTTGTGTATTCCAGATACTAAAACAGGTCCACTTTTCACATACACATTTTTGGCACCCACAGTGGGCCTCGAACCCATGACTACAATATTTCTAATTTTTCTTGAACAAATTTAATGTTTGGTTTTTATAACTAGTAAACATGTGTTAAATTTGCAAATAAAAATCTTTCTTTTTGCTTGTTCTTCTGTGACAGTAAAAAATGGTCTCTATTTGGAGGGCATAACTTTTTATTGAACCGTTGGATCTAAAACAATTTTTGATATGTTTTGTAAAACCAAGTTTTCTACATTTTCACGGAAGATATTTTCCTAAGGATTTTTGGTTTGAAGGTTATGAATGACAGAGTGCAGTACTATCATTTTACTTATTCTTTTGTGACAGTAAAAAATGGTCTCTATTCGAAGGGCATAACTTTTCATTGAACCATTTGATCTAAACAAAATTTTGATATGTTGTGTCAAACCACATTTTCGACATTTCCACTGAATAGATTTTCCTAATTGTCTGTAGTTGGATATTTATAAATGACAGAGTGAAGTACTATCAAAACTATCATAACTAGGATAGTCATAAAAAATGGAAATTCTTGTTAGATTAGTTTAATTTACAGTTTGCATGCTAGAATTTTCTTTTGATGATTTTTTTTTTTATGTTATTTTGGAAACTAATCTTGGGATTTTAATGTTTTCAAGTCCTCTTGACAAATAATTCAATCATTAAACATATGCTTGCCAAAGATTATAAATTCAAACTACTGATATCTTTGTTTTGCAGGTTGCCTCTAGAGATACAAACAAACATTCTATCTTCTTAATCTTTTTAGGAACAGTTCAATTTATATAAGGGAAAGAATTTTGTTTTATGTGTTTTTTGGGAGAAAAATAGAGTAGGAGAGTATGCTCTTGTCCATTTGGACAATCAAAAATCCAGACCTTGAGGTTTTTTTCTATTAGAGTTTGAGATCTATTGATACCTTTAGAGGGTCTGCCTCTCGAGAAGTCTCTAAGGCTCGGTGAGAGGGAACAACCCAAGTGAGTCTGGCCAAAGCCAGGAATCCAACTCACTATAATAAAATGCTTCTGGGGTGAAAGTCCTAGGAGATGGAATAATCAGTGGCAGTGCTTCATTTATGAGGAGTGTCTCATGTTGAGCATCTTGTAGGGCTTTGCAGTCTAAATCACGCTTGCGTGACTACATGGTTTCAACATCCTACTAGGTTTGTATCTAAATCACGCTTGCATGATAGTCAGGTGGTCCTTCCGAATGGAACCATTACTAAAACCTATAAGATAGAGGCTACCCGATTCACCTCTAAAAGGGGGATAATCTTCGTGCAAGAGAGATAGTAACTCTCCCAAGACACTTGTCATATCATGCCCCCATTAGCATTTGGAGTTGGTGAATACGGCATTGAGAATCCATTGCATGAGACTCAGTGACCATATTATGTTTAGCTATTGGGTGTGTACCTAAGTCAACAAGTAAAAGTTTTCCTTCTCAGCCAACTTCCGTAGGGTTAGCATGGTGTGCTTGAAAACTATTATACATCTTGCATGTTTTATATGTTTTCACCGCTGAAACTGAAATGGAAATACTAAAACTGGAGAAAACAAATCAACAACTAAGTGATAAACTTTGCCGTATGAATTCCTAATTTTATTAGTCCAAAACAATCAAAACTGCCTAGATCAGTCTACAGCGAGCATAAAATTGGACATCATCCTCCTGAGCATAAACAATCTTGATAGTGTACCCCTGTTGTTGCATTGCAAGATTTTGTCGATCATCTCTCAGCTAGTTCAAACATCTTATCAATTTTTTCCTGATTTTATCTTAATTTTAGTTCAATTTCATGACTCACCTAAAGAAAAAGAAGGAACTACTTCTAAGCATGATCAAAATCATGAACCTATGTCTAGTAAGGGTCCATATGTGGCCTCCATCTCTTCCGTAATGCCTCCATCTTGTAAAAATTCTCAGCAACAATCCATACCATCTCCTTCAAACAATGAAACTTCTCATGTTTACCTTCAAGGGCTATCTCCTATGGAAATCCAAGTTAATGCCAATATTGATACAAGTTCCTATAAAGATTTAGAAATCCTAGATGCTATGCCATCATGCACTCCAATTCCAAACATACCCACTCAAGAGAGTCCCACTCAAAATGCTTCCCCATCATACCAAAATATAAACACCTTCCAAGAATCCTCCATGCATATCAAAAACACTACCGCTTCCTTAGAAATGGCTTCATGTCAAGAGAAAAATCTGGAAAATGAAAAAATAAGTCCTACCATAAATCAAGATCAAGACACCAAAACTCCTCAATCCCATCTAACGATTGAAAAAGATCCTATTTTCCTAGAATCCCATGATGATCCCCTTATATCTTTCCATTTCTTCCAAGATGACCCTCTTCCATCTCAAGAACAAAGCATCCTTCCAAATCTCATTCCTAATCCACTTCCTATGCAAGATCAAGATATACCTTCCATTCTTTTCGATGATTCCATTGAAAGTCAAGAGAATAGAACCTTTAAAGAGGAATCCAGTGATCTTCCTCTTCCATGTCAAGATCAAGGTATCCCTTTGTTCCCTTGTCATAATCCTCCATGTTCAGCTCAAGGATCCATCATACCTACAAATGCCCTTTGTGATCCTATCATTCCTTACATTCCACCTCCATCTCATAATGGACTCGCACCTTCTTTCCAAATGAAAGTGTATCCTACAAGTCAAAATATTTATAAAGGAAAAGGGGTATATCTCCACAAGCAAGAACCCCTCCATGTTAAAGAAAATGTTAAAGGTCATGGCCTCAGGGACATTTCTCAAGATACTGGTATCTCTAATAAATCCTACATTTCTCCAGTTAAATCCAAATATACACTTTGTCCTTCGCCCCTTCCATCCATTCTAGGTCCTTATATCCCTCCATCTCTTATGCGAGATCAACAAAGGCATACAACTTCGAGTACCTTCCATCCATCTAAAAGACCTCCATATCATTCCTATCTACCCATGCATCTCCCTCCAAGCAATTTGGATGCCAAGCATAAAAGTCATAAATCACGCAATCCACATGTATTCCATGATCAACATGTCCCATCTAATCGACATGTCAAAACAAAGAAAAATATGATCCAAAAAGAAAAATAAAAATACAAAATGCCACAAAGGCCCACAAAGAAAGAAGAAAAGTCAAAAGTTATATGGGTTCCTAAGGCACTTGTAGAAGCAATACGCTCTAAGGAACTACAAAAGCATGAAAAATCAAAAACCATGTGGATCCCTAGGCGGTTGCTTGAAGCACAAAAGTCTAAAGAAAAATCAAAATTGGCATCCAAAATTGTTGTTCCTCCATCCAAACCTTCCGAGTCTATTCCTCCATCACCTCCTTCATCCATTTTGGGTTCTTATGCCCCAAAATTTTTGACCTTTCCTCCATCCAAATCTCAAAATTTGAGATTCACTTCTCTTCCATGTATCCACCATCCCTCAAGGTGTGTGC
This sequence comes from Cryptomeria japonica, assembly GCF_030272615.1. Lineage (NCBI taxonomy): Eukaryota > Viridiplantae > Streptophyta > Pinopsida > Cupressales > Cupressaceae > Cryptomeria > Cryptomeria japonica. The sequence goes on along the minus strand of NC_081405.1, from coordinate 203,667,652 downwards.
CAATGTTGATCTTTCCAACATTTCCATCTAGCCATACACAATTCTTCCAACATCCCATCCATTATACAACACCTCTTTTTCACCCTTCCATCCCTCTTATCCAATCCTTTACATAAATCCTTTCCCTAGTTTCATTTCACTATCCTACCAACATCTTTGAGTATACCTTCATAGCCATGGTCTATTGCAAATCATATTCCAAGGATACCATCAAGGAAGCAAGACATCGAGGTCCTTCTTCCATCCCTTATCATGCCTCCATTATCTTCCAAAAAAAAAAATGATGAAGAAGTGAAAAAAATATATCAAAAAGAAATTAAAGAGAAATAATTTCATCCACGAGTGAAAACCAGTTCTTGTGGTGCCTTGGGCAAGTACCATGATGAAAACCTGGCAAACAGGCGTCATGCGTAATCCATTATTCTTTTTCACTTTACATAGGGGGAAACTTTCATCCATGTACATCCATCTATTATCCTTCTTCCTCCATTATCCTTCATCCTCCATTATCCCTCATTCGCTCTATCTACATTCATATCCCTTTTCCACCTTTGATATTGACAATGTTAAGGATCTTCATAGGTTTTGCATGTATCCTATATTCTACACTTGATTCAAATCCTTTAGCTCCTATCCATTGCTTGCTAACATCCTTCACTGCTCCCTTTTGATCTTTCTTATCATATCTGCCTCCTATCCAAATCTATCCCTTGATCTTGATCAACACTATGGACAAAATGCAAAAGCATGCTTTCTACAAACCTCTTGACATGGCCACTTCTTTGGACCATATGGCTTTGTTATGCTATATCCTTCCTTTACATCACTAAAATCCTTGCTTTACATCGCTAAAATCCTTTCTTTACATCACTAAAATCCTTGCTTTACATTGCTATATCTAGACCTTGTGCTTGGATTAATGTTGTGAGATAGTCCTTGAAAGCCTCCACCATCATTCTCTTATCCATTCATGTACTCAAAATCCCTTTTACCTTGCTAGACACTAGGGGCAAACATCAAAATTCTAAAAATCATAAAAAGTCCTGAACAAACTCCTAAAAATCATAAAATGTCTTGAAAAAAATCCTAAAAAATAAAAAAACTCTAAATAATTTTTTTTTGACAAAATCAAAGAAAGAAAGCATAGACAATCCATCAAACCAAATCAACCACAGACAAACTCTCAAGGTCTGCAATCAAACTTATCACATGTCTTGTTAATCAATCTATCAAACTCTGTCAAACATCAACATGTCTTATACAAGGAAGGGTACACTCGAAACCAGACAGATCGGTCTTATACGAGGTACTTACTCTTTGAAACCAAACATTCCTATCAATGATCACACAAATCAAAACAATGACGTAGATCGGTATGGCTGTTGGATTTTGTCTAGGTTAGTCTTATCTCTTGTACTGAAGTGTTACATTTTAGCTTTCGCCTGTACATATTTTAGTCACTTTTGTGACATCCTGGTTCATTGGAACCCTCATGGCTTGAAACTGATCAATATCCTAGTCTTAGGATAATCGACTGATCAATTTACATGTCCTAAGCAATATCAACCAAGTCATCTTTACGTTAGTGATACCTGGTCATTCACTCCAAGTCAGTCACCTATCTCTTGACTACTGAAGAGTTTTATCACTACGTACACAAGCAAAACAAAACCGAAAACAATCACTAAATTGTTTGAGATATGCATGAAATTTTCTTTGTGTGTTGTCTTTTATATTGGTTTTCAATTATTATCCCTCTGAGTAACTCGAGGAAGTCTATCTTGACTAAGAGGAGCAAGGATTGGGGGCATAATATTTTCTTTGTTTTCTACTTGTAGGAATTATTCCGATGATCTGAAAACATCTAATCAGTTGGGTGTCTGTGATAAGTTCCTTCACATTAAGGTGAAATCACCACACATACCTCAACTCTGCTTATTTGTATGCTATAGGGAGGTTCCCATTATTTCTTTGTCTATTTTGAGGGAGTTTCTTTATCATGCAATCCAGGTCCCTACAAAATCTGTCCAAGGATATGAATGAAAAAAGGGTCATTGTGGACAAGATAATTAATATTGCACATGAAAAGAAAGGAACTCTAATATTCCTACTATGTTTTTAAAATGCTCAATGATGAAAATTAAGCTTTTCAAATCTAGTGACTAGGTTTCGGTTGCATATCATTTTGCATCTCATCTTGCATTTCATTTTGCATCTCATGAATTTAGAGTGATTTTGCTATGGCAACACTGATTTCTTTATCTTCTGAATGAGAAATTAGAAGCATCATCATTTCTCAGCTAAGTGGTCTCTTTTTCATCATCATTTTTCTGATCGAGTACTTGTGTATTGATATGTTAGCTGCATACATGAGCATCTTCTATAGATCCATACATTTCATTTTACACTTATCTGCATTCATAGTATTGCATGAAGAAAAATAAACATTTGCATTACTAGTTACCGATTCTCCTCATTTATTTGCATAAAAAGAAACAAAAATAAACAACCATATTCCATTTGCATTCATTCATCTATATTGAAAAGATATGCATACACATAGTATAAAGCATATAGAAAAACATCTCATAATCAATCAACACAATTACAATGAAATCAAATCAAGAGCTTGTAAATCGGTTGTCCTGAGTCCATTTTCGAGATCAAAATCAAAATCTGACGTCAATTCTCTCATCAAAATTTCATGACTTTGACCACTTAGCGCTTTCATCAACTGCTCATTCTCTTCTTCAATTTGCGATTAATTTCTCGTTAATCAATGCTAAATCTCAATTTAATTCTCACATTTACTCTGATTTGAATCTTCAACATTAATCTCGATGCTCAAATAACTTATATCGCTCAAAATAAATGCTTAAAATCATTGCGCAACCCTCGCTATCTTTCGATTTTGCTCCCGAGGGGGCATATTCATGACCTCAAAGTCAAAAATTTCTTGTATCAAAAATCTTCGTTACAAGTCGAGCAACTAAGCTTCATCGAATCAATCGCTAGGGGCATATTTGTTTTATCGCTTCATATCAAGCTAACATTGTCTTTGTCTGAATTAGTCTCTTAACCTTAATCAGTTTCATAACTTTTCATCAAGCTGATTATTTGTTTAAACTCAATCAAGGGTTTAAAGAGTATCTTCGATCACACAATCAATCTAAGTAGGTGTTCAGTTTCATCACATTGAATCAAGCTGGATATTTTATCTTCACTCATCGCGTCTTGATCAATCAAATTCAAGATCGGTTATCTCTTCGCTCACTGTGTCTAGTTCAATCAAGTTCTAGATTAGTAAGATCCGCTTCTTGATCAATCAAGTTCAAGTTTGGTATATTTGCTCTCTATCATTCCTAGTTCAATCAAGTTCAGGATTGATATCACTTTAATCAGCTCTGTTCAGTTTCATCACTTCAAAACAAATTGAATACCTCACTCTTCATCTAGTTCATGATCAATCAAGTTCAGAACTGGTATCTCCTAGACATCAAATTTTCTTTGAACCAACGCGTTGCTCGCACATTAATTCAAAGAGGTGCAAATGTAATACCCTAAAAATGATCATCTGAACCATGAGCCCCTAATCTCGACAACGTCACCAAGGTCCTAACCAAAGGCAATTAAATAAATCTTGAGCACACAATTAATTCTTTAATCATCAAATGTCACATGGCAAAATTAATCAACCAATATTAATTAAATATAAATCATTCCAAGTAAATCATTTTAAACAATTATCTTATTTATTTTAATTAAATATATTTTGCATATTTAGTTAAATAAATCAATTTGCCATTAAATCATCAAAAAAAGGAATTAATTTGAAAAATAAATAAAAATTGTCATAAATCTTCAAAAAAAGGAAACAAATCAAGAAAGAGGAATTGGAAATTATGAGCACAAATCTTCAAAAAAGGAAAAAAAATAAAAAAAAAGAAATTAATTGAAAAAAAAGAATTAAAAATTGAGAAAAGAAATCAAATGGAGATAATTTGAAAATCAAATAAAAATTTGAAAAAATCTCAGAAAAGCAATTAAAACAATTAAAAATTAAAATTGAATGAAATAGAGAATAAATCAGTTTTTTCCTGATTTTATCTTAATTTTAGTTCAATTTCCTTTAAAACTGAGAAAAGCATCCAATCGCATCAATTCACCTATATTGTGCTTATTCTGGGAAAATCTTGACTGCTCATCATCATTTGATCTCAGCCATTGGTTTCTTTCTGAATTTTCTATAAATTCAGGCCTTCATCTCTCATTCAAAAATCCTAGAGAATATATTGTTATTATGTTGTTTTTTCTCTAGGTTCATTGAGAATTTGCATTGAGACATTGCATATTAGTTATTTCATATTGCTTAAATCATTTAGCTTAAATATTTATATATTTCTTAAATCATGTTAAAACAATCTTGCATATCTAGCTTAAATCTTGCATCCATTTAGCTCATATTCATGCTCATATAGATTTAAAAATCCTTCACTTAGGTGTTGTCTAGTCACTGGATAGCTTAGCAATCTGAGAGCAATCTAAACTCGCATCTACTAGAAGGCAATGGGTCGATTTGTTATGGTTTTATTATTCATGTTTATATTTGTCCAACCATACATGTAATGACTTAATTGAAGTGTTGTTTATTCCAGATATAGATATAGGTCCACTTTTCACACACAGAGAGGTTACTCCTAACAGGGTATTTATTTTAACAGGGCATTGTAGTCAATCCCTTAATCGAGCAGTCTCTAATAGGATCTGTTTCTAACGTGACATTTTTTCTAAAGCTTCTAACAACGCTTGGCTCCTAATAGGATGAACTTCATAATAGTTTATAATACTTGTGGGTATTCATCCCCACCATAGTTTTTCCCATTTGGGTTTCCATGTCAAAAATTATTGTGTCAAGTGGTGAATATTTTTTTTGGTTATGTCTTGATATGGTTAATTTGTTTAACTAGTAAAGCTACTTAGATATGTTCAGATGACCGAAAGTGATCTGAAATGTGCTTTTACTATTGTTATTAAAGTGGTTTGATGTTTTGGCTAAATGGTTTGAGAGTTTCAAATTTGTTACACTGTTATTTTGGTATGCTAGTCAACTGGTAAACTTGACAATGTAGCTGCAGTTTGTAGTTGAGTGTTCAAACCAGTTAGTTTAGAGATTGATTTATGAGTTTGGTGAAAGTTTAGTTTTTTTTCCATCTACTGATTCACCCCCCCTCTCAGTTGTTGTCTGGATCCTTATTGATTCATCATAACATCAATTGGTATCAGAGCATATCAGGTCCTCTAGTGTCTAAGCCTAACAACTTGAGGTAAAGATCTAGAAGAACATGATGAAGAAAGAAGGTTTGAAGTTCAATAGGGAAAACTATAGAATATGGAGTGATAGGATGAAGATCTATATCAAAAGCTTAGGAAGTAAATATTGGGAACATGTTGTTACCAACTATACCTTACCTAGTTGGATTTTGTTTGATGATCAAAAGAAGAAGCAACAAGAGAATAAACAAGCATTGGAGGCCATTATCAGTTCCTTGTCTGATTTAGAGTATGTTGATGTCCATGGCTTGGAGATTTCTTATGATGTGTGGAAGAAACTTGAGGATTTCTATAGTGGTGATGAGCATGTGAAGATTGCCAAAGATGAGAGTCTGAGAGGTAAATTTGATTACATGTGGATGGCTGAAGGTGAGAATATTCAATAGTATGGTCAAAGGATCAAGGAGATAGTCAGTGAGATCAAGAGTGTTAGTGGTAAAGTGGAGGATACTACAGTGGTTAAAAAGGTGTTGAGAACCCTTCTACTGGTCTATGCTATCTAGATTGTAGCCATTCAGGAACTCAAGTCTATTGATAAAACAAAGGTAACTCTTGACTCCATCATTAGTAAACTTATTGTATTTGAATTAAAATAGTTTTGATGGAAGTGTTTAGAAATCAGAATCTGCAATTAAAGCTTTAGTTTCTAATCCATCGGTAAGGAAAAGAAGAGATGCTAGTAAGAGTTATGAGTCTAGATCCAACAGAGAAGTTGATGATGAAGACAGTCTAATCGAGCTTGAAGCATTATTGGCCAAGCGGTTACCTAGCGGTACTGGTAAGTACATAGGTAAATTACCTTTGAAGTGTTTTGCATGTAACCAGATTGGACATATTGTAGCTAACTGTCCAAATGGAGATAATGAGAATAAATGAGAGAAGTATAAGAAGTACAAAGGAAAAGGTAAAAGAGATTGCCTCATTGCAGTTGATGGAGGAATCATAGAATCTGAGGGAGATGCAAATGAAGACATTGTCTTTGTTGCCATTAAAGAGGAGACCTCTGATTAGAAGGCATTATTTTCTCGCATGGATAGTTCTGATGATTGGATTATAGATAGTGGTTGTTTATACCACATTAACGGTGATCGAAGTAAGTTTCTTACTTTGAAGGAATTTGATGGAGGTGTTGTGAGATTTGGAAAGGACTCGCCCTACATGGTAAAAGGAAAGGGAACCATTTCTCTTAATGGAAAGAGCAGTGCAGATGATGTCTATTGGGTTGAAGGATTGAAACACAATCTTTTGAGTGTAGCGCAACTCAATGACAAAGGTTATCCACTAGAATTCAAGAATGGAATGTGCAAAATTTATGGAAGAAAAGGTGAACTGATTGCAACCAGAAAGCAGACAAAAGGTAACTTGTTTCACCTGAATCCTAAAGTCAACAATTGTTTAATTGCTAAAGTAGAAGATAGTTGGCTTTGGCATCGAATATTTTTTCATGTAAACTTTGATAACTTTGTCAAAGTTAGTAAGTCTAAGTCTGTAAGAGGTTTTCCTCATTTGGACAAACCGATGAATGATCTATGTAAGGAATGTCAGTTAGGAAAGATGACATCCTCAACTTTTAAGATAAAATCTTTCTCAGCAGAACATTTGCTAGATTTGGTTCATATAGACCTCTGTGGACCAATAAGGACTAGAAGTATTCAAGGTGATAGGTATTTTATGATATTCATTGATGATTTCTCAAGGATGATGTGGGTCACATTCTTGAAGGACAAAACAAAATCCTTTAGCAATTTTAAGGCATTCAGGGCCTTAGCTAAAAAGGAAAATGGAAAGAAAATAAACTGCTTAAGAACTAATCAAGCTGGTGAATTTACTTTAGAGGAATTCACTAGATTTCAAGGACCATTCCAAACACACTTTTGCAGTGTTTAATAGTTGCATTTTCTAGACTTTCTAAGTAGGCAACTTTGAAAGTTAATTAATTTTTCCTTGGATGTCGAATCGACAATCCGTCAAATGCCCTAGAATATTTGTATTACAATCTATCAGTGTGTCAGCTCCTAGAGCTTGATTAGGTGTTTTGATCAATTTTTGCAGCTGATTTTGGGGGCTACTCAGGTGTTTTTGACCTAACCTTAGAGTTGCAGAAATGTCAAATTTAATGAGCATTTGCTCAAATTTTCATGCCAAAATGCATCCATTCAGTGTTCCAGAGAATTTCTCCACGTTCATTTGCTCGTAAATGAATTTGTTTTAGTTGGGCCCACTTCTAGGGGCCCAACTAATAATGAGGCCCGATAAAACCAATTATAGCCACCAAAGGAAAATGTAATATTTAAATCTACATGATTTAATTAATATAATTTTAAATTATTTAAGACATGGCAAGTAAACAAAATTTTGTGAAGTCAAATATCTAGCTATATTAAGAGATTGTTTATTAAAGTCATTGAGCGAGGGAGATAAAATTTATTAACTTACCTTATAAGTGACAATTACATTTTTAAATGTAATTAATCCAGTTGTGCATGTTTTTCAAGGCTTGGAGAAGGGGGGAAGATAACTCATTAAATCATTTTAAATGATTTAATAAAACATAAAATGAAGCACTCCCAAAATCACTTCAAGATGATATGACATTTTAATTCTAGAATTGTGGTGGGCCTACAAGAAAAGACATGCTGAGGGAATTTGTGAGCTAAAAATATTTTCCCGCGAGATTTGGAAAATATAGGAGGAAGCTGCTGGTGGGATGGTGAGGGTGGAGGAGCTTAACAACTATTTTACCCTAAATTGCAAAGAAGGACAACCTAGGGAGGATACGGGCTGGTGGGATGAGGGGGTTGGCCTCCTCCCCACAACACAACATGAAAGAACCATATTTGTATGTAACACCATGGGCTGAAAACAAAGCAGGAAAAGAGATATACCCCGCCATCCGACGAGGGAAGTGGGGCTCTCCAAATGAAGTGTGAGGTCAAAGAGGAATTAGCACAGGATTCAACTCCAAGTAAAGCAAGAGGAAGTAGGGTGACATGGATGTGTAAGATGTGCCTCAAGCACACAATCACAAGATGAACAAATGTTTGCGGATAGGTTTTGGGTGAAGTGCTCACTCCAAACCTATGCGTACAAATGGATGAGCACTAGGATTGAGTGCGATGGTAGTGGTTTACAAAATAGGATTGTTATAGAGCCTTGAACAAAGGGATTTGATTCATAAGATGAGAGTAGAGACATAATCCCACAAGTCCAGTGGTTACAGTTAGGAAAATAGAAGATATTCGAACATAATGAATGAGCTTATTTGTGTGGCATACATAGTAAGTCGAGACATGAAGGAAAGTCAATAGCCTGGGAGCACTGGAGTAGGTCCCATTGTGGTTGAAATCAAAACGCAATGAATGGTTAGCACCTCCATTACATATCAATGAAACAGGCAGTGCTCCAAACTAATGTGATCGTAGGACGCAAGAATATGCATGCTTTCAAGTTTAAAGTCATATTGGGGAGAGATTCTTATGATTTCTAGTGAGAGATATGGGAGTTTGAGGTCCACAACCCACACCATCATGCCACAACAAAACACCACGAATAGAGCCAATAGGGAGCATAATTTATTTATCCAATGCAATTCAATGAGAATAGTTTTGAATGTTCTCCCTTCTATGATTGAATGAAAGTCAATAATATGGTGGCATGATGTATGGACATTCACAGGTATGAGGAAGCATGATTCTCAAACAACTAACAATGATCTAGGGCATCCATCATTTTCAGTCGTGGATGAGCATAGGGGTATATCGATGATTCGAGTTGCATAAAGAATACAACACATGTGGAAAATGACCAGAGTTATCAGATTTCAAGTAGATAAGAAATGATTGAGTTGCGAGTCTACGTGGAATCATAGAGATCTGTGGGTGTGTTCTTGAGAGGTACGATACAATAGCTATGCAAAGGACAGGTGTGTTGCAGAGTGAAGTCGAGATATATGGGGCATTTGCTCTAAACCAAGTGGGAAATGTTGTAGATAAGGAGCATAGGGTTTTTGAATCAACTCAACAGGTACATAATGGTAGCCAATGAGATCTGGTATTTTTGGGGCACTGAAAGGTCTAAAGTTCTCTCTCTATATGCGCTCTTGAACTTTGATGTGAAGTGACACTTATGACGGGTCACAATTTTTTTGTGTAACTCTAAAAGTGACAGTGCTAAGGTTTTCCGTATTGCAAAGGGGGGGAATAATTGTCTTTGAGGCTACAAACTATAGATTCATTTTAACACCAAATTGGATTTCTTTTCACTCAGAGGTATCATTTTCAATTCAAGGGGGACTTTTGCCATCTTGAGCAAATGGAAAGATACAACTGAAATTCATTTTTGACTTTCATAAATTGGGAATTCTTCTCAGTTTTCAACCAAAGGAGGGTTTTTTCTAGAAAATGAAACAATAGTGATGTTTTACTTCCAATAGAGGGGCCTTTTTCTATTTTCGGACAAAGCAAAAGTGCAGGCTAAAGTCAAATTTTTGGCTTTCATAGAAAAGGGCATTTTTTAGTTTCTAAATCAAAGAGAAGAGAAAAGGTCAGTAGCTACAAATGGAAAATGTGGAGCAATGTGAAGGAAAGAGATTTGACATGTGCTTGAGGAGGGTATTTTTCTGATTTTTTAACTTTTCCAGTAGGGAGGCAGGTGCATGATTTTGGCAAATTTTGAGAAGTGGAAGATAGCATATTTTCAAAAGTTCTAGATTTTAAAGTAGATACAAGTATCTTTCAAAGATTCTTCTAGGGTTCTCTCTTTGATGTATACTCTCTCTTTTTCTAAATTCTATGATCCTGAGTGCAAGTTTTTGTAAGTGCTAGAAGCAAGACTTCCATGCATAGTTCTAAGCTAGCATAGTTTTGAGTTTTTCTCTTTTAGCATGTAATCTTTTTATTTTAGATAGTTATAGCTAGCATGCAAAGATGTTTTATGAGTTTTCTCAAGCCATCTCCTCCTTGTATTGATATCATTTTATGAAATAAAAGATCAAGTATTTTTCTTGTTTTGTCCCAACAAGTTTGGTGTCATTTTGTCTTTCAGCTTCTCTTCAAGGAAGTGATTAAAATGCTTAAGATAGAATGAGAAATGGTGTTAATATATGCAGGATTATCAAGCACGGTTGTGGGAAAGCTTCAAGGGAGAGTGTTGATGTCATGCATTAGTGCTCAAAACTAGTTGGTTACGGCCATCCAATTTGGATTCATGTGTTTCTTGTTGTAGGTTGACTCTATTGCTCTAATAAGGCAATGTTAATGGGGTTTTCACCTAGTTTTCAAAATCATCATTTAAATTAAGAATTATTTAACTTTTTGCATTAGGAGTAGGATTAGTGTACAACCCTTCCCTCAATGAGTGCATAGATTCTTATAAACTAACGTTATAGCCAAAACCAAGAGTTTATCCATCTCCCTTAGTACATTCTCATTGGCATGATCTGCTATAAATGTAATGTCCTGAGTCTTTTGAAGCTATTCATTGTTTTGACATTGCATAGGTTCACCTGCCTTGGTCTCACATACCCAAAGTTTAGGAGATCTCAAAAATTGTGACTGAATCTCGTCCATTGGATAAATCCTTCCCCAAGTTTGTCGATGAGTTGGTAGAAATTCCTCTAGAACTCAAGGTGATGCAGAGGCCTACAAAAAGTGTTGGCAATTTGATGTTTATGTTGTGATTGTCATTGATGGACACAAACTTGCATTGAGATCCCCTTTATATGTATGAGCTTAAGCTCAACTGGTATTTGTTCCAATTAGTATGTTGTATTATAATCTTTAGACTATTGGTATTTTGCAAAATGTGTTTACCGGTCTGAAGCGGCATGTCGATCCCAAGCGGTTCGTGGATCTCAAGCGGCACAAAGGATCAAAGCGGCAGAACACATACTTCCCAGTCTTCATTTTTGTCAAACCGACAACCGGTATTTTGTATGAACTGGTAATCCTTACCAACCGACATTTTGTGATGAGTTACCATCCACCGATTGTTTGACGGTGCCGACACTCTGGCGGTGCTTTTTGTGTCGTGTTACCGAGTATGTCCAGGTTCATTGAACCTAGGAAATTGTAATGTAATCCTATTGGACCGACATGAAATCAGATTCCTTTATAAGGACATCATGTCTAGGGTTTTAGGTTGTTGATGTTGTTGTAAGGTTTTATGTTGTTGCTAGGGTTTAAGTTGGTAGATGATTTTTTATGAGAGTGATCTTATCTGAGAAGATCAAGTCTGTGAGGTGTAAAAGAGTGAGAGTTACTGAAGACTGAAGTAATGCTGGAATGCATTAGCTATGAGTTATACTGGATCTAACCAAGCAATCTGTGCTATTTGCTAGATCATATACTTGTTGATTACTCACCTCTTTGACAAGTCTGAAGCCCTTAACTGGGTAGGCTCAGAGGAGCCTTTGTAAAATCCTCTAACAAGGTGGTTCACCTCTATGAATCTAAAATCCTCTAGCAAGGTAGTCCTTGATTGGACTTATCTCCTAACAAAGATTGAGATTCCTAACAGGATCTATTCTGGTGAAGAACATTGTAAGACCTTAACCGATCGGGTTCCTATTCTACAGATAGTGACTTGTGAGTTTCATCTCACCATGGTTTTTCCCATTTGGGTTTCCACCTCAAATATCTTGTGTTATGGTGGTATTGCTTTTATGGGTGAATGTCTTATTTGCATTTTGGTTTGAATGTGTGTTAACCGGTTTGTCTGTTAAACTGTTTTACTGGTTTATCTATAGAATGTTTAAGTGTTTGGAAACAGTGTTTATTGGTACACTAATTCACCCCCCCTCTTAGTATTCATCAATTGGTATCAGAGCTTACCTTTCTATAAGTTGAACCACTTGGAAAGAGATATGGGGGAATACTCTATAAGGGAACTTACTCATTGGCTCACTCAGTCTAAGCAAGCCTATGATCATCTTATGGTAAAATACAAGGCATCTCAAGCAAAAAGGAGAGAACATGCTGAAAAGCTAATGGAGCTATCTGAAAATAGTTCTTTAGATGAAGTAGACATGGAAGCCCTAATTGCAGAAGAAAATAAGTTGAATGAATCAAATTCCAACCTAAGAAAGGAGTTGGAAGGACTGACTATCCGGATGTGTCAAGAGCTTGAGAACCGAAGTAAAGTTGAAGATCTGTTGAAAGAAAGAGATCATGAGATCTCCAAGTTGAAACAAGAGATCAGTGCCCTAACTGCTCAACTCCATGCAAGCAAAGTGGAAAAGGAAGACATGCAAGGAGAACTAAACATTGCCATCTCTGAGAATGAAAACCTATTGGAAACAAATGCCACTATTTCCAAAGAACTCTCTGAGTCAAAGGAAATACTCGCTAAGTTCAACAAGAGTACTGTCAAGCTAGAGAAAAAGCTTGAATTTGCCAAACTGGTTAAGAATACCAATGGACTTGGTTATTCCGGTCATGAGGAAGGTGAGACCTCTAGTATAAATGCTGGAACATCAAAGAAACAACCGACATCAAAGGATAAAGATAAGAAAAAGTTTAAACCTATTTGCTTTAATTGTCTTAAAGAAGGACATACTACAAATGTGTGTAGGAGTAAGGCTTACAACAATTTTCCTTATTTCCTAAATGATAAGCCTAGATCCTATAGATTTGATGGTAACTGTTATGCATGCAACAAGTATAGGCATAGAGCATCTAAATGCAGGTTTGTTATGAATAACACTGGAAGATATCCTCAGAGGACCCAAGGAGTTGGTCCTGAACCTTTTGTGAACCGAAATCACAACCAGTTTAATGCCTTCAATCATCAGCCAAGAAGCAGTGGCTATCAAGTGGCAACCGGATGGAGAGAAAATTGCATGGTTTGTCATGGTCATGGTCACACTGCTACAACATGTAGAAGGAAGAATGGGAACATGAAAAATGGACCTTGGACAACACCTGGATTGGTCTGCTATCATTGCAACAAACCAGGTCACATTGCCAGATTCTGTAGATCAAGAAAGAACATATCTAATGATATATCGATCACTCTAGAAGGAAACATTGATGTTGACATTGTTCAAGTGGACATGAAAAAAACCTGGAAGAAGAAACCAACGGTGTTACAAGAGGAACTGGTTTCTGCACCTAGTGTGGAAATCACGGAACCGACAAACTAAGCTTCAGAAAAACTTAGGGGGAGCAAACGGCGAAATGTTTCGAACCCCTGGTCTTCACCGGTAAAAGACCTTAACTGGCATGTGATACCTGTCAGTTGATGGAAGACCGGAAATGGTGAAAGGCAAATTAGGATTTACGCCCTAATGGAGGAGCATTAATTGTGGTAGGTGAGGAATATGTTTAAAAGGATTTTTCAAATCATTTCTCACTATCAGTTTTCAAAGCGAAGGAGGTTTTTGAGTGTAGAGTGATGACAAAGTGATTTGTGTTGTGATTCTGAGAATTTAAGAAACCTTGAGAGTGAATTCACAATACTAGTTCCCACTTTTTGACCAACTTTGACACTTAGATGAATATTTTGAAAAAAACCTTCACTTTCTAACACATATAACTTTTAAACCGTTAAGAATTTGAAGATGATATAAACTAGTGATGTTTATCATCTTGTTTTTAGATTCTAAATATATTTTTTTCAAATTTGTTTGAATAAAATTTTATTGATTTTTCCATCTCCCTCAAAAAGTAGTTTTTTACAACAAACAACATTTTTTAAGAGTGATGTGTATCCCGAAATGCATAATTTTTTTTCTATAAATGATAAAAACTTAATTCTTTTGAATTTTGGTTTGTAACATTAATACCCAGGGCATGTAGTTGGTTTGATAGTGATATGTTGAATATTTTTCATTTTATTAAGTTTTGAAGTTCGACTAATTATATTTCAGATACAGGTGTACGTTTGAACACATAACTTGTTCTATATGTATCAAAATTCAATTTTCTTTTTTTTTTAGAAAGAAAACACCAATACCTAGTGCATAGATATTTTTCAGAATTTTTTTGAATTAGTTTACTATTTTTCCCAATGCATTGAACAAAGAAGTTCATGTTCGGTGAAAAACCTACATTCATAAGAAATAAAATAAAAATATATTAATGAAATTAAATATATTAAAAGTTATACTATTTGGAAATCTTATAATAAGGACTAAATACCAAAAAAAAAAACTTTTAAATGAATTAATTTGACCCCCCAAAAGCTAATGTAAAACTAGTTTTTTATCAACATTTGATAGATGCAAAGGAGACTCCATTGCAAGTATGATTTAGAAGTAGAGAGGTTCTATCCAAGAAATTTTTATCTAAGAGCCTTTGATTTAACTCTCTTCAATTAATTACTTCAAATGGGACCTCTTAAAGCTTAAATCATTATATTTTCTAAAAAATGTATGATTTCAACAAAAATCAGGACGTACCAAAAAGTGGGAACCAACTTTCTGAGTTCACCCTTGAGGGAGATTCAAGTTCAAATTGCAAACGGTTAAGTGAAGAACGCAAAGCGGTGATTCTGTAACCGACAGAGTGCAAGGTGGAGAAGAATCTAAAAGCCCTAAATTCACATGTTTCAAAAGGTATTTCTCAAGTTTTTAAGTTTCTATCATGGCTTCCGCATCTCATACCAGTTCTAGTGCATCTGTCGAGTCTGCAAGTTTTATTCAATGCAAGTCTAAGTATAATGCCCTATGACAAGTTCCGGCTAGTGTTATAGTAGAAGAGGGAATCTCAGATTATATTGATTGTAAACTCGAAGACCTAGGGTGTCTTGCTACCCACTCCCAGCTAGGTTTGTTCTGTGGACAAGATAATAAGATCAAACCAGAGTATAGTATCTTGGAGAAGAAGAAACTCCACATTGTTGTTTATTTCTTGGAGGATTTCATAGATGATCACATTAGGATCATTCTGAGCAGAGTTCATGGTGACAAGATGTACCTGGAAAGAACACATGATATAACACCACAAGCAATCGATGCCGTCACTGGTTTCTGCAATACAGGGGATGTGCCAGCCCTAAGGATGGTAAGAAAAACTGAAATATCCAAGCTCACCGGTTTAGTGAGTGACTCACGAGGTATGACCGCCAATTCTATCAAGGATGATCTGGTGAAGTATACATGTATGGTGATTGGATACCAGACATTCTCAACCTGCAAAATTAACTTTGTATCTGCTGTAGCGATAAATGTCGCTTACTGGATGATCAAGGAGGATGCATCATTTGACTTATGCATCGATATGCAAAGGCAACTCTTATTGAATCTTAAATCTATCAAACAGGATAATGCTTTAAGGTTCAAGTTTAGACAACTATTGGTTGGGTTGTTCTTTTACTTTCAAGGATACTTCCTAGGAGTGGGAGACATTCAGTGGTCTGCAGACCAACCAGTTACCAAATAGATAAAGGAAAGTTTGCAAGTAGTGGGAACCGGTTACTTTGAAGTTCTGAACAAGTATTTTGATGAGTTCAGACGGAAAATGAGCCAAAGAGTGAGAATATCAGGTGATATTGTCAAGAAATATGAAGATGATATATGTTTCACCATCAAAGTGGATCAATGCATAATGGAGGCTGTTGTGCCCAGACAAGAGGAAGTGGACCCTATGGGCTATGAGGTAATGAATGATATGCTTGAAGGATATGCCTCTACCCTTATTGCCTCACCGCTTGATCCAAAGGCAAAAAGAACCGGCACCTACCTAGAAAGGATAACACTAGTTGAGGAACCCTCAGCAAAGAAAGTAAAAGAACCTTTAGTGAAGAAGGAAAAAACAATGCCTTCAGCATCGACACTAGCTACTACAACCAGTCTTGCAGTGACCAAGCGGTCACCAGCTAAGAAGAAACCTGAAGTGGCACCGACTGAAGTGTTTGAGAGAAAGAGGAAGACAAGGAATACCTCTCCAGACTCAAAAGAAACTGTGTTTGAGGAAAAACCAAAGAAAACGCGTCAAGCAAAGAAAAAGACAAAGAATGAACTGACATCATCGACACTGGTAAATATTGACATCTCCTCCTACAAACCTTTGACACATTGTCAAAGAACTATCAAAAACATTAGGAGAAAAGTATTGAATGATTTAATTGATTGTTTTGACGACTTTAATGATGATGAAAAGGAAGTGGTGGAAAAACAAATAATTCAATATTTATGTGTTAATGACCGGTCGCCTTCAGAAATTAGATCTGAGACACCGGATTCATTGTATAAATCCTTAGACAATAAATGGTGCATTGCCATAGAGCAAGAATAGGAAATGAGAGAAAAAGTTTTTGTTGAACATTTTCTAGATGTATCAAATTCGGAACTGTTCGAAGTGATGAACAAATACAAAGGCCTCTTCTTCATGAGAAGAAGAAGACCCCTATTACTTGAAGGGAAGGGTAAAGAAGTACTCAAGAACACACACACCCTTGCTCTAGAAGCTCTTAAAATGCATCGAGTGGCTGAAGCCAACCAGAAGGCTGAGCAAGAACTAGTAATAACAAAACCGAATGAAGCATTTGATAATGAAGGAAACCCGGTTGTTGAGCCGATCGACACAATTGATGTCGATACTATGGACATAGAGGATTTTACTCAGGAAACACCATCTGAGGCAACAAGACAGGAGCAATAGGCTAAATAGGTTGATAAGAAAGATGAGGACAGACAGGAAGCGGCAAAGGAATAGGCAGAGCAGAGGATAAAGGATGAAGATGAGGAGAAGTGGAAAGAGGAGGAAAAGAGAAAAGAGGAAGAGGAGAAAAGAAAAGAAGATGAAGAGAAAAAGAAGCAAGAAGATGAAAGGAAAAAGAAAGAACAGGAAGAAAAGGAACAAGAGAAGAAGAAGGAAGCAGAGAGGAAGAAGAAGGAAGAGGAAGATAAGGAAGAAGAGAAGAGGAGAGAAGCAGAGAAAAAGAAGAATGAAGAGAAAGAGAAAGAAGAGGAGAAGCGGAAGGAAGCAGAAAGGAAAAAGGCTGAGGAAGACAAAGTAGAGGAGAAGAGGAGAGAAGCGAAGAAGAAAAAGGTAGAGGAGGATAAGAAAAGAGAGGCGGCAAAGAGAACCTAGATGGAGAGTCCGAAGGTAACCGGTAGTCAAGCCAAACCGGCTGACCTCACCAGTCCTATCGACCTCCAGTCTACAAGTGAAATGGAGTTGATGCAGAGCATCAAAGTTGCCCAAGAACAGCTTGAAAACATATGAAGGAAGAATGAGCAGGATGTAATTCAAGCAGTTGTAGACACTCTTACTGGTTTGATACCTAGTACTAACCTTCCCAACACTGAATCATCATTGGCTAAACTTAAGCTCATATGCACAGTAGTGGATGATTAGGTACAGAGACTAGAAGAGGCAAATGTCAAGAAAAAGCATCAAAAGGCTCTTAATACTGCTCTGGTAAAGAAGTTACATGAGCTCCGATCTGAACTGCAAAAAGAACAAAAGGATATAAGGGATGCTCTGGATGAGGAAAATCTGCTACTCAGCAAGATCTGCCAGCCCCATTTGTTCTATGACGATGTGCTAGCTCAAAAGAAAAAGCTTCAAATAGACTTGCAGTCCTACATGAGAACATTCAAGCTGCCTTATGATTCCTTTACAACTTATGGGAAAACCGTTCACCAGTTTCACATCCAGTCAGCAAAAATGGAAGAAGAGATCAGCACCCAATCTAGAGATTTGCAAGAGCTACAACTAGTTCTACTCCCATGATTGCAAATCCTTCAAAAGTACTATCTAAACCTGGATGTCTTAACAGTGACACAGGAGATGAGCACAATCGATGCCATGGAAGAACAGGTCTCCCAGATGCAGACATAGAAAGAAGTAGCCACCTCCCTACTTGAGTCCTTGTCTTTATCGATGAAACAATTCTTGCAGGACTTTAAATCTATTTTTGACAAGTATTATTCCTTATTGTCATAAAATTTTATTATTTTAATATCAAATGAAAATAGGGTTGATCAGCTATACTTTGTCATTTTTGGGAAAGGGGGAGAAGAATTCTATTTGGGAGAAGTATAGGGGAGAAGTATCTGGTATCAAAATTTTGATATATACTCTGAATATCTCAATGTTTATGCTCTATATGTAAAATTGTTATACATTGTATTGTTAAAGGGATAGTGTATATGCTTAGGGGGAGAAATTTTGCTAATGGCATGATTTTGTTGCAAAACACTTAGATGTCAAAATTTTTATTTTCCTAAGTGTTGCCATCAATGCCAAAGGGGGAGATTGTTGGCATTTTTTATGTTTATGTTGTGATTGTCATTGATGGACACACACTTGCATTGAGATCCCCTTTATATGTATGAGCTTAAGCTCAACTGATATTTGTTCCAACCGGTATGTTGTATTATAGTCTTTAGAATATTGGTATTTTGCATAATGTGTTTACCGGTCTGAAGCGGCATGTGGACCCCAAGTGGTTTGTGGATCTCAAGCGGCACGAAGGATCAAAGCGGTAGAACACATACTTCCCAGTCTTAATTTTTGTCAAACCGGCAATCGGTATTTTGTATGAATTGGTAATACTCCATGATGAGTTACCAACTGGCATTTTGTGATGAGTTACCATCCACCAATTGTTTGAGGGTGCCGACACTCTAGCGGTGCTTTTTGTGTCGTGTTACCGAGTATGTCCAGGTTCATTGAACCTAGGAAATTGTAATGTAATCCTATTGGACCAACATGAAATCAGATTCCTTTATAAGGACATCATGTCTAGGGTTTTAGGTTGTTGATGTTGTTGTAAGGTTTTATGTTGTTGCTAGGGATTAAGGTGGTAGATGAGTTTTTATGAGAGTGATCTTATCAGAGAAGATCAAGTCTGTGAGGTGTAAAAGAGTGAGAGTTACTGAAGATTGAAGTAATGCTAGAATGCATTAGCTATGAGCTATACTGGAACTAACCAAGCAATCTATGCTATCTGCTAGATCATATACTTGTTGATTACTCACCTCTTTGACAAGTCTGAAGCCCTTGACCGGGTAGGCTCAAAGTAGCCTTTGTAAAATCCTCTAACAAGGTGGTTCACCTCTATGAATCTAAAATCCTCTAGCAAGGTAGTCCTTGATCGGACTTATCTCCTAATAGAGATTGAGATTCCTAATAGGATCTATTCTGGTGAAGAACATTGTAAGACCTTAAACGGTCTGACCTTAACCTGTCTGGTTCCTATTCTACAGATAGTGACTTGTGAGTTTCATCTCACCGTGGTTTTTCCCATTTGGATTTCCACGTCAAATATCTTGTTTTATGGTGGTATTGCTTTTATGGGTGAATGTCTTATTTGCATTATGGTTTGAATGTGTGTTAACCAGTTTGTCTGTTAAACTGTTTACCAGTTTATCTCTAGACTATTTAAGTGTTTGGAAACAGTGTTTATTGGTACACTAATTGACCCCCCCAACTCCTAATAACAAGCCCAAATAAGGTTAGGCTAGTGAGCCTTCAAATACTCACAAGGTTCCTACAAGGAAGGACTCTACACCTTGGATGGTACTACTCACACACTCACTAGTCATGGGCCTACTCAAGATGAGTAAAAGGCTCCAACTCTACAAAAGTACCTTACCGGTGATCCCTACTCCTTGTTGTAATTGGTCCACACATAACATCTAAGACCTTTTTCCAGCACTGGTTTTCATCTTTGGCGTCAAATCCTTATACCTCCTTTGTAAACCTACCTCTTCAGCTAGTAGCCCTTCTATACCAGTGTTTTAGCCTTAACTCAAAAATATTACACACACCCATACAAAAAACTTATAATTTCAAACACCCTTTTGGGAGTTTTACTGATCTCTAAAAGGGGTTTTTTTAGATCTACAAATATAAGGTCTCCTCCCTTTAGAGACTGAGAGACCTAATAGGGGCAATTAGCCCTATTTTCCAAAGCAACTACCTTTATCGGTAGACCAAATGAAAAATAAAATTAATGGGAACATGGGGGGTAGTGATAAACTTCTAATTCTAGGGTTACATGCTTGGAATCCATTGCTATGACAAGTTATGATGATTGTCCTAAAACTTGTCCTAGGTAGTCACATACAGATGCCTACCTAAACCTATTAATTTATCCACACAACAAGTTCTCCCCTGCAATAAAACATTAAAAAAATAAAACAAAAAGGCTTATCCTGCATCCCTCCAAAGAAAGAGTCTTCTAACAGACTGGAGTGCAAGAAAAAGCCATTTTGGTTCAAAACCCTCTCCAAACCCTCAATTTTCGGGTCACGGTCAATAAAATGGAGGGTTCTCTCTGCTCCAAAATGATTAAGACCTCATACCACCACCAAAGTAAATCTATTTCATCTCCCTATCTACTCCATGGATGGTGGGGTTCAATTCAATCCGTACAGTCACGTACAACACCTGCAAACTCAGAATTTTTGGGCAAACTATAGTATTTTGTGTATTACTGATTCTCAAACTCCAACTCCAATCACAACAACCTTGGAAATAATGCCCACAAGGCTTATACAAATCTCCAATATTTTCCCACCAAATTTGGAGTAGGTTGGAGCCATTGAAAGGCTTCTACAACCGATTTACAAAAAGTTGCACTTTTGCACTCAAAAGTTGCATTTTTGCAATTTTGCTCAAAAAGTTGTCATACTTCCTAAGGTTGGGATCCACACACATGGACCAACCAAAAACACATAAAAAATGTCTAAAAATTATAAATCACAAATCTAAACCATCTACTACCCCTTTTTACCACATTGTCCCAATTGGCTTCTCAAATTGCCTAATTGGTGACATGGGCTTACATGGTGGGGTTTATTTGCATACATGAAACACAAGACACACTAACACATCCTAATGATCCTAGTATTCATCCTTAGGGTCATGAATATATTGTTGATGAGGTGCTCCTGCACCACAAGGACTGTTGGTTTGGGAACTAACACCCTACACTCCATGAAATAGTGAAAACCTTGGATCCTGATAAACTTATAAGGCACTGAGAGGGGGGGGGTCAAATCAATGCAAACAAAACCAATATGAATATAATCACCAACTTCAACAACTTAAAACTTAATAAGAATAAGAGGAATATCACCATATAAGCTAATTCCCAATAAAAAAATTCCATATAACATAAGATATTTATACATGGAAACCCAAAAGGGAAAAACCATGATGGGAGTTAATACCCACAAGATTCACTGTCTGCAGAATAGAAATATTGACTAGTTAAGGTCTTACAAACATGCCCTGTTAGGAGCTTTGACATGTTAGGATCAACCTCACAAGAGGATTTCACACTCTGATCTAGAGCTACCTGGTTAAGGGATTTACAATGTAAGTTATGTTAGGACCTACCGGGTTAGGGGATTTTACTATTGTAATAGCTAGGATAACAATAGTTCAAATGATCTTCATATGACACCTCTATGTATGATAAGATCCACTTCAAATCCTCAAAACATCAATAACACATCAATACAAAGCTTCACAAATGACCACACACTCACAATCTCAATATTCACCTTCGATCTTATATATATCTCATAACTCATCACATGTTTTTGTAGACATCAACTAAGTCGGCGACAACCTTGGAACAATTTCCCAGGTTCAATGAATCTAGACAAAATAATATTACATGCTTAACTTATGTCGGCCACTGACATAACAAATCAAAACATGTGTCTTTTTACCGATTTAAGTGACTTTATCACTACCGGTTAAGTGTTCATTAGAATTCTTGCTCTATACATCAAATCTTGGTTGTCCAGTTGAATCTACCAATGCGGTCATGAACATAGCTCCAAATACCTATCTCCATCACTCCTGTAAAACTTCATCATTCAACTCTTAATCAATTGCCTATATCAGTTGCACGAATGCAACTCTATCTTTGTTTACTAGTTAAGAACCTATTTGTTGGTTCATTGGTAAACTATCATCTATATTGGTTATACCTTACCGGTTGGCTTCCAAGACTTAGATGACAACAAAAATATTGTTTCCATCAATGACAACACAATACTTAGTCATCAAACATGAATCTCAATCTCTTCATCACATTCACCAATCAATCATTTACTGGTTGCATATCACAACAGTCTTTACCAGTTCAGTCAAATGCCCACCTTCTCCCCCTTTGGCATTGATGGCAACACTTAGGAAAAATTTAGTCAACTAAGTGTGCAATACAAAAATTGGAAATATTTAGTCAACTAAGTGTGCAATACAAAAATTGAATTCATGACATATACTCCCCCTTAGCAATTGTGTGCTATTAAAAAAATTAAAAGACTTATAATACTACTCTCCCTTTACTTTTACATACAAAATTTTGACTAACTCTTCAACTATTACTCCCCCTTTGACAACAATGCCAATCGAAGAAGTAAATATAGGAAAGATAAATATATTTACATAAAAAATTGCATCAAAATTTCTTAGAATGTATAGATATAGGAGTTCAAAATGTTTTTACAACACAATCTTAGAAAAAGAATCACTAAAATGTGATTTCAACTGCGTCAGATCATTATACCAGGTTTACAAAATAGTGTCGGTTATCTCCATATGTGTTCTCATCTATCCAACAAACTCCTCCATGGCATCTAGAGTGCTCATCTCCAGTGTAGCAAGAATAGCTTTAGATTATTTATAGGCTCTCTACAAGATTTCCACCTTCAGTAT
Source organism: Cryptomeria japonica (assembly GCF_030272615.1). Lineage (NCBI taxonomy): Eukaryota > Viridiplantae > Streptophyta > Pinopsida > Cupressales > Cupressaceae > Cryptomeria > Cryptomeria japonica. The sequence continues at coordinate 203,644,694 of NC_081405.1, read as the reverse complement.
CAACTTTGTATGTAATTCTTGCAATGATCTAATCCTCTTAACTTGTTCATGTTCATAAGCTTTCAGCTTATGCTAAAGTTGTACAACCAATTTGCCATACTTAATAGCAGAGTCATTAAGGGGCTTGAATGACTCACTAAGAACTTCAAGCTCTTTCTCAACTTCTTCCTTTTTCTTCTTCTTCAAGTCAGTACAAAACAATGAAAATTTGGAAATGGTTGCAAGTATTTTACCTCCGGTTTCAAGTCCTTCTTTCAAACAGTCCTTATTGATAGTAAGAGCAACTTTCCCTTTATCAATTTCAGTCATCAATTGCTCAGTTCTTTTCTTCTTGTAATCCTTCTTAGCACTAACATAAATTGCATCCTCAAAATTTTTCATATGTTCTTTGGCATCAGAAACAAGTTGTCCAAGCTTGTCAATAGGAGTAACAAAATTATCAATATTAGTCTCCGGTAGGAGACTTGACAAAATCTCAACAACATTCCTTATTGTTTCTACCTCCTTTTGTTGTTCTTTCATTATCTTCTTCTTGGCTCGGGATTGCATGGCAGTTGCAATCTCCATCAACTCAGTTGAGCTCAAATTATCCATGTCTAATGGACCTTTGATGCTTATAGCATCATCATCATCATCTATAATTTTCTTTTTAGAATCAAGTGACAAAGGTGTCACTTTAGGTTCAGTCTTCTTCTCTGCATTTTCATTTTTCTTTTTCTCTTTGTTTTCATTTTCCTATACCAGTGGGGACTTTGTATCAAACATTTGAGTAACTATTGGTGGCTCCTCATCTTTCTTTTCTTCCTGTCCCTGTTCCTATTCATGTTGCTTAGACATTTCAACATCAATATCATGTACATTTACATTTTTAGGATCACCAAGATCGTCATTATTACCGGTATCATCATCATTAGGGATAATCTCAGGTTCAGTTTGTGTGTTCACTGACTGATTATCCAACAGAATTTCATCAGGTTTAAAATCAGTTATTTTAACACCTTTTAGAAGATCTTCAGCCTCAAACCTCTCCGGTTCATCTACCTTAACTTCTTTCTCTTCATCTGGAATCAAACCTAGTACCTTTTTCAAATTTTGTTCAGTCTCCTCATGGACTGATTGGATCTCACCAATTCACATTCTTGTCAACCTTTTCTTCGACCTAAAAGATGACTTTGCCTTAGCAAGAATTTCATCTAGCTCTTCCTCAGTAGCTTCATGTTGCAAGTCTTTTAGAAAATATTCAATGTATTCTCTATCTTGTTTCATGGCTGCCTACCATCTAGCATCAATTATATTATACAATTAATTAAGAATTTTCCCTTGCAATTGAATTAGGACTTTTCTGTATTTATTCATCATGTAAACAATTGCATCTTATATTTCCTTTTGTTTATCTTTACTAAACCTATCAAAGAGTTGTTAGACAATTCAAATAACTAGAAGACAACTTAGAGGGGGGTGAATCAGTTGTCACCAGATTACCAAAACCTTAAGCAATTAAAACTTTAATACCAAAACTCAAAAGATCAATACTAGAATGCATAAACCAATTACCGAAATAGAAGATAAACCAATTAAGCATAAACACCAATAAAAGAATAAATAACATCCACATCACACCAAGATTTGTACGTGGAAAAATAGGTAAAGGGAAAAACCACAATGGGAAGCCTACCCACAGTCAGATAATACTTCTACAATAAGTATGTGATGAAATCCATACTACAATCTGGAGGAAATAATGAATTGCAAAGATAGCATCTCCTATGCCTGAGTACAATTTTGGTTAAGCTCAATAATGGAGGACTAAATCCTCTTACATAAACCCAACTCGATCACCAATGATCAAACAAATCCTCTTCATGAATGATTATTGCATTATTTTCTCCTATTACATTCCATGATTCTTTACATATATGATCTACAATGGGATCTTACATCATATATATACAAACCCTCGATGAAAAACAATAAGGTCGGCCACCAGACAATAAAACAATTACATAATTAAAAAAAATTTTGTCTGAGACAAAAAGAATAATATACAACCCATAAGACATCCCAGAAACACATCGAGAGGTCCAATCCACACGTTACATTAAGTCAATCCATAACCTAGATAATATCGAGACCCAATATAGGTCCACACACACTAAAGAAATGATCCCAATCAACTTAGTCTCAAACATGATCACCATCAGAATCCCGAATCTCCACCAGAAGCCGCACCAAAACCACTTATGCATAACATCAAAAATCTTCAACAAAGATCTGTTGGTGAAACCCTCATTGGAACAACAAACCAAGCTTTCCAGCATATAGGATAACATCCGATCACCAGATCAAAACCAATTGAATGAACATGAATATGAGTAGCATTAATAAGCCAATTCCATAACCCAAACATACCAAAACATACCAAATCATCATGATCTAATCCAACTAGAAAGCAAACAACTTACTGGGACCAGAAGAATGCCGATAAAGAAACTAGAATAGGTAGTGTTGACTGTTAGGACCCAAAAGGCAACTGAGAGGGGGGGTCAATTAGTTGTCTATTCATTTCAACCCAAATATAACTTAATCAAATTTGATACTTAATACCGGTGAACCAAACTTAATGCCAGTTAACAAATTAGTAGTTAATATCAATACCGGTGAAACTTAATGCATAAAACAGAAAGAGAAACAACATCCACAACACATAACACAAAGATTTTAACATGGAAACTCTGTAAGGGGAAAAACCACGATGGCAAACCTTACCCACAATCAGATGATACTACTGTAGATAATATGTGTATACAAATGGGGTCTGCACATGCAGAAAGGCCAACCGCTTAGAGCACACTGCTCAAATGGGAGCCGCAATGACTATAGTAGGATGGTTAAATCGTAGAATAATGTACTGCTCAAAATAGAATCTCCAATGCTAGATTCAATACCCATTAAGCTCTGATAATCGCTATCAAAACTTCCTTGAACCTTCTCTATATTCTTCTCATATGATCTTCAATATTTGCACATACCATGTTATAATACCATAACCTTACATACCATATACCATCATATCTCATCTCATAAATGAGATCTTACATATATATACAAAACCTAAGACCAAATGTGTAGGTCGGCTCACTAAGAATATTACAATTAAATCAATTACAAATAAGTCAAGATGTGATGCATCACATCGGCTCAATACACTTACAACAATATCTAACCAATAAATCATCTCCATAATGTGTCATGCTAATTTGGAATAGATAACGCATACCGGTCCATAACCTAGACCAGTTTACCGATAACAACAAATATGTCACCTTGATTAGACCAATAACTAAAACACCAAGACTAAGTATCCAAACTATGTCTTTGACATTATCAAGTGAGCTCCAAATGATAACAATTCTTCATCAGTGTCGGTGAACAATATAACCTATTGGTGAACAATATACCAGTGACTATGCATAAGTCACTGAACTTGTCGGTGAACATAGTGTGCCGGTTCAACATAACCATAGATCTCCAAAAGGACAAGTGTTGACATCAATGAAAAACTAATGCAACACATCCATAATAGAATTCCAAAAAACAAAAACCAACAATCTCTAGAATAGATCAATACCAGAAATAAAAAACCAAAATACAGATAGTATATATCTCTCCCAATGAATAATGTCTCCAAAAGAATAATCTCTCCCCAAGGATAAATTTTTCCATAGATATCTCTCCCCCTTTGACATCAAATACCAAATAAATACAAATATAAACACATACAACCAACTCATATAGCCAATTACAATAACCAATTTTTATAACCAACTACTCCCCCTGAGAAGTAGCTCTCCTCCATCAAAGCTGGAAAAAAGGTTTCACTGTTAGTTTTTGTTGGTTTGATGTCAATCTTCAACTATCAAAGTCTCTACTGGTGAGGGTATTACCCCAAGTTGTTCTTGTTAGAGTAAAGGTTTTAATTTAATCATCTTGATTAAATTACCTTTATTCCTCTCTTAAGATTTCACTTTAGTTTGCATTTGTGACATTTAATAATTATATTAATTATTAAATGTCTACCTATTAGGGTTTCTTTTAGGGTTGCACAATATCCTTTTATAAGGATTCATTATTGTAATTTATCTCTCTCTTGGATGAATACATTTTTCAGCTTTCAGAGCACCCTTGCTTGTTTGTCTCCATCTCTTCTTTCTGTGACAGGTTATTTGCATGTAGGTGATCTTCGGGGTCTATGAAGTTGGCTTTCTCAACTTCTACAGTTCTTTGATATATTCAAAAGTTTCCTTAGGAAAAGGCTTAGTAAAGATATCTACAATTTGCTCTTTAGTATTCACATAAACCGATTTTACTTCTTTTGCTTCAACATTCTCTTTCAGAAAATTATATTTGATAGTGTAGCCTCGGAATTTGGAAATCATCACAAAAAAGATATAAACATTAATAATTAGCTCAATCACGAAAGCATACTGAAATGATCTAATCCTAAAACACATTCAATAGAGACATGAAACAAAAACATTCAAAAGTAAATATTATGCAAACCATATGCAGATTTGAATGCTCCTTTATGCGGCTCCATTGTTCTTCTTTCCTCTTCAAATAGTTTGGTTGTGGATCTCACCTACAAGTGCACATACATGAATGAAAGCAAGTAGATAAGAAAATTGCTCAAAAGTACTCGAAGCGTGATTGATTAGAAATTTGATAATCTGATTAGGAGTTAGGGGATTGATTGAAGAAATTCATCCAATTTATAGATAAATTGGAGATAGGATCAAATTTAGCATGAAATGGATATTAGAAGCAATTAATTTCAAAATGGGAAAAATGAGTGAAAAGAAGAAGGTTATGACACCTTCTATGTCATGAATTATGACATATTGCCAATGCAAAGCTTAGAGGACTAGAACCCTATGACATCTTGCTATGCCAAGAGTATGACGCATGAAGCACAAAAATAGGGAGCACTAAAGACAAGTTAATTAGGTGGAAATTAAAATTAGGAAATTAGAAAATAGGTGGAAATTAGGAATTAGGAAATAATGAAATTAGGAAATTAGGAAATTAGTGAATTAATCAATAATTTTTCATTTATTAATTAATTCATTCACAAAGAGGAATAATTAGCCAATTAAATGAACATTTAATTGCAATGAGAAGACTTAGGATAAATAAACAATTTATTAATCCTAAAGGAAGAAATGACACACACAAGGTTAAATGATTAAATCACGAAACCCTAGAAAATGAATTAGGTCTTGAAAGATAATTGACTCGATTCGATTTGATTTTGGATTGATAAATGACCAATGTGATAAAATAATTTGACTGAGAAAATGTGCCAATTGATGAGGAACAATGACAAATTGATCCAAATTGACACGATTGAAAAGGACGACGATTGATGACAAATTGATCGCGAAATGACAAGATTTGACAAGGATTGATGACAAAAATGACAATATTGACCATGATCGATGACAAATCGATCGTTAAACGACAAGATCGAACATGACAACGATCGATGACAAATCGATCGTTAAACGACAAGATTGAAAATGGTAAGGATTGATGATAAATCGACCGCCAGATGACAAGATTGATAAGAGGACAACGATCGATGACAAATCGATCGCAAGATTGACAGGAGGACAAAACCCTAATTAGGATTGACGATGCCCAAAATGATAAGATTGATGATGAGATTGATAATAGGACAAAACCCTAATTAGGATTGACGATGTCCAAAATGATGACAAATGGGTACGCACATTGATGCGATAGGACAAAATTGATCAAAATCATGATTGGAGAGTGTTGTCGACAAGACCAAATTCGAGAACGAGATGATTGAAGAATGTAGAAGAATGACTCGATGCTCGCAAATGATAAAAATCAAGTGCGTGACATAGGAGAAATGTTAATGCGACGCAAAACCTAAAATGAGGCAATGCGTAAATGTTAAAATACGACTCCACAAGCGTTGACCATTTTTAGGTGTCTACATTTTGCCCCTCTTTGAGACAATGCGATTGTAAGCGTTGTTTCAAAGAAAAATAATGAAAATGCCCCAGACGATAATAATGACATATGCATGCCCCCTTGAGGAATTGGTCAGAAACATGCAGAAAAGAGGCCAATTGATCGATAAAAATGACAGAATTGAACGGACTGACAATCGGATATCGGATGCATGAAGGACAAACAATTGAAGATGCAAAAGACCGTGACCAACATGAGATGGAGAAGATGCACGTCCATCTATGTACTGACAAAGATCTATAAATGAGGCCAAGAGAGTGAAAATTGGCTCATTTGCACTAGACAAAGAGGAGGATTTGTTGCTCTGGACAAGGACATTTGCAGAGAGATGGCGAACATTCCAATGGTGGATCACCTCGGGGAATGTGTACACACATTCAGACGACCAGATGATGTAGGAGCAGCGGTATGGATCTCAAATACCCATGTTTTCAATTTCATGAATTTTGATTGCTGGCGGGAAATTGTGGGGCCCACAAGGGATGCCGAAAAGGACTCCTGCGCTTGTGTAGGGCCAATCCTGCGCTTGTGTGGGGTCTTCTGCGCTTGCGTAGGGGGACACAGGCACAAGTTACCTGACACAGGCGCAGGTTACCTGACACAGGCGCAATTGTGCAATGGGGACTCAATTTTTGTTCAAAACTGCATGCAAATGACCTAAAAAGGGGGGAGAAGGGTAGGATAGGTCAGATTAGATGAAAAACACCTTGATTAGACATGAAAATGAGGAAATGCAACCCGTAGGAGCAAACCCTAATACTGACAAAATATGCCCCAATTTGTGATGCAGAGTCGACAGTATTCGTTGATCACACGAGAGAACCGACAAGATTGCTTCATGCTACGACATAGACTCAGGAGCACAGAGAGAGATACCTTAGCAGGACTTGGGATATACTATGTCACATTCATGCCCGAGATTAGGGCAAACACAGGACTGCTTACCGCACTGGCAGAGCGATGGCATTCAGAGACTTCCTCATTCCATCTGGCGACTGGAGAGGCGACTATGACACTGGAGGATGTATGGCGCATCCTCCGCATTCCGATACATGGGGAGATGATAGAGTATGACCCAGTGACAGGGAGAGATGCATTGTGCAGATTATTTGAGTGCGACGCAGATGATCTAGATATCGTCGAGAGGGAGATCGGCTGGGAGAGCATGGCATCAGAGTATGATAGACGATATGTGGTGATAGCCGTGGTGATAGCATGCTTATTAGTAGGGGACAGACGAGGACATGGATTCCCTATTGGATGGGGAAGAGTGCTAGAGAGGATGGTGATAGAGGGGACAGTGTATGCATGGGGACCATGTGTACTGGCTATGCTCTATTTTCAGCTGCATCAGATAGCATATCAGGGAGTGCAGACATTGAGTTGTGGAGTCACATTGTTACAGGTATGGGCATTTGAGCACATAGCCATATGTCGACTGATTACAGATAGACAGGTAGTACCACATCGACCATATGTGTATTGCTATGGTGGAGCACTGAGATAGGGTCCTTTTGGATACATATTATACTAGCGACATGAGCTAGACAGACTGAGAGAGTTCACATGGAGGCCATATCAAGATTGCCCTGGATGGTCAGATGATAGTGAGGAGCTACGATATTGCAGACAGGAGAGGTACTTGATTGGGCGACCAGTGACTCACCAGAGAGTGATTGAGCTGTACCTGCCAGAGAGAGTCAAATGACAGTTTGGAGAGAGGCAGGATGTACCTAGGAGGACTGCATGCTTTGCCCGATCTCACAGAGAGACGAGTCAATGGGGGAGTATGATTCAGCCACATATAGCCTATGCCAACTTTGCATAGCTACAACCGAGACAGTGGAACTAGAGGTCAGGTGTGATAGATGTCGGGATGATAGAGGAGTATGAGAGATGGTTTGCACGACTACGACCAGTGCCATTGACAGATCCAGACATTCCCGTACCGAGGCGACAGGAAGACTTCCCACTCACAGGAGAGGAGGAGGGAGATGATGAGAACGAGGAGGAGGAGGAGGATGGGGATGAGGATGAGGGGGATGACGAGGACGGAGATGAGGATGAGGATGAGGACAGAGATGAGGATGGTGGGGATGATGAGGACAGAGATGAGGATGGGGAGCAAGAGGCATTACAGGATATACCCATAGAGCCAGAGACAGCTAGGACAGAGGAGATGGAGATATTCAGGGCTACCATAGTGAGTCAGCAGGATCACATTGCGACTTTAGAAGGAGAGATAGCTAGACTCACAGCAGCTTGAGACACAGCAGTAGCGTAGGCACAGCGAGAAGGACAGAGAGTCACTGAGTATATTGAGTCGATCCGGGATGCTAGTGTACGAGAGCTAGGACAAATGTTGGTAGAGACCAGAGAGGAGATACGCCATTGGAGGACACTATATGAGAGTGCAGTTCCACTAGAGCAGAGAGAACCTTCATATCGGGCACGATCGAGGACAGAGGGCAGGGCATGCTCTCAGAGGTCATTGAGCAGCATGGGGGTGAGTGGACCGATGAGACCACCACAGCCAGGGCCAGGAGGGACATCATCCGCAAGACCTTGCAAGGATGAGGAGGACCGAGGGAGCGCCCAGTGATAGAGGCACGTGCTCCTTAGGACAGACAGTGGACATTATGTAGTTTGACATTTTGTAGTCAGCCTGCAGGCCATACTTAGGACAGACAGTCCAATTTTGTACTCTGATATTATTGTGACATATGATATGATATGCATCAATATGATGGGATGCAATGTGTTATGAATGATGTTATTTTCCATGTATGGATGGCGTATGCACTATTTTATGAACATGTATGGATATATTTTTATGTGTTTTTGATGCATTGATAATATGAAATGGATAAAATGCATGATGTAATGCAAATGTACTAACCAAATGGATGCAGGATGCAGCATATGTATGTAGAGAAATCGGAGCACTAGACCAAACTGACTATCCGAATTGACGGAAGAAATGTTAGTAAGAAGAAATGAGAGACGAAGGACAATTAGAGACGAAGAAAAACTTGCTTTCAGTAATGCACTTTGTAGGTGAGAACCTTTATTTTAATATAGCAAAATGGATGCGTAGCATCATGGCATTGAAAGCTAGAGCTGAAATGCAACCCTTTTTGCAAAAGACAGATACATCACAGACAAACATCAATCACAACAAAAAAGAAAGAGACCATGAACCATCCCAGTCACTCTAAATCACTCAGTGACATCATCGAGCAACATAGGAACATGATCGAAGATAAATCAATAAAAAAAGAGATAAGATGCACAAGTTCCAACAAATCAAACAAACATCTGGATCTTCATTGTTAAAAGTTGAAAGTGCTGAAAGGACCATCATGCTGTCTGGTTTCAGGACATGCGGTACCCCGTCTAAGACAGGACACAGTCTGGTTTCGAGTATACCACACCCTATATAAGACCCATGATAGTGTGCCAAGGACAAATGATATTGATGTTGATGTTTGGTTGATAAGACAATTTGGATTAGGTTGAATGTCTGGTTTGAGTGAAAAAGTTCATCTGTGAATGCGTGATTTCATTTAAGCACAATGTTGATTGCGAGTCATTGGATGGATGCTCAGGGATCTGTCTTATTCACAAAGGGATGATTTATTGCAAAATGCTTGTTTTTGGATTTTAATGTTTTTGAAAAAAATTTGTTCATTTTTTTTCAGGACTTTATTTGACTTTTTAGGGATTTTCTCAGGACATTTTTCAATTTTTTAGAGATTGTTTCAGGACATTTTCAATTTTTTAGAGATTTTTTTTTTTTCAAGACATTTTTGAATTTTTATGAATTATTTCAGGACATTTTTCAATTTTTATGATTTTTTCAAGACACTTTTCAATTTTTTTTTATTTTGCCCCCAGTGTCTAGCAAAGCAAGGAATATGACAGGTGAATAAATAGGCTTGCTAAAATGATGGTGGATAGAGGGAAGACAAAGGCCTTTTATCATGGAGACAATACAGATGCAATTTTCAAGGGCTATTACGTGATGGGACAAGAGACTAGATATGACAATGTAAAGCAGTGACATGGCATGAGGGACATGTCAAGAGGTGTTTGAAACCATGTTTAAATTTTTGCATCCTTATGTCAGATCAAGATCAAGGGATAGAAAAGGTGTATGGATAGTGATAAGATATGGATAGGATAAGCAAGACCAAGAATGGATAAAGGACATGGACTGAAGGTCGAGATAGGATACGAGATAGTGGCAGAAAGTTGCAATAAGCCAAGGAATATGGATGAAAAGTTATAATAAGCAAATGGACAAATGACCCAAAAGCTATGATAGACTAAAAGCTGCAAACAAGATGCATGATAATCATGATGATCCTCAGCCTTGTCAAGATCAAAGGTGGAAAAGGGGATATGTACATGAAGGACAATAGGATAATGGAGGGTAATGACAGGGGTTCGATAGGATAATAAAGGGCAATAGGATATGAAGGAGGAAACCTGCCCCCAAGTGCGGTGTGCAAGGAGTTCATAGATTACGCATGATGCCTGTTTGCCAGGTTTTCATCACGGTACTTGCCCAAGGTTCCTGTTTGCCAGGTTTTCACCAGTGGAAGAATTATTTTTGCTTTAATTTTTTTTTTTTTTTTGTCTTTTTTTTTTTTTTTTTTTTTTTTGTATTTTGACTTTTTCAATAGAAGATGGACACATGATAGGGAATGGAAGAAGGACTCAAACATCTTTTTGTTTGGATAGTAGCCTTGAAAAAAATGGACCATGACCTTTAAAAGTATGCTTAAAGACGTTGGTAGGATAAGGACATGGAAATGAGATGAAACTAAGGCGAGGATTTATGTAAAGGATTGGATCAAAGGGATGGAAGGATGGAAAATATGAATTGGATAATGGACAGGGTATTGGAAGAACTGTGCTTGAGTGGATAGAAATGAAGGAAAGATGGACATTGGTACACACCTTGAGGGGTGATGGACTGATGGAGGAAAGATGGATCTCAGATTGTGAGATTTGGATGGAGGAATAGCTTGGGATTTTGGGACATAAGGGCCCAAAATGGATGAAGAAGGTGATGGGGGAACAAATTTGAGAGGTTTGGATGGAGGAATAGCAACTTTGGATGCCAAGTTGGATGTTTCTTTAGGCTTTTGTGCTTCAAGGAGTCACTTAGGGATCCACATGGTTTTTGATTTTTCATGCTTTTGTGGTTCCTTGGAGTGCATTGCTTGCACAAGGGATTTAGGAACCCATATATATTTTGACTTTTCTTTATTTTGCTCAGTGGGCCTTTGTGGCCTTGCGGATATTTCTTTTTCTTTATAGATCATATTTTTCTTTGTTTTGACATGTCGATTATATTGGACATGTTGATCCTTGAATACATGTGGATTTCTAGACTTATGACTTTTATACTTGGCATCCAAATTGCTTGGAGGGGGAAAGGAATGCATGGATGGATATGAATGAAATGGAGGCATGTGGGATGGATGGCAGGTTCTCCAAGATGTGCGCCTTTTCTGACGTTGCATAGGAGATGGAATATAAGGACCTAAGATGGATGGAAGCGATGATGGGGAAGGTGGGCATTTGGATTTTGACTTTGAAGGGATACCAACGTCTTGAGAGTGAGTTGTGTAGACATGACCCTTAAGATCTTCTTTGATATGGAGAAATTCTTTCTCATGAAGGTCTACTCCTTTGCCTTTATGAATATCTTGACTTGTAGGAGACTCTTTTCTTTGGGAAGAAGACGCGAGTGCATTATGAGGTGGATATGATATGAGAGAAATAATGAGATCTTGAAGTGGATCGAATTTCACCAAAGTGGAAGAACCCATTGTGCATGTCGAGGGTTCATGAACATCTTGCACTGACATGTTAGATTCATGAGGGGTATCAGGATCACTAGGGGGATCAGGATCACGAGAGAGACTAGGATTGTGTAGTGGACATGGTTCAATGACAGGCTCTTCAAGAGATGGAATGGGAGAAATAATGGGATCATCAAAAGAAATGCGATCTTGGAGTGTATATGGAGCATTAGGACAAAGAGATGGAGGAACAAGTGGATCTTGTGGAGGATCTGAAGGAATGATAGGGTCTTGTGTTGGAAATGAATTTGGAAGGATACTTTGATCTTGACAAGGAGGAAGATCATTGGATTCCTCTTTAAAGGTGCTTTGCTCTTGACTTTTAATGGGATCATCGGAAAGGATGGAAGGGATATCTGGAATGTCAATGGGATTTGAAAGGATATTGTGTTCATGAAATAGAAGGGGATGGTTTGGGATTGGATGGACTGGGATATCTTGATCTTTCTCAAGGAATGGAGTGTCAATAGGACTTTGGATAGGATGAACAAGAATAGGAGAATCATTATTAGTGTCAGTAGGACTTTGGATAAGATGGACAAGAATAGGGGAATCATAATGAGTGTCAGTAGGACTTTGGATAAGATGGACAAGAATAGGGGAATCAACATGAGTGTCTGGGGAAATGGGATCCTGGTCGACAATTGGATGGGATGATAAGGTTTTAGGATCTTGATCTTGATCTGTGTTAAGACATGTTTCTTCATGCTCTAACTTATCCTCTTGACATGGGGTTAGACTTTGGATATGAATGGGGGATTCTAACAAGGGATCAATGTTTTGGCATGAAGGAAATGCACTTTGAACATTGGTGATGGATTCTGGCAAGGAATCAATGCTTGAACATGAGGAAGAGGGACTTCGAATAGGGTCTTCTAAAACAGGTAATGGCAATAGAGTGCATGGTGGCATTGGGTCTTGTATTTCTGATAAAATACAAGGATGTGCATCATGAATTGTATTATTTTGGCAATCAATGATGGATAGCTCTTGGATAATTGCATCCTTGGGTGTATTGTTTGATGAGGACAATATGGAAGGTTCTTGTGAAACTTCTAAAGGTGTAGGGATAGATGCCACTGAAGAGTCAATTTGTTTGCGGGGGGATGAGCCATTGCTAGACATTGGTGTATGATTTTGATCTTCCTCAAAGAACTCACTTGGTAATTTCCTAAAGATCATTGCAATAAAGCCACCTTTCTTTCGAGGTTTTGACATAGTTGTATCTGGAATTTGAACTTGTTTGGCAAGGAGTTGGTTTTGGTTTGATGTCATGTTTTGATATTGGACTTGGTTCAATTGTTTTGATATGTTTGAAACTTGGGTTGGGGTGTGCTGCAACCTTTGTTTTTGAATGTTTGGTTGTTGTTGTTGACATTGATATTCTACCATTGGTTGAACCATTTGTTGACATTGTATAGTTGGTTGGATATATTGTTGAAATTGGACCATTGATTGTGTTGGTTGTATATGTTGAACCATTGGTTGTGTCTGTTGGAAATGTTGGAGATGTTGAACAATTGGTTGAATCATTGGTTGTGATGGTTGAAAATGTGATTGATAGAAAACACCTTCTTGTTCTTGTTGTGGAGGCACATAATGTTGCAATTGATGTTGTCTCTTTTCTTGAAATTGTTTCATCATCTCTATTTGTGAGAGGAGAGCTGGTATGTCTGATCGTTCAAGAAGAGATCTTACATCAATTGGCTCAATCTTTAGATTTTGACCTGGAAATTTTTGAAACATTTTGGACATTTGTGATCTATTCTTCTCAATGTTTTTCACTCTTTGTTCCAATATCTCCTCTTCTTGAGCTAGTTTCTCCTCTAGTTTTTGTATTTGGAGACTTGTTTCATCATAAAAAGCTTGATCAATGTTGCTTTGTTGTTGGGTTGGATAGCATTGTGATTGCATTGTCGGTTGATATGTCAAACTTTGTTGCATCATTGGTGCTTGGAACCTTGTTTCAATAGACATGTCACTATGCAATGTTTTTGGGATTTTTCAAGGATAATGTATGATATGTAACTAAATGCAAACTAAATAGATGAAAATGCAACCTATGGCAAGAATGAAACCTATGTTTTTGGTTGTTTTTCAAGATTTTGACAAAAATTTTGGAATGCAAATCTAAAAAACGAGACCCTTAGGAAATTGAAATGATGTCTAGACCTCAAAGGACAAAAGGACCAAGTGACAAAAGGACAAAATGACAATGTCTCCCCTATATGCTTGGATACTAAGCTAGGTTTGACCAAATGACATTGATGACAAAAAGATAAAATTTTGACAAGGTCTAGACTTCCTAACAATAACTTGGGGTTTATCAAAGATTTGCATTACTCAAGTATGACAAAACCTAGTTTTGACACTATATGCAAAGGGACAATTACTATGCAAATGACCCTAATATGATATGATAATGACCTAAGCTTAATGAAGAGACCTAGGGTATGCAAATATGAATGTATGACAATGGTATTACTCTAATGCAAGAGGACACATGCAAAATGGATGACCCTTATTGATATGCAAAGGAGTATGACCTAGGTGAAACTTAACCTTGATAGTTGACAATGAACTTTGCAAAATGCAACCTAGGATGAACCTAAATGTAAGTGACATGAATGTTGAGACAAGATTTTGAACAATGTTTGACAATCATGTTTGAAGATGAGTTTTGAATCTTGTTGAACTTTTGTTGGGTGAATGTCTCTTGTGTTTAATCTTATGTTGGATCAATTTGTCTTGTTCTTGAAATGAGATACAATTCAACTTTTGACAAGCAAAGAATACAAGATATTGCAACTTAGACTCAAAACAATCATGCTCATTCCCACATTTCTTATGGTAGGCAAGGACATTAGGTACTTGAGAGGTAGACAAATTATGGGATTCAAGGAGAATACATAGATGCTTGACCCCACGGGCTCCCCTCCACGGCACTCACTTCTCAGGGAAGCCAAGCATCAGTCCCCATGGAAATCTCCCCATGGCGAACTTAGTATCTCTTCCAAGTATCCGAACTTGTCCTTCTCAAGCAACTAGAAGGGTTTTTGGCCTCTAAAAACAAGGTGTTTAGTAAGGATTTCTGTTAAGCGTTACTCCTTGATGTCACGCAAGCGTGATTGAGACATTAAGCCCATCAAGATACCAAACAAATGTAGTCACGCAAGCATGATTTAGACCAAGAGGCCCTACTTAGATGTTGATATGAGAAAGAGTTCAAGGGTCATCACTTCCCAAGTAACTACAATTCCCACGTAACCCTTCCTTCAAAGCTTTCGCTCATCAGGTATTTGTTTATAGTGAGATAGAATGCCAAGGTATTCTAGCCGTACTCACTTTGGGTCATTCCCTTCTCACGATTATCACTTGCTTGCAACAGCAAAGTGGTCGGGAAGGCAGGCCCTCTAAAGGAGACACACAATCAAAGACACGAGCATGGTATCGAAGGTCTGGATTTCTGATCACCCTAAGAAGGATGAGAGCATACTCTCCTAATCCAATGTAAAACTCAACAATCAAAGCAAAAACATGTTCATCCCAACCTATTTAGAAATCACTAGGTGCCTAAAACATTAATTGCAAACACAAAGTTTAGTTGTAGTCCAAGGTAACCTGCAAAAACCCAAGTCAGAAGTTTGATATGCTTAGTCTTTGACTATCGAACCTGCACAAAACGTGTTAGGAGTTTCATTTGTTGTCTTTGCCATGCGTAATGCCAAGGTGCTGCACAAAGAATCAGTACCATAAAAAACCAAAATGCAAAAAAAAGAATGAAAACCCAATTTTTTTTTTTTTTTTCTTTTTTTTTTTATACAAGCGCAGAATGCATTTACACAGGTGCAGAATGCATAACACAGGTGCAAGTTGTCTTACACAGGCGCAAAAGTCTCCAAAAAACCCTGCACGACCCTGTTTTGGGGTTTTTGGCCTGCAAATCAACTCAAAAGCACTCAAAAACACAATAAAGGGATTAGATGGTTAGTGTTCACGTTGGGTTCACCAATTAATGTATGTTAGGAAATAGGAAATCATCACAAACAATATATAAACATTAATAATTAGCTCAATCATGAAAGCATACTGCAATGATCTAATCCTAAAACACATTCAATAGAGACATGAAACAAAAACCTTCAAAAGTAAATATTATGCAAACCATATGCAGATTTGAATGCTCCTTCATGCGGCTCCATTGTTCTTCTTTCCTCTTCAAATAGTTTGGTTGTGGATCTCACCTACAAGTGCACATACATGATTGAAAGCAAGTAGATAAGAAAATTGCTCAAAAGTACTCGAAGTGTGGTTGATTAGAAATTTGATAATCTGATTAGGAGTTAGGGGATTGATTGAAGAAATTCATCCAATTTATAGATAAATTGGAGATAGGATCAAATTTAGCATGAAATGGATATTAGAAGCAATTAATTTCAAAATGGGAAAAATGAGTGAAAAGAAGAAGGTTATGACACCTTCTATGTCATGAATTATGACATATTGCCAATGCAAAGCTTAGAGGACTAGAACCCTATGCCATCTTGCTATGCCAAGAGTATGACGCATGAAGCACAAAAATAGGGAGCACTAAAGACAAGTTAATTAGGTGGAAATTAAAATTAGGAAATTAGAAAATAGGTGGAAATTAGGAATTAGGAAATAATGAAATTAGGAAATTAGGAAATTAGTGAATTAATCAATAATTTTTCATTTATTAATTAATTCATTCACAAAGAGGAATAATTAGCCAATTAAATGAAAATTTAATTGCAATGAGAAGACTTAGGATAAATAAACAATTTATTAATCCTAAAGGAAGAAATGACACACACAAGGTTAAATGATTAAATCACGAAACCCTAGAAAATGAATTAGGTCTTGAAAGATAATTGACTCGATTCGATTTGATTTTGGATTGATAAATGACCAATGTGATAAAATAATTTGATTGAGAAAATGCGCCAATTGACGAGGAACAATGACAAATTGATCCAAATTGACACGATTGAAAAGGACGACGATTGATGACAAATTGATCGCGAAATGACAAGATTTGACAAGGATTGATGACAAAAACGACAATATTGACCATGATCGATGACAAATCGATCATTAAACAACAAGATCGAACATGACAACGATCGATGACAAATCGATCGTTAAACGACAAGATTGAAAATGATAAGGATTGATGATAAATCGACCGCCAGATGACAAGATTGATAAGAGGACAACGATCGATGACAAATCGATCGCAAGATTGACAGGAGGACAAAACCCTAATTAGGATTGACGATGTCCAAAATGATAAGATTGATGATGAGATTGATAATAGGACAAAACCCTAATTAGGATTGACGATGTCCAAAATGATGACAAATGGGTACGCACATTGATGCGACAGGACAGAATTGATCAAAATCATGATTGGAGAGTGTTGTTGACAAGACCAAATTCGAGAATGAGATGATTGAAGAATGTAGAAGAATGACTCGATGCTCGCAAATGATAAAAATCAAGTGTGTGACATAGGAGAAATGTTAATGTGACGCAAAACCTAAAATGAGGCAATGCGCAAATGTTAAAATACGACTCCGCAAGCGTTGACCATTTTTAGGTGTCTACAAATAGAAACATGTTTAGTCTTAGAGTGAAATACTGGATTCTTTGATACATCAATTGCAAGTGAATTATCACAATAAATGATTATATAGGTTCTTTTCATTTTACCTTTATGTCCTTCAACATTTTCTTAATCCATAATACTTGAGTACAATTAGTTGTTGCTGTAACATATTCTGATTCTACTGTTGATAATGATGTACAACTCTGCTTCTTGCTCAACCATGAAATCAATCTGCTACCAAGAAAGAATTCCTCACTAGTGGTTCTCTTTCTATCATCTACATCTCTTACCCAATTTGCATCGGTGTATGCACATAAATCAAAATTTTCATCTTTAGGATACCATAAACCAAGATTTGTTGTGCCTTGTAAATACCGAAAAATACTTTTCACTACTTATTCATGATTTTATTTAGGATTACTCTGAAATATTGAAACAATACATCCTACATACATTATATTAGGTCTTGTTTGTGTCAAATACAGTAAACCTCCAATCATAGATTTGTATCTTGTCAGATTAATAGGAGCTAAATCATCCTTTAGTGTCATTTTATCATTGTAGTCATAGGAGTACTTACCGGTTTAGAGTTTTCCATACCAAACTTCTTCAATAGTTCCTTCAAGTATTTTGTTTGACATATGAATATACCTTTATCAGTCTATGAAATCTGCTATCCTAAAAAGAATTTTATCTCCCCAATCATAGACATTTCAAATTCTTCCTGCATCTTGTTAGCAAAGTCTTTACACAATCCGTCTTCTCCTCCAAAAATGATATCATTAACAAAAACTTCAATAACCAAGATCTCATCATTAGTCACTTTGAAATATAAGTTCTTGTTAGCATTACCTTTAGTGTAACCAAGCTTCAAAATATATTTGCCTAATCTAGCATACCAAACTCTAGGAGCTTGCTTCAATCCATACAAAGCTTTCCTTAATCTCCAAACCATATCTTTATCATTTGTCAATGAAAATCTATCAGGATGTTCAATGTAAACTTCCTCTTCAATATCACCATTAAAAAATGCACATTTTACATCCATCTGATATACTTTGTATTTCTTATGAGCTACAAATGCAAGAAATAATCTGACTGCCTCAATTCTAGCTACCAGTGCAAAGGTTTCATTATAATAAATTTTCTCTTTCCTGTGAATATCCTTTACACACTAATATTTATTTGTTTCTGATAACCTTACCATCTTCACTAAATTTATTTCTAAAGACCCATTTAGTTCCAATTACATTTTTGTCTTTAGGCCGGGGAACCAATGTCCATGCATTGTTCTTTTCAATTTGTTCTAATTTATCTTCCATTGCTTTAATCCAATGTTCATCTTGACAAGCCTCAATAATAGATGCTGGTTCAATTTGAGAAATTAAGAATACCTCTTCATTTGCCAGTCTTCCTCTTGTCATTACACCTTGATACTTATTCCCAATTATCTGACTTTCAGAGTGATTCAGTCTTACATACCTGGGTTTTTTCACATGTTGTTGTTCTTCAGTCATTGTGGAATTCTCTGATGATGTCGGTGTGACTAAATCCACAATTGTACTGGTGTACTTTGTATTGGTTCATTTATGATCATCTCAATTGCCAATTCAGAATCTACAGACCTTGAATTTCCTCTAAATTGTTCATCTATCTTCACATTAGCACTCTCAATGATTTTCTGCAATCTTTTATTAAAAATATCATTATGCCTTGCTCTTAGATGAATATCGAAGAAATATTCCTTCATCACTTCTAGGATCAAATTTACCAACATACTCATCTCTCCTAATATAACATTTGCTTCCAAAAATTTTGAAATATTTAAGAGTAGGAGTATTACCAAATCATATTTCATAAGGGGTTTTATCGGTTTCACCTTTGATGTGAACTCTGTTGAAAGTGTAAACCATTGTATTCACTGCTTCTCTCCAGTACACATGAGGTAGATTTGCTTCTAATATCATGCTTCTAGCTGGATCTAGAATAGTTTTGTTCTTCCTTTCCACAATTCCATTCTACTGAGGTGTTTGAGGTGCTGATAGTTGTCTTTTGATTCCATTCACTTCACAGAATGTATTAAACTCCTTAGATGTAAATTCTCCTCCTTGATCTGATCTCAAACATTTGATTTTCTTACCGATTTTATTCTCTACCATTTCCTTGAATAGTTTCAATTTTCCAAAAGCAACCCAACACATTCTAGAATAATCATCAATAATTAGCATAAAGTATCTATCTCCCTATAGACTTCTTGTTTTTGTCAGATCACACACGTCAGTATGGATTAAATCAAGAATATTATTGGATTTCTTAGAAATACTCTTGTAATACCCTAAAAATGGTCATCTAAACCATGAGCCCCTAATCTCGACAACATCACCAAGGTCCTAACCAAAGGCAATTAAATCAATCTTGAGCACATAATTAATTTCTTAAATCATTAATGTCACATGGCAAAATCAATAACTCAATAGTAATTAAATATTTATTTAATTAATTAAATCATTCCAAGTAAATCATTTAAAACAATTATCTTATTTATTTTATTAAATATCCTAGCATATTTAATTAAATTAATTAATTTAACATAAATCTTCAAAAAAGGAAACAAATCAAGAAAGAGGAATTGGAAATTATGAGCACAAATCTTCAAAAAAGGAAATAAATCAAAAAAAGGAATTAATTGACCAAGAAAGAATTAAAAATTGAGAAAAGAAATCAATTGGAGATAATCTTGAAAAAACAAATTAAAAATTGATAGATAATCTTAAAGAGAGCAATTAAAACAATTAAATCTCAAAATTAAGTGAAATAGAGAATAAATCAGTTTTTTTTGATTTAATCTTAATTTTAGTTCAATTTCCTTTAAAACTGAGAAAAGCATCCAATCACATCAATTCACCTGGATTGTGCTTCCTCTTGGAAAATCTTGACTGCTCATCATCATTTGATCTCAGCCTTTGGTTTCTTTTTGAATTTTCTATAAATTCAGGCTTTCATCTCTCATTCAAAAATCCTGAAGAATATATTGTTATTATGTTGTTTTTGCTCTAGGTTCATTGAGAATTTGCATTGAGATATTGCATATTAGCTATTTTATATTTCTTAAATCATTTAGCTTAAATATTCATGTATTGCTTAAATCATGTTAGATTAATCTTGCATATCTAGCTTAAATCTTGCATTCATCTAGCTCATATTCATGCTCATATAGACTTAAAAATATTTCATTTAGGTGTTGTCTAGTCACTGGATAGCTTAGCAATCTGAGAGAAATTTAAATTTGCATCTACTAGAAGGCAATGGGTCGCTTTGTAATGGTTTATTATTCATTGATTATTGATTTACTAACCATGCATCTAATGACTTAATTGAAGTGTTATGTATTCTAGATACAGATACAGGTCCACTTTTCACACACACATCTTTGGCGCCAAACATGGGGCTCGAACCCACGACTACAAGAATTCTAATATTTCTTGAACAAATTTAATGTTTGATTTTTATAACTAATAAACATTTGTTAAACTTGCAAATAAAAATCTTTCTTTTTGCTTGTTCTTCTATGACAGTCAAAAAGGGTCTCTTTATGAAAGGCATAACATTTTATTGAACTATTGGATCTAAACCAATTTTTGATATGTGTTTGTAAACCAAGGTTTCTACAGTTTCACCAAAAAGATTTTCCTAATATTTTCAGGTTTGAAAGTTAGGAATGACAGAGTGCAGTACTATCATTTTACTTATTCTTCTGTGACAGTCAAAAATGGTCTTTGTTTAGAGGGCATAACTTTTATTGAACTGTTGGATCTAAACAAAATTTTAATATGTTTTGTCTAACCACGTTGGCCACATTTCCACCAAAGAGATTTTCCAAATTGTTTTGGGTTCAAAAGTTATAAACAACAGAGTGAAGTACTATCAAAACTGTCATAACTAGGTTAGTCATAAAAAATGGAAATTCTTGTTAGATTAGTTTAATTTACAGTTTGCATGCTATAATTTTCTTTTGATGATTTTTTTTTTAATGTTATTTTGGCAACTAATTTTGGGATTTTAATGTTTGCAGGTCCGCTTGACAAAGAATTTATCAATCAAACATATGTCTGTCAAAGAATAAAAAAACATGAGTACTGATGTGATGTTTTTGCAGGTTGCCTAAAGGGAATCAACCAAACATCGTGTATTCTTTAAATTCATTTTTTTAAGGAACCTAATTTTCTATCTGGTTAATGAACAAATCTATCTTTTGTGTTTTCAGAAAAATCTAAGAGGTAGGAGAGTATGCTCTTTTCTTTTACAGACAATCAGAAATCTAAACCTGCAAAGCTTTTTTCTAAGTTTTGAGATTTGTGTACCTTTAGCAGGCCTGTCACAGTGGGAAAAAGTAATCACCCTATGAGAACAACCCAAGTGAGTACAACTGGACCTGAGCATTCCAACTCACTATAATAAATAGGCCTCTGGTGATTAAAGTCTCAGAGGATGGGATTATTTGAATTTTTTTTTTGAGATCTCTCATATCGAACATTTTGTAGGGCCTCGCGGTCTCAATCACATTTACGTTACTACAACTTGTTTCAGTACCTTGTCGGGCTATAGGCCTTAATCATGCTTGTGTGACTTCAAGGGGTAAATTCAAACGAAATTCCTGACTAAGAACTATAAGATAGAGGCTACCCAATTCACCTCTGAAAGGTTGGTAATCTTTGTGCAAGAGAGATAGTAACTCTCCCAAGACACTTGCCATATCATGCCCCCATTAGCATTTCGAGTCGGCTAATACAGTGTTGAGAATCTATTGCATGAGACTTAGTGGCCGTATTATGATTAGCTATTGGGTGTGTACCTAAGTCAGCAAGCAAAGGTTTTCTTCTCTAAGCCAACTTCCATAGGGTTAGCATGCTATGATTGAATTATTATGTATCTTGCATGTTTTCTGTGTTTTCATCCCTAAAACTGAAACTAAAATACTGAAACTAGAGAAAAAAATCAAACAATTCAGCGATAAACTCTGTTCGTGTCCAAACTAGTCTCTGTTAGTCATCAAAACATCAGTCCTTATCAAAAACTGGTATTCCTCAGTCATTGAAACTTTGTCTGTTAGAATCTTGTCTTTGTCTAATCCTTTGTCATATGAATTCCTGATCTTGTCAGTCAAAACAGTCAAAATTGCCTAGATCAGTCTACAATGAGCATAAAACTAGTTATCATCCTCCTGAGCATAAACAACCTTGATAGTGTACCCCTGTCATTACATTGCACGATTTTGTCGATCATCTTTAAGCTAGTCCAAACAACATCTTATCAAAACCTAAGTTAACTTAGATAACATCTTACACAAGATAGATCATTCTTGAAACCAGACCAGATCTTAGTAACTTCTCTCAATCACTACATTAAATGAACAACTAGTTCCAATTTGATCTTGACTTCTGCAACACATCTAGCTCTCGGTCCTATCAATTGTAAATGCCTGTTCAAACTAGAAGATCTTCTAAACATTCTAACAAAAGTAAGAAGCCCATGGATACCTTGGCCCAACAAATTCAAGATCTCAAGAAAGAAATATATGACATTCAAGCCCAACGAAGAGATTCAATGACCCCTCTTGAGATGAAAATTCATGATATTAAGAACACTAGACTTCAAGAAATAGCAAAACAATTACATAAGATGGAACAAGAAATAATTGGCAATCAAAGACCAAATCTCATACAAGATCACAAAACACCTTCACCAAGACAAAAAAACATCTATTCCCTAGATAGACAATTTACACCTTTGGGGCAATCTATTGAGTCAGCTTTGAAAGAGCTTCTTGAGCATAATCTTATCATATTACCTAAAAATACCACATGGGGATGGGATTTTTTGAGTAAGTATTGTGCATATCATAGAAAAATTGAACATAAGACTTCGCATTGCATAGAATTAAAACATAAGATTCAAGATCTCATTGATAATGGTGCATTGAAATTGAGATCCTAATGACTCACCTATAGAAAAAGAAGGAACTATTTCTAAGCATGATCAAAATCATGAACCTATGTCTAGCAAGGCTCCATATGTAGCCTCCATCCCTTCCATGATGCCTTCATTTCCTAAGACTTCTTAGCAACAATCCATACCATCTCCTTCAAACAATGAAACTTCTCATGTTGACCTTCAAGGGCTATCTCCTATGGAAATCCAAGTTAATGCCAATATTGATACAAGTTCCTCTAAAGATTTAAAAATCCCAGATTCTATGCCATCATGCACTCCAATTCCAATCATACCCACTCCAAAAGGCCCTTTCCAAAATGCTTCCCCATCATGACAAAATATGGAAACCTTCTAAGAATCCCTTATGCCTATGCATAATCCTACTCCTTCCTTATAAGTGGCTCCATGTCAAGAGGATAATCTAAAAAATGAAGAAACAAGTCCTATCATAAATCAAGATCAAGACACCAAAACTCTCCAATCCCATCTAATGATTGAAAAAGATACTACCTCCCTAGATTCCCATGATGATCCCTTTATACCTTTCCATTTCTTCCAGGATGATCCCCTTCCATCTCAAGAGAAAAGAATCCTTTCAAATCCCATTCTTGATCCACTTCCTAAGCAAGATCATGATGCCTCTTCCACCTTTTTAAATGATCCTATTTAAAATGAAGAGTCAAACACCCTTCCTACTCTATCCAATGGTCATCATCCATGTCAAGATCAAAGTATCCCTTCATCTCCTTGTCATAATCCTCCATATTCACCTCAAGGATCCATCATGCCTACAAATCCCTCTCATGATCCTATCATTCCCTACATTCCACCTCCATCTCATAATGGACTCACGCCTTCTTTCCAAAGCAAAGTGTATCCTACAAGTCAAAATATTTATAAAGGCAAAGGGGTAAATCTCCACAAGCAAGAACCCCTCCATATTAAAGAAAATGTTAAAGGTCATGGCCTTAGGGACATTTATCAAGATGTTGGTATCCCTCATAAATCCTACATTTCTCTAGTTAAATCCAAATATACACTTTCCCCATCATCGTTGACAAGGAGACTTGCCAAATGGGTCATGGTTCTTACAGAATTTGATATTGAATATGTGGAACATAAAGTCATCAAAGGATAGGTTGTTGCAGACCAACTTGTTGATGCTCCACTTGAAGACAATCAACCTCTGCATATAGAATTCCCAGATAAATCAATCATGCACCTTACTGAACAATCATGGAAGATGTTCTTTGATGGGTCTTTCACTCAACATGTTTCTGGTGCCAGAATACTTTTTATTACTCTCAAAAATATTCAATTCCGAAAGCTTACAAGATTCTCTTCCCTTGCACAAACAACATTGCAGAATATGAAGCTTCGGTAAATGGGATCAAGCTGGCCATCGAGTGGAAGATTGTTGAAATACACATCTATGGAGATTCTCAACTCATCATCAACCAAATCAATGACCTATATCAGACAAGAGATGAGAAACTGATGCCTTATAAGAGAATGATGGATGATCTCAAGAAATACTTTACCTTTGTATCATTTCAGCAAATTCCCAAAACAACAAATAGAGTAGTAGATGCAATGGCCACTTTGGCATCTATACCATAGTTGCAGGAATTTAATTTTTGCTTTGAATTCCTGGTGGAAGAGTTACATTATCCTACCTATGATTCTCCCGAGTCCTAGATGGTCTGTTCTATTATTGGACATGACTCATCTCATTATAGCCACATTTACTCTTACCTGCATGACCAAGTTGTCCCTGCTCATCTTTCCGGAAATGAAAAAAGGAACCTAATCTTAAATGCGTCATAGTACGTCATCATTGCTAATGACCTATTCAGGTGAGTTTTAGATAATAATTTGCTTAGATGTCTAGAAACTGAGGAGTCCCAGTGCGCATTATCCGAGGTTCATGAAGGTGTTTGTGGATCCCATTCGAATGGTCTAACTTTAGCATGAAAACTACTAAGGGCTAGCTACTACTGGCCAAACATGGAGAAAGAAGCTATAAAATTTGCTAAAACCTGTGAAAAGCGTCATATGCATGGGCACCTTATACATGCTCTAGCAAGGGATCTCATACCCTTTGTGACACACTGGCCCTTTCAATAGTGGGCATTTGATCTAATTGGCCAAATATATCTTGCATCATCTAACAAACACAAATTTATTATCGCTGCCACTGAGTACTTCACTAAGTGGGTAGAAGCAGTTCCACTCATCAAGGCAACTAACAAACAAGTACCTCTATTTATTCTTAATTATATCATCTACATATATGGTATACCTTCATCCATTATAACTGACAATGAAGGATAGTTCAAGAACAAAGATCTAAATGAACTCTATGAGAAATTCAAAATAAAACAACACTGGTCATCAGTATATTACCCTCAAGGTAATGGACAAGAAGAGGCATCTAACAAAAACCTATTGACTATCTTGCACAGAACAGTGAACAAATCTGGGAAGGATTGGCATCTGCAGCTCAATTCTGCCCTGTGGGCTTATAGAACAAGTATTAGAACACCTACTGGGGCTACACCCTTTTCTTTGGTGTATGGGTCCGAAGCATTATTACCTATTGAGGTGAAAATACCATCTCTAAGAGTTTCTTTGCAAGGTCTTTTTACTAATGAAGATTATAGAATATCTAGATTGCAAGAGCTCAAATTGTTGGATGAGTGTTGGCAAGTGGCATTTGATCATCTCAGGGTGTATCAAAAGAGAATGTCTAGAAGATATAACAAGAAGGTTTGACAAAGAGAATTTAAGGTTGGTGACCTAGTTCTAAGAGAAAATCTTAAAAATCAACAGTTTCAAGACAACAAAGGGAAGTTTGAACCCAACTGGCTGGGTCCCTATATCGTTACTGCAACTTTTGGCTCTGGTACCTATCAACTCTCAACATCAGAAGGAGAACAGCTCCGCGAACTGATCAACACCATCCATCCGAAGAAATTCTTCACCTAAATATTCTCTGCTCCAACAGCCTATATAGCAGAAAAAGTCCTAAAAAAATCCTAAAAATAAAAAAAAGTCCTGAAGAAATCATAAAAATCAGAAAAAGTCCCGAAGAATTCATAAAAATCATAATATGTCCTAAAGAAATCATAAAAATCATAAAATGTCCTGAATAAATCCTAAAAATCATAAAATGTCCTAAAGAAATTCTAAAAATCATAAAATGTCATGAAGAAATCCTAAAAATCAGAAAAAGTCCTGAAGAAATCCTAAAAAATCAGAAAAAGTCCTGAAGAAATCCCAAAAATCAAAAAAGGTCTTGAAGAAATTCAAAAAAAAGAAAAAAAAGAAAAAGCAAAAAAAAAGAGGAAAAAGAGAGAAAATGCCTTGGTGAAAACCTGGTAAACAGACACCTTGGTAAAAAAGAATGCATCTCTACCAAGTAGGTGAAAACTTGGCAAATAGGTGCCTCTTGTACCCAAAGCACTCCATCTATCAACACAACGTTGGCATTCCCACTTTCATACATCTTTGATTTCGCTTGTACATATCTTTTAATCACTTTCGTGACATCCTAGTTCTTTTGGAACCCTCATGGCTTGAAACTGATCAATGTCCTAGCCTTAGGTTAATCAACAAAGCACATTACATGTCCTAAGAAGTATCAACCAAGTCAACTTTACGTCAGTGAAACCTGGTCATCCACTCCGAGTCAGCCACTTGTCTCTTCACTACTGAAGAGTTTTTATCATTGAGTACACAAGAAAAACAAAACTGAAAACAATTACTAAACTGTTTAAGATATGCATGAAATTTTCTTTTTGTGTTGTCTTTTATATTGGTTTTTGATTATTATTCTCTCTAAGTAACTCGAGGAAGTCTATCTTGACTATGAGGAGAAAGGATTGGGGGCATAATATTTTCTTTGTTTTCTGCTTGTAGGAATGATTCCAATGATCTGAAAACATCTAATCAGTTGGGTGTCTATGAGAAGTGCCTTCACATTAAGGTGAAATCACCACACATACCTTGACTCCACTTATTTGTATGCTACAAGGAGGTTCCCATCATTTCTTTGTCTATTTTGAGGGAATTTCTTTATCATGCAATCCAGGTCCCTGCAAAATCTATCTAAGGATATGAATGAAAAAGGGTCATTGCGGACAAGATAATTAATATTACAAATGAAAATAAATGAACTCTATTCTGCGTAGTGTGTTTGTAAAACGCTCAATGATGAAAATTAAGCTTTTCAAAATCCAGTGACTAGGTTTAGGTTGCATTTTGCATATCATTTTGCATTTCATTTTGCATCTCGTGAATTTAGAGTGATTTCAGTATGGTAACAATGATCTCTTTATCTTCTGCATGAGGGTTTGAAGCTTCATCATTTCTCTGATTGAGTACTTGTGTATTGAGATGTTAGCTACATACATAAGCATTTTACATAGATTCATACATTCACTATCATTCATTTGAATTCACCTTATTGCATGAAGAAAATTAAACATTTACTAGTTACCCATTCTCCTCATTTATTTACATCATCATTCATTTGCATAAAAAGAAACAAAAATAAACACCCATATTCTATTTGCATTCATTCATCTATACTGAAAAGATATGCATACATATAGAATAAAGCATATAGAACAACATCTCATAATCAATCAACACAAGTACGATGAAATCAAATCAAAAACTTGTAAATCGACTGTCCTGAGCCTATTTTTGGGATCAAAATCGAAATCTGACATCAATTCTCTCATCGAAATTTCACAACGTTGACCACTTAGCGATTTTCATTAAAAACTCACGCTTTCTCCAATTTGCGCTCAATTTCTCATAAATCAACGCTGAAGCTCAATTTATTCTACAAATCAACTTTGCACTCACTTTTCTCAATCAACGCAAAATTTTCAAAAAATTCCTCTGAATCAATTTGTGCTCAAAATAACTTATCATCGCTAAAATAATTGCCTATAATCATGTACCCTCACTATCTTTCGATTTCGCTCCCGAGGGGGCATACTCATGACCTTATGACCTCACATCTTCAAATATCGAGAAATTTTTTCAAATCTTCAAGCAGCTAAGCTTCATCAAATCAATTGCTAGGGGCATATCAGTTTCATTGCTTCAAATCAAGCTAATATTTGTCTTTTATCTGAATAAATCTCTTAACGTTAATCAGTTTCATCGCTTTTCATCAAGCTGATTATTCGTTTAAACTCAATCAAGGGTTTAAAGAGTATCTTGGATCACACTCAATCTAAGCAAGTGTTCAGTTTCATCGCATTGAATCAAAATTGATAGTTTATCTTCGCTCATCGTATCTTGATCAATCAAGTTCAAGATCGATTTTTATCTTTACTCACTGTGTCTAGATCAATCAAGTTCTAGATCAATAAGATCCGCTTCTTGATCAATCAAGTTCAATTTTGATATCTTTTGTTTTCTATCATTCCTAGGTTCAATCAAGTTCAGGATTGGTATCGCTTTAATCAGACTTCATTCAGCTTCGTCGCTTTGAATAAAGCTAAACACCTCGCTTTCATCTAGTTTGTGATCAATCAAGTTCAGAACTGGTATCTCCTAGACATCAAATTTTCTTTGAACCAATGCACTGCTCACACATTAATTCAAAGAGGGGAAAATGTAATACCCTAAAAATGGTCATCTAAACCATGAGCCCCTAATCTCAACAACATCACCAAGGTCCTAACCAAAGGCAATTAAATCAATCTTGAGCACAAAATTAATTTCTTAAATCATCAATGACACATGGCAAAATTAATAACTCAATATTAATTAAATATTTATTTAATTAATTAAATCATTCCAAGTAAATCATTTTAAAAAATTATCTTATTTATTTTATTAAATATCCTAGCATATTTAATTAAATAAATTAATCTGCCATAAATTTTCAAAAAAGGAAACAAATCAAGAAAGAGGAATTGGAAATTATGAGCACAAATCTTCAAAAAAGGAAATAAATCAAAAAAAGGAATTAACTGACCAAGAAAGAATTAAAAATTGAGAAAAGAAATCAATTGGAGAAAATCTTGAAAAAATAAATTAAAAATTGATAGATAATCTCAAAGAAAGCAATTAAAACAATTAAATCTCAAAATTAAGTGAAATAGAGAATAAATCAGTTTTTTCTGATTTAATCTTAATTTTAGTTCAATTTCCTTTAAAACTGAGAAAAGCATCCAATCACATCAATTCACCTGGATTGTGCTTCCTCTTAGAAAATCTTGACTGCTCATCATCATTTGATCTCAGCCTTTGGTTTCTTTCTAAATTTTCTATAAATTCAGGCTCTCATCTCTCATTCAAAAATCTTGGAGAATATATTGTTATTATGTTATTTTTGCTCTAGGTTCATTGAGAATTTGCATTGAGATATTTCATATTAGCTATTTTATATTTCTTAAATCATGTTAGATTAATCTTGCATATCTAGCTTAAATATTGCATTCATCTAGCTCATACTCATGCTCATATAGATTTAAAAATCCTTCGTTTAGGTGTTGTCTAGTCACTGGATAGCTTAGCAATCTGAGAGAAATCTAAACTCGCATCTACTAGAAGGCAATAGGTCGCTTTGTAATGGTTTATTATTCATTGATTATTGATTTACTAACCATGCATCTAATGACTTAATTGAAGGGTTATGTATTCTAGATATAGATACAGGTCCACTTTTCACACACACATTCTAGAATTATCATCAATAATTAGCATAAAGTATCTATCTCCATGTAGACTTCTTGTTCTTTCCGGACCACACAAGTCAGTATGGATTAAATCAAGAATATTATTGGATTTCTCATTTGACATTCCTTACATGCCGGATTATGAGGTTTCACAATCTTAGGTAAATCCCTTACTGCCTTAGTTGAACTGATCCTTATAATACAATCAAAATTCACATGACAAAGTCTCTTATGCCATAACCAACTTTCATCAATATGTGGACACAAGCATGTCTTATCATTGTTGTTCAAATGAAAGATATTACCTTTAGTCTGATTACCAGTTGCAATCTCCAATCCAGTTCTATTCATGATTTTGCATTTACCATTCTTGAATTGTAACTAAAATCCCTTTTCAACTAATTGACCAACACTCAAAATATTATGCTTCAAACCTTCAACATAATAAACATTGTTAGGATTGTTCTTACCATCCAAATATATAGTGCCTTTTCCTTTGATTAAACAAGCTTTATCATCACCAAATCTTACTAGACCTCCATTGTATTCCTGAAAAAGATAAGAATTTACTTTTATCACCAGTCATATGGTGTGAACATCCAGAATCTATAATCCATTCATCCTTTTTTTCAATTTTAGCTTCCAGAGCCTACTCTACTGGTGGAATAGTAGGTGCCGGTTGATCTTCTTTTATTGCAACAAAAGCCCATCCATTGTCTGTCAGTTCTTCATCAGAATCATTTGTAACTCCTTCATCAACATAGTAACATGATTTATCTCTTTTCTTCTTAAATTTGTATCTCTGATATTCAGGTTTAGGCTTATATGTCCTTTTAGCTTCTTCTCTCAATGTTGCATGTCTATCAGACATCTAGATTCCATATGACCAACTTTATTGCAATTAAAACATTTAAACATTGCTTTACCTTCATACTTACTTCCAATTGGACCTTTAGACATTTTCTTTGCAAACAGTGCTTCACATTCTTCCAGTTTTTCATTTTCCCTTTTGATATCTTCAAGTTCTTTTGCATACAGTGCTTTCCAATCAGATTTGTCAGATGATGATGATGATGCTCCAAATGATGATGCTTTGAAGGCTAAATTTGTCTTAATTGTAGCAATAGGACCAAATTCCTCAAGCTCAAATGTCAAAAGTTTTCCAACCAAGGTCTCTAGATACTAATGTATTAGGCATTGTTCTCAACTCATTAATAGCAGTTACTTTCATTTTGTATGCCGGTGGCAAAGCTCTCAAAACTTTAGAAACAATTTTATCTTCACTTAAGGATCCTCCATAATATTGTATTCCTAAAACAATTTCATTCACCCTTTCCTTAAAAGTAGAAATTATTTCATCTTCTTCCATTTTCAAATTTTCATACCTAACCCGAAAACATTCCAGTTTTGCAATTTTGATAGTGGTATCTCTTTCATTCAATGTCTCCAATTTATCCCAAATAGCTTTAGCAGTAGATCAGTCTAATAATCTGATGATTTGTTGATCTGATAATGCGCTAAAAAATGCTTCTCTTTCTTTGTAATTGCAATCATTCTCTTGGTCTTTACCCAATGTTGGTGGATTAGGTTGATTCAGTGTAGGACCAACATAGCCCTTCTTTGTAACTACCCATATGTCTCTTCCAATGCAATTCAGATGTGTGTCCATTTTGATCTTCCATATACCATAGTTAGTTCCATCAAGTTTCAGATTGTCCTTCCTGAAAACGTTTGTTGCCATAGGATCTCCTCAAGCTGATAGACTTCTACAAAAAGAGGACTTAGCTCTGATACCAATTGTTAGGACCCATAAGTCAACTAAGAGGGGGTGGGGTGAATCAATTGTCTATTAATTTCAACCCAAATATAACTTAATCAAATTTGATACTTAATACCGGTGAACCAAACTTAATGCCGATTAACAAATTAGCAGTTAATATCAATACCGGTGAAAATTAATGCATAAAACAGAAAGAGAAACAACATCCACAACACATAACACAAAGATTTTAACATGGAAACCTTGTAAGGAAAAAAACTACAGTGGGAAACCTTACCCACAATCAGATGATACTACTATAGATAGTATGTGTATACAAATGGGGTCTGGACATGAAGAAAGGCCACTTTCCTAGAGCGCACTTATCAAATGGGAGTCACAATGACTAAAGTAGGATGGTTAAATCTTATAATTATGTACTTCTCAAAATAGCATCTCCAATACTGGATTTAGTACTGGTTAAGCTCTAATAATGACCTTCAAACCTTCCTTGAACCTTCTCTATGGTCTGTTCTTATGATCTTTAATATTCGCACATACCATGTTATAATACCATAACCTTACATACCATATACCATCATATCTTATCTCACAAATGAGATCTTACATATATATACAAAACCTAAGACCAAATGTGTAGGTCAGTTCACTAAGAATATTACAATTAAATCAATTACAAATAAGTCAAGATGTGATGCATCATGTCGGCTCAATATATTTACAACAATATCTATTCAATAAATCATCTCCATAACATGCCATGCTGATCTCGAATAGATAATGCATACCGGTCCATAACCTAGACCAATTTATCGGTAACAACAAATATGTCAACTCAATTAGACCAATAACTAAAAAACCAAGACTAAGTATCCAAACCATGTCTTCGACATAATCAAGTGATCTTCAAATGATAACAAGTCTTCATCACTGTTGGTGAACAATATACCGGTGACTGTGCATAAGTCACTGAACTTACCAGTGAACACAATGTGCAGGTTTAGCATAACCATAGATCTCCAGAAGGATAAGTATTAACATCAATGACAAAACTAATGCAACACATCCATAATACCAACATTGACATCAATGACAAAACATCAATGCACACATAATCAATTCCTCCAAATGGTGAACAATATCCCCCTTTGGCATTGATGGCAACACTAGATGTGAAAAACATCTAAGTGCCAAGAAATGCCAAACGTGTTTCCCCTAATGGAAGACAACCAACAATCTCCCACACAAAGATATAGCAATGAAGTTCAGAAATAAAGACCAAACTCCCCCTATGAATGATATATCTATAAAGCTCTATTTTTCAGATATATTTATCCCCCTTTGACATCAATGCTAGAAATCTAACAAATATATCAAAGTAAAAACATAAACCACTAAATTACAAAGCTAACTACTCCCCCTGAGCAGTAGCATCCCCACATCAATCCAGAAAGAATGATATCTTTGATAATGCATATCATATTGATGCCAAATAACATCAATCAATTTTCTACCAAAGGGGTAGAAACCCCTAATCTATCTCTCACGTACTCAAATGATTCTTTAGGAAAAGGTTTAGTGAAAATGTCTGCAATTTGCTCTTTGGTGTTCACATAAACCAGTCTAACCTCATTTTCTTCCACCTTCTCCTTCAAAAAGTTATATTTGATAGATATGTTCTTTGTCTCAGAGTGAAATACTAGATTCTTTGATATGTCAATAGCAGCAGAGTTATCAGAGTGAATAACTACCGATCCAATGCAATGTACTTTAATATCCTTCAACATTTGCTTCATCCATAGAAATTGTGTACAATTAGTAGCAACAACAACATACTCAACTTCAAAAGTAGATAAAGAAGTATATGATTGTTTCTTGTTGATCCATGAAACCAACTTCTTTCCAAGAAAGGAAGCTCCCATAGAAGTACTTTTATGGTCATCAACATCACCTGCCCAATCTGCATCTATATATGTAGATAAAGTAAAGTCATCACCCTTAGGGTACCACAAACCATATTCAGATGCACCTTGCAAGTATCTAAAGATTCTTTTCACCGCACTCTCATGATTTTCTCTAGGATCACTTTGATATCTTGATGCAATACAAACAACATTCATTATATCAGGCCTAGTCTGAGTCAAATATAGAAGACCTCCAATCATAGATTTGTATCTTGTAGGTTTTACTAGTGCAAAAACATCTTTCCTAGTCAATTTCTCACTTGTAACCATAGGAGTACTTACCGGTTTAGAGTCTACCATACCAAATTTCTTCAACAATTCCCTAGCATGCTTAGTTTGATAGATGAAAATACCTTTATTAGTCTGAGTAATTTGCAAACCTAAGAAAATTTTCATTTTCCCAATCATAGACATTTCAAATTCTTTCTCCGTATTCTTATAAAATTCCAGGCACAACTTATCTTTAGCTCCAAAAATGATGTCATCAACAAAACCTTCAATAATCAATATATCATCATCAATAACTTTATAATATAGATTACTGTCAACATTACCTTTAGTGAAACCAAGTTTCAAAAGATATTTGTCTAACCTTACATACCAAGCTCTAGGTGCTTGTTTCAATCCATATAAAGCTTTCCTTAACTTGCAAACCATGTTTTTATCATCTGAAAGTGAAAAACCATCAGGTTGCTTAATATAAATTTCCTCATCAAGATCCCCATTCAAAAAGGCACACTCAATATCCATCTAATAAACCTTGTAGTTTTTATGTGCAACATAGGCAAGAAATAATCTTATAGCTTCAATCCTAGCTACAAGTGCAAAATTTTCACCATAATCAATTCCTTCCTTCTAAGAATATCCTTTACAAACCAATCTAGCTTTATTCCTTACAACTTGTTCATATTCATTTAATTTATTCCTAAAAACCCATTTAGTTCCAATAATGTTCTTATCTTTAGGCCAGGGAAGTAAAGTCCATGTGTTATTCTTTTGTATCTGATCTAATTCTTCTTCCATAGCTTTCATCCAACATTCATCTTTACATTATTCAATTACTAATACCGGCTCAACTTGAGAAATTAAACATACCTCATTATTTGTCAATCTCCTTCTTGTCATCACTCCATTGTTTTTATCCCCGATGATCCGATCTTCTAAATGATTCATCCTTGCATACCTAGGAGTCCTCTGATTCTATGCTCCTCTTCCCGGTTCTTCAGTTACTATTGAATTTTATGATACTGCCAGAGTAACTAGTTCAACATTTTATTTTGGTAAAGGTGTTACCGATTCAATTATGATCATTTCCACTGCCGCTTCTTGCTCATAAACTCTTATTTGACTTCTATTCATCTTTATCCACCTTGGCATTAATGCTCTCCATTATTCTCTTTAATCTCTTGTTATAGCATCTATATGCCTTGCTTTCATTAGAATAACAAACAAATATTCCTTCATCACATCTAGGATCAAATTTCCAATGATATCATCTCTCCTAATATAACATTTACTACCAAAGATTCTAAAATACTTAACTATAGGTGTATTGCCAAACCATAATTCATAAGGTGTCTTATCGGTTTCTCCTATGATATGTACTTTGTTGAATGTATAGACTACTCTGATCATTGTTTCTCTCCAGCAGATATGTGGTAGATTAGCTGCCATCATCATTGTTCTAGAAGCATCCAAGATAGTTATGTTCTTCCTTTCCACAACTCCATTTTGCTGAGGTGTCTGGGGAGCATAAAATTGTCTCCTTATGCCATGCTTCTCACAAAAGTTGTTAAACTCATTGGATGTGAATTCTCCACCATGATCTAACCTTAAACATTTAATCTTCAATCTTGTCTCAGTATCAACTTTAGCTAAGGTTTTAAAATTTTCAAAAGCCTCAGATTTATCCCTTAGAAAAGTAACTCACATCATTCTAGAATAATCATCAATGATTAAGATAAAATATCTATCACCTTGAAATCATTTAACTCTAGCAGGGCCACACAAATCAGTATGAATAAGATCAATAAAATCATTATATTTGTCTTGTATTCTCTTAAATGAGGTTTTGACATGTTTTCTCATTTGACATTATTTACATATCGGATTATAGGGCTTCACAATCTTAGGTATATCTCTAACTTCCTTAGTTGAACTAATCTTTACAATGTAATCAAAATTCACATGACATAGCCTTTTATGCCATAGCCAGCTCTCATTAATTTGTGCAATCAAACATGTCTTCTCACTAGAATTCAAATGAAATATATTACCCCTTTTTTGAGTACCGGTTGCAATCTCCAATCGAGATCTATTAATGATTTTGCATTTTCCATCCTTGAACTGTAATTGAAATCCCTTATCCACCAATTGTCCTACAATCAAAAGATTATTCCTTAAACCTTCAACATAATAATCATTATCAGTATTGTGCTTACCATCTAATGATATAGTTCCTTTCCTCTTGATCATACATGCTTTGTCATCTCCAAATCTAACCAGACTACCATCAAAATCCTTGCAAAGATAAAAAATTCCTTTTATCTCTAGTCATAAGATGTGAACATCCACTACCAATTACCCATTCATCCTTATCTTCAATTTTAGTTGCAAGTGACTTCTCTTCAAGTAAATTCTCTTCCTATGCTAGAACATCTTCCTTGATAGCTAGGAACACACATTCCTTCCCATTTCTGGAACCAGTAGCAGAGTCTTGTGTCGGTTTATCATCAGAATCATTCACACCTTCCTCATCCGCAATGTAGCATGATTTATCTTTGTTTTTTTTGTACTTGTACTTGTTCTAATATTGAGGGTTAGACTTAAAATATCTTCTAGCTCTATCTTCAAATCTTGAATTCCTTTTAGGACATCTAGATACAAAATGACCTATCTTATTACATGCAAAACAATTAAAAGGTGCTTTTTCTTCATACTTACTTCCTACCGGTCCTTTAGGTACTCTTCTATAAAATAGGGTTTCAATTTTCTCTAATCCTTCATCTTCTCTCTTCATATCATCCAATTCCCTTGCATATAAATCTTTCCAATCTTTCTTTTTAGCTGATGATGTAGATGTATGAAAAGCAGGTTCAAATTTCACAACTCCAGAGGGTCTAAATTATTCAAGCTCAAAAGAAGATAATTTCCCAACCAAGGTATCTCTATTGACATACGTGCTAGCCATTTTTCTCAATTCATTAATTGCAGTAGCCTTCATCTTATAAGCTAGTGGTAAAGCTCTCAGAACTTTAAAAACTATCTCATCTTCATTCAGAGATTCACCACAACATTGAATTCCCATAACATTTTCATTTACCCTTTCCATGAATGCAGTGATCCTTTCATCTTCTTCCATCTTCAAGTTTTCATATCTCACCCAGTAACCATCAAGCTTAGAAATCTTAACAGTAGGTTCACCTTAATTAAGAGTCTCCAACTTGTTCCATATAGCCTTTGCAAATGATTTTGTCAGTTAATCCCATTATTTGCTGATCAGAAAGTGCACACAAGAGGGATTCTCTTTCTCTACAATCATTCTCAAACTCCTTATCCAATTTTTCCAAAGGAGGATTTCTAGATGCCTGATTATAAGATGTTACACCATTCTTTGTGATTTCCCAAATCTCCTTACCAAGACATCTCATATGAGTCTCCATCCAAATCTTCCATACTCTGTAATTTATTCCATCAAGCCTAGGAATATATCTCTAAAAGATAGCAGTAGATGAAGTAGATGAACTTGAACTATTAGACATGATAGGATCTTCCTCAAGAGGTTAAGATTTTGCAGAGAGGACCCAAATTTTGATACCAATTGTTAGATATTTTAAATAACCGAAAGACAACTAAGAGGGGGGGTGTGAATCAGTTTTCACCAGATTACTAGAACCTTAAGCAATTAAAACTTTAATATAAAAACTCAAAAGATCAATACCAGAATGCATAAACCAATTACCGAAATAGCAAATAAACCAATTAAGCATAAACAACAATCAAAGAATAAATACCATCCACATGACAACAAGATTTGTACATGAAAAATAGAGTAAAGGGAAAAACCATGGTGGGAAGCCTACCCACAGTCAGATAATAATTCTATAGTAAGTATGTGATTACAATTGAGGGGCCTAAACTTGCAAGAAGGCCAATAGCCTAGAGTACACTGCTCATCACAAAAGGAGTCTTATTGACTACATAGAAATCCAAACTACAATCCAGAGGAAAGAATGAACAGCAGAGATAACATCTCCTATTCCTGAGTACAATTTCAGTTAAGCTCAATACCGGTGGACTAAATCCTCTTACATAAACCCAACTCAATCACCAATGATCGACCAAATCCTCTGCCTGAATGATTATTACATTATTCGCTCCTATTACATTCCATGATCCTTTACATATATGATCTACAATGAGATCTTACATCATATATACAAACCCTCAACCACAAACAATTAGGTCGGACACCAAACAATAAAACAATTACATAATTATAAAACATGTTGGCCTGAGACAAAACAAATAATATCCAACCCATAAGACATCTCGGAAACACATTGAGAAGTTCAATCCACATGTTACATTAAGCTAGTCCATAACCTAAATAATACTGGGACCCAATATAGGTCCATACAAATTAAAGAAATGATCCCAATCAACTAATTCTTGAACATGATCACTATCAACATCTTGAATCTCCACCAGAAGCCATGCCAACACCACTTATGCATAACATCAAAGATCTTCGACAAAGCTCTATCGGTGAAACCCTTGCCGGAACAACAAACCAAGCTTGCTAGCATCCAATCACCAGATCAAAACCATCTGACTGAACATGAACCTGAGCAGCATGAATAAGCCAATTCTATAACTCAAACATACTGGAGCATATCGGATCATCATGATTGAATCCAACCAAAAACCAAACAACTTACTGGGACTAGAAGGATGTCGGTAAAGAAACCAAAATAGCTAGTGTTGACATCAATGACAAAATATTAATGCAAAACATATTCAATTCCTCCAAATGGATAACAAGAGTTTCTTCACACTAGTCAATATACCATACTCTTTAATGTTTATTACTAAATTTTTAATAGGTGCATGCTTGATTACCAGTTTCTTTGAGATTTCACAGTTGGAGTACCAACACCCTTTGACCTTTTTTCCATTGGCTCTCAGAGATTTCTTTTCTCCTTCGGACTCCGTCTCATTTTCATCAGCCTCAGCCGGTTTATGTGCTTATTGCTTTTTCCTTTTACCAACCTTAGCCGATGTAGTAGGAGGTTCAACAATCTTACCTTTTCTCTAGAACTCAATCTTTGAAGGTTTCTCTTGCTTAGTTTCTAAAAGTTTCTCCTTAATTTCTATTGGTTTCTCCTTCTTAACAGTTGCTGGTTTTTCTTTGTTTGGATCCTTCTCCTTTCTAGCTCTTGTCTTTACACTGGTGGGAGTATCAGTTCGTGCACTTGATGTTCTGGCCTGTTGAGCAACATGCTTTTCTCTTTCTTTAGAAATGGCTTCCTTTGTGAGTCCTTCTTTCTCTGCAAATTCTTCAACTTCTTTTCTTAAATTATTTGTAATTACCAGTCTTTGAAGTTTAGAATGCAGTTGAAGGGATTTCTCCTTGTAAGTGCCAAACCATTCAGCAGTTGTATCTACCTGTTGAGCAAGAAAATGATCAACATATGCAATCAGAAGATATTTTTCCACTTCATATCCCATTGGCATAACCATGTAGTTCGGGGTACAAATGCCTCCATCATGCAAGTATCTGTATCAATCATAAAGAAAATTGTGCTTTCATATCGGTTGACAACTTCTACCAGTATCCTTTCCCTTGCATGCATTTTCTTTTGAAAGTCTTTAAAATATCCCCATGCAATTTTTCCAAAATCATTACCAAGCATTCTAATGTTGTACTTCATCTGCATCAATGCAGGAGTGTCATCTATCCATTGGATATCACCAATACCGGGGAAACATTTCTCAAAATAAAAGAATAGACCAAGGATTAATTGACCAAATTTAAACCTTAACCTTGATGAATACTAAGAGGGGCGGGGTGAATTAGTATACCAAAAAATACTAAACTTAAACACTTAAATAGTTTAGCAGTAAACTGGTATAACAGTTTTACTAACAAACAGGTTAGCACAAATGCAAACCAAACATCAAATAAGTCATTCACCCACAGAAGCACAATAACCATAACACAAGAGGTTTTGATGTGGAAACCCAAATGGGAAAAACCATGGTGAGATGAAACTCACAAGTAACTATCTGCAGAATAGTAACCAGATCGGTTAAGGTCATACAATGTTATTTACCAGAACAAATCCTGTTAGGAATCTCAATCTCTATTAGGAGATAAGTCCGATTAAAGACTACCTTGTGAGAGGATTTCAGATCCACAGTTGTGGACCACCTGGTTAGAGGATTTACAAAGGCTTTTCTGGGCCTACCCGGTTAAGGGTTTTAAACTTGTCAAAGATGTGGGCAATCAACAAGTGAATGATCTAGCAATTAGCATAGTCTGCATGGTTAGATCCATGATAGCTCATTGCTAATGCATTTCAGCATTACTTCAGTCTTCAGTAAATCCACACTATGTTACAGCACACAGACATGATCTTCTCTTCTAAGATCACACATACAAAAACTCATCAAACACACAAAAACCCTAACAACTACCACTCCTAAAACCCTAGACATGATGTCCTTAAAAAGGAATCTGGTTTCATGTCGGTTCAATAGGATTACATTGCAAGTTCCTAGGTTCATTGTATCTAGACACATTTGGTAACATGACATGAAATCACCTTCAAAGTATCGGTGGATGGTAACTCATCACAAAAATACCGGTTGGTAACTCATCACCAAGTATTACCGGTTCATACAACTTTACCGATTACCGATTGGTAATTCATCACAGAGTAATACTAGTTCAAATATTAAACCGATTACCGGTTGTCCAAAATGAAGACTGGGAAAATGATAGATGCCGCTTCAGTTCCTTCGTACTGCTTGAGATCTTTGAACTGCTTGATGTCTTCATACCACTTGGGATCGATAAACACTTTCTGCAAAACACCGATAGTCTAAAGACTATAATACATAATACTAGTTTGGAACACATACCGGTTGATCATAACTTATACATACAAAAAGTGATCTCAAAGCATGTGTGTGTCCATCAATGACAATCACAACATTATTATCGAAAATGCCAACAATCTCCTCCTTTGGCATTGATGGCAACACTTAGGAAAATTTTTGACATCTAAGTGTTTTACAACAAAAATATGCCATAATCAAAATTACTCCCCCTAAGCATATACACTACCCTTTTTGTAGAAAATACAATGTATACTACTCCCTTATAGAGATAAACATGAAAGTATACATAACATGCATCAAAATTTTAAATACCGAATACTACTCCCCCTTTGCCAACAATGACAAAGTACAGCTGAATAACCCCTGTTTCCATTATCATTTAAATCATAAGAGTTTATGACAATAAAGAGTGAAACTTGTCAAAAACTGATTTAAAGTCATGCATAAATGTCTTCATGGATACATACCATGACTCAAGCAATGAGGTAGCAACCTCACTTTCTGTTTGCATCTAGAAAACCTGTTCCTCCATGGCATCCAAGGTACTCATCTCTTGAGTGACCGTTAAGGAATCCAGATTGAGATAGCATTTCTAAAGTATTTGCAGTCATGGTAGTAAAACCAGTTGAAGTTCCTGCAAATCTCTGGTCTGGTTGCTGATCTCTATCTCTATTCTTGTAGCCTGAAGTTGAAACCATTGAATGGTTTGCCCATAAGCAGTGAAGGAATCATAGGGCATCTTGAAG
The DNA here is from genome assembly GCF_030272615.1 of Cryptomeria japonica. Taxonomy (NCBI): domain Eukaryota; kingdom Viridiplantae; phylum Streptophyta; class Pinopsida; order Cupressales; family Cupressaceae; genus Cryptomeria; species Cryptomeria japonica. The sequence goes on along the minus strand of NC_081405.1, from coordinate 203,602,819 downwards.
GTGCTTATGAATGTCTGGAAGTTAGTTTGCAGTTTGTCTTTCTGAGTAAGCACATCATCACAAAATAGATGGGGTTGACATATCTTACTGAGCAGTAGATTCCCCTCATACAGAACATCTTTTATGTCCTTCTGTGCTTTCTGTAGATCGGACCAGAGCTCATTTAACTTCTTTACCAAAATAGTGTTTAGAGCCTTTTGATGCATCTTTTTTGCATTGGCTTCAACAACATCTTCTAGACATTGCACTTGGTCCTCTACAACTGTGCATAGGAGCTTCAATTGAGCTAGAGAGGAATCAGTACTTGGGAGATTGGTATCGGGAATCAAACTGGTGAGAGTTTCCACCATAGTTTGAATCACATCTTCCTCCTTTTTCCTCCTTAGTACTTCAAGTCGCTCTTGAGCAAGCTTAATACTTTTGCAGTAGCTCCATTTCATTTGCAGACTGGAGGTCAATGGGACTAGTGAAGTCAGCCGGTTTGGCTTTACCACTGGTTGCCTTTGGGGTCTCTACATGTGCACTCTTTGTCACTTCCTCCTTTTCCTTGGCTATTTTCTTATCTTCTTCTGCCTTCTTCTACTCCTCAACTTCTTTCTTTCTTTTCTCTTCTTCATTCTTCCTTTCTTCTTCTTTCCGCTTCTCTTGTTCTTTCCTCTCCTCTTCCTTCTTCTTCTTCTCCTCTTCCCGTTTCTTGTCTTCTTCCTTCTTCTTCTTCTCCTCTTCCTATTTCTTGTCTTCTTCCTTCTTCTTCTTCTCCTCTTCTTATTTCTTGTCTTCTTCCTTCTTCTTCTCCTCTCCCTGTTTTCTCTTCTCCTCTTCTTTTCTCTTCTCTTCCTCTTTTCTCTTCTCCTCTTCATTTCTCTTCTCTTCCTCTTTTCTCTTCTCTTCCTCTTTTCTCTTTTCCTCATCCTGTTTCTCCTGTCCTGCCATTTCTATTGGTGTATCTAGAGTAACATCTTCACCATCCAAAGAATCAACATCAATAGGGTCCATTTTCTCAGTGACCTGTTCTCCTTCACTGTTATACACCTCATCCGGTTTTGCAATTTTTGGTTCTTGTTCAGCCTTTTTGTTGGCTTCGGACACTTGGTGCAATCTCAAAGTTGCCTTGGCATGAGAGTGGGTATCTTTCACCACCTCAGGGAATTTCCCTTCTAGCAACAAGAGTCTCCTTCTTCGCATAAAGAAGAGGCCTTTATATTTTTCCATAACTTCATAAAGTTCAAAATTAGACACATTAGGAAAGTATTGAGCAAATATGTCCTCTCTTATCTCCTGTTCCTTTTCTATGGCAATGCACCATTTGTTGTCTAAAGAATTATATAAAGAATCTGGTGTCACAGATTTAATTTCTGATGGCGATTGGTCATTAATACATAAATATTGAATGACTTCCAATTCTACTTCCTCCTTCTCATTATCATTGAAATCATCAAAATAATCTGCCAAATCACTTAGCATTTTTCTCCTAATGTTCTTAATAGTTTTTTGACAATGTGTCAAAGGTTTGTAGGAGGAAATATCAATATTTACCGGTGCTGATGATGCCGGTTCATTGCTGGTTGCCTTAGTATTCTTTCTTGTTTGCCTAGTCTTCTTAGGTAGCTCTTCAAATTCAGTGTCCTCTGAGTCTGGTGTGTTGCCCTTTGTCTTCCACTTTCTCTCAAAGACTTTGGCGGGTGAAACTTCTGGTTTCTTCTTTGCCAATGACCGCTTGGTCACTTTAGGACTTGCTGAAGTAACCTATGTCGATACAGATGGCACTTCCTTTCCTTTCTTTATTGAGGGCTCTTCAACTGGTGTAACTCTTTCCAGATAGGTGTCAATTCTTTTCTTTGTAAGATCAAGTGGTGAGGCAAGTAGGGTAGAAGCATACCTATCTAGCATGTCATACATTACCTCATAACCCATAGGCTCTACTTCTTCCTTTCTAGGCTCAATAGCCTCCATTATGCACTCATCTACTTTGATTTAAAAGAAGATGTCCTCTTCATACTTCTTGACAATATCACCAGATATTCTTACCCTTTGGCTCATCTTTGCTTCTGAACTCATCAAAGTATTTGTTCAGAACATCAGGATAACTGATTCCAACCGCTTGAAGACTTTCCCTAATTTTCTTTGTAACCGGTTGGTTAGCAGACCACTGAATATCACCAACTCCTAGGAAGTAGCCTTGGAAGTAGAAGAACAATCTAACCAATAGTTGTCTGAATTTAAATCTCAAGGCATTGTCCTGTTTGATTGACTTCAGGCTCACCAAAAGTTGCCTTTGCATACATGTTCATAAATCAAACGAGGCATCTTCCATAATCATCCTCAAGCCAACATTTACCACTATAGCAGAGACAAAGTTGATCCTGCTAGCATAGAATGTCTAGTAACCTATCACCATGGAGGCATACTTGACCAGATTGTCCTTGATAGTATTCATGATCATTCCCCATTGGTCGCTCACAAAACCGGTTAGCTTGGTCATTTCGGTCTTGCTGATCTTCCTTAGGGTTGGTACTTCTCCAATGTTACAGAAACCGGTGACGACATGAATCGCTTCCAGTGTGATGTCATGTGTTCGCTCCAAATACATTTTATCACCATGCACTCTGCTTAGAATGATGCAGATGTGATCGTCTATGAATTCTTCAAGGAAATAGACCGCATTGTGAAGCTTCTTCTTTTCCAATATGCTAAATTCCGGTTTGATCTTTTTGTCCTTCCCGTAGAATAAACTCAACTAAGAATGGATCACTAGAGATCTTAGGTCTTCAATTTTACAGTCAATGTAATATGAAATACCTTCCTCAACTATAACACAAGTGGGTATTTGGGATAGTGCATTATATTTTGCCTTCCTTTGGATGAAATCTACTGAATCAATGGGTGCACAAGAACTAGAGTGTGATGTTGAAGCCATTATAAACAGAGAAACTCAAAAAATACCTTCAAAAGTCAAGATTTAGGGTTTACAAATTCCACTTCGCCACTCACTACTTCAGTTGCAGGATTACCGGTTTGAGTTCTACACTTGACCGATTGATATTATCTTTAGATTCTTCTTCAAGGTTTTGAAATATCTTCGATTTACAAGACAAATCGCCTTTTGTCACTCTGCACTTGAAAGCTTCTTCGCTCAAAAATTGATAAGTGAAAATGACTTGAAAATCCCTTTAAAATGAATTCTCCACCTACCATAATAAATGCTCCACCATTAGGGGATAAACCCTAATTTTCCTTTTACCATTTCTGATCTTCCACCAATTGATAGGTATCACATACCGGTTAAGGTCTTTTACCAGTGTAAACCGGGGGTTCAAAATATTTTACCGATTTGTTTCCCCCTAAGCTCTCCAGTAGCTTAGTTTCCCGGTTCAAAGATTTCCACACTAGGTGCAGAAACCAGTTCTTCTAGAGACACTTCTTTTGGCTTCTTTTTCCAAGTTTTCTTCATATCCGCTTGAATAGTTTCAACATCAATATTTCCTTTTGGAGTGACCAATATATCATCCGATATATTCTTTCTCATCCTGCAGAATCTTGTTGTATGACCCATTTTGTTGCAATGATAGAAAACCATTCCAGGTGCTCTCCAAGGTCCATTATTCATGTTTCCATTCTTCCTTCTGCATGTTGTAGTTGTGTGACCATTTCCATGACAAATCAAATAGGTTTCTCTCCATCCGATTGCCACTTGATAGCCACCGCTACTTGACTGATGATTATAGGTATTAAACCGGTTTGGATTTCGATTCCCAGAGGGTTCATGAAAGAATCCTTGACTCCTTTCAAGATACCTTCCAGTGTTGTGCATGATAGACCTGCATTCAAATTCTCTATGCCTAGACTTGTTGCATGTATAACAATTTCCATTGAACCTATTGGATCTAGGCTTATTTTTTAGAAAGTAAGGAAAGTTATTGTAAGCCTTGTTTCTACATACATTAGCAGTATGTCCTTCCTTGAGACAATTAAAGCAAATAGGTTTGAACTTTTTCTTACCTTTATCCTTTGGTACCGGTTGCTTCTTTGATGCTTCATCTTTTGTTCCAGAGGTCATACCTTCCTCATAACCAGAAAAACCAAGTCTAGTGGTATTCTTCACTGGTTTTTCTTATTCAAGCTTTTGTTCTAGCTTAACAGTGCTCTTATTGAATTTGGCAAGTATTTCCTTTGACTCAGTGAGTTCTTTGGAAATAGCAACATTGGATTCCTTCAAGGTTACATTCTTAGAAATAGCCAAGTTTAGTTCACCTTGCATTTCTTCTTTTCTCTCTTGGAGATGAGAGGTAAGTGCATTGATTTCTTGCTTCAGCTTGGAGATCTCATGATCTTTGTCTTTTACCAAATCTTCAGCTTTTCTCCGGTTCTCAAGCTCTTGACACATCCTGATAGTCAGTCCTTCCAATTCCCTTCTTAGGTTGGCATTAGACTCATTCAGTTTTTCAACTTCTTCAACTAGGGCTTCCATGTCCGCTTCATCAGAGGAACTATTTTTAGTTAGTTCCATTAGTTTTTTAGCATGCTCTCTTCTTTTTGCCAGAGAGGCCTTATATTTGACTTTGAGTTCATCATAGGCTTTCTCAGTCTAAGTGAGCTGATGAGTAAGTTCCCTCATAGTGTATTCCCCTATATCTCTTTCCAAGTGGTTAAACTTATAGAAAGATTGGCTCTGATACCAATTGATGAATACTAGGAGGGGGGCTGAATTAGTATACAAAAAAATACTAAACTTAAACACTTCAATAGTTTAGCAGTAAACCGGTATAATAGTTTTACTAACAAATAGGTTAACACAAATGCAAACCAAACAACAAATAAGGCATTCACCCATAGAAGCACAATCACCATAACCCAAGAGATTTTGAAGTGGAAACCCAAATGGGAAAAGCCACAGTGAGATGAAACTCACAAGTAACTATCTGCAAAATAGTAACCAGACCAGTTAAGGTCATATAATGTTCTTTACCAGAATAGATCCTGTTAGGAATCTCAATCTCTATTAGGAGATAAGTCCAATTAAAGACTACCTTTTGAGAGGATTTCAGATCCACAGTTGTGGACAACCTAGTTAGAGGATTTACAAAGGCATTTCTGGGCCTACCCGGTTAAGGGTTTCAAACTTGTCAAAGATGTGAGTAATCAACAAGTGAATGATCTAGCAAATAGTACAATCTCCTTGGTTAGATCCATGATAGCTCATTGCTAATGCATTTCAGCATTACTTCAGTCTTCAGTAAATCCACATTCTGTTACAACACATAAACTCGATCTTCTTTTCTAAGATTGCACATACAAAAACTCATCAACCACACAAAAACCCTAATAGCTACCACTCCTAAAACCCTAGACATGATGTCCTTAAAAAGGAATCTGGTTTCATGTTGGTCCAATAGGATTACATTGCAAGTTCCTAGGTTCATTGCATCTAGACACATTTGGTAACACGACACAAAATCACCATCAAAGTGTCGGTGGATGGTAACTCATCACAAAAATAATGGTTGGTAGCTCATCATCGAGTATTATTGGTTCATATAACTTTACCGATTACCAGTTGGTAATTCATCACAGAGGAATACCAGCTCAAATATTAAATTGATTACCGGTTGTCCAAAATGAAGACTGGGAAAATGATAACTACCGCTTTAGATCCTTCATACTATTTGAGATCCTCGAACTGCTTGAGGTCTTCATACCACTTGGGATCGGTAAATACTTTCTGCAAAACACCGATAGTCTAAAGACTATAATACATAATGCCAGTTTGGAACACATACCGGTTGAGCATAACTTATACATACAAAAAGTGATCTCAAAGCAAGTGTGTGTCCATCAAAGACAATCAGAACATTATTATAAAAAATGCCAACAAATATCTTATCCTTCTTGATGGCTTCCAGGTTCAGCATAGGTTAACTCCTCAATGCCTTTGACAAGTCATAGTCAACGTCTTCTTTGATCATCCGATGGGTAGTGTGGATAGCAGGAACAGGGATGTTGTTAATCCTGCTAGAGTAATAGATTTGGTAACTGATCACAATAGAAGCATACTTTACTGCTAGATCATTGATATTATTCACCATCATTGCTCTTCCATCCCATTTATTTCCTACTAACTTTTCTACATCATTCTTAAGAATGGATCTCAAAATTGGAACCTCACTAGTGGCACCAAATCTGGTAACTGCATGAATAGCTTCCTTAGAAATTTTATGTGGTCGATTGAGCCACATAAATTGGTCATGAATCCTGCTAAGAACATATCTCACAAGTTCATTGTCAAAATCATTAATGAAATTCAGGGCATGGTGAAACCCTTTCTTGGTAACTCTTTTGAACTAGTCCTTCAAAATACCTTTCTTATCACACAATGCTTTATATTAATAAAAAATAGTAGCAACACCAAGATCCTCTAGTTTGTAATGATAGAAAGATCTAATATCTTCAACAAGTAAAACAACATAAAGGACTCCATATAGATCTCCAATGGGTTTAGTTTCCTTAGATTTAAATGGGTGTTAGGATAACTAGTGAACAACTAAGAGGGCGAGTGAATCAGTTGTTAACAGATTATAACATTTAATCCACTTAATAACCTTTAACCAAATTAAGTACTGGTAAAGCAGAAATAGATACCGGTAAGCAATAAAACTTAATAATGAAACAAATAATCAACACAATGCAACCATACCAAATAACACCATGATTTGTACGTGGAAAACCCGAAAAGGGAAAAACCATAGTGGGAAGCCTACCCATAGTCAGATAGTACTTCTGCACAAATTATGTGATACAATGAGGGGCCTACACATGTTGGAAGACACACTCCCTAGAGTGTAGTGCTCATTACAAAAGATTCTCACTGACTACAAAGAGGCAACAACCATCTCAAGATAAATGGACAACAATCTAGAATAATGAACTACTAGAGATAGTATCTACCATGCCTGATTACATTCCCAGTTAAGCACAAAATCGAAGGCCTTTGACCTCTTCTTTAATCCCAATTTGATCACCTATGACCAACCAAATCTCCTTCACATATGATATTTCATTTCAAGACCACACATATCTTTTCATGTTTCCATCTTATATTCTACAATGAGATCTTACATAATTTTATATCAACTCTTAGGCCTAAACCAATTAGGTGGGCCACCTAAAAGATATTACTGTAGACACCCAAAAATGGTCAAACGCTTGTGGAGTCATACTTTAACATTTGCGCATTGCCTCATTTTAGGTTTTTTGCGTCACATTAACATTTCTCCTATGTTTCGCACTTGGTCTTTATCATTTGCGAGCATTGAGTCCTTCTTCTGCATTCTTCATTTATCTCGCTTTCGAATTTGGTCTTGTCGACAACAATCTTTAATCATGATTTTGGTCAATCTTTGTCCTTGTCAATCTTGTCATATTGCGATCGATTCGTCATCGATCCTTGTCCTTTTTCAATCATGTCAATTTGGTCAATTTGTCATTGTTCCTCGTCAATTGGTGCATCTTCTCAATCAAATTGTTTATCACATTGGTCATTTATCAATCAAAAATCATGATCGACATTAATTATCTTTAATCAGGACCTAATTGTCATCCTCGCATTGTTAATTCACCTTCTAGGGTTTCATGATTTAATCATTTAACCTTGTGCGTCATTTCTTCCTTTAGGATTAATAAATTACTTATTTATCCTAAGTTTTCTCATTACAATTAAATATTCATTTAATTGGCTAATTATTCCTCTTTGTGAGTGAATTAATTAATAAATGAAAAATTATTGATTAATTCACTAATTTCTAATTTCCTAATTTCTTAATTCTTAAATTCAATTTCCACCTATTTCTCTCCTAAATTTATGGAAATGACATAGAAATTTGTCATAAATTGTCATAAATTCTTGACATAGAAATTTGTCATAGAATTTGTCATAAATTGTCATAATCCTTGCATAGAAATTTGTCATAGAATTGTCATAAATCCTTGCATAGCAATTTGTCATACACATGTCATAATTTTGCTATTCTTGATTTGAATTTCCATTCGAATCACTATCATGCTAATTTGATCATTTTCTCCAATTTGTCTATAAATTGGATGAATTTCTTCAATCAAATCCCTTGATTCTTGATCCTTCGAATCCTTAATCTGAATCCTTAATCAAACTATTGAACTTATGCTTCTAGTACTCTTGAGCTTTTTGCTTTCAATTGTGTGAGCACTTGTAGGTGAGATCCACAAACCCATTGAAGAGGAAAGAACAACAATGGAGCCGCATGGAAGAAGCATCCGAATTTTTATATGGTTTGCATGACATTTTCTTTTAAATGCTTTGTTTTTGTGCCTCTATTGAATGTGCTTTGGAATTAGGTTCATTTCAATGAGAGTTCTTTTGATTGAGCTAGCATGTCTTGTGTTTTGATTGTTTTGATCTACTTGTTTTGATGATTCCTAATTTCTACGCTACATTAACTGGTGAACCCGACGTGAATACTAACCTTCTAACCATCTTACTATGTTTTGGAGTACTTCTAAGTTGATTTGCAGGTCAAAAACTCAAAGACAGGGCCGTGCAGTGCATTCTGGACACTCCTGCGCCTGTGTGAAGCATTCTGCGCCTGTGTTGAAACATCTTGCGCCTGTGTTGAAACATTCTGCGCCTGTGTTAGACATCCTGCGCTTGTGTTCTGACTTCTGCGCCTGTGTAAAGTCTAGAACAGAGGTGAAAAATGCAGTTTTTACTTGAAAATTTTTATATGTTTTAGTAAATTGCAATTTTGAGGGTCTTCGGTGCATTTGTGGACAAATATGGTGCCCGAAAACACGATGAGACATCATGGATGTTTCCAAAATTTGGTTCTAGATTATTTGAATACCTTTCCAACGTATCAAAAGGTTTGTAATTCGAAGCTAGGATGAGAAAGTTATGCCTTCTCAAAGTGGACTGAAATTTTGATAGTTTTCATAAATCAAATCATATGTGCTTTGGATTTTGGGTACTAATTATTTGTGCAGGATCTTGGCATACGCATGACAAAGACTAAAAATCAAACTACTAACATGTGTTATGCAGATTCGATGGTCAAAGACAACAAATCAAACTTCTGACATGTGTTTTGTAGGTTGCCTTGGAGAAACAACCAAATTGTGTGTTCGAGTTTTTTAATTAGGCACTTAGTGATTTATAAATAGGTGGAAATGAACCTTTGTTTGCTTTGATTGTTAAGTATGACATTGGAGTAGGAGAGTATGCTCTCATCCTTCTTAGGGTGATCAGAAATCCAGATCTTCGGTACCATACTTGTGTTGTTGATTGTTTATCTCCATTAGAGGGCCTGCCTTCCCGACCACTTTGCTTTTGCAAGCAAGTGATAATCGTGAGAAGGGGACGACCCAAAGTGAGTACGGCTAGAATTCCTTGGCATTATAACTCACTATAAAAAAAAATACCCTATGAGCGAAAGCTTTGAAGGAAGTGTTACGTGGGAATTGTAGTTACTTGGGAAGTGATGACCCTTGAACTCTTTCTCATATCAACATCTAAGTAGGGCCTCTTGGTCTAAATCGCGCTTGCGTGACTACATTTGTTTGGTATCTTGATGGGCTTAATGTCTCAATCATGCTTGCATGACATCAAGGAGTAATGCTTAACAGAAATCCTTACTACATACCTTGTTTTTAGAGGCCAAAAACCCTTCTAGTTGCTTGAGAAGGACAAGTTCAGATACTTGGAAGAGATACTAAGTTCGCCATGGGGAGATTCCATGGGGACTGATGCTTGGCTGCCCTGAGAAGTGAGTGCCGTGGAGGGGAGCCCGTGGGGTCAATCATCTATGTATTCTCCTTGAATCCCATAATAAGTCTACCTCTCAAGTACCTAATGTCTTTGCCTACCCTAAGGAATGTGGAAATGAGCATGATTGTCTTGAGTCTAAGTTATAACATCTTGTATTCTTTGATTGTCAAAAGTTGAATGTTATCCCATTTCAAAAGCAAAACACATTGATTAAAACAAGATTAAACCCAAGATATTCATCCAACAAAAATTCAACAAGATTCAAAGATCATATTCCTTCAAACATGATGATCCAACATTGTTCAAAAACTTTTCTCAACTCTTATGTCACTTACATTTAGGTGCATCCTAGGTTGCATTTTTCAAAGTCATTGTCAAGTATCAAGGTTAGGTTTCACCTAAGTCATACTTCTTTTCCATATCAATAGAAGTCATCCATTTGCATATGTCCTCTTGCATAAGAGTAATATCATTTCATAATTAAACCTTAGGTTTCATCTTAGGTTGACATTGTCATACATTTGCATTTGCATATCCCAAGTCTCTTCATTAAGCCTAAGTCATTGTCATATCATATTAAGATCATTTGCATATTAATTGTCCCTTTGCATATAGTCTCAAAAACCTAGGTCTTGTCATACTTGAGCAATCCAAATCTTTGATAAACCCTAGGTCATTGTTAAGAAGTCTAGACCTTATCAAATCTTTTGTCCTTTTTTCATCAATATCATTTCGTCAAACCTAGCTTAGTATCCAAGCATATAGGGGAGACATTGTCATCTTGTCCTTTGTCAATTAAGCCCTTTTGTCCTTTGAGGTCTAGACATCATTCCAATTTCCTAAGGGTCCTCTCTTAGATTTGCATTCATAAGTTTGTCAAAATCTTCAAAAACAACCAAAAACATAGATTGCATTTTCATCTATCTAGTTTGCATTTAGTTGCATATCATACATCATCCTTTTAAAATCAAAAAAATTCCAAAAAAAAAAAATATTGCATTTGCATAAGTGACATGTCTATTGAAACAAGGTTCCAAGCACCAATGATGCAACAAAGTTTGACATATCAACCGACAATGCAATCACAATTCTATCCAACCCAACAACAAGGCAATATCAATCAAACTTATCATGATGAAACAAGTCTCCAAATACAAAAACTAGAGGAGAAACTAGCTCAAGAACAAGAGATTTTCGAACAAAGAGTGAAAAACAGTGAGAAGATTAGATCACAAATGTCCAAAATGTTTCGAAAATTTCCAGGTCAAAATCCAAATATTGAGCCAATTGATGTAAGATCTCTTCTTGAACGATCAGACATACTAGCTCTCCTCTCGCAAATAGAGATGATGAAACAATTACAAAAAAGGAGACAACATCAATTTCAACATTATGTGCCTCCACAACAAGAACAAGGTGTTTACTATCAATCAGATTGTCAACCATCACAACCAATTGTTCAACATATGCAACCAACACAATCAATGGTCCAATTTCAATAATATGTCCAACCCACTATACAATGTCAACAAATGGTTCAACCAATGGTGGAATATCAACAAGTTCAATCAACATATCAATGTCAACAACTGCCATCAAACATTCAAAAACAAAGGTTGCAACATGCACCAAGCCAAATTTTGAACATGTCAAACCAATCTAATCAACATCTAGTTCGAAATCAAAACATGACATCAAATCAAAAACAAGTTCAAATTCCAAGTCCAATCAGGTCAAAACCTAAAAAGAAAGGTGGCTTTATTGCAATGTTCTTAAAGAACCGACCAAGTGAATTCTTTGAGGAAGATAAAAATAATACAATTATGTCTAGCAATGCCTCATCCCCTCGCGAGAAAATTGACTCTGCAGTGGCATCTATCCCTACACCTCTAGAAGTTTCACAAGAACCTTCTATATTGTCCTCATCAAACAATACACCCAAGGATGCAATTATTCAAGAGCTATCCATAATTGATTGCCACGATAATCCAATTCATGATGCACATCCTTTTCATGCTTCAAAAATACAAGATCCAATGCCACCATCCACTTTATTGCCATTACCTATTTTAGAGGACCCCATTCCAAGTCCCTCTTCCTCATATTTAAGCATTGATTCCTTGCTAGAATCCATCACAAATGTTCAAAGTGCATTTCCTTCATGCCAAAACATTGATTCCTTGTCAAAATCCTCCATGCATATCCAAAGTCCAACCTCATGTCAAGAGGATAATTTAGAGCATGAAGATATGTGTCCTAAAGAAAATCAAGATCAAGATCCTGAAACCTTATCATCCCATCCAATTGTTGACCAGGACCCCATCTTCCTAGAAACTCATGATGATTCTCCTATTCTTGTCCATCCTATCCAAAGTCCTATTGACATTCCACTCCCCGAGCAAGATCAAGATATCTTAGTCTATCCAATCCCAAATGATCCCCTTCCATTTCATGAACACAATGTCCTTTCAAATCCCATTGATATTCCACTTCCTTAGAAAGATCAAGATATCCCTTCCATCCTTTCCAATGATCCCATTGAAAGTCAAGAGCAAAGCAATTTTAAAGAGGAATTTAATGATTTTCCTCCTTGTCAAGATCAAAGTATCCTTCCAAATTCATTTCCAACACAAGACCCTATCATTCCTTCAGATCCTCCACAAGATCCACTTGTTCCTCCATCTCCTTGTCTTAATGCTCCATATACACTCCACGAGCGCATTTCTTTTGATGATCCCATTATTTCTCCCATTCCATCTCTTGAAGAGCCTGTCATTGAACCATGTCCACTACACAATCCTAGTCCCCCTCATGATCCTAATCCCCCTTATGATCCTAACGTGTCAGTGCAAGATGTTCATGAACCCCCTACATGCATAATGGGTTCTTCCACTTTGGTACAATCTGATCCACTTCAAGATCCCATTATTTCTCTCATATCACATCCACCGCATAATGGACTCGCGTCTTCTTCCCAAAGAAAAGAGTATCCTACAAGTCAAGATATTCATAAAGGCAAAGGAGTAGACCTTCACAAGCAAGAGCCCCTCCTTATCAAAGAGTATACTAATGGTCATGGCTACAAAGCTCACACTCAAGGCATTGGTATCCCTTCAAAGTCAAAATCCAAATGTCCACCTTCCCCATCATCGCTTCCATCCATTCTAGGTCCCTATATCCCTCCATCTCCTATGCAACGTCAGCAAAGGCACACATCTTGGAGAATCTTCCATCCATCCCACATGCCTCCATATCATTCCCATCCACACCGACATTCATTCCCTCCTCCAAGCAATTTGGATGCCAAGCATAAAAGTCATAAGTCTAGCAATCCACATGTATTCAAGGATCAACATGTCCAATATAATCGACATGTCAAAACAAAGAACAATATGATCTATAAAGAAAAAGAAATATCCAAAAGGCCACAAAGGCCCACTGAGCAAAATCAAGCAAAGTCAAAATATATATGGGTTCCTAAATCCCTTGTGCAAGCAATGCACTCTAAGGAACCACAAAAGCATGAAAAATCAAAAACCATGTGGATCCCTAAGAAACTCCTTGAAGCACAAAAGCCTAAAGAAACATCCAACTTGGCATCCAAAATTGTTGTTCCTCCATCCAAATCATCCAAGTCTATTCCTCCATCACCTTCTTCATCCATTTTGGGCCCTTATGTCCCAAAACCCCAAGCTATTCCTCCATCCAAATCTCAATATCCAAAATACATTTTTCCTCCATCAGTCCATCACCCCTCAAGGTGTGTGCCAATGTCGATCTTGCCTTCATTTTCATCCACTCAAGCCCAGTTCTTCCAATACCCTATCCATTATCCAATGCATATTTTCCATCCTTCCATCCCTTTGATCCAATCCTTTGCGTAAATCCTTGCCTTAGTTTCATCTCATTGTCCATGTCCTTATCCTACCAACGTCTTTGAGCATACTTTTAAAGGTCATGGTCCATTCTTTTCAAGGATACTATCCAAATAAAAAGATGCTTGAGTCCTTCTTCCATCCCCTATCATGTGTCCATCTTCTTCTGAAAAAGTCAAAATACAAAAAAAGAAAAAAAGACAAAAGAAAAAAATAATAAAGAAAAATAATTCATCCACTGGTGAAAACCTGGCAAACAGGCGCCTTGGGCAAGTACCATGATGAAAACCTGGCAAACAGGCGTCATGCGTAATTTATGAACTTCTTGCACACCACACTTGGGGGCAGGTTTTATCCTATCATATCCTTTTGTCCTTCATTGTTCCATTATCCTATCATACCATGTCATACTCCTTCATATCCTATTGCCCATCATTATCCTATCATACCATGTCATACTCCTTCATGTCCTATTACTCCTCCATTATCCTATTGTCCCTCATGTTGATTTTCCCTTTCCACATTTGATCTTGACAAGGCTGACGATCTTCATGAGCATCATGCATCTTGTTTGCAACTTTTAGTCCATCATAGCTTTTGGTCTTTATCCATTTGCTTATTACAACCTTTCATCCATATTCCCTGGCTTATTGCAACTTTCTACCATTATCCCATAGCCAATCCCGACCTTCAGTCCATGTTCCTTATCCATTCTTGGTCTTGCTTATCCTATCCATATCTTATCACTATCCATACACTCTTTTTCATTCCTTGATCTTGATCTGACATAAGGACGCAAAATTTAAACATGGTTTCAAACACCTCTTGACATGTCCCTCATGCCATGTTCCTGCTTTACATTGTCATATCCAGTCTCTTGTCCCATCACGCCATAGCCCTTGAAACTTGCATCCGTATTGTCTCCATAATAAAAGGCCTTTATCTTCCTTCTATCCACCAACATTTCAGCAAGCCTATTTATTCACCTGTCATATTCCTTGCCTTGCTAGACACTGGGGGCAACAATCATAAAAAAATCAAATAATGTCCTGAAAAAATATTCAAAAAAATTGAAAAATGTCCTGAAATAATCCACAAAAATTGAAAAATGTCTTGAAAAAAATCCATAAAAATTGAAAAATGTCCTGAAAAAAAGTCAAAAAATCAAATAAAGTCCTGAAAAAAAAAAGAATGAACACAAAAAAATTGTAAAACTCCAAAAACCAAAAACATGCATTTTTGCAATAAAGTATTCCCTTTATGCATCGACAAACCACTGAGCATTCATCCAACGACACTCACAATCCAACATCGTGCTTTAATGAAATCATGCATAAATAGATTAACCTTTTCAATCAAACCAAACATTCAAATTGATCAAAATTGTCTTATCAATCGAATATCAGTATCCAATTCATTTGTCCTTGTCACATTATCATGGGTCTTATACAGGGTGTGGTATACTCGAAACCAGACTGTGTCCTGTCTTAGACGGGGTACCGCATTTCCTGAAACCAGACAGCATGATCATCTTATGAGCACATTCAACTTTTGACAATGAAGATCCAGATGTTTGTTTGATTTGTTTGAATTTGCGCATCTTATCTTTTTCTTGATTTATCTTTGATCATGTTCCTATGTTGCTCGATGATGTCACTGAGTGATTTAGAGTGACCGGGATGGTTCATGATCCTTTTCTTTTGATTGTGATTGTTGTTTGTCTGTGATGTGTCTGTCTTTCGCAAAAAGGGTTGCATTTCAGCTCTGGCCTTCAATGCCATGATGCTACGCATCCATTTTGCTAAATAAAAATAAAGATTCTCACCTACAAAGTGCATTACTGAAAGCAAGTTTTCATCATCTCTCACTGTCTTCTATCTCATTTCTTCTTACTAACACTTCTTCCGTCCGGTCGGATAGTCAGTTCGGTCTAGTGCTCCGATATCCACGCACATATGCTACATCCTGCATTCATTTGGTTAGTACATTTGCATTCCATCACATATTACATCAAGCATTTTAGCCATTTTTCATTTCATAAATACATCAAAAAAATACATAAAAATGCATCCATACATGTTCATAAACCAGTGCATAAGTCATCCATAAATGCAAAAAAACATAAGTCATAACATATTGCATCCATCATATCGATGCATATCCTATCACATATCATAATAATGTCGGAGTACACAATCGGACTGTCTGTCCTAAGTATGGCCCGTAGGCTGACTACAACATGTCAAACTACATAATGTCCACTGTCTGTCATAAGGAGTACATGCCTCTGTCACTGGGTGCTCCCTCTGTCTTCCTCATCCTCGCAATGTCCCGTAAGCCGTCAAAATTCATGAAATCCAAAACATGGGTTTTCGAGATACATACCACTGCTCCTGCATCCTCCGATCGTCTGAATGTGCATACACGTTCTCCAAGGTGATCCGCCGTTGGAATGTTCGCCATCGGTCTACAAGTGTCCTTGTCTAGAGCAACAAATCCTCCTCTTTAGCGAGTGCAAATGAGCAATTTTCACCCTCTTGGTCTCATTTATAGCTCTTTGTCATTGCATAGATGGACGTGCATCCTCTCCATCTTATGTTGGTCGCAGTCTTGTGCACTTTAAATTGACTGTTTGTCATGCATCCGATCTCCGATTGTCAGTCTGTTCGATCCTAACATTTTTATCGATCAATTGGCCTCTTTTCCGCATGTTTCCGGCCAATTCCTCAAGGGGGCATGCATATGTCATTGTTATTGTCTGGGGCATTTTCGTTATTATTCTTTGAAACAATGCTCAAAATCGCATTGTCTCAAAGAGGGGCAAAATGTAGACACCCAAAAATGGTCAAACGCTTGCGGAGTCATACTTTAACATTTGCGCATTGCCTCATTTTAGGTTTTTTGCGTCACATTAACATTTCTCCTATATTTCGCACTTGGTCTTTATCATTTGCGAGCATTGAGTCCTTCTTCTGCATTCTTCATTTATCTCACTTTCAAATTTGGTCTTGTCGACAACAATCTTTAATCATGATTTTGGTCAATCTTTGTCCTTGTCAATCTTGTCATATTGCGATCGATTCGTCATCGATCCTTGTCCTTTTTCAATCATGTCAATTTGGTCAATTTGTCATTGTTCCTCGTCAATTGGTGCATCTTCTCAATCAAATTGTTTATCGCATTGGTCATTTATCAATCAAAAATGATGATCGACATTAATTATCTTTAATCAGGACCTAATTGTCATCCTCGCATTGTTAATTCACCTTCTAGGGTTTCATGATTTAATCATTTAACCTTGTGCGTCATTTCTTCCTTTAGGATTAATAAATTACTTATTTATCCTAAGTTTTCTCATTACAATTAAATATTCATTTAATTGGCTAATTATTCCTCTTTGTGAGTGAATTAATTAATAAATGAAAAATTATTGATTAATTCACTAATTTCTAATTTCCTAATTTCTTAATTCTTAAATTCAATTTCCACCTATTTCTCTCCTAAATTTATGGAAATGACATAGAAATTTGTCATAAATTGTCATAAATTCTTGACATAGAAATTTGTCATAGAATTTGTCATAAATTGTCATAAGCCTTGCATAGAAATTTGTCATAGAATTGTCATAAATCCTTGCATAGCAATTTGTCATACACATGTCATAATTTTGCTATTCTTGATTTGAATTTCCATTCGAATCACTATCATGCTAATTTGATCATTTTCTCCAATTTGTCTATAAATTGGATGAATTTCTTCAATCAAATCCCTTGATTCTTGATCCTTCGAATCCTTAATCTGAATCCTTAATCAAACTATCGAACTTACGCTTCTAGTACTCTTGAGCTTTTTGCTTTCAATTGTGTGAGCACTTGTAGGTGAGATCCACAAACCCATTGAAGAGGAAAGAACAACAATGGAGCCGCATGGAAGAAGCATCCGAATTGTTATATGGTTTGCATGACATTTTCTTTTAAATGCTTTGTTTTTGTGCCTCTATTGAATGTGCTTTGGAATTAGGTTCATTTCAATGAGAGTTCTTTTGATTGAGCTAGCATGTCTTGTGTTTTGATTGTTTTGATCTACTTGTTTTGATGATTCCTAATTTCTATGCTACAATTACAATAAGATCATTACATAAATCCATATTACAATGATATGCCATGTCGGCTTAAGACCAAAACAACAATAAACAAATTATAAAACATCTCAAAACAACCCGATAACATGTAGAGTACATGTTAACATGATACCGGTCCATAACCTAGATAGGCATCGGACCTATTCTGGGTCCACCATGCCAAAGCAATGTCTTCAAGAAGTTGAAACATGATCAAAGAACATATTTAGCATCCTAAAATCCATCTAGAAGCTGCACCAACACCACTTATGCATCCTCTCAAGATTCCTCAGTGAAAACTCTTCTGGTAGAGCCTTAAACCTGTGTCGGTAAGGGTTTACCAAAGTGTATGATAGCATCCAATTACCAAGACAATACCATCTGACCAAGAAATGCTCCAAAAGCACATACCACATGTAACAAAACATATTCCATAGATCCAAACATGCCAGAAGTGTCCAACAAATAGTCTCTTCTATCGGTAACACTAGATCTTCTACTAGTAGCCGAAACCTATCTATCGGTGACCAGCCATAACAACTAGTATTGACATCAATGACAAAACATCAATGCAACACATAATAAATTCATCCATAATGCCAACAATCTCCCCCTTTGGCATTGATGGCAACACTAGATGTGAAAAACATCTAAGTACCAAGAAATGCTAAACAAGTCTCCCCCTGTGGAAGACAACCAACAATCTCGTGAATATCAATAACTCTCCTCCTAATGTATACAAATCCTTTTTATTTTTCACATCAATATCTCTCCCCTTTTGACATCAATGCCTGAAATCTGACAAAAATATAAAAGCAAGAATATAAACCTCTGAATCTCAAAGCTGACTACTCCACCTAAGTAGTAGCACCACTCATCAGTGCCAGAATGAATAATATCTTTGATAAAGCATGCTAGACTGATGACAAACTGCATCAATCAAGTCTCTTTCGGAGGGGCAAAAACCCCTAACCTGTCTCTCAAATGCTCAAATGATTCCTTAGACAATGGTTTAGTGAATATATCTGCAATCTGTTCCTTACTGATCACATAAACGAATTTGACTTCCTTTCCTTCTACCTTGTCCTTCTGAAAGTTATACTCTATTGATATATGTTTAGTCTTAGAGTGAAATACTGGATTTGTAGACATGTCAATAGATGTAGAGTTATCATAGTAGATAAGTACTGGTTCACTATAATTTACCTTGATATCCTTCAACATTTGCTTCATCCACAAGACTTGAGTGCAATTAGTTGCTGCTGCAACATACTCAGCTTCTGTAGTAGATAAAGAAATGCACGACTATTTTTTTGCTGATGCATGAAACCATTTTCTTTCCAAGAAATAAATCTCCACCAGAAGTGCTCTTCCTATCATCATTATCTCCTGCCCAATCTAAGTTAGTATATGCACATAAAGTGAAACCATCATTTTTAGAATACCATAAACCATATTCTATTTTTCCTTGCAAATACCAGAATATCCTCTTTACTGCACATTAATGATTTTCTTTGGGATTACTTTGATATCTTGAAACAATACTTACTGCATTCATAATATCTAGTCTAGTCTAAGCTAGATATAAAAGACCACCAATCATAGACTTATACCTTATCGGATTTACCCGTGTAGAAGTATCCTTGATAGATAATTTCTCACTTGTCACCATAGGAGTACTTACCGGTTTGGAATTATCCATACCAAACTTCTTCAATAATTCCCTTCAATGCTTAGTTTGAAAGATAAAAATGCATTTGTCAATTTGAGTAATCTGCAAACGTAAGAAAAATTTCATCTCACCAATCATGGACATTTCAAATTCATTCTTCATGTTGTTAGTAAATTCCATGCACAACTTATTTTTTCCTCCAAAAATGATAGCATCAGCATAAACTTCAATAATTAGAATATCATCATTAGTGATCTTATAATATAAATTACTATTAGCACTGCCTTTAGTAAAACCAAGCTTCAAAACATATTTATCCAACCTTGCATATAAGGCTCTAGGAGCTTCTTTCAAACCATATAAAACTTTCTTTAATCTGCAAACCATATCTTTATCATCTACCAGTGAAAATCCATCTGGCTGCTCAATGTATACTCCTTCCTCAATTTCACCATTCAAAAATGCACATTTAACATCCATTTGATAAACCTTATAATTCTTATAAGCTGCATAGGCAAGAAATTGTCTAACAACTTCAATTCTAGGTATAGGTGCAAATGTCTCACCATAATCAATTCCTTCCATTTGAGAATATCCTTTACAAACCAATCTAGCCTTGTTTCTTACAACTTGACCATCCTCATTCAGTTTATTCCTAAAAACCCATTTAGTTCCAATAACATTCTTATTTTTAGGTTGAGGAAATAAAGTTCAAGTCTCATTCTTCTCTATCTGATCTAATTCATCTTCCATAGCCTTTAACCAATGTTTATCCTTACAAGCTTCAATAATAGATGCCAGTTCAATTTGAGAAATAAGACATACCTCTTCATTTTCTAGTCTTCTTCAACTCATAAATCCCTTGTTTCTATCTCCAAAGATTTAATCTTCAGAATGATTTAATCTAACATACCTTGGTGTCTTCTGAACTTTAGGTTCACTGCTTTGATCATCAGTCATAGTTGAATTTTTTGATTGTGCCGGTGAAACTGTCTTAATTTCCTATATTGTTTGAGGCATTTCTCATTTAGTTATGATCATTTCTAATGCCGGTTCCTTGTCATATGATATAGATTGATTTTTGTACTGCTCATCCACTTTTACACTAGCACTCTCCACATTTTTTTGCAATCTTTTGTTATAACATCTATATGCTTTCCTTTGAATTGAATAACCAAGAAATATCCCTTCATCACATCTAGGATCAAACTTTCCAATTGAATCATCTCTTTTGATATAGCATTTCCTTCCAAATTCTGAAATATTTAATAGTAGGTGTATGTCCAAACCATAATTCATAAGGGGTCTTACTAGTTTCACCTTTGATGTGAACTCTGTTGAATGTGTAGACTGTTGTACTCGCTACTTCTCTCCAGTAGACATGAGGCAATTTGGCTTCCATCATCATAGATCTTGTTGCATCTAAAATGTTTATGTTCTTTCTTTCCACCACTCCATTCTACTAAGGAGTCCAAGGTGCAGATAACTATCTCCTGATTCCATTTGTCTCACAATAACTGTTAAATTCATGAGAAGTGAACTCATCGCCATGATCTAATATTAGACATTTAATTTTCAATCCAGCCTCTATTTTAACTTTTGCTTTAAAGATCTTGAATTTCTCAAAAGCTTCAGACTTCTCCCTAAGAAAAGTCACCCATATCATTCTAGAATAGTCATCAACAATCAACATGAAATACTTATCACCTTGAAAGCTTCTAGTCCTTGTTGGACCACATAAGTTAGTGTGAATCAAATCAAGTACATCATTAGATTTATCATGTATGCTCTTAAAATAACTTCTAACTTGCTTTCCCAATTGACATTCCTTACATATCGGATTATGAGGCTTCATAATCTTAGGTATATCTCTAACTGCCTTAGTTGAACTGATCTTAACAAAACAATCAAAATTAACATGACACAACCTCTTATGCCATAACCAACTCTCATCAATATGAGAAATCAAACATGTCTTATTACTAGTGTTCAAATGAAAGATATTACCTCCGATCTGAATACCGGTTGCAATATCCAAACTAGTCTTGTTAATGATTTTGCATTTTATGTATTTAAACTAAAGTTGGAAACCCTTGTCCACCAATTGATCAACACTCAAAAGATTGTGCTTTAAACCTTCTACATAATAGACATTATCAGTGTTATGCTTTCCATCCAAAGAAATAATACCTCTACCTTTGATCATACATGCTTTGTCATCTCCAAATCTAACTTGATCACCATTGTATTCTTGCAGGGACAAAATTTTTCCTCTATCACTAGTCATATGATGTGAGCATCCACTATCAATTACCCATTCATCCTTATCTTTAACTTTTTCTGTCAGGGCCTTTTCTTCGTTTTTGATAGCCGGTTCTGGTTCATCTTCCTTTAAAGCATAGAACACCCATTCCTTTCCATTGCCAGATCCACTAGAAGATTCTTTTGCCGGTTCATCTCCAGAGTCATCAGTGACTCCTTCCTCATCCGCTGTGTAGCATTGTTTAGTTTTCTTGAATCTATATCTATTTTGGTTAGGCTTAAATAATTTCTTAACTCTTTCCTGAAACCTTTCATACTTACAAATGCAAAATGACCAATCTTATTACATGCAAAATATTTAAATGGTGTTTTTCCTTCATACTTACTTCCTATCAGACCTTTAGGTACTCTTGTAGAAAATAAGGCTTCAAGCTACTCAAATTCTTCATCTTCTTTCCTCATGTCTTCCAATTCTTTTGCATATAGGACTTTCCAATCACTTTTTCTGGTAGATGATGATGATGATGATGCATGAAAAGTAGGTTTAGACATTACATCTCAACAAGATCCAAATTCTTCAAGCTCAAAAGAAGATAATTTCCCAATCAGAATGTCTCTATTAACTAAAGTGTTTTCCATTGTTCTCAACTCATTAATTGAAGTTGCCTTCATCTTGTAAGCCGATGGAAGGGCTCTCAATAATTTGGAAACTATTTCATCTTCACTCATAAATCCTCCACAATATTGAATTCCCATAACAATCTCATTTACTCTTTCCATAAACACAACAATTCTTTCATTATCTTCCATCTTCAAGTTTTCATATCTTACCTGGTAAGCATCGAGTTTAGTAATTTTTGACAATAGGATCACCTTCATTCAGAGTTTGCAATTTATCCCACATAACCTTTGTGGATGATTTATCAATCAATCCCATGATCTGTTGATCAATAAGTGCACACAAGAGGGCTTCTCTAGGTCTGTAATCATTCTCAATATTATTATCCAAGTCTACAGGAGCAGGATTGCCAGATGCCAGATCATAAGGTGTGTATCCTTTCTCAGTGATCTCCCAAATATCCTTGCCAAGAAATCTAAGATGAGTCTCTATTCAAATTTTCCATATACCATAATTTGTTCCATCAATCTTAGGTATTTTTCTTCTGAAAATAGTTGCTAATGGATTAGAAGTGTTAGCTGCCATAGGATCTACCTCAAGTGGTTAAGCTTCTGCAAAAGAGGACCAAAGCTCTGATACCAATTGTTAGGATAATTGGTGAACAACTGAGAGGGGGGGGGTGAATCAGTTGTTAACAGATTATAACATTTAATCCACTTAATAACCTTTAACCAGATTAAGTACCAATAAAGGAGAAACAGACACCAATAAGCAATAAAACTTAACAATGAAATACATAATCAACATAATGCAACCATACCATATAACACCATGAACACCATGATTGTTACGTGGAAAACCCGGGAAGGGAAAAACCACAGTGGGATGCCTACCCATAGTCAGATGATACTTCTACAAAAAGTATGTGATACAATGAGGGGCTTGCACATGCAGGAAGGCACACTTTCTAGAGCATACTTCTCATTACAAAAGAGTCTGACTGACTACAGAGAGGCAACAACCATCTCAAGATAAATCGACAACAATCCAGAATAATGAATTGCCAGAGATAGCATCTACCATGCCTAATTACAATCCTGGTTAAGCTCAATACTGGAGGCCTTTGACCTCTTCCTTAATCCCAATTCGATCACCTATGATCAATTAAATCTCCTTCACATATGGTATTGCATTTCAAGACCATGAATATCTTTTCATATTTCCATCCTATATTCTATAATGATATCTTACATAATTTTATATCAACCCTAAGGCCTAAACCAATTAGGTCGGCCACCTAAAATATATTACGATAAGATCATTACATAAATCCATATTACAATGATATGACATGTTGTCTTAAGACCAAAACAACAATAACCAAATCATAAAACATCCCAAAACATCCCGGTTATGTGTAAAGTACACATTAACATGATACCAGTCCATAACCTAGATAGGCACCAAACCTATTATGGGTCCACCATGCCAAAGCAATGTCTTCAAGAAGTTGAAACGCAATCAAAGAACATCTTCAACTTCCTTAAATCCATCTAGAAGCTTCACCAACACCACTTATGCATCCTGTCCAGATTCCTCAATGAAAGCTCTGCCAGTAGAGCCTTAAACTTGTGCCAGTAAGGGTTTACCAGAGTGTATGATAGAATCTGATTACCAAGTCAATACCATCTGACCAAGACATGCTCCAGAAGCATGTACCACATGTAACCAAACATATTCCATAGATCCAAACATGCCAGAAGTATCCAACATAAAGTCTCTTCTACTGATAACACTAGATCTTCTGTTGGTAGCCAAAACCTTTCTACCGGTGACCAGCCATAACAGCTACTGTTGACATCAATGACAAAACATCAATGAAACACATAATCAATTCATCCATAAAGCTGACAAATGGGTTCCTCTTAAATTCAGGATGGGGTCTATCTATAACATCAACTAAATGTGAGGTGTCCATCTTCAATAATTCAGAAAGATAAGAAAATAATAAGATATGTTTATAAATACCTTTTACCACTTTTGCACTAGGGTTCCAAACACCAACAAAGATTTCTCACTGATTCCCAATCACAAGACACACCAAATCACTTCAAATCTCTGTCAAAAAAGTAAGATGTTGCAAACACAAGCTCTACTCGGATCTCTCTCCATGTGCTCACAAGTATGCAATGTGATAAATAAAATTTAAAGAGTTCATTTTATTTGCCTATTATCTACCACATTAAATGCCATTACCGATAAAACCATAAAATATCTTATAACACATTATCGGTTCACATAACACATCAAACCTACCGGTTTGATAAAAAAATTACTTCTTAATATCATAATACATCCAAGTATGCAGATTCAACATACCTCATGGTCCTTTAGGGGGTTCTGAAATGGATCTAGCATTAAGTTCTCCCTAGGCTTTTTAACAGCTAAGTTTGTCGGTGAAGGGTTCTCCACATTAGGTGAAGAAATATGATCTTTAGATGGTTTGACTTCAATTTTCTCATCATCCTCCTTTTTCTAGATTTTGTTCATTTCAGCTCTGGTCTCCTCCACATCAACTTTCATCTTCCTTTTTCGGTCAACAAATTGATTCATTGGTTGGTTCACCTTTTCTCTATAAAACTTTGCAATATGTCTCAATTTATGACAATGATAACAAGCCATACTAGATGCTCTCTAAGGTCCAACATTGCCTCTACTAGTCCTTCTTCTACAGTTCATAGTTACATGACCATAGTTATGACAGATTGTGTAAACCACATTCATCCTCTTTTCCATCTCATAGGGACTAGACCGATTAGCATAGGGTCTCTACTAGTTAGACTTCTCTAGTCATCAAAGGTTCTTTTCCAACCACCACCAGATCTATGACTAATGTGAGGTGCCAGACTATTTGCTCCATACTTACACTCAAAAACTTTATGTCCATGCATGTTGCAAGTGAAACAATAACAATTAAACATTCTAGGCTTATATCCTTGATAAGAATTGGGTCTATAACCATTAGCAACATCAAATTTTCTTCTACAAACGTTAGCAATATGTCCTGGTTTATGACAATTGAAACAAATAGGCTTATAGGATTTCTTACTGGTGGGTTTATGAATCTTAGGAGTAGGTTTACATTCATGCATATTGTCCTTAGTACCAGAAGACTCACCTTTGTCAAATTTATTTTAACCCAATCTAGTTCTATTGTCATTCATCCCTTGAGATTAGATCTATTCATCAAGCATGGTATAACTTTTGTTAAACTTTGCAAGTTTCTCATTATCATTGACAAGTTCTTTTGTAAGGTCTTCATTCCTTTTCATAATAGTCTCTCTAAGAGTTATTTTCATATCTAGTTCTGCCTTTATCTCTTCTTTTTCTTCTTTTTCCTCATGCCTGTGTGCATATAGAGTGCCATTTTTTAGATTTATCTTGAAGATCTCATGTTTTTTCTCTTTGATTTTGTCTTTTGCTGCCCTCCTTGCTTCAAGTTCTTGACTCATATGGATAGTTAGGGCTTCTAGTTCTCTCCTCAACTTAGTATTCTCATTATTCATTTTATCCACCTCATCAACCAGTGCACCTATGTTTTCTTCATTAGAATAACTGATTTCATAAACCTCCAACTATTGTTTGGTTAGACCTCTTCTCTTAGAAAGTGAAGCTTTATACTTGCCTCTCAATGTTTCTAGGGCATCCTTAGTTTCTGCAAGTTTTTTAGACATCTCTCTATAAATCATATCTCCCATGTCTGCCTTAGGAATCCTTCTCAAGTGGTTAAGCCTCAAAGAAGTTTGGCTATGATACCAATTGAAAAACTTATAAGGCGCTGAGACGGGGGGTGAATCAGTGCAAGCAAAAATAATATGAATCTGATCACCAACTTAAACAACTTAAAACTTAATAAGCATAAGAGGAATATCACCACATAAGCTAACACCCAATAAAAATAATTCCACATAACACAAGAGATTTATATGTGGAAACCCAAAAGGGAAAAACCACAGTGGGAGTTAATACCCACAAGATTCACTATCTGCAGAATAGAAATCTTGACTAGTTAAGGCCTTACAAACATGCCCTGTTAGGAGCAGAACTAGTTAGGAGTTACCCGATTAAGGGATTTAAATAATTAGCCTTGTTAGGAGCTTTGACCTATTAGGTTCAACCTCACAAGAGGATTTAACACTCTTATCTAGAGCTACCCAGTTAAGGGATTTACAATGTAAAGTCTGTTAGGACCTACCCAGTTAGGGGATTTTACTGCTATAACTATTAGGATAACAACAATTCAAAAGATCTTCATATAACACCTTTGTGTCTGATAAGATTCACTTCAGATCCTCAAAGCGTCAATAACACATCAATATAGAGCTTCATTAATGACCGCATAATCACAATCTCAATATTTGCCTTCAATCTTATATCTATCCCATAACTCATCACACTTCTTTATAGACATCAACTAAGTCGGCTACAACCTTGGAACAATTTTCTAGGTTCAATGAATCTAGATAAATAATATTACACGCTGAACTTAGGTTTGCCACTAACATAACAAATCAAAACATGTGTCATTTTACCGATTTAAGTGATTTTATCACTACTGGTTAAGTGTTCATCAAAAGGCTTGCTCTGTACATCAAATCTCGCTTGTCTGGTTGAATCTGCCAATGTGGTCAAGAACTTAGCTCCAAATACCTGTATCCATCACTCATGCAAAACCACATAATTCAACTCTTCATCAATCACCTGTACCAGTTGCATGAATTCAACTCTATCTTTGTTTACCGGTTAAGAACCTATTTGTTGGTTTACTAGTAAACTGTCATGTGTACTCGTTATACCTTACCGGTTGGCTTCCAAGACTCAGATGACCACAAAAATATTGTTTCAATCAATGACAACACAAGACTTAGTCATCAACCATGAATCTCAATCTTTTCATCACATTGACCAATCAATCATTTATAGATTGCATATCATGATAGTCTTTACCAGTTCAGTCAAATGCCAATAGATCCAACCTACTGATAAAGAGTAAAAAGGGCGAAACCAGCCTTGTATGACTAAAAACCCTTAAGATGATACCCATTAAGTGATTTAATCATGTAAAGTGGAAAATTGGGAGCTTAGCAAATCAACCATAGGGAAAGGAGGATCCACTAAGCTCAATTTTCACTTGAGGGAGACTTTACATTCAAAAGAGGGGGATGAATCCACTAGATCCAAACCAAAACGATGCAAGGACTTAATACTAAATAGATTGGTTGTGTTTGGAATGTAATTGACCCTCTTTTGTAAGTTGATTAATTGAATTAAGATAAAGTGTTGGAAATGAAGATAACTTATGTTAAAATAGTGAGCTACAGATTCAAGATTTAGTCATGCACCTCGATTTGAGAAGTTTGAGATGATTCGGAGCCACTCTACAAAAGTTACCAAGAGTTGTAGGGATTGCATTGTTGGCATTCTAAACTCTTATGAGAATAGGTGATGTTTTCATTGATGGCAACCATCTAGAAACCATTTGGCAACCATCTGGCAACCATCTAGCAACCCACTGGTAGATACCGGCTCCGATAATAGACTTCTACAAATACCAGCAGGCACTTCACCGACATCAGCAACAATGCATACCGACACTCAAGCCGACATGGAATAAGATTTTATTTATTGTTTTGAAATGTAATTATCGTTTGTAAAGCCCACATGGTACATTGTAAAATACTCATATATGTATGAGATCTTATAGGTCATTTTATGTAAGTAATTTATGTGAATTGATGAGAAGTATAAGGCAAATTTTGTATAAGGTGATATAGTTTTTGATTAAGGTAAAAGCAGGTTTTGAAGGGGCCCCAAAACCCTTTACAAGTAGGTATAAGGTGATATAGTTGATAGCGAAGGTTTTGGTTATTGACTGAGCTTAAATCGGTACTGAACCTGGCATGAGAGATCCTATTTTAGAAGTACATTGTATTGGATTTGATAATCCATTTTGTAGTTAGTGTGACTCTTTATTGAGCAGTGAGCTCTAGGTAGTTAGCAGCCTTGCATGTGCAGACCCCTATTGTAAGTAGTATTTATTCATTGACCGGTGAATAAATATTGTGGGTCACAAATCCCACTGAAATTTTTCCCACATTGGGCTTCCTCGTCAAATATCTTGCGTTATGGTGTGTTTTCTATGTTGTCTCTATTATTCTTATTTGTTGCATTAATTCTTATTTATCGGTACACTCTTTTGGAATGCAAAGTTTTAAATAAGTATAAATATTTTGTTAACTGGTTAGACATTGATTCACCCCCCCTCTCAGAGTCTTTGGGACTATCATTGATTCTAACAATTGGTATCAGAGCATGGTCCTCTATTTTCAAAATCCTAAAAGCTTGAGGAGGATTCTAACACCGGTACAGATGGAGAACTTAAGAAAATAGTTGGAAGGAACTCTTGTAGATTTTGATGCAGAAAAATTGAAGAATATCAAACTTGAAGATGATCTGAGGACTACAAAGGAATTAATTAAAGAACTTCAGGAGAACTTTTCTATAGAACAAAATAAAAGAAAATAACCTCATGAGAAGATGCAGAATGATGATGATGAAAAATAAACCCTTAAAGACTTTGGAAACAAGTTGAGACTAGAGAACGATAATTTGAAGAATGAAATGCAAGATATGACTATGAGGCTATGTAAAGACATTGAAAATAGGAAGACGAATGAAGAAGACTTGGCTGGGAGACTTAATGATGCTGGAAATGAAAATCTAAGACCTGGTCATGAAAATGATATGCTAAAGATAGATCTGATTCACATGCAACATGATAAAGATGAACTTGCAAGACAAGTTGGAGTTCTACAAAATGAGTTGGCTACTGCAAACAAACATGAAGACAAATTCAAGAAAAGTTCAGAGGAGCTTGATGACATGTTAAAGAGTCAGAAGCCTAATGGAGATACTAATGGACTTGGATTTGAAGTTGGTGAAAGTTCTGATACTACAAACAATCTGGATCAGAACAAACCGGTAAGACAATCTAATGCTTATAAATTTAATGGCAAATGTTTCAACTGTAACAAGTATGGTCATACAACAAATAAGTGTAGACATAGAAATAATCAGAACATTAATCACCCACTGGTCAATGTTCCAAATGTAACAAAACCGGTCATAATTCAGAAAATTACAAAATGAATGTGAAATGCTATGCTTGTGGAAGATTTGGGTGCTTATCTAATCAATGCAAAACACAAATTGGCATAGGATATGGAAAGGCTATTTAGAGGAATAATATAACTTGTTATGCTTGTAAAAAGATTGGACATATTGCAAAATTTGGTAGAAGCAAGAATGCATCGGTAAACATTAAGAGATTTAGCTTGAAGGGAAAAGAGAAGGTAGAAGAAGTAAAGCAAGGATTTTCTAAACAGTGGATTAAGAAAGGAGATCATAAAGTTGATGAAACTATATCTTCACTGGTAGAATAGAGTAATTATCCATAGACAAGAGATTCTTCATCCAACTGAGAAGTAACCCTTTGGGGGTATTGCAGCAAGTTGAAAATCAAGCAGATTACCCTCAGTTCATGGTGAGAAGATGGATTTATTCTTTACCGGCAGATGTGTTAAGTTTTCACTTAACCAACGAGCATTTAATGTGGTTGGTGGAAGATTTGTCATTATAAATCATCGAATTTCCCTCATTTTCGACTCACTAAAAATTCAAATTATCAGAGAGCATGAAAAACTAAGCAAAGGAGTTCAAGGCAAAGGTGCAAAGTGATTTCTTCAAATGTTTAGAATATTTTCAGACAGTAAAAGGTATTTTTCGATGGCCTCTTTTTTTGTTCCCAAGTTTATTGCAAACCCTACCATTGTCGAGAACATTAAGAGACCTAAGCCCATGTTTAAGATAATTTCTAAAATTGCTAAACAAGATGACTCTATCGAGGCATTTTCAAAAATTCCTAAAGGTGTAGCATTTACTGAAGACCTTAGGATTTACATACATTGCCATATAGATGATCTAGGATATGAGGATTTGAAGGAAATGTATGATGAGGTTATAACTGATAAGAAAGGAGTTATTAAACCAGATCACAAGATTGTGGAAACCTTAGGTTTTGTTGATATTTCAAACATCCCTGTATTCCCTAAGGAGGTCATCAGACTTGTGTTAAGTAGAGTTCATGGAGAGTTCATATGGCTAGAATCAATTTGCAAAATTACCAAAGAAGCAATTAGGGCAGTTACATGTTTACCCTCATCCGGTAGTAGACCTGGTAAGATAGAATATTCCCAACAAAATGGTGACAAGCCTAACAGGAGAAACATCTGATAGTAGATCACTTAGAGTAAATAATATTAAGGATGCAAATGTGAGATTTGTAAGTATGGTGCTAGGATACAAGGCCACTCATGCAAATACGCTAAATTCAGTTTCTAGTCTCTGTATAATAGTGCTTATGAGATGGTAAACAACAATGCAATGATTGATGATTGTGAATGGTTAAAAGATGAGCTTATTGATAACTTGAAAAAGATTAAAGGAGACAAGAAAGGAACATTTCATTTTGGAAATCTGTTAGTATGTTTGATGTTGTACTTTGTTAAGAAAATACCCTGTATTGGTCACAAAGACTTTTCATATGACATCACGGTAGGTAAGAAAATTTTGGAAGCTTTCACCGATATGGGATCATAGTATTTCAGATTATTTCAAGAATTTCAAAGCTAAGATGAGAGATAGAGAAAGGTTACCACAGAGTATAGTAGAGAAATATGACAAAGAAATTTATTTTGTTATCAAAATAGATGAGACATGGATAGAGGCAGTACTCTGTGGGACTATTTGGGTCATCGAGATGGGATATGAAGTAGATCTTACTATTCTGGAGACATATGCTAAAGCTTTACTGGATGCACCAAGAGAACCATCAGAAAAATTCTTTGGTAGTGTTGAGACCATTGAGAGTGATGTAAATCTATTGAAGAAAAGAAAGAGAAGAGAAAAATACATTAGAGATGCTTCTAAGAAAGTAAAGGAAATCAAAGAGAATGTCATGAACCTTAGTGGCATATCGGCTAGTGAGATTGAAGGACTTCAACTGGAGGCACATATCTCACCAGTTGACACATCTTCTGGAACTGACAGTGATAAGGTAGTAGAATTTAAAAGAGTTGAAAGGAGGAATAGAAAACCTTCACCGGTACCCTCTCCTTCACCTAAGAGAATAAGGACCTTGAGAAAGAAACAACAGGCGGTTAGGGAACCGAAGAAGAAACTCACAACTAAGAAGAAAAAGACACCGACAAACCCCACATTGAATGACTTCCTGAATGAAATAACTGAGGAAGGTAATTTCTCTAATGTGATCAAATGGTATACTTATTCAAATGATACTGACAGAAACACTATTGAAGAAAGCATTATTCTTCATTTAGACATTTATAAGAAAATTTTGATTGAAGTTGTTGAGGAGCTACCAAATGATCTTTACATGAGATTAGAAGCTAAAAGGCTATCACTGATGGAATTAGACAAGAAATTGAAGGATGATGCACTCTTGGCTATTCACCCGGTTAAATCCAAAGAAGAAATTGATGAACTTATTTATGAGGCTAACCAATCAGTATTTGCTAGTGGACACTGACAAGTAATCTTGATGGCTAGAAGAGTGAAGGAAATTGCAGATGAGATTGCAGATAATTGGGATACATTTTTTGTGGAGAAAGAAAAACAAGAGGAAATGAACAAACCTAAAAAGACATTCAAAGTGTATCAAAAAGACAAGGACAAAGGTAAAGGAAAAATTGGTGGAGTTCCAAACATCAAGATTACTGACAATCTTCCATTGCCACCTTTAGATGCACCACTGGTACACTCAGAAGATCTAGCGGTTACTGATACTGAAGGTATTACACATGATGATACTAACCCTAAATCAGAAATACTTTTTACAATGAATGTGGATACTCAAGAAGTAAATATTATTGCGGATAAGGATTTTTCAGAGGTTAAGGCAAACAATGTTGATAGTGGCCACATGGCAGTAACCGGTATAAATTGTTGAAACTGAGACATCGACACAAATAGAGCAACTAACACTGACTAAAAACCTACTGAACAACCTACTGAAGATAAAGGTACTTACACAGGGCCACTGGAGATAGAGATTCTGATAGAGAAACAAACTAAGGCAGAGGTGCACACAAAGATAGAGAAACCGACAGACACAAAAGTTCATGTTGAGACACTAAAAATGACTGAGGAACCATTAAAGGTTGACATGCAAACCTAGACTGATCCACCGAAGGAAAATGCAAGCAAAATGGACACATCTGATGGAAGCAAATAGGTTATAAAGATAATTGGTCAAACATTTGGCACATCTATAGGTGAATTCAGACCTACCAATGTTACAGAGGTACTTTTGGATTCAATTAAGAAGATAACGGATTGCAATGCATTGGCCTATAAGGCAATTGACAACATGTTACCTATTCTTAAGATGATTGCACCTACATGTCAGATAGATCACATTAAATATTCTTTAGGCAAATTGGACACATTGTCCAAATTTATTGCTGATAATGTAATAACTATAGATAAGGTGAATGAGGATATCATAAAGGAGAGAGTTGAAAAAGAGAAAAACACATTCTTTGAGGATACAATAAAGAAGTTTACAAAACACTTAAATACATCATTACCAGTACTTAACTCTGCAATTTTGGAGTACAAGGAGCTATATAGGGAAACATGCAAACCTCACTTTTTGACAAAGGACATAGAAAAGGAGATAAGTAAAACATAGAAAGAAATTGATGATATAGAAGATAATATAATTGGTTCATCTGGACATATGTCAGTTTTTTAGTAGGAAATAGCAATTTTGAGGAGAAGTTAGAGAAACTTGAGAAAGAGAAGGCAAGGATAAGGTCCAATGCCTGGGAACTTAAAAACAAACTTGGTCCTAAGTTGGAAAATTTTATCATTCAAAGAATTGAAATATCTAAGGCATTAGTTCAAGGAGAGAGATCACTGGAAGAACACATGCATTATCTCACTGGCATGATCCAACAGACTGAGGCAACTTTGAATGATAGAAAAAGATTTATGTAGAGTCTGAATTTAGTTTTAGTAGATATCTTTCAGATTGTAACCAACCGGTTACAGACTTTGAGGTGAAATTTTTGCACTCGTTTGATTATTTTTTACAACCTTTGTCATTGATGTCAAAGGGGGAGTAGTGGAGAGAAAAAAATATTATACAGAGGAGATCACTTGCTCAGAGGGAGCACATCTTTTTGGACTTTAGATTTTGGAAACAGTTTTTGGATTTTTCTCATGAGTGTTGCCATCAATGCCAAAGGGGGAGATTGTTGGCATTCTACACTCTTATGAGAATAGTTGATGTTGTCATTGATGGCAACCATCTGGCAACCCATCGGTAGATACTGGCTCTGGCAATAGATTTCTACATACATTGACAGGCACTTCACCGACATCGGTAATAATACATACCGACACTCAAGCCGACATGGAATAAGCTTTTATTTATTGTTTTGAAATGTAATTATTTTTTTTAAAGCTGACATGGTACATTATAAAAGACTCATATATGTATGAGATCTTATAGGTAATTTTATGTAAGTAATGTATGCAAATGGATGAGAAGTATACGATGAATTTTGTATAAGGTGATACAGTTGACAAAGAAGGTTTTGGTTATTGACTAAGCTTAAACCAATACTAAACCTAACATGAGAGATGTTGTTTTAGCAGTACATTATATTGGATTTGATAATCCATTTTGTAGTCAGTGTGACTCTTTATTGAGCAGTGAGCTCTAGGCAGTTGGCCTCCCTAAATGTGTAGGCCCCTATTGTAAGTAGTATTTATTCATTAGCCAGTGAGTAAATATTGTGGGTCAAAAATCCCACTGAGGTTTTTCCCACATCAGGTTTCCTCGTTAAATATCTTGTGTTATGGTGTGCTTCTTATATTATCTCTGTTATTCTTATTTGTTGCATTAATTCTTATTTACCGGTACATTGTTTTGGGATGCAAAGTTTTAAATAAGTATAAATATTCTATTAACCGGTTAGACACTGATTCACCTCCCCCTCTCTATGTCTTTGGGTCTGCCATTGATTCTAACATGTGTGTCCATACCAAGTTGCCCTCCTATCTATCCTCTGAACTTTCCATGCATTGAAAAGGTTTTTTTTGTCTCTACAAATAAAGCTTAAATCCAAAAGTACAATTGCGCACCTTCTTTTTGCAGAAAGAAGAAAAGGGAAATGTGTTGGGAATAGGGGTTTGCCTTCAAGTCAAACCTCAGTTTTGGAATTAACCAAGTGATTGAAATAATGTAATTGAAATGACTGAAAGTAGAAATCCTCCTTTTCAAGGGGATGTTAAAATGACTAAAAATGAAATGCTTATACCTCCTTGCAAAATTTTGCTTGGATCCACATGAAATTATGATTCCATGAATTAGAATGGTGATATCCTCTTCAATGCTTGAAATCTTGACTCTATTGCTTCTCCGAAGCTTGAAGGAATACTGAAAAATGATCAATTGTTCTTGAATGCTTGAATGCTTGATCTCTTGAATGCTTGAAGACCTCTTGTGTGTGCATGATAGATCATCAAATGAGAGGGGAAATCCCTCTTATATACTTGCCTATAGGATTAAATTATTAATTCTATGACTTAATCCGACATAGGGGGGATTTTTTCACTTCAAATTTGAGATAGGTTAGTGAGAGAGGTCCAAGATAGGTCCCCTTAAGGGGGGCCAGAGAACCATGCCCTAGTCCTACCCTAATTTGGGGTAGGATCAAGGTGCAGACAAGGTGGATCATTGAGTTGCATGAAGATTTTGAGATGTATGAGAATAATTAGGTCTTCGATTAGGCTAAGGGGTGCAAACACTAAGGTGAAGACCAAAATGCAATAAAAAATTACAAGAGATGCAATTTTAGAATGTTATAGACTAGTAGAAGATGGTCAACTTAAAAATTAAAATTAGAGCTTGAGAAGGATAAAAAGGTTATAAAATCTTTAGGGTTTATGGTTTTCTAGGAGATTTTTTAGCCAGTCTTTTTTGTCTCAGATTGGATCTTTTCAGGCCCAAAGTTAACATAGAATCTGTCAACATTTTTGGTGACTCAGAGGGGTGAAAAGCCTACTTGGGAATAGGACCATAGGCCTTAGATAGTTCATTGATCGTAGAGTCAAAATGTGAAAAGATAGTAAAACCCTACCCCTTAACTTGTACGATATCAAAAATTTTGCCATTTTGGAAAGAATAGCCTGAGCATGTGCACTTATTAGAAAACTAGAAAATGTAGCGTCATAAAATTGTGACCCTTGTCATTTTTTACCACATTTGGGTCTTTGCATTAGCCGATGAATCCCTAATCCTGATCAGAGACCCGAAACAAGTTCATGCCATCGACAACTTGCATTTTCCATCATTTTGCATTATTAATTAGTTGGTGCATGTCCTAATTAGGGTAGGATAGGGACGTGGTGCCCCTATCTCCCCTAGGGCAGGGGCGTGACACCCCTATCCTCATAGAACAATGGCATCGGGCCCTTTTCCTAGCCCTATTTTGGGCCTCCTTTGGTCCTATCTTGCATTGGGCTTGTCAATTTTTGAGCGGGAAAATTTTCCCTATGTTGGCCTAAGGTGGGAAATTATCTAAACACCCCTAATGGGAAAGTATATAAGGAGTGCTTCTTCTCCTATTTGTAGAAGTTCAACAAGTGGATCGTAAGTTGACAAGGGAAGTTGATCATAAGCATTTAAGTATTCTTTCAAGCATTGCGCATTTCAAGTCTCCTTTCAAGGCTAGGTGTTTCATTCAAGACAAGGATTCAACCATTAAAGAGGAGATTTCTAGAAACATTCAAGACATCCTATTTCACATATCCATTAAAGAAAATTCATCTACAAAGGTATCAACCTTTCAATTACATCCCCTCCTTGAGGTGGATTCACTTTAGACATTTTCTTTCATTTACTTGTAGCATTTTTCAACCACTTGGTTAGTTCCAAAACGGGGTTTGACCTGAAGGAAAACCCCCAATCCCAACAACATTTTCCTCTCTTTTCTCTGTGTAGGTTGTAGGTGTGCAACTGTAATTGCAGGTTTAGACTTCATTTTTCAGAGATGGAAAAACCCTTTTTGAGGCGTGGATTTTTTGGAGGACCGTGTGCAACTTCAACATGGTCCTTGCAACTTTTTCTCATATTCCAGGTGCACAACTTCATCCTACATCTCTATCTCAAGATATAATTGCTTCTTTGTCATTTCTACACTTAGTTTCAATTTGTTTAATTCAACTAGTCTATTATAAAAGAGGGTTAATTTGCTTTCCTAATACATTCCAAATTTCCTACAATTCACTTAGTATTCAATCTCTTTCTGTTGGGATTAGATCTATTGAATTCAACCCCTCTTTTAAATGTAATGTGTGTGAAAATTTGAAGGGAATCCTTTGTGAAACTTTCATCCCTCTTTTGAGGGGAGTAAAGCTTTCCACTTGAGCTCCCCTCATAACTTTTCACCATATTACATTTTGGTGAACGCGATGTCTTACATGCCTTACATTGAAAATTATTGCATATTTTTCATTCACAAGTTTAATTTTCTTGCAATTTACAAAAACTTAGTGGTTAATTCAGTCAAAACCCTAGTTACTAAAATTGAAATTGAACTTGCATTTTGCAAATGTTGTTATCTATTGTCTTATATCTGAAAATTGTATTGCTTGTCAAATTCAATTTTCCAATCAAAAATTACAAAATTAAGTGGTTAATTATCAAAATCCTAATTTTCAAACATCAACTTGAACATGCAAAATTAAATTTGCATTTAATTTTCAGATTTGTGACTTTTTTCAGACTGGTCTTCTTGCCTAAAATTCAAATTTCAATTTCTCTCCTTTTCCCAAAATTAAAAATTTGAAAATTCAGTGGTTAGGTCCTAAAACCCTAATTTTCAATTTTAATTGGATTTTGTGCAAATTTCAATTAATTTAAACCAATTTAAGTTTTCTAAATATTATTTAAGCTGGCCCTATCTATTAGGTTTGACATTTTTCAAAATTGCAATTCAATTTCTTATCTTTTTCAAAACCCTAATAGGATCCTATTTCAACATTCAAACCTTAATTTCGTCTATCTAGAGATCATAAAATCAATCATTTTTTGGGGGTTAGTTCTCAAATCATCGTAGCTTTCATCCCTAAAAAATCTTTGAAAAAGTTGGGAGGACCGTGTGCAAATTCAACATGGTCCCTATTTTTTTTCTCGAAACTTCAAGAGACTGTTATGACTATATTTAATTGTTTAAATCTAGACAATTGGTTGATTTTGTCAAATTTTTATCCCTCTAAAATAAAAAACACTTCCCCATTTCAATATTACAACTTTCAATGGAATATTTAAAATTAAGTGGTTAATTATAATCTACCCTAATTTTAATTTTGTCAATGTTAAATTTGAAATTAAGTGGTATCCCATAGGCCCTAATTTTAAATTTCAATCTCTTTTTATTAATTATAAATATTTCTTGGAGATTGTGTCATTTCTTCTTTCCACAAAGTTCAAATTATATCATCATCATTTTCTTGATTTTTGCATTATTCAATTTTGCAAACTTTGTTCCCAAAATTCAAATTTCAAATTTTCCCTCTAGTGCATGAGTTTTATAACTATTAGTCCTACCTATACTATCCCTGTTAAATGAAGCATTAGAATTAGGGCTTCCCAAGGTTTAATTCCAAACAAGATGGAGCCTAGTTTGGGTGACTTCTATAATGAGGATATTGCTAATTCTTCCCATCCTAATAACATGTCTACTTACCTAATTGATGATTCCCATGATGAAGAAGAAGCTTTGACTAGAGTTTCCATAGATCAACTTTCAAAATTAGACAATCATTTTGACAATTTCCAACAATGGATGTCCCAAGAATATCCTAATAGTGAAGCTCTTCCATTAATTAAAGGTCTAAAATGCATGCTTCAAAGTGATAAGAATGGAATTGATATATTGTGTGGTATTGCTCACATTTTTTATTCTAATATTATCCCTATCAAGAGTTGTGCTGAGAACTTAGGTTATCCATAACCTTCTACATAAATCAATCATTCTATTCCTTTGAACACTTCTATGGCTAGTATTCCTACTTTCACTTCAAACATCATGGTTACTTCAACTCAAAATGTTATACCTATAACCATTAGTCATGGTGGAAATCTCTCTTCTTCATTCAATCCTCCATCTCTATCTATGCCTTCAATGAGTATTCATATTGTCTCTCAACTAGTCAATGTGACACAAGGGGGCAATTCGTTCAATAATTTTACTCCTCCTTTTAGTGTCCCATTCCCTACTCAATCATCACCTATGCCTAATTACCATAGTGTCCCACCACCTTATTCTCAATCAATGCCTTCTTTTAATAACATCACACCACCTTCTCAATCAAACATGTCTAACATAAATTCTTCAAATGAAGCAACCATTAATAACCTTGCTCAAACTGTGTCTTCATTGCAACAAAAAATTGCTTCTATGACTCAATCCAAGTTTAGTGTGTCCACATTTGATGTTGCGAGCCCACTTTCTCTTGATATTGTTAGAGTTTTCCATCCTAAACATGTTGAAGTTCCTCAATTGGAACTCAATAATGCAAAAGGTGATCCTTTAATGCATGTCAAAACATTCCATACTTTGTGTACTAACTTTGCTTGTGATCAACAATTGCTTGCCAAATTTTTTACTAGAATATTAAGAGATAATGATTTACAATGGTATTTCTCTTTACCTTCTTATTCTATTACTTCTTTTCAATAATTAGCAAATGCTTTTATTAAACAATTTCAAAACAACATAGGTCCTAAAATCACTTTGACTAATTTAATGCATTGTAAACAAGGTGTTAAAGAAAAATTTATTGATTTCATTGGTATATACAAGAATTTGTGTTCTCAAATTTCTTTTCCAGTACTTGATATTAAGAGAATGTTCATTTCTAATTTTCAAAAACATATTAGGGAAAAACTTCTCTTTTCTGAGTTTATTTCCTTTATGTAGTTGTGTGCAACACTTCACAATTATCAACTGATTGTGAGTCAAATGAAACAATATACTCCTATGGCTCTGAGTGATAAGGGTGAGAGTGCTCAACAACCATTTGTGAAGTTCAAACAAAACAAAGGCTTCATCAAATTCAATGAAACCATTAACAACAACAATGTGAATGCTACAATAGTTGTGCCTCCTATTTCTAAATATTTTAAAAGAGAGAGATAATTTACTCCTTTGAATGAATCTTTGTATAGAATCATGCCTCAATTGTTATAAAGAAATATTATTAAACTTCCTCCAATAAATCCAGTTGACCCCTCCAAGGCAACTTCACCTCACTTTGATAAATATTTTTTTTGTCAATTCCATCGTCAACTTGCTCATGATACTGAAACATGTTTTGCATTAAAATGTAAGATTCAAGACAAGATTGATAATAATACTATATCTATTAAAGGTTTGAATGATAAGGTAAGAAAATAGGTATCTCCTCCTAATCAAAATATTAAGGTTTTTACTGATCACTTACCCTCTCATACCTCTAATGTGATTGAGACTGAGCATACTTCCTTCTCTCCCTCTGATTTTACTTTTACATCTCATGATGTGGTTAATATGGTAGAGAAACAAGAAACACCTAAAGATCCATGTATCACATTTGATCTTAGTGAGACCATTAAGGCACCTAATGGCCATTTATACATAGTCATGACAATACAAGGAAAACTATGTTTTGGTGTGCATATTGATCCCTCTTGCATGGTTAATGTCATCACTGAAGAAAATCTTTATACTTTATGTTTGCATCAACCAATCTAGGATGATACTAATGTGGTCATTAAGTTATTTGATGGATTTTCTTGTCCTACTATTGGTTCTCGCACACTTCCTATTGAGGTTCATATTAAATCTATAGATGCCCACTTTGTTATCATTCCTTCATCTGAACAATTTTGTGTGAAGTTAGGCTACCCTTGGATATCTTCTATGAAGGCTATTGCTTCTCCAATCCATGAGTGTTTGAAATTTTCCCATAATGGAGACATCATAGCTATTAACCATAGCTTATTTCGACCAACTGAAAGAAGCCCAGGTGTTCCTATTGATTACTTTTGGCCTTAACAATTTGGATATCTTCCACCAAGAAGTGATGCTCTCTTTCAATCTTATCAAAAATGGAAGAAATATATGATTTTTTCCTTAAGCCAACCTAGAACTCCAACACTTGATATTCCCATCATTCTTGAAGATGAAGTTCTTCCCCTAACGGATAGAACTAATCTTCTGCCTAAGGAAAACTCCCAACCTATTCCTATGGATGAAACCATGCCTTCTCCTAAGAAGAATAATAATATTCCTCCTAAGGTTATACCTATACCTCCTCCTCATGATGGACCAGGTCTCATTCCTACACCAAACATTCCTCCTTTCTATTGTGCAGTTCCACCTCCTTCCTCTTATAGAGAGAAGAGACCTGCCTCTCATCTTGTCCAACCTAAAAGACCTCAACCTAACCATCCTACTACAAAAGATGAGAACATTCCTCCTTCAACAAATATTCTTCCTTCTTCCAAGCCTTCTGCTAAGACTCAATGGAATCGTCGTGTGAGAGAACACCAACAAAAATGTCGTGTTTGAGCTCGTGAAGTTGTTTCTCAAACTATTCAACCTCCCAAAACACCAATAGTTGACATAATTCCATTTTCTCCTAAGCAAGATATTACACCTAAATCTCCAAATCATAAGTTTCAAAATGCATGTGATGGTTTTACTAATATTCATGTTAGAGATCCTCTTTTTATAAATATTAATGAAGAAATGGGTGAAAATTTTATTCATTATGCCAATAAAACTCCTAATGCTTCTGATAGTGAATATGAATATGTTGATGTTGACAAACATTTATCTGCAAAATTTTCAAAAGCCTTAATCCTAGCTCCTATAAATGACCAAAGTGACTTAGCACATGAACATAGTCCTTGTTTGGATCTTGTGATATCTCCATCTGTTGTGCTCAATGTCGCTCCTCTGGCGTGTTTCTCGCCTTCTCAAAATAGTGATCAATAAGATCGGGAGGAGGATGTTGTTCTAGACTAGCTACATTAGCAACGTGGATCCTCTACCTCTCTCCTTTCTTTCTCTTTTGTGACCATTCTTCTATGTGTTTCCTTATTCTTCTTGTATACACCTAAAAATGGCTATGAGCAATTAAATACATATTTTATATTTATTTAATAATTATTCTTCTATTAAATAGTTAATTTGAAAAGATTAATTTATTTAATTCATTTTCATGTCTTTCTATTAATTAATTTAATTGAAATAAATTATTAATTAATTCATCTATTCTATTCCTTTAAATAATTAAATATCTAATATTTAATTATCCTTCTACCCAAATTAATTAAATATCTAATATTTAATTATTCCTCTAATCAAGTTAATTAAATATATAATATTTAATTATCTCCTCCAAACAATTGAATATCTAATATTTAATGATTATTCTTCTATCCTATAGTATCAAATATTAAATAATTTCTTAAATTATTTAATACCTCTTTTCCAACTCACCTTCCATCTCCACTTCATCTTCCCTTTGCCAACTCATCCATCATGTGCCTAAGAAAATTAATATTTCTTAAATATTAATTCATCATTATCTTAAACCACCCAATTTAATGAATATTATGTATGTACACATATTTCATAATCATCCTCTATATTCTCTCCAACACCCCCTACATCTTAGGAAGGACTTGAGTCCACTTCTTCTCTCATGCCTAAATCTTCTCCAACCATCCCTAGATTCCCTCAGTCAGCAACCTAGTCAAGGTGAGATGAGTGACACTTGTCTTCTCCTTCCCCCTTTCTCTCAACCTTCACCTTTTCTCACAACCATCCAAATCTATATATTTGATCACGACCGTTGATCTAAGCCACACCATCTCATCCTCTCAAGGTCTATAAAATCAAGAGCTTAAGTTGAGAGAGAGTTAGTCTTCAAGTGAATTTGCAAGCTAATCATTTGTAAAACTTATGCATCTGTGAGTTTTAATCTTAAAGAAAATAACCATTAGCATTTTAGCATAATGATATTAGCATAATCATTTAGTATTGCATATCATAGCATTTTTGAACTATTCGTTATCAGTCCATTCTTCATATGCCATCTTGGAAGCTATCAATGCATTGTCTGAGAGCACACCACCTGCAACCAGGAACAGTGGAGTTAGGACACAATGAGACATAAACCATGAAGGTAATATTAGTATTTTTATTTCATATGTATTTCATGTAGTTTCATTGGTTAAGTTTGGATTTCCTATAGCATTTCCATTTGTATTTTATGAAACTAACTTGTTGCAAGTAGCATTCTAAGGATGAAATTCAAGTCGACACATTTTGGTGCCCACCGTGGGGCTCATGGACCTCACATAAACCTTTAAAAATCTCGCAAAAGTAAAATTAACGCATTTGCAATGTAGATTCACACATGTGTGAATTCTAACAATGCTTATGTTTGATAGGTTAGCGCATTTGCATCTTAGGTTATTGCATTTGCATCTCAGGTTAGTGCATTTCCATCTCAGGCTAACTTGCATTGCAGGTTGATGCATATGCCATATAGGTTAGTGTTTTTGTCTAAAAATCTATGCATTTGCATTACAGGTTAACACTTTTGTCCTCTAGGTTAGCATACTTATTAAAGAAATCACACTTTTGAGTCCACAGAGTAGCACTTTTGTAGTACAGGTTAGCGCTTTTGCTCTGCAGATTAGCACTTTTGTTTGCAACTAACAAAATTTTCTTGCAGGTCCGAATGTCCAAGAAATTAAATTTTTCGAACTACTAACATGCATATGTAGGATTGTGTTTAAGGCAAATTTTATGCATTTCCTCACCTAGTTAATTAAAAACCTTATTTTGGGAAGTAATATATCATGTCTTTCTCATTTAGTCTAACTAAGGGGATAAATTGACAACATGCAACTTGCATTTTGAGTAAACTTCTCTTAAATAGTTGCACGTAGACTTTTAAAAAGGCTAAAATAAATACCATGTTTTGTTGGAGCAACATCTCCAAATAGAGGATAGATCACATTGCTATGGAAAGTTAAAAAGAACACTTATATTCCATGTCTCGAAAGTGGTAAATATATGCTCTCCCCTTAATTGGGTGATCAAAAAGCCAAACCCACTATTTTATGCTTTCTTTACTTTCAAGCAATTAAATCCTTTAGAGGGTCTGCCTTCCTGAGCTGCCTTGAGGGGGCCAATGAGAGGGGAATGACCTAAAGTGGAAATGGGCTAATGTCAAGTCCTTCCAATCCACTCTAAATAAATCGTGTTTGTGACAAAAGTCCCAAACAACATGTGCTGATAAGTTCATACCGACACTATGTTTCCCCATAAACCCTATGGAGTGTAACCTTTATAGGCTAGGAACGTTCTGTATTTACACAGCTGAAAGTGCCGCATGTATGGCCACATGACCAGAAGCCTTTACTAAAAACCACTTGTACTAGTTTCCAAAATCCTTCTAGTTGTTGGCACAAGAGGTTGGACCTTTGAAGCGGCTCACACACATACAGTTCTTAGTAGA
This sequence comes from Cryptomeria japonica, assembly GCF_030272615.1. Classification (NCBI taxonomy): domain Eukaryota; kingdom Viridiplantae; phylum Streptophyta; class Pinopsida; order Cupressales; family Cupressaceae; genus Cryptomeria; species Cryptomeria japonica. The sequence continues at coordinate 203,558,743 of NC_081405.1, read as the reverse complement.
GATATAAAGTTTGTCATGGGGATTTTTCATGGAAACTAGTGCTTGGCTGCCCTGGAGAAGTGAGTGGTGAGGGTGGAGCTAGTGGGGTCAAGCATCTAAATATCCACTTTGAATAGCGTAGCCTCTGGGGAAACCCCATGTGAGATTCAACAACTGTTATCTTAGCCTGCCATAAGATCTGTACTTGCTTGTGCATTTTGTTTATTAAACATTGTGTCTTCTATGTTTGTAACATGTTCCAAATGGTTAAAAAAATTGAAGAAAATTATCATCTATGCATGAGGAAAAATCCAACAAATTGCCGGAAATTTTTTTATCAAAAGGGTAATACAAAATCTTTCCAATATTTGAAACACCAGATCAAACTAAAGTGTCAAAACATCAGTATCAAAATACTTCTTGCGTAGATTTGTCTCTAAATCATCATGTATTTTCAAACTAGCTCAACAACTGGGTCACTAATCCAATAGGTTATTCCCATGAGGTTTCTATAAGCATAAACATTCAACAAGTTATTGATTCAAACATCTTAAGTGCAAAAAAATCAACATCATTGTCAAGTCTCTTATCAGGATAATCAAATCCTTTATCATGAAGCTTGATAAATTTATCCTATGTTCATAATCCTGGATATATCTTTCCTATTTTGAACCTAGGTTATATCAAAATCAGAATTACACCAACATTGGAATCAAACAAACTTGTAAATTGTCAGATGCTTATATGACTTTTAAGTATCACATTAAGAAACCAAAACCCAGTTATAAATCTACTGAGAAAAGAATAAGATTCTTGTATATCAATCGCAAGATCTTATTAAAACATAGGACATTCCTACACCATTTTTGTCACTACTTATGTGGTTGCGGTACAGAGTTTGATAGAGAAATTTTGCAAAGACGTGCTTTTCAATAAAGAGATGCTTTATCACAACAAACAAAAAATAGCGGTAAAATCAATAAAGCATATCTTCCTAAACCAATAATCACCTATTGACTTTATCCTTTGGAAATTTCATTTTTTTTTGAAATAATCACATGCCAGTTTGGACTAGAGCTCAATACAAACAACTGAGAAAATAACAAATGGAGGAAGAAGATAATCCTACATTTCAAACTTTTGGGTTTACCGCTATTGACGAAGAAGTAGTCAATAGCACCATTAGAGACCTTGAGCAAGATTTTAAATTTGATAGGCTAATGGAAAAATTGTTGGTAAAGCAAAAAGAGAAATATCTCTTGATATTGGCAAAATCTGGAGCTAAATTACCACAAGACTTTAACATAGAAATCTTGAAACAAGATGCGGAGGCAAGTAACACCCAAAACACAGATGATCCAAATAATGAAGATATGAACAAAAAAAGTCATGAAGAAATAAGGAAAGAAAGGGATGACATAAGAAAAGAGCATAGTGATAAAAGAACTTACAAAGCAACAAGGAGAAACTATGTGGATAATCCATTGTTAAAACTTACTCAACAAATGCAAACTCTACAACAACAGATACAAGACATGCAAAATGGAACAAGCTCCAGGAAGTATTCATTGGAAGATATATGCCCATATCCTTTCGATAAGAATTTGAATATGATACCATTTCTGCAACATTGCAAGATTCCTAAATATGACAAATACAATGGAAAATCCGATCCTCAGGATCACATTAGGGAGTTTTGTACTATGAGCATGGAATTTTCTCACAATGAAACTTACCTTATGAATCTTTTTCCTAGGAGTTTAAATGGACAATCAATGGAGTGGTTTTCAAGATTACCATCCAAAATTAAATCTTTTGAAGAATTTGTGGATAGATTTATTTCACAATACTCGTACACTATAAGAAATGAGATAACAATGCTGAATCTATGCAATGTTAAACAAAAGAATGGTGAATCTTTTATGATCTTCTTACAACTCTAGAAACACATGTTTAATAGGTATCCCTGATATGTACCTGATAAAAAAAAAATGGACATATTCATTGATAATATTATCAGTGAAATGAGTTATTGACTAAGAATGCAATGTCCTCCCTCTTTTGCCAAAATGATCTAGAATGGTCTGAAAATAGAGAACGCTATGGTAAAGGAAGGAGAGATAAAAATTTACAATAATTCCAACAACAACAACAACAACAATGACAAACCCAAGTTCTAGTCAAAGAATAGGAATGTCAGCAATGGAGGAAATAACAATAATAGTGCTACAAAAAAGCAACAACCAATTTTCAATCTAGCAAGTCAAATTCCAAATAATAACAATCCAGAAAATAATAAAGCCAAGTCCTTCTTCTCCAATCCTCGGAGAAAAATCACAAAAATTGGAGAACCTTTGGAATCAGCTGTAAAAACTCTGCTTGCCAACAAATTGATTGTTTTACCAGAAGCAAGAAGTTATGAACCACCAGTCAAGCCAAATTGGTGGAATGACAATCATTTTTGCAATTACCATCAGAATAAAGGACACCAAACAAGTGATTGTCAGAGATTGAAACACCTTATCCAAGATCTAATTGATAATGAAACCATCATAGTGGATAGCCATAAGACAAATGAATCACACCTAGCTTTCAAAACTCCACTTCCGAATTATGACAAAGGTGAACCATCCCAATTAAAATATCACAAAGGAAAAGCCAAAGTGAATTACACATACATATGATGATGTGGCAAATTTTATTATTGTTAAAGATAATCCATCTTTAGAGCCAATCAATGTTATTACGAGAAGCAAAGCAAAGGTTACCTTTCTAGGTATAACAAAAGACCCATCATCCACTTCACACTAATACAATTTAGTAGATTAATTACAAATAATACCCACTCAAATATTAATTCTGGAAATTCTCAAGGTTTCACCTATGCATAAGGAAATTTTGGAGAAAGCTTTAGTGGAAACAACAATTTCAAAATATTTGGCTATAGATCAGTTCCAAAACATGGTAGGACACCTTATAGCTCCTCATTGCTTATCATTTTCTGAAAATGATGACGCATCCTTACAACATCCTCACAATGCTCCCTTACATGTTGAAGTAACCATCAATAAAACTCGTGTCAAACATGTACTTATAGATGGAGGAGATGGCTTAAACATTTGTGCATTAAGTTTGATACAAGCTTTGGGATATTCAAAAAATGCAATGGACCTGAAAAAGAAAATAACCATCAAGGCTTATGATGAAGCAGAATGTTCTTCTAAAGGAACTGTTGTGTTGCCAATCAAAATAGGACCTGTGGAAAGGAATACATTGTGTCAGGTTTTACATTTGAATCTCTCTTTCAACATTCTTCTAGGAAGACCATGGATTCACAAAATGCAAGCAGTTCCTTCTACATATCATCAATGTGTAAAATTTCCTCATGAAGGACAAGAGATCACTATAATTGCATATTCTAGTCAATATTGCAATAATTCAAAGCCAACACAAGATACAAGAGTTCCACATAACAGAGAATCAGTATATCCCACTAAAGAAATTCAAGAGAAGTTGTGGGAAAATTTTGAGGAAAAGCTCAAATTAAATGATGAAGGAATGGGAAAATATTCTTTGCATAATTTTTCACTTTCCCCTAAGTCATATGGAAATCCTACAGATATTCAATCAAAGACATCAGAAAGATCAAAACACATGTTTAAAGAAACATTTGTTAGCACTGGAACTCTTGAAGAAGAAAATGAAGATGAAGACATTCTTGGTTGGTTGTACAAGAATGAAGATAAAACTATAGCAACAACAACATAAGTCAATATTCCCATTAAACAATATGGAAAAGGTTATTAAATCATGCAAAAAATGGGATATGAAGGAAAAGGACCAATTGGTAAGCGACATCAAGGTATTTCAGAACCTAGTTGTCCACACTCACAATCCAAAGAAGATAAATCCGGTCTTGGATATCTAAAAGCCAATCAAGAGAAACATAATCATCAACAACAAAAGTGGAAAAAGAAATCAGTTTCTAAAGAAGAAAATTGGCAAGAAAAGCTACATCAAGCGGCAGTAACCAATAAACAAAAGAAGCAAGAAGAACATAAAAATCAAGATGAGGAGATTACCATCAAGGGTAAAGAATAATCTTATCAACAAGTTATGGAAATACAAAAAAATGCAAAATCTAAACAAGATATTTCAGAAGCATCAAAAATAGAGATGGCAGAAATCAGGGAACCTTTTGCACCATACAACATTCCTGTATGGTATAGTGGAGTAGTCCTAGATCATGATTCAGAGACAGATTCAAATGAGTGTGAATGGGGTCCAGATGTCTTATCTACTACATCAAGTAAGGAAAATAATGAAGACCAATTAGCTATCACAAAAGAAGATTTGTCTATTACAAAACAAAAGATGGAGTTAGAAAGAAGGCAAGAAAAACTCAGAATTTAGAGAAAAGAGGCGTATGAAAAAAGGAAAGAGAATGAAAAAGATAAAGAAGTAATGCCACAAGAAGTACAAACAGGGATAGATCAAGCATATGGAAATATAATATTTTCATGAAAAGAGGAACAAGATGTATCCAGATGTGGCAGAACCATAGAAGAATTAAGAGATAGTCAAGTTGGATTGACTATTAGTCCAGAAGAAGTTGAGTTTGAAAGGAGATAAAATCAAGCAAAAGAATCATCTTTATCATGTACACAAGTATGTCAATTCCAAAATGCAAATGAGGTCAATCAAGAAGGAATTTTCAATATTAAAGACATGTGTGTTGATATAATCCATTGATTTAAGGGACAAACATTGACTGAAGAAACACTTGAGTGTGAACTACAAAATACTAATACTAATTTTGTTAAAACTAATTGGGAGACGCTTGGGAAAGACAATTCTTAAAAATATTTAATCTATGATAGTACCTATTCTATGTCAAATTATGATTATTATGTCATGAATGTTGAAGCACCTAATGATGACAATGATTATGAATTACCCCTTCTTCATCCTAAACTAATTGATTTGGATAATTTAGACAACCTTGAACTAAATGTATTTTCCAATGATCATGACTTAGCCATGTACCTGAATGCTGTCAAACCCATCACACCTAAGATATCTTCCAATTGCAGAGTCAAGTAATGTTTCTCATAGTTAGGAGAATGTCAAACTTTCCAATCTCAAAAGAAAAATAAAACAAGGAAAGAGACCTATTTTTGAAAACCATTTCATCACAACACTAGACCCATCAAAAGGGAAAATAAAGGATGTATTTGATGGTGTGAACCTCTTTGAGGTGAAATGAAAAGTTTGGCATTCTTCCTGCCTATTTTTTAGGAGAGATCTGCTATCCTCATAGAACCAACAAAAGCAGTAAACAATGGTACATCAAAGGATCCTAAAATATTTCATTATGTTGCCTCATTATCAGATGAAGAGAGGAAAAAATACATGGAATTCTTTAAGCAAAGACAAATAAATTTTGCTTGGTCCTATGCGGATATGTCAGGACTTAATATAGATCTTATCATGCATCATCTTAATGTGGATTTAAAAGAAAAACCAATTAAGCAGAAGCTAAGAAAGGTGCATCCACACATTGCTCTTCTTGTAAAAACCGAGCTGAAGAAACTATTAAATGTGGGTTTTATAAGACCGATTTCTTATCCAGAATCGGTTTCAAGTATTGTACCAGTGTCAAAACCAGATAAAAGCATAAGAGTCTGTATAGATTTCAGAGATCTGAATAAATCATGTCCAAACCCACTACCAAACATTGATATAATTGTGGACTTATCAACAGGGCATGAGATGTTTTCATTAATGGATGGCTTCTCAGGATATAATCAAATAATAATTGCACTTGAAGATCAAGAAAAGATAGCTTTCACCTATGCATGGGGAAATTATTGCTGGAATGTTATGCCATTTGGGCTTAAGAGTGTAGGAGCAACTTATGAAAGGGCTATGACAACAATTTTCCATGATATGATGCATAAATTTATGGAAGATTATGTCGATGATATACTTGCAAAATCTCATACAAGACGAGAACATTTAAACATCTTAAGAAAGATTTTTGCCAGGCTAGAAAGATATCAATTGAGATTAAATCCAAAGAAATGTGAATTTGGGGTAACCTCTAGAAAACTTCTTAAGTACATTATATCAGCTCATGGAATTTAAGTAGATCCTGAAAAGGTCAAAGGCATCATGGAGATGGAGTCACCTAGGAACATAAGTCAATTGCGATCTTTACAAGGAATATTGCAATCAATTAGGATATTTGTCTCTCACTAAGTATATAGATGTCTTCCATTCAACCATCTTCTACATAAAAATATTCCATTCAAATGGGATCTAAAATGTGAAGAATCTTTTTTGCAAATAAAAGAATATCTTATGAGTCATCCAGTACTACTATCACCAACCAAAGGGAAACCATTGCTACTCTATATCTCAACAACAAATGTATCATTACAAGCTCTCCTAGCTCAACATGATGAAGAAAGAAAAGAAAGAGACGTATATTATATCAGTAGAATACTTGTTGGTTATGAATTAAATTATTCCTCAATGGAAAAGACATGTCTAGCAGTTGTATTTGCAACTCATAAGCTACAACATTATATGTTGATTCATTCTGTAAAACTAATAGCAAAGATAGATCCCCTCAAATATTTTTTGAGCAAGTCAACCTTGATAGGAAGACTAGCCAAATGGGTTATGATACTGAGTGAATTTGATATAGAGTTTGTTGACTGAAAAGCTATCAAGGGACATGTCATTGTTGATCAATTGGTTGATGCACCTTTACAAAACGACATGCCTTTGCACAACAAATTTTCTGATGCAGATATTTTGACAATAAGTAAAAACTTTTGGGAACTGTACTTTGATGGTTCTTATACACAATATGGATCAGGCATAGGAATATTTTTCATCACACCTCAGGGAGACACAATTCTAAAATCATATAGACTACAGTTTCCATGCACCAATAATACTGCAGAATATGAAGCATTGGCTATTGGGCTTAAGATGGCCATTGAATGGAATGTCAAAGAACTCCATGTCTATGGTGATTCATAGCTTATCATTAACCAAATAAATGATGAATATCAAACTAAGGATGATAAGATCATGCCATACAAATAGCTGGTAGAGGAGTTTAAAGAACACTTTAAAGAAATATCATTTACCTAGATTCCAAGAAATGAGAATAAAGCAGCATATGAAATGGCTACAATAGCATCTCTCTTGCAAAAGAAGGAGAATCAACATTGTTACAAATTTCTCATGGAATATATCTTAACCCCTACCATTCAATCCTAGCATACCTACCAAATTTGCCATATATTAGGAACCAGTTAATCCTTATACGATCAAACTTAACAGTATTTAAAATAAAATATCCTTCCTCTTGACTTATCCCACAATCACAGAAGGAATTTTATCTGCCAGTTCTCTCGCTATACTATTATTGCTAATATCCTATGTAGGCATGGTCTAGATGGCACTTTGTTGAGATGTCTTGAACAAGAAGAATCTGAGAAAGTTCTTAATGAAGTTCATGTAGGTATTTGTGGCACACACTCAAGTGGTTTAACATTGGCTAAGAAACTTCTTTGTATGGATTACTATTGGCCTACTATGGAGAGAGATTCATTCACATATGCTAGAAAATGCAAACAATGTCAGATCCATGGGAATCTCATTCATGCACCAACACAAGACTTATATCCTATGATAGGATCATGGCCATTTTCTCAATCGGGCCTTGATTTGGTAGGAAATATAAATCCCTAATATTATAATGGACATAAGTTTATTTTGATTGCTACTGAATATTTTACTAAATGGATTGAAGTAATGCCTTTAACAACAGTGACAAGAAAACAAATATCATCATTCATTTTAAATTATATAATCGGTCGCTACAGAGTTCCTATGACCCTTATCACTAATAATGGAAGAGCATTCAAAAATCAATATGTGAAAGATCTATGTGAACAATTTTATATCCAACATAGGTTTTCTACTCCATATTATCCATAGGGAAATGGTCAAGCTGAGGCATCAAACAAAACGATCTTAAATTTTTTAAAGAAAACAGTCAATGAAGCTGGAAAAGATTAGCACATTCAGCTAAATCCTACTCTTTGGGCATACCGAACTAGCATCCACAATCCAATAGAGGAAACTCCATTTATTTTGGTCTATGGATCAGAAGCCATATTACCTATAGAAGTAGAGATACCTTCTCTATGAGTATCCTTGAAAGGTCTTATACCAGAAGAAGAAGAACGAGTCTCTCGACTCCTGGAAATTGAACCGATTCAAGAATGTCACCAAAATGCAACAGATCATTTGAAAGTATATCAACAAAGAATGGAAAGAAGTTATAACCATAGGGTCAAGCCACACATTTTTCAAATTGGAGATATAGTTCTAAGGGAGAATCTAAGAAATCAGCAAGACCGAGACAAGAAGGGAAAATTTGAACCAAATTGGCTAGGACCTTTTGTCATAGTAGCAACATATGGATTAGGAGCATAAAATTTATCTACCCCTGAAGGCGATTGGTTTGATGAACCTATCAATCCTATCCATCTCAAGAAATTCTATGCTTGAGATATAAAGTCCTGAAAAAAATCAATAAAAAACATATAAAGTCCTAAAAAAATCAGTAAACATCTGAAAAACAGAAAATCCCTAAAAAGCATAAAACAAAAAAAAAAGAAGAGAAAAGAGAGAAAAGTGCAATAAATTTAGATGGTGAAAACCTGGTAAACATGCACTATCTACAAAGTAAGCTCCTCCATCTATGAGATTGCTTTGCGCACCAAATCTACGCCATCATATCGCATCTATTACTTCCATCTATCCTATCTCATCCATTTCATCTTTCGCATCACTTTCTTTGAACCATTTCGTAGGAAATATGCAGCTTACCAACAATTATCAATCTTTGACACACTTGTTGTAGTCACTATCCTAGATTTTATCAAAATCAATCAATCTACATTTGTATCCTGCCATGATTTGGATCTTGATCAATTCATACATCCATAATAAATATTTGTTTCCGCTGGGGGCAAAATCCTAATTATTTTTGCTAAGGTGATCTTTTGAATCTTTGAAAATCCCAAAACATAAGGAAAACTTAGAAAAACCAAAAACACATAGGGTTTTGAAATAGATAATGAGCAACAAAGCAACAAAAATCAAGGCATCTTATAACAACTAAATTGTGAAACTCAAAAAACTATAGAATCAATCAGCAAGTAATAAAGGATTATTAAAGATCATTCATCAAGATGGTTATATCAGTTAATGACCATAAGAACATGTGAATGACATACAAGATTCAGAGTTTATATCTTGATTTTTTTGCTAATCATGTACTCTATGCAACTCAAGGATGTCCATGACTAGGGAAGCTATGATGGGGCATGATTATTTTTCTTTGATTATTGTCTATGGTTTATCTCTTACTATGATATGTACCTGTCTTAGGATATGATCAGCAAAAGATCAAGGAGGATGTTCCAAGTCATGCATGAAAGGAGATAATCCTTGTATGTTCTACAAGCAATACTCAGGTTAGCTTGACTCACTATATCAAGTTGCTTGTATTAACTTGCTATATCAAAATCCATGTAAGAAATACTCGGGTCATCTTGGATCATTATGTCAAGTTGCTTGTATTTTCTTACACCATTTTAAAGCTCAATGATGAAATCAAGCACTGTTACAAGATAGCATATGAAGAATGGGAGTATAATTTTTAGTTAGATCATTTTAGATTATCCCATTATTCATTTGCATTATAAGCATATCATTTCATTAATAGATCAATGGTCATAAATCAAGATTGAGTATACTTGGACAAACAAAGACAATTTGCATTTGATCATCATAGGTGCATTCATTTTAGAATCATTTTAATCATCATCCATTTCATTTAGTTGTATTTTAATCATTGCATTAATTTGAATTCATCATAAGTACATTTAATTAATAATGTAGTGTATCATCATTATTATTTGCATTATCATTTCATTTCATTTAATTGCATATTTGCACTTAGATTCATAATCATATAAACAATCAATCATTGCATTTGCATTTTCACATCATTTTCAAATTGCATCAAAAAGAAAAAAACATTTGAATAACATATTGCATAATCATTCTTTGCATTTCCATATAGATCATTGCATCATTTAAGTTAAATAATCATTTTCATTTGCATCCAAGGTATTCAAAATCAAAATCAAAAAAACATTTATCATTGCATCATGTAGATCATTATCATAAAGCAAGGAAAAAAATCATCATCATATCATCATCCATCTAATAATTGCATCCATATAATCAATGCATATAGATCATAAAATAGAGTAACATGCATAATAAAGATCATCATCATATAAAGTCCATGTATGCATATAGATCATCATAAAACAATAAAATTCCAAGTATACAATGATATCAGATAAACAATACAAGGCCTCCAAATCAAGTCACGACTGTCCTGTACTACTACCACTTGACTCTAGCTGTCTCTGTGGCTGTGGGCGAGAAGATTCCCCAGATGCCTATCTCCCATGATCACCACTCCTTTGATGAGGTCCCATGACTCAACCACTGCTAGTATCCATCAACATAGTGGTATGATAACTACCTTCTCTCTGGCTCTCTACAACTACCTCCTCATATAGTCGTCCCCAACTGGAATTCTCCTTCCCGGACTGAACTAGTACTCTAACAGTGTTAGCTGAGAGAGTACCCAATCCAACCTATTGAATATGATCAAGAAGGCCCTGAGTATCCTGCTGTCTTCTAACATCTATATCCCTCTCTGCCATGATAGTCTGTACCTATGCTCAAATCTTATCAATCTATGCTCTAAGACTATCAATGGTCTCCTGCTTTGGAATATCATTCTCTAGAGCATCATGCTCTGGCAAATCCTGTTGTGGTGCATGAACCCCAATCCACTCCTCACCACCTCCTTGTCCACCTCCTAGAATATCAGTTCGAGTAGCTCTCAGAACCCGTCATCTAATAAGTGGAACATGATCCTCTCCACCATGAGCTGCAATAACCCTAGGTCTGGCTGAATCTGACCAAAATCAATGCCTCTCCCGCAACCCCCATTGAGTCCAGTCATCCTACCTCCTCCTATCAATGGAAACCCCTTGGTGATCTCATACCTTCCCTGCTAGTATCCCTCCCAATCCATCCAACATCTCTCCCACCCATAGGACACGGTCTCCCAATCTTTCCCACTGGTCCAAATGGTCCTCCACGGACTCTCAATTGACCTCCTTTCCATCCAGGTCTCCTACCAACCCCACCACCATCCCCACCCTCATCTCCATCTCCCCCGACCTCCTCAGTGGCTCTAAGCTCTCATCTCCGTCTCCATCTCCTAAAAACTGGATCATCTGAATCATCATCCTCATCTCCTAAGCTAGGAGGAGAATCTGTTGGATCAATAATACGAGGACATGGATGTGCTAGTATATATTAAGTATACTCTGCAGTAACACTAGTATCAAGAATGTGCAATCTCATATCATAAGCCACTCTCAGAGTAGCAAGAAAATCTGTGTGAGCAATCTCAAATGATAAAGAAGGTCCCCAATCTTGCCTATCTCTGTACCATCGAGCATATATCATCACACTAGTAGGCATAGGCTGAATGATACCAAACTATCTAAGAATGTAACTAATCAACTATCACTCAATAATGAAAGGAGTCCAACCAATGAGATATCTACTCTGCATAATAAATGGTAATGTTTGTGCATCATCCATCCAAGGCTCACAATCAACATATGGTCTCCAAGTAATACTATCCAATGAATCAAGCACCCAATACCAATACTCAATCTTACCCAACTTATGCTAAGTAAGGATACCCGCATATAGATAAACATATGGCTTCCTCTCTCCACAAACTCTATGATGGATAGGCCAAGTAATAGCAATATGCTCCCAACACCAGATCTACAATAGTGTGCATCTTGTAGACAAACTAGCACTCTCATTATACACCACCTGATGAAGATCATGATATAAATGTTGCAACATACAAACACCCCAAGCATATCGAGTCCGATGTTGCATCATACTTTGAAGAACCTCACCCCATCCAATAACAAAACCTCGCGATCACCTATCAAGACAAATGAATCCTCCAATCAAACCAGCAAGAATCATAGGGAGAGTCACATAATACATAACCATATCCTCCCATCAGATCTCTCCTCTAGAGATGCTCTCATCAGCAAAAATGGCTCTGCAAGCCTCTGTCCCAACATGATCTTGAAAATCATATTGCACTAACTCACCAATCACTAGGATGTGCAGAATCCTATAGACATCCTCAAGCATAACACTAATCTCACCTGTGGGTAAGTGGAAAGTGTTATGCTTACTATGCCATCTCTCAGCTAACACCGTCAACAATCCTCTATTATGGGTAATTTCAGGCATATACAACAGATGACGTAAACCGCAGGCATCTATATGTCTCACCTCTACCTATGTCACCTCTGGCACTAAATGTTGTACCACCAGGAATTTCTCCTGACACTAGAGGAAATCAAGTTTCTCCTATTTACCAAGAGAATTGGATCAATCATCACTTATCTATCTATCAAATCAAAGCGAGCACTAATCTATCAAATCAATCAAATCAAACTGAAGCAACTTAAAGCTATCAAATCATTTTAAAACCTATCAGTCATGGTTTTCTATCAATCACTGAGTTCAATCAAAACTCTACTAAGCTCTTACATCATAAACTAAATTGTTTTCTTTGAGCTAATTTATCAAAACAAATCAAATCGATCTATCCAACAACATCAATCAATCAATCAATCAATCATTTTACTATTCATCAAACATGTGTATCAAACACGTTAAATATAATCAACAAAGTGATTTTTTTGGCTTTTTGCATCTATCAAAAATATTAATTTAGAGTATATGCGCTATCCCATTGAACATAAGCACTAAAAAAAGCATATGTGCTAAATTTTTCAACAAACGCACTAATCCTAAGAACAAATGCACAAAGCATGCAAAAGTGCTATCACACAATGCATATGCGCTAACAAATGAAAAGTAAGTGCTAATCGATGCATATGCACTAACATCCTTAACATATGCGCTAACAAAATGAGCTCTATCATGAGCAAATGCATTAAAACTAATTTCATATGTGCTAAATCTAAATGCAAAAGCGCTAACCTAATGCCAAAAATCGCAAAAAAAAATTAAAAAATCCAAAAATGTGCCTAAAAACATGAAAAGTTGCACGACAAGTTGAAAACAAAGCTCGGGATAAGATACATACCGGCAACCCATACTCAAGAGGTCATTGATATCATCGAACACGCTCAAATCGATGGTTCTCCATAGGAATCACCATTTCGCCACCTCACCAAGACAATTTTCTTCATAAGCTGACAAGGATAACAATGAAATTAAAATTAAACTTGGTTAATTTAATATTTACTATTGGAAAGAGTAATTAATGCTATTCAATGGATCAATTTAATTTGTTTTTTACAAATGAATTTAATTGATGAAACTTATCAATTATCATGAGATCAATTGTTTAAACCAAAGTTTTCAACAATTTCATGATCAATCTCTTGAGGGGGCACACAATCAGGATTTTTAATCTTCGTCAGGCGCACTATCGAGACTTAATTTAATCTTTGAAATAATGTTGTCTTGACATTATTTCAAAGAGGGGCAAAATGTATACACATAAAAATGGCTATGAGCAATTAAATAAATAATTTATATTTATTTAATAATTATTCTTCAATTAAATAGTTAAATTGAAAAGATTAATTTATTTAATTCATTTTTGTTTCTTTCTATTAATTAATTTAATTGAAATAAATTATTAATTAACTCATCTATTCTATTCCTCTAAATAATTAAATATCTAATATTTAATTATCCTTTTACCCAAATTAATTAAATATCTAATATTTAATTATTTCTCTAATCAAGTTAATTAAATATATAATATTTAATTATCTCCTCCAAACCATTAAATATCTAATATTTAATGATTATTCTTCTATCCTATAGTATCAAATATTAAATAGTTTCTTACATTATTTAATCCCTCTTTTCCAACTCACCTTCCATCTCCACTTCATCTTCTCTTTGCCAACTCATCCATCATGTGGCTAAGGAAATTAATATTTCTTAAATATTAATTCATCATTTATCTTCAACCACCAAATTTAATGAATAATGTATACGTACACATATTTCATAACCATCTTCTATATTCTTTGTAACACCCCCAACATCTTAGGAAGGACTTGATTCCACTTGTCCTCTCATGCCTAAATCTTCTCCAACCATCCCTAGATTCCCTCAATCAGCAACCTAGTCAAGGTGAGATGAGTTTCACTTGTCTTCTCCTTCCCCCTTTCTCTCAACCTTCACCTTTTCTCATAGCCATCCAAATCTGTAGATCTGATCATGACCATTGATATGAGCCACACCATCTCATCCTCTCAAGGTCTATAAAATCAAGAGCTTTAATTGAGAGAGAGTTAGTCTTCAAGTGAATTTCCAAGCTAATCATTTGTAAAAATTATGCATCCATGAGTTTTAATCTTGAAGAAAATAACCATTAGCATTTTAGCATAATAATTTAGTATTGCATATCATAGCATTTGTGAACTATCAGTTATCAGTCCATTCTTCATATGCCATCTTGGAAGCTATCAGTGCATTGCCTGAGAGGACACCATCTGCAACTAGGAACAATGGATTTAGGAAACAATGAGACATAAACCATGAAGGTAATATTAGTATTTTTATTTCATATGTATTTCATGTAGTTGTATTGGTTGAGTTTGGATTTCCTATAGCATTTTCATTTGTATTTTGTGAAACTAACTTGTTGTAGGTAGCATTCTGAGGATGAAATTCAAGTCGACACACTTCTATTTGTTGTCCCTAGTGATGTCTATTGGCATATGCACACTCCAATGAGACATTGTAGGTGATTGAAGGTTTTGTCATTGATGGCAACCTTACAATCCTATGGCACCGACATGGCATTACACCAGTACTAGCAAGATCAGACTCTACACTGGCACTCAGACCACCAGCACCGGCAGAGAAAGGAAGCATACTGGCACAGAGGCCGATAGGATTTTTGTTGTATTATATTTAATTTTTATTGTAATATCTTGTAGAGCCGACCTACTAAAATTCGTCTTAGGTTATGGTATAAATGTAAGATCTTATTTGTAAGATCAAGTGTGGAATGCAAAAAAGAATTGTGTGAAGGTATATGCGAGATTAAGCAAAGCTACACACGCAAACATCATTTGAAGGTGAAGCTAGGTTTTTGTGAAAGCATATCAGCATTACACCAGTACGAATCTAGCAATTGAAGATGCTATTTTGAGCAGTGCATTCTTATTGGATTTCACCATCCAATTGTAGTCAATGTGACTCCCATTTTGATTGAGCAGTGAGCTCTAGGTTGTTGGCCTTTCTGCATGTGTAGACCCCATTTATGTACACTTACTATCTACAGTAGTATCATCTGATTGTGGGTAAGGTTTCCCACTGTGCTTTTTCCCCTTACAGAGTTTCCACGTACAAATATTGGTGTTATGTGTTGTGGATGAATTGTGTTTATGTTTCATACACTAATCTTTACTGGTATATAAATTAACTGTTAAAACTGTCTACCGACATACTTAACTGGTTTATCGGTATTAAGCATTAAGTTGGTTAAGTTGTTTTTGGTTTGAATTTATTTGACAACTGATTCACCCCTCCCTCTCAGTTTTCCCCGGGACCTAACAATGTCTACTTGAGGGTGATGTAAAGCATTGAGATATATTTTGGTCTCTTTCATGTTGACTCAAAAGATACATGTGTTCCCTTTCTTCCAAGGTGGTTTCCTTTCTTTGGGGAATGAGGCCTATTCTATGCATATATATACATGATATACATGATTTATCATACAACATACTGACCCCGAGGAAAGCGAAGCCACCTCATGCTTTGTGTTTTCTATTCATTATCCTTGGGTTTATTCCTTGATTGGGGGCTAAATCCTTGCGACAACGTGCTCCCTCTCTTTCTTTCTTAGGTGTATCCTACCTTAAAGAAATCACCCCCGATGAGGCATGCGTGATCACTTTAACGTGGGTGCATACACTCTGCTCATATTTTCCTTCTTGATACTTGGATTTACTTAGTGAACTTAGCTTTGCTTTGTAATTTTTGGTATCCTCCTTTCTTGTCATGACTCATAGTGAGGGAAAATTTACTACTTGCAGTCATGATCCTCCCTCTTAATCTTCCCTTTTACTTTGTCAATCAAAGTTGTAAGATCCTTAGTCCACTGGGGGCTTGGTGTATCTTGCCTCCTTGACATGGTGAAGGTATTTCAATCTTGTCTCCTTGTACTATACCGGTAGTATTGGCGTATGATTATAATCCCACTAAAGTGGGGGCTAAATGTAACATCATAAAATTGTGACCCTTTCAATTTTCAACCACATTTAGGTCTTTGCATTAGCAGGCTAATCCCTAGGCCTAATCAGAGACCCGAAACATACTCATGACATCGATAACTTGCATTTTTCATCATTCTACATTGTCTCTTTGTTGCTACTTGTCCTAAATTATGGTAGGATAGGGGCATGGTGCCCCTATCCCCCTAGGATAGGTGTCTGGCACCCTTTTCCTAGCCCTATTTTGGGACCCCTTTGGTCCTATCTTGCATTGGGCTTGTCAATTGTTGAGCAGGAAAAGTTTCTCTATGTTGGCCTAAGGTGAGAAATTATCTAAACACCCCTAATTGGGAAGTATATAAGGAGAGATTCCTCTCCTATTTGCAAAAGTTTGACAGGTGGATCATAAGTTGATAAGTGAATTTTATCATAAGCATTCAAGAATTCAAGCAATCATTGAAGCATTGAGAATTTCAAGTCTTCTTTCAAGGCTAGGTGTTGCATTCAGGATAAGGATTCAACCATTGAAGAGAAGATTTATACCAACATTCAAGACATCCTATTTCACATATCCATTCAATGAAATTCATCTACAAAGGTATCAACCTTTCAATTACATCCCCTCCTTGAGGTGGATTCACTTCAGACATTTCCTTTCATTTACTTGCAACATTTTTTAACCACTTGGTTAATTCCAAAATAGGGTTTGCCTGAACGTAAACCCCCAATCCCAACAATATTTTCCTCTCTTTTTTGTATGTAGGTTGTAGGTGCACAGTTGTAATTGCAAGTTTAGGATTCATTTCCAAACACGAAAAAACCCTTTTCAGCACGCGGATTTTTTGGAGGACCATGTGCAACTTCAACATAGTCCCTACAAATTTTGCTTATATTTGCAAGAAAGCTTCATCTTGACATTCTATTACTAATTCCAGGTGTACAACTTCATCTCGCATCTCTATCTCAAGATATAATTGCTTCTTTGTCATTTCTACACAGTCTCAATTTGCTTAATTCAACTAGTCTATTATAAAAGAGGGTTAATTTACTTTCCTAATACATTCTGAATTTCCTAAAATTCACTTAGTATTCAATCTCTTTCCATTGGGATTGGATCTAATGAATTCAACCCCTCTTTTAAATGTAATGTGTGTGAAAAATTGAAGGGAATCCTTTGTGAAACTTTCATCCTTCTTTTGAGGGCAGTAAAGATTTCCACTTCATTTCCCCTTATCACTTTTCACCATATTATAGAAAATATTTGTGAAAAACAAAAAAAATACTTTAAGTACAAGACTTAAGGTGGATTGCATTAGCTGCAATAGGGAGGGATTCACCACTAAGCCTTCATAGGTCAAAAGAATTTGCCTCCTTGTAGCTAGTGATCACATATGGGCCACTCCATATTTCACGAAACTTTGAGTGTCTTCCTGGCTTTGCTCTATCAACATCCCATTTTAGGACAAGGTCACCAACCTTGAAGGTGCTAAAAGTAGCCCTCTTGTAAAAAAACTTCTTGACTTTTCCCTGATGGACATTAAAGGTTTGTATGGCCCTTTTCCTAATCTCCTCTAGCTTTGTTATCTCTGCATACCCAACTGATATGGCATCATTTTCTAGGAGCTTCAACTCATGTGCTAAATTAAGAGAGGGTAATTCAAGAGATAAGGGAATATTTGCTTCCCTTCCATACACTAACTTGAAGGGTGAATTACCTATTTCTCTCTTAGGTGTAATCCTATCAACCCATAGGGTTGTTCCCAATTTTAGATTCCAAGACCTTTCATTACCATCTAAGGTCCTCTTGATGATCCTAATAAGATTTTTGTTTGAAGGCTCAACTAGGCCATTGCCCTAAGGGTAGTAGTTGTGTATGCTAAAATTCATCTTCAATTCAATAAAAAATAAAAGGGAAATCATGAATCCCTATTCAATTAAAGAATTTAAAACAAACATCAATAAAAATAGATGCATAATACAATAAATATAAATAATATAAAGCTCCCTATTTTGAATCATGGCTTCCATTGCGCTTCTTCTCTTTGTGGTATGGTGGCTCTCAGATGTCATGCTGACAACCTGGAATTGACACAAAGATTAGAAGTTCATGATTGTTGAAAATGGAGATTGAATGCTCAATTTATAGATTATTGGACATGATTGAATGAAAGGTGGAACAAATTGATCAAAAGGTGGAACTCAAGTGAGCTCATATGTTGATTGATGGTTGAACTGTTGATTTGGAGGTGGAACTCAATTGATTGAATAGATAAATGAGTTAACTGATTGAAAAATGAAAAATAATGATTGGAGGATAATTAAGAGGATGAAATAGTTAACTGATTGAAAGTTGATTGAGAGCTTTATTTTTAAAAAAGTAAATTAGAAGATAGAAATAGAGATTGGAAAGATAATTGACTTAATTAATTAATTTAGCATGTGCTTGCACTTTGACTTTGATTTTGTTGGCATTCTACACTCTAATGATAATTGATGGTGTTTTCATTGATGGCAACCTTCAGGCAACCTTGTGGCATTCATCTGGTAAACCACTGGCAGTGGCAACAATGCATATCGGCACCCCAACTGACAGGAATAAACTTTTGTTTATTGTATTTAATTTTAATTATTTTTTGGTAAAGACAACATGGAATATTGTAATAGACTCATATATGTATGAGATCTTGTAAATCATTTTGTAAGAATGATAGGATAAATAGAAATGAGTGAATAATAAGGAAGATATATGTGAATGCATAAGGCAGATTTTGTATAAGATTTATGGTTATAGTATGAGCTTAAACTGGTACTGAACTTAGCATAGTTAATGTTGACTTGAAGCAGTACATTGTATTGGATTCTCATAATCCATTTTGTAAGTCAGTGAGACTTCTATTTTGTAGATTGAGCAGTGAGCTCTAGGCAGTTGGCCTTCTTGCATGTGCATGCACCTCATTGCAAGTAATATTTATTCATTGGTCAATGAGTGAATATTGTGGGTCACAAACCCCACCGTTCCCACACTAGGTTTTCTTGTTAAACATCTTGTATTATGGTGTGTTTTCTATGTTGTCTTTATTGTTCCTGTTTACTACATTAATTCTCATTTATCGGTACACTGTTTTGGAATGCAAAATACATAATAAGGTTAAATATTTTGTTAACCGGTTAGATATTAATTCACCCCCCCCCCCCCTCTCTACATCTTTGGGACTATCATTAATCCTAACAAATTTTCAATTTGATCTTTGGATGAGATTTAATTCAAATATTGCATTTATTTTAAATTCAATTTGTTATTTGAATATATTTAGAACTTGACTTTGATTTTCAATTTAATTATTGAAATCATGCACATGTATTTGAAATTAGGAGAAATTAGAAGAATTAATTGGTTAATTAAATAATTTAAAGAAACTATTTAATTATTTAGAAATTGAATTTAATTAAATAATAAAGATTATTTAAATTAAAGAATTAAAATCACAATTAATTAAATTATAAATATTTAATTAATATTTAGAAAAAGGGTTAATGATTAATTTGATTAAAGATAGAATTGAAAATGAATCTAATTAACATTAGAAAATGGTTGAATGATTAAACAATGATAAAATTGAAAATAGAATAATTAGTAAGACGGTGTGGAAATATGAAACTTAAAAGAATAATATTAATTAATTTAATTAAAGAATTAAAGAATTGTTTAATCAATTAGATGAATAATTAGTGCATGATCAATGAGACATTTTTAGGTGTCTAGATTTAACCCTCTTTGAGACAATGTCAGAACGACTTTGTTTCAAAGAAAATAAAAAATTTATGCCCCAGTATGTGTTGGTGACGCTTAAGGTATAATGCTCCCTCGAGAGAATTTTTGTGCATTAAAGACATGAATGATCTCTCAAAAAAAAAGAATGTGAGATGAAAGATAGAAGAATAATTAATTGATTAGAGATAGAGAGGTGATGTGAAGATGATGTTGAGATAGAATATGAGAGAATGAACCTTAGAATGAAATAAAATAATGATAGATGATAGAAAATGATTTAGAAAGAGATGATGAGAAAATAATCAACAAACTAGCAATAAGCAAATGAGATGAAATAAGAATTATTGATTCACGAACCCGTGTCATTATTTATTGCATAATATATATTCATCATTGAGCTTTATTATTGAAAAGTGGAGCTTAGCACATCAGGGTATAAGGAACCAAGATGTAAAGATATCTCATTGAAGAAACAAACACGTCGCAGACAAGGAGTGAACCATCTAAAGAGGGGAAAATGTGCAAGGTAGGATTAGATAGTTAGTATTCAAATAAAGCATTCAAACACATAAAACACACAAAAACATAAAAACACAAAATGACTATTTATATCTTGCCAATCTTTACCTTCTCCTTCGGATTGAGCCTTTGATGAAGCCAAAGATGCACCCCTCCTTGAATTGATTGGATTGGATCCCTTGTTGAATGTGGATGGCTCTCCAAGATTGTGCACAAGATGATGAGATGGAATGGATGAGGGATTTGGCTAAGTGATGGATAGCTGGAAATTTGAGTAGAGTTTGGGTGCTATAGATGATTTTGTTAGACCCAATTGGACATCATAAACCTAGATAAATTGGAGATGCAGAATAAGGGGATGAAGCCCTCAATTTATAGGAGAAGAGGATAAGAAATGGAGGGCTAGGATTGATCCAAGATGGAGGGTCAGGATTTCATCTGAGACCACACATGGCCCAAGAGGAGATGACAAGATAAGTGTGGAGACCAAGAGATATGCCATAAAGGCCTTTCTTGTCTCCACACTCCTCAAGGTTAATTGGGAAGATTTCCTAATGTACCTAGGGAAGAGAAAGGTGTTAGACAGTTCAAATAACTGGAAGATGATTGAGAGGGGGGGTGAATCAGTTGTCACAGATTACCAAAACCATTAGCAATTAAAAATTTAATACCATAACCCAAAACATTAATACCAGAATGCTTAAACCAAATACTAGAATAGCAGTTAAACCAATTAAGCATAAACAATAATCATAGAATAAATACCATCCATGTGACACCAAGATTTATATGTGGAAAACTCGGTAAAGAGAAAAACCATGGTGGGAAGCCTACCCACAATTCGATAATACTTTTGCAGTAAGTGTGTAAATTAAAATTGAGGGGACTGCACTTGCAAGAAGGAAAACAACCTAGAGTGCACTGCTCATCACAAAAGGAGCCTCACTGACTACATAGAAATCTAGACTACAATCTAGAGAAGTGTTGAACTGCAAAAGATAGCATCTCCTATGCCCGAGTATAGTTTTGTTTAAGCTCAATATCGAAGGACTAAATCTTCTTACATAAACCCAATTTGATCTCCAATGATTGACCA
Organism: Cryptomeria japonica; assembly: GCF_030272615.1. Taxonomy (NCBI): domain Eukaryota; kingdom Viridiplantae; phylum Streptophyta; class Pinopsida; order Cupressales; family Cupressaceae; genus Cryptomeria; species Cryptomeria japonica. The sequence continues at coordinate 203,536,884 of NC_081405.1, read as the reverse complement.
AATCCTCTACCAAAATGATATTACATTATTTGTACATTACATATCCATTTCCCATAACCATGATGTTATCTACAATGAGATCTTACATATATATACAAACCATCGACCATAAAGAATTAGGTCAGCCATGAGATAGTAAACCATTTACATAATTACAAAACATGTTAGCCTTAGACCAAACAAATAATATCCAACACATAAGGCATCTTGTAAATGTATTGAGAAGTCCAATCCATACGCTTGATTAAACTAGTCCATAACCTAGACCAACCAAGACCCATTATAGGTCCACATGCTACAACAATGATCTCCATCCACCAAGTCTCAAACATGATCACCAAAAGCATCCTGAAATTCAACCAAAAGCTGCACCAACACCACTTATGCAATTCATCAAAGATATTCATCAAAAGCTCTGCAAGTGAAACCCTCGTCGGAACCGGAAACTAGGCATCTAAGTAAATAGGATAGCATTTGATCACCAAACCAAAACCAACTGACTGAATACAAACATGAGTATCATGAATAAGCCAATTCCAAAACCAAACTATACTAGAGCCTACCAGATCATGCTAGATCCAAATCAACCAAAAACCACTCAAGCCACCAGAACTAGAAGGGTGTCAATAAAGCATCCAAATAGGTAGTGTTGTCATCAATGACAAAACATTAATGCAACACAAAATCAATTCCTTCAAATGGCCAACAAAAGGAATAAAATATTCCTTGAGAGATGGGGATGTGGAATTAAAAATTCCTCAAAAAGGATAATCATAGGGATTGGAGGAATAAAGGAATTGAAAATTCCTTGGAGGAGGAGATGTCTAGAGGAGTGTGAGATTTTGAAAATCTCACATTCACCTAGGAAAAGAGAATTTAAGTAAGGTGGTTGGATGGAAAAGACAAGTGTTAAGATAGCCGGTGAACAACTGAGAGGGGGGGAGTGAATCAATTGTTAATAGATTATAACTTTTAATCCACAATACAACCTTAAACAAATCAAGTACCAGTAAAGAACAAACATATGTCAGAATGAACATATACTGGTAAACAATACAACTTAATAATTAACTAGATAATCAATGCAAAGAAACCATACCACATAAAACCATGATTTATATGTGGAAAACCCAAAAAGGGAAAAACCACGATGGGAAACCTACCCATAGTCAGATGATACTTCTGCAAAAAGTATGTGTTACAATGAGGGGCCTGCACTTGTAGGAAGTCACACTGCCTAGAAAATACTTCTCAGTACAAAAGAGTCTCACTAACTACAGAGAGGCTGCAACCTTCTCAAGATAAATGGACAACAATCCAATAGGGTGAACTACGAGAAATTGCATTTACCATGCTTGGTTACAATCCCGGTTAAACTCAGTGTTGGAGTACTAAATCCTCTTCTGAATCCAATTCGATCACCAATGATCGACCAACTCCTCTTCCTGAGTGATATTATGATATTCACACATTACATTCCTTGACCATGAACTTTCCAATAACTATGATACATTACAAAGAGTTTCTACCTCTTATTTATACAAACCCTAAGGCCTAAACCAATTAGGTCGGCCACCTAGAGATATTACAATATTATCATTATATAATTCCATTTACAATGATATGCCATGTCATCCTAATACCAAAACAATAATAACAAATCCATAAAACACCTTGAAGCATCCCAGTAACGTGTGTAGTACATGTTAGCATGATACCGGTCCATCACTTAGATAAGTACCAGACCTATTCTGGGTCCACTGCGCCAAAGAAAATTCTTCAAGCAATTGAAGCACGATCAATGGACATCTTCATCATCTTGAAATCCTCGAAGAAGATGCACGAACACCAATTGTGCATCCTGTCACAATTCCTCAATGAAAGCTCTGTCGGTAAAGCCTAAACTAGTGTCGGTAAGGGTTTACTAGAGTGTATGATAACATCCAATTACCAAGCCAATACCAACTGAAAAAAACATTCTCATGGAGCATATAACACATGAATTCCAATATACTGCACTAATCCAAACATGTTGGAAGTGTCCAACAGATAATCTCTTTTGCCTGTAACACTAGATCTTCTACCAGTAACCTGTCTACTAGTAACCATCCAAAATAGCTAGTTTTGACATCAATGACAAAACATCAATGCAACACATAATCAATTCATCCATAATGCCAACAATCTCCCCCTTTGGCATTAATGGCAACACTCGATGTGAAAAATATCTAAGTACCAATAGATGCCAAACAAGTCTCCCCTTGTGAAATACAACCAATCATTAGCTCTTCCCTTGTGAATCATATCTTTGTAAGGTTCTAAATGATTTCTCACATTACTATAACTCCCCCTAATGTATACAACTTTATTTTCACATCAATATCTCTCCCCCTTTGGGATCAATGCCAAAAACCTAAAAAATCTATCAAGGCAATGATATAAACCTCTGAATCTCAAAGGTGACTACTCCCCCTGAGTAGTAGCACCACTCATCAGTGCCAGAATGAATAATGTATTTGATAATACATGTCAAACTACTGACAAAATTCATCAATCAAGTCTCTTCCAAAGGGGCAGAAACCCCTAACGTGACTCTCAAATACTCAAATGATTCCTTAGACAATGATTTAGTGAATATGTCTACAATCTATTCTTTGGTGTTCATATAAACCAATTTGACTTCCTTTGCTTCAACTTTGTCCTTCATAAAGTTATACTTTATTGAAATATGCTTAGTCTTAGAGTGAAATACCAGATTCTTAGACATGTCAATAGTTGCAGAGTTATCACAATAGATAAGTACCAGTTCACTACAATTTACCCTGATATCCTTCAACATTTGCTTCATCCACAAAACTTGATTGCAATTAGTTGCTACTGCAACATACTCAGCTTCTGCAGTAGATAAAGAAATGCATGACTATTTTTTCCTTATCCATGAAACCAATTTCTTTCCAAGAAAGAAAACTCCACCAGAAGTGCTCTTCCTATCATCAGTATCACCTGCCCAATCTAAGTTAGTAAAAGCACATAAAGTGAAATCATCATCTCTGGAATACAATAAACCATATTTTGTTTTTCCTTGTAAATACCGAAATATTCTCTTTACTGTACATTCATGATTTTCTTTAGGATTACTTTGATATCTTGAAACAATACTTAGTGCATTCATAATATTAGGTCTAGTCTAAGTTAGATATAATAGACCACCAATCATAGATTTATACCTTGTCGGATTTACCGGTGTAGAAGTATCCTTGATAAATAATTTCTTAGTTGTAGCCATAGGAGTACTTACTAGTTTGAAATTCTCCATACCAAACTTTTTCAACAATTCCCTTAGATACTTAGTTTGATAGATAAAAATGCCTTTTTCAGTTTGAGTAATCTACAAACCTGAGAAAAATTTCATCTCACCAATCATGGACATTTCAAAGTCATTCTTCATGTTGTTATCAAATTCCATGCACAGTTTATGTTCTCCTCCAAAAATGATATCATCAACAAAAACTTCAATCACTAGAATATCATTATCAGTGATCTTATAATATAGATTACTATCAACACTACCTTTAGTAAAACCAATCTTCAAAAGATATTTATCCAACCTTGCATACCAAGCTCTAGGAGCCTGTTTCAAACCATATAAAGATTTCTTCAATCTGCAAACCATGTCTTTATCATCTGTCAATAAAAAATTCATTAGGTTTCTCAATGTAAACTTCTTCCTCAAGCTCACCATTTAAAAATGCACATTTGACGTCCATTTCATAAACCTTATAATTCTTATAAGCTGCATAGGCAAGGAATAGTCTAACGGTTTCAATTCTAGCTACAAGTACTGTAAAGCAGAAAATCGCGGTCGAACCCTAGTTGTTCTCCCCTCTTCCGACTCCGAGGAGAGAGAAGGGAGGTTCGCTAGGATTCGATGGGTTTTCACTTAAGGGGAAGACTTTACATTCAAAAGAGGGGTTGAAACTCATAAGATTCAATCCCACACAATGTAAGATTGGATGCTAAATGAATTTCAAGGGTTAGGAAAGCAAGGCTACCCTCTTTTGTAAAGAATGTTGTTAAGGAAATTAAGCCAAGAATACATAGAAAGTCATAAAGATTCACTTATAAACTGAGTTTAGGTTATAGGATGAAGCTGCGGACCTGGAATTAGCAGTAAAATGTCGATACGGCGCTGTCCTGCAAATTTGAGAAAAAGTTGTCGGGACGATGGCGCCCAGTGCCACAGTCCTCCGAAAAATCTGTCAAACGAAGGGGGATCGGTTCGTCTCTGCACAAGGATTCCAGATCTTCAATTTCAGCCGCGTACCTGCAACCTACACATAGAAAAGCGAAGACGATGGGGGCTTAGGGATTAGGGGTTTGCCTTTAGGTCAAACCCCGGTTTTGGAATTAACCAAGAAATGAGCAAGTGCTGTAAATGTAAATGACTGTAATGTAAAACAAGTACTAATACCTTGTTCTAAGGATGTTTGTATCCTTATGTGCGAAGGTTTAGATGTTGTATGTTGTATGTTGTAGTAGCATGTAGTAAGTGATCTCCTCTTCAATGGTTGAATCCTTGTCTTGAATGCAACACTTAGCCTTGAATGGAGACTTAGAAGGAATGCTTGAATGCTTGAATGCTTGAATGCTTGAATGTTTGAATCTTGCTTTCGCCTTTTTTCCATCTACCCAAATGAGAGAGGAAAATGTAGTTTATATACTTGTCAATTAGGGCTGATAGACTGATTTTCCCGACCTTAGGCCGACCAGGGAAGTATATTTCCAAATTGCAATAAAAAAGACCCGATATCACTTAGGAAACCGGGCCCAAAATAGGACCCAGGGACCAGGGCGCTGGGCGCCATGGTCCTGGAGGACCAGGGCACTGGGCACTCTGGTCCCACCTCCGGGACAGCGGGGTGCAAGGAGGTTCAGGCCAAGGTGCTTGAAAAATACAGTTTTTGGTGTCGTGAGCAAGTTTTGGGGTCTCCATTCAGGTTGCGTGTTGCGTCGCCATCGCGAAGACCAAAATGCAGTCGAAATTGCAAGTGTCGCAATTTTAGGACACTACATTTAGCCCCCACTTTAGCGGGAGTATGTATGCTCATACTTCCGGTAAAGTACAAGGAAACAACATTGAAAGACTTTCACCACGTCAAGGAGGCAAGACACACCAAGCCCCCAGTGGACTAAGGATCTTACGACTTCGATTGACAAAGTAAAAGGGAAGATCACGAGGAAGAACCATGACTGTCAGTAGTAAGGTTCCCTCACTATGAGTCATGTAAAATACCGAAAATTTTCAAGGCAAAGCTAAGTTCTCCAAGAAATTTTCAAGTATCGTGAAGGGATAGTCAGGGTGTATGCCCCCCTACGTTAAAGCGATCGCACGCGCCTCAACGGGGGTGATTGTTTTAACGTAGTGATACACATAAGAAATGAGAAAGGAAAGGAGCACGTTACCACAAGGATTTAGCCCCCAAGTGTGAGATAAACCCAAGGATAATAGACACAAAACACAAAACACGAGGTGACTTCGCTTTCCTCGGGGTCAGTATGCTGTATGATAAGTCATGTATATATCATATGTATGTATGCATAATTGTTCTTCATTCCCCAATCAAGGAAGGTCACCTAGAAGAAGGGAACACATGTGTCTTTTGAGTCAACATGAGAGAGACCAAAGAGATCTCAATGCTTTGCATCGTCCTCAAGTAGACAACACTAAGGACGACAAATAGAAGAATGAGAATAACATATAGAAGAAGTAACAAAAGAGAGGGGGAGAGAATCTGCTATGCTAATGTAACTAGTCTAGCACGACATCTACCTCCCGATCTTGCTGATCAATGTTTCGGGAAGGCAGGGAACACGCTAGAGGAGGAACATCCAACACAGCAGATGGAGCTATCACAAGGTCCAAACAAGGGCTATGTTCATGTTCCAAGCCACGTTGTTCTTGTCTAGGAGCTAGGATAAGTGCTTTAGAAAATTCATTAGATAGATGGTTATCAACATCAACAAGTTCATATTCACTATCAGAAGCAAGAGGAGTAACATTTTCATCATGCATAACATTTTCATCTATATCAGCATCAAGATTTATAAAAATAGGATCTTTAACTCGCACAGGATCAAGACCATCATGCATCTTATGTTTAGGAGATTTAGGCTCAATATCCGGCTGAGGAGAAAATGGAATAATGCTTGTTGAAGGTGTTTTTGGAGATTGTAAATTTTGAGAAGCGGCTGCTTGAGCCCTAAGACGACGTTTTCGTCGACGTTCACATGCAGAACGATTACGTCTAGTCTTAGTAGGAAGTGTAGAAGATAGAGGAGGAGGAATGTTCTCATCCTTATCACTTGGGTGTTTAGGTTGTGGTCTCTTAGGCTGGATAATAGGAGAAGAAGAAGGTCTCTTTTCTCTATAAAAGGCAGGAGGAGGAACTGCTCCATATAAAGGAGGAATTTTTGGTTTAGGGAGAAGACCAAGTCCATCATGACAAGGAGGTATAGATCTACTCTTAGAAGATTTATTAGGCATAGACATAGTCACATCCATGGGGACAGATTGGGAATCTTCTTGAGGAAAGACATTAGTTTTATCTTTCAAAGGAAGAATTTCCTTCTCAAGAATGATAGGAATGTCAAGTTTAGGTGTTCTAGGTTCACTTAGAGATAGAATCATATCTGTTTTCCACTTTTGATAAGATTTAAAAAGATGATCACTTCGCGGAGGAAGAGATTGGAATTGTTTAGGCCAAAAGTAATCAATAGGAACACTAGAGGTTCTTTCAGCTGGTTTAAAGAGACTATGATTGACAGTAACAACTTCACCATTATGGGGAAATTTCAAACACTTATGTATAGGAGAAGCAATAGCCTTCATGGAAGATAGCCAAGGATAGCCAAGCTTCACACGAAATTGTTCGGAAGAAGGAATAATAGCAAAGTTCACATCAAGAGATTTATTATGGACCTCAATAGGCAATGTAATAGAACCAATTGCAGGAGAAGAAAATGCATCAAATAGTTTCACAATCACATCTGTTTTGTCATAGATCACTTGATTCAATTGCAAAGTAAAAAGAAATTCTTCAGTAATAACATTAACCATGCACGAAGGATCAATAAGCACTCCACGGCAAGGTGTATTTTTGACTTTTGCAACTATGTATAAAGGACCATCAGGTGCTCTAATGGTTTCACTAGAATCAAATGTGATGGAAGCTTCTTTAGGGATTTCTTGCTGCTCTACAAAGTTAATCACATTCGGAGTCATAGACACAAGACCATCAGATGAGAAAGAGGAATCATTAGCCTCAATCGCATTAGAGGTATGAGAGGTATGAGAAGGTAATGGATCAGTGAAAATCTGAAGATTTTGGTTAGGAGGAGCTACAGATGTGTTGCCTTTATCATTCACTCCAGAAACAGAGATAGTATTATTATCAATCAAATCCTGAATTTTACCCTTTAAAAAAAAACATTTTTCAGTATCATGACCAGGCTGACGATGAAAATGACAAAAAGCTTTGTGATCAAAATAAGGTGAAGTAATCTTTGCAGGATCAATTTGTCGTACAGGAGGAAGAGTAAGCACATTTTGTCCCAATAACTTATTCATAATATCATGCAATGATTCATTCAAAGGAGTATACTTTCTTTCTTTCCTGAAAAATTTAGAAATAGGAGGCACACCTGATGCTGCATTCACATTGTTGTTGATGATGTTTTCATTGAATTTGATGGAATCTCTGTTCGGTTTAATCTTCCCAAATGGTTGTTGACTGCTATCACCCTTATCACTCGGAGCCATAGGATGTGATTGTTCCATTTGACTCACAGTCAGTTGATAATTGTGAAGAGTGGCGCACAACTGTTGGAAAGAAGTAAACTCAGAAAACAGAAGTTTGTCTCGAATATCTTTTTGTAAATTAGAAATAAAGATTCTTTGAATATCATTGTTAGGTACTGGAAAAGAAATTTGAGCATACAAATGCTTATATCTACCAATAAAATCAGTCACTTTTTCTTTAACACCTTGTTTACAATGCATTAAATCAATCAAAGTAACTTTAGGACTTATATTGTTTTGAAATTGTTGAATGAAAGCATTTGCAAGTTGTTTGAAAGAAGTAATAGAATAAGAAGGCAACGAGCAATACCATTGTAAGGCTTTGTCTCTTAATGTTCTAGTGAATAGTTTCGCAAGCAACCTTGAGTCATAAGCAAAATCAGTACAAATTGTTTGAAAAGTCTTAACATGTGTTAGAGGATCTCCTTTACCATTATAAAGCTCCAAATGCGGGATTTCAACATGTTTAGGAGGGATAGCTCGAACAATATCAAGAGAAAGTGGGCTCGCAACATCAAATGTAGGCACACTAAACTTAGATTGATTCATAGAGGCAATTTGTTGCTGTAAAGAAGAGACAATTTGTGCAAGATTATTAATGGTAGCTTCAGTCGAAGAGTTCATATTAGGTGTGTTAGATTGAGATGGAGGTGTGATGTTATTGAAAGAAGGTAAAGAGTAAGGTGGTGGGACCCTATGATAGTCAACCATAGGGGATGATTGGATAGGAGGAACACTACAAGGAGGAATGGAATGGTTAAATGAATTGCCCCCTTGCGTCATGTTCATTTGTGAAGATGTAATAGGAACATTCATTGAAGGAATGTATGAAGAAGTTGGATTGAATGAAGGAAGAGGATTAATTGAAGAAGGGGGAGGATTGCCCCCATGACTAGTGATCACAGGAGGAATGTCTTGTATAGAGGTAGCCATGATGTTTGATGTAAAGGTAGGTATACTAGCAATAGGAGTGGTCAAAGGAATAGAATGATAGACTTGTGTAGGAGGTTGTGTATAACCTAAAGATTCAGCACAACTCTTCATAGGCATCATATTCGAATCCACAATATGTGCGATACCACGTAAAACATCAATTCCATTCTTATCACTTTGAAGCATGCATTTTAGACCCTCAATTAAAGGAAGAGCTTGACTATCGGGATACTCATGAGACATCCATTGGTGAAAATCGTCAAATTGGTTATCCAATTTGGAAAGTTGTTCAACGGAAGCTTCATGGGGAGCTTCTTCATCATTAGGAGGATTAGAGGAATTACCCATATCCTCGTTAAAAAGGCTACTCAAATTAGGTTCCATCTCCTCGGTAGTTAAACCTCGGAAGGACTTAATTCTACGGCTTTGTCTAACGGGAATAGTGTAAGTAGGGCTTACTGTTGTAAAACTCATGCACTAGAGAGGGAGAAAAGATTTTGAATTTAGAGGTAGCAATTTTCAGTAAAATCAGCCAATCTTCTGGATTTAAGCTGTTAAATGCAATCACAACAGTCTCCCGAAATTTCAGAAAAAATGTCCGGGACCGTGGCGCTCGGAGTGCAACACGGTCCTTGCAACTTTTTTCGAAATTTGCAAGGATGAAAGGTATGATGATTTTAGAGCTAATCTGAAAAAATTGAGTGATTTTACGATCTGTAGATAGGCCAAATTAAAGTTGCAATCTCAAAATTGAACCCTATCAAGATTGTCGAAAAATGCAAAATTTTGAGTTTTGAAAAAGAGAGGGAAACTGAAATTTTGAATTTTATGATTTTAGAGGGAATGTCAAAAGCAATGCAAATTTTGAAAATTAAAAATTGACTCAATTTCACGCAAAATTCAATTTTGAAAGCGGAAATCAAAGTTGTTGTAATTAAGCACTTAATTTCAAAAGTCACAAATTGCAAGAATTTGAATAAAGCACTGAAATTTCGAATGAATGTAGACACACTTTTCAGATTTATGATAATAAAAACGCAATTTTGACACAAAATTTTAATTTCGACAATTTTTGAATGATTAGGAGCCTTAGACCAAGCAATCACAAGACCAACTTTGACTGTAATTTTGAAGGTGTTATAATTGACAAAATCAGCCAAAATTCTGGATTTTAGCAGGAAAATACAGCAATATCTCGCTCCCGAAATTTCGGAAAAAATGTCGGGGACGATGGCGCTCGGAGTGCAACACGGTCCTCGCAACTTTTTTCCAAATTTTCAGGGATGAAAGATATTGTGATTTTATTGCGGAATCCAAAGTTACAGCTGATTTGGAGATGTTTTGATCAGTGAAATTGTCGGACAAAGGTTGAATCAAGAGGGTTTCAAAAATTAGGGTTTTGACTTTTAACCACTTAATTTTCAAAATTAAAGTACAGACATGAATTGATAATTTGTAATAGAAAAGCAGATCTGAAGCAAGCATTAATAATTAAACATTTCGCAAGTTCAATGTTCAAAAAGAAAATTTAGGGTTTTTATGCAATTACCTCTAAAATTTTGCAAAAGATCAAACATGGAAATGTAATCAAGGAATCAATTTTCAGATCTAATCATGAATAATCAGAAAGGATGTTCACGTCGGGTTCACCAAAATGTAAAGCGGAAAATCGCGATCGAACCCTAGTTGTTCTCCCCTCTTCTAACTCCGAGGAGAGAGAAGGGAGGTTCGCTAGGATTCGATGGGTTTTCACTTAAGGGGAAGACTTTACATTCAAAAGAGGGGTTGAAACTCATAAGATTCAATCCCACACAATGTAAGATTGGATGCTAAATGAATTTCAAGGGTTAGGAAAGCAAGGCTACCCTCTTTTGTAAAGAATGTTGTTAAGGAAATTAAGCCAAGAATACATAGAAAGTCATAAAGATTTTCTTATAAACTGAGTTTAGGTTATAGGATGAAGCTGTAGACCTGGAATTAGCAGTAAAATGTTGATACGGCGCTATCCTGCAAATTTGAGCAAAAGTTGTCGGGACGATGGCGCCCGGCGCCACGGTCCTCCGAAAAATCCGTCAAACGAAGGGGGATCGGTTCGTCTCTGCACAGGGATTCCAGATCTTCAATTTCACCCGCGTACCTGCAACCTACACACAGAAAAGAGAAGACGATGGGGGGTTAGGGATTAGGGGTTTGCCTTTAGGTCAAACCCCGGTTTTGGAATTAACCAAGAAATGAGCAAGTGCTGTAAATGTAAATGACTGTAATGTAAAACAAGTACTAATACCTTGTTCTAAGGATGTTTGTATCCTTATGTGCGAAGGTTTAGATGTTGTATGTTGTATGTTGTAGTAGCATGTAGTAAGTGATCTCCTCTTCAATGGTTGAATCCTTGTCTTGAATGCAACACTTAGCCTTGAATGGAGACTTAGAAGGAATGCTTGAATGCTTGAATGCTTGAATGCTTGAATGTTTGAATCTTGCTTTCGCCTTTTTTCCATCTACCCAAATGAGAGAGGAAAATGTAGTTTATATACTTGTCAATTAGGGCTGATAGACTGATTTTCCTGACCTTAGGCCGACCAGGGAAGTATATTTCCAAATTGCAATCAAAAAGACCCGATATCACTTAGGAAACCGGGCCCAAAATAAGACCCAGGGACCAGGGCGCTGGGCGCCATGGTCCTGGAGGACCAGGGCGCTGGGCGCTCTGGTCCTGAGGGACCAGGGTGCTGGGTGCTCTGGTCCCACCTCCGGGACAGCGGGGTGCAAGGAGGTTCAGGCCAAGGTGCTTGAAAAATGCAGTTTTTGGTGTCGTGAGCAAGTTTTGGGGTCTCCATTCAGGTTGCGTGTTGCGTCGCCATCGTGAAGACCAAAATGCAGTCGAAATTGCAAGTGTCACAATTTTAGGACGCTACAAGTACAAATGTCTCACTATAATCAAATCCTTCCATTTGAGAATATCCTTTACAAACCAATCTAGCCTTGTTTCTTATAACTTGACCATTCTCATTCAGTTTATTTCTAAAAACACATTTAGTTACAATAACATTCTTATTTTTAGGTTGGGGAACTAAAGACAAAGTTTCATTCTTCTCTATCTGATCTAATTCATCTTCTATAGACTTTAGCAAATGTTTATCCTTACAAGCTTCAATAACAACTGTTGGTTCAACTTGAGAAATAAGACATACATCTTCATTTACCAGTTTTCTTCTTGTCATAACTCCCTTGTTTCTATCTCCAATAATTTGATCTTCAGAATGATTTAACCTTACATACCTTGGTGTCTTTTGAACTTCAGGTTCATTGCTCTGATCATCAGTCACAGTTGAATTTTCTGATTATGCCGGTGTAACTGTTTTAGCTTCATGTACTAATTGAGGTATTGTCAATTCAGTTATGATCATTTCCACCATTGATTCCCTGTCATATGATATAGAATGATTTATGTACTTTTGATCCACTTTCACATTAGCACTTTCCACAATTTTCTGCAATTTTTTGTTATAACATCTATATGCTTTTTTCTGAATTGAATAACCAAGAAATATCTGTTCATCACATCAAGGATCAAACTTTCCAATTAAATCATCTCTTTTGATATAGCATTTACTTCCAAAAATTCTGAAATACTTAATAGTAGGTGTATGTCCAAACCATAGTTCATAAGGGGTCTTACAAATTTCACCTTTGATGTGAACTCTATTGAATGTGTAGACTATTGTACTCACCACTTCTCTCCAATAGATATGAGGCAATTTGGCTTCCATTATCATAGATCTAGCTGCATCCAAAATGGTTCTATTCTTTATTTCAACTACATTTTTTTGAGGAGTCCTACGTGTAGATAATTGTCTCTTGATTCCATTTATCTCACAATAACTGTTAAATTCATGAGAAGTGAATTCACCGCCATGATCTGATCTTAGAAATTTAATTTTCAATCCAATTTTTGTTTCAACCTTCACTTTAAAAATCTTGAATTTCTCAAAAGCTTCAGACTTCTCCCTGAGAAAAGTCACCCACATCATTCTAGAATAGTCATCAATAATCATCATGAAATACCTATCACCTTGAAAGCTTCTAGACCTTATTGGACCACATAAGTTAGTGTGAATCAAATCAAGTACATCATTATATTTATCATGTATTCTCTTAAAAGAACTTCTAACTTGCTTACCCAATTGACATTCTTTACATATCAAATTATGAGGCTTCATAATCTTAGGTATATCTCTAACTGCCTTATTTGAACTGATCTTAACAATACAATCAAAATTAACATGACACAACCTCTTATGCCATAGCCAACTCTCATCAATATGAGAAATCAAACATGTCTTATTACCAGTGTTCAAGTGAAAGATGCTACTTCCAATTTGAATACCGGTTGCAATTTCCAAACCAATCTTGTTAATGATTTTGCATTTTCTATCTTTAAAATGAAGTTAGAAACCCTTATCAACTAGTTGACCAACACTCAAAATATTATGCTTCAAACCTTCTACATAATAGACATTATCAGTATTATGCTTGCCATCCAAGTAAATAATACCTCTATCTTTGATCATACATGCCTTGTCATCTCGAAATCTGACTTGACCACCATTGTAATCCTACAGGGACATAAATTTCCCTTTATCTCTAGTCATATGGTGTGAGCATCCACTATCAATTACCCATTCATCCTTATCTTCAACTTTTTCTTCCAGGGCCTTCTCTTCATTTTTTATAGCCGGTTTTGGTTCATCTTCCTTAAAAGCATATAACACCCATTATTTACCATTTCCATATCCACTAGCAGAGTCTTCTATCGGTTCATCTCCAGAGTCATCAGTTACTCCTTCCTCATCTGCTATGTAGCAATTTTTGTTTTTCTTGAATCTATATCTCTTTGAGTTAGGCATAAAAGATTTCTTAACTCTTTCCTCAAACCTCACATTCCTTTCAGGACATCTAGATGCAAAATAACCAATCTTATTACATGCAAAACATTTAAAAGGTGCTTTTCCTTCATACTTAATTCTAGTTGGACCTTTAGGTACTCTTCTAGAAAATGAGGTTTCAAGTTTCTCAAGCTCTTTATCTTCTTTCCTCATGTCTTCCAATTCCTTTACGTATAGGGCTCTCCAATCACTTTTTTGGGTAGATGTTGATGATGATGCATGAAAAGTAGGTTCAGACTTTACATCTCCAGAAGATCCAAATTCTTCAAGCTCAAAAGCGGATAATTTTCCAATCAGATTGTCTTTGTTAACTGAAGTGTTTTCCATTATTCTTAACTCATTAGTTGTAGTTTCCTTGATCTTGTAATCCAGTGGGAGGGCTCTCAAGACTTTGGAAACTATTTCATCTTCACTTAGAAATCCTGCACAACATTGAATTCCCATAACAATCTCATTTACTCTTTCCATAAACACAACAATTCTTTCATTATCTTCCATCTTCAAGTTTTCATACCTTACCCAGTAACCATCAAGTTTAGCAATTTTGATAGTAGGGTCACCTTCATGAAGATTTTGCAATTTCTCCTACATAACCTTAGCCAATGATTTATTAGTCAATCCCATGATCTGCTGATCAGTAAGTGCACACAAGAGGGCTTCTCTAGCTCTGCAATCATTTTCAATATTCTTATCCAAGTTTGAGGAGGAGGATTACTAGATGTCGGATCATAAGGTGTGTATCTTTTCTTAGTGATATCCCAAATATCCTTGCCAAGACATCTAAGATGGGTCTCCATTCGAATTTTCCATATCCCATAATTTGTTCCATGAAGCTTAGGTATTTCTCTTCTGAAAATAGTTGTCAGTGGATTAGTTATGTTAGTTGTCATAGGATCTACCTCAAGTGGTTAGGCTTCTACAAAAGATGACCAAAGATCCGATACCAATTGTTAGGATAACCAGTGAACAACTGAGAGGGGGTGGTGAATAAGTTTTTAACATATTATAACTTTTAATCCATAATACAACCTTAACCAAATCAAGTACCAATAAAGAACAGACAGATGCTGGAAGGAACAGATACCGATAAACAATAAAACTTAATAATAATCAGATAATCAATGCAAAGAAACCATACCACATAACACCATGATTTGTACATGGAAAACCCAAAATGGGAAAAACCATGGTGGGAAGCCTACTCACAGTTAGATGATACTTCTGCAGAAAGTATGTGTTACAAGGAGGGGCCTACACTTGTAGAAAGGCACACTACCTAGAGCGTACTTCTCATTAAAAAAGAGTCTCACTAACTATAGAGAGGCTACAACTTTCTCAAGATAAATGGACAACAATCCAATAGAGTGAACTGCTGGAAATAGCATCTACCATGCTAGATTACAGTCCCGGTTAAGCTCAATGTTGGAGGACTAAATCCTCTTTTGAATCCAATTCGATCACCAATGATCGACCAACTCCTCTGCCTGAGTGATATTACAATATTCACACATTACATTCCTTGACCATTAACTTTCCAATAACCATGATACATTACAAAGAGTTTCTACCTCTTATTTATACAAACCCTAAGGCCTAAACCGATTAGGTTGGCCACCTAAAGATATTACAATTATATCATTACATAATTCCATTTACAATGATATGACATGTTGGCTTAAGACCAAAACAATAATAATAAATCCATAAAACATCTCGAAGCATCTCGATAATGTGTAGAGTACACGTTACCACACCAAAGAAAATTCTTCAAGCAATTGAAGCATGATCAACAAACATCTTCATCATCCCGAAATCCTTGAAGAAGCTACACCAACACCAATTGTTCATCCTGTCACAATTCCTAAATGAAAGCTCTATCAGTAAAGCCTTAAACCAATGTCGGTAAGGGTTTACAAGAGTGTATGATAACATCCAATTAGAAATCCAATACCAACTAAGAAAAACATGCTCGTGGAGCATATAACACATGAAATCCAATATACTTCACTAATCCAAACATGTCGAAAGTGTCCAACAGATAATCTCTTCTGTCGGTAAGACTAGATCTTCTACAGGTAACCTGTTTGCTGATAACCATCCATAACAGATAGTGTTGACATCAATGACAAAAAATCAATGCAACACATAATCAATTCATCCATAATGCCAACAACAAGGAGTTGACTTTGTGGCTAAGAATGAGGATTAGCCACTAGCAACTCATTAGGAGAGGGATTAGAAGGATGATTAGGTGGGATTAGAGAAAATGGGATTTGTAGGAGGATTTGAATAGGAGAGAGAATGAGGGGAGGGGATTAAAAATTAGAAGAATAATGATAAGTGAGATTAGGGAGCTTCTAGAAGAAATTATTACGTTAATGATGGATTAGGAAAAAGGTAATTTGTAGGAATCACTTAGATTAATTGATTAATTGAATTTAATTAATTAAAAGGAGGAATTTGGAGAGAATTAATTATAGGGATTTTAGAATAATAAAGGTAGATTGATTTATTGAATAAATAAATAACTAGACTATAGTGACAATAGTAATTATATTTAATTAATATTGAGAAACTATAGGGGTTAACATAATTAATAAGTAAATTATGCGAGGAAATTAAATTAAATAATTTAAGTGTCTACATTTTGTCCCTCTTTTACATAGTGGAAAATTTGACGATGGGTAAAGGATAGAAGAAAAAATATTCCTCAGCGTAAAACACGGGTGGTGTATGCCCCCTCGAGATTTTTTTCATAATTTTGTAGAAATTGACGACGAACTCTTGAAAAGAAGAAGAAAGAAGAAGGGGTGACTAATGAATGAGCAAGAAAGATAGAGGGGATTGAGAAAATAGAAGAGGAAATATAAAGAGGGAGAACATGAAGGGAATGGTCCCACAAGGGGGTCCATATAAGCCACACAGGGTCCAATGAAGGGTCATTGTTACACATAAGCATTGGAGCAAACTAGAGCCTGAGAAGAAGAGATGGATCGCATTCCCACATGTAAGCACTACGCCAAGAGGATCTGATGGTACGAGAGACCCGAGGGATATGGACCACCGGTATGTACAACTATCCTCCTCTGTGATTTTATATATTTAGACTAGAATTAGGGCTTAGATTAGGGTAAAATGTCTATCAAGGTAGATGCGTTGATCATCATTTCAGCGCGTGCACCTCTAGGGTAGCACAAGCACTCGCGAGTCAAAGGGGAAATCACAAGGGTCTAGTGTGAGCACTCATGTTTGGCATGGGTGCTCATGCTTGGGGATAGTTAGGGTTAGGGTTAGGGTTGGGACTAGGTAGCGCGGCATGGGCGGTCATGCTAGGGAAAGTTAGGGTTAGGTTGGAGAGAGAAAAGGGGCATCACAGTGCGGGTGCTCATGCTAGGATAGAATAGGATTAGTTCAGGGAGAGAGAAAAAGGTAGCACAGCACATGCGCTTGTGCTAGTTTGGTCTAGGGTCCCATGTGGAGGTCTGTCAGTGCGTGCGCCTATAGAATGGCATGAGCGCCATGGGTTTGGCATGAGCGTTGAGTAAATCAGCGCATGCGCTAAGGGAGAAAGGGATGGAAAAATAGGTTTAGGATTTTGGCTTGGGGTAAGTCAGAGGTGGATTAGGGGATAAGATAGGGCTTAAGGATATGAAATGACTAATTGGATTGTTGCATGAAAGCGGATTTGGGACCATTGGCATCGAGGTAGCACTGGTTGACAACTATGAGACTATATAGACGGTTGCAGTCAGATGAGTTGGAGATCCTAGCTGTTGTGGGGTTGCATTTTGTCGATAGGTGGCCAAGGATTTGAGCCCACACTATGATGATGACAGCTTTAGTGGATAGATGGGATAGTAGGTATAATAAGTTCCACCTACCTATTGGCGAGGCGACAGTGACTCTACTAGATGTATGGAGGATCTTGAAGATCCCCATTCATAGTGTCATCCTAAAGTATCAATTAGATGTGGCATATTTTTACCTTTGAGAGGTTTATGAGTATGAGGCACTACCGATGTTGGACAGAAGAAGGATGCATTTGGGTAGAGTGATGGGTATCCGACACATTCCTCATCTAGTACTTGTGATTTGAAGATTTTTGAGTAGACAGGATTATAGCTGAACTTGGAGGACATGGGTTTCTGGCTGGATGGAGAAGGTGCATTTATTACATGATACATGATTGTGCGGAGAATTATTGGGGAGACATGATGTTCACTCAATTGTACCATGACATGTATCTTGTGGTGTACAGGGATTATGCCATCTTATCTGCAGGAGTTACACTTCTTCATATCTAGGCTTGGGAGCATATTGTAGTTACATGTCCATTAGGTGTATAGGGTAGGCAAGCTCGATGGCCATATATAGATAGGTATAGGGGCCTACTACATTATACATGAATAGGATTGATATGGTTTTGGTGTGGTATTTTTGATGAGATTTTTCAGTTCACATGGCGGCCATTTTTGGATAGTGAGATATGGAGGGTGGACTGGCAGCTGCACTGGGCCGAAGTGGAGATGTGGCTATTTGGTAGGTATGTATATATTATGGAGTATTATACCCCTTATAGAGTAGCAAGACAGTTCAGCCTGGTCTAGGACATAGTAGGATACATATCATTGTATTCTCGAATGACCTGAGAGGAGAGGTTTTGGAGCCCTATAGTGAGTCCATTGGAGGGAAGGACTAGTTTCCAGATGGCACCATATTTGGTTTGGGATGAGCGGCTCAGGGAAGGAGAGGATCCAGGGACCACTAGAGGACTTAGGAGCTGGTGGGAGGGGCATTTTCTAGTGTGCCTTACCATCCCTAGATTTTTGGAGGATGATGAGGTGTAACCAACAGTGGATGAGGTATCCGGTGGAGAGGATGATGTAATAGGTGAGAGGGTTCTGGTGGGAGTAGGGAGGGGTGCTAGGAGATAGTAGACGAGGGTTAGGGTGGTATGGAGGAGAGAGCCTGGGGTGGGGTAGGGATAGGCAGGAGCACCACTAGTAGGGGAGGACGCTGAGGGATGGGATGGTGGGGCAGAGGAGGTCGTACCTATGGATATTCCAGAGGCACAGGTATAGGGTGTAGGGTTAGAGGCTAGGGGAGGAATATCAGAGGATGATTTTTAGAGACTCTAGCAGTAGAGAGATGCCACCCAGGCTAGACTACACTCGCTCGAGGATGAGCTACAAATAGAGAGATCTAGGAGGCAGAGCCTAGAGGTAGAGGTGGAGTGTTTAAGGTAGGAGATATCAAGATTGACAGAGAGCCTCCATACAGCAAGGACGGAAGTAGATGCTCTGAGGAGTGAAAGGGAGGAGTCTCAGTGGATATTAGAGGAGTCACAATCAGGGACCACTATTGGTGCCTTATAGGATGTTCTCTACTAACAGGATGATGAGCTAGAGGAGTTGTGGGGTCAAGTACAGAGGGCAGAGGCTGATGCTATAGGCTTGCGGGGGGAGAGGGATCTGGCACGTCAGATGTTGGTCCCTGCAAGGTTTGGATAGTTGTATTATGATATGATGCAATAGAGAGAGAGGGCGAGAGGGCAGGTTGGGAGGTAGCCTACTATAGGGGTCTATACCTCAGAGTGGTAGCTGCAGAGTAGCAAGCAACCTTGTACATTGAGAGTATGTGATTTCACAAGACACACAGTGAGCGTCCCTCATAGAGCCAACAGATGAGTGGATCAGTGGGTTTTAGGCCACCTAGAGCAGAGGGAGTAGGAGGATTCGGAGGAGGATGTGTTGAGGAGGGGGCTGGGGAGATAGGTAGAGAGAGCTAGCTCCATTTTGGCTTATGTGTTCTATTTTGACCCTTCAGGGTGATCATTGTATTATGACATACATATTCATTTTTTTGAGCTTATATATATGTTTTTTGGAGGTAGTGATACATGTATCTTATTATGATGGACACTATTTATTATTTTATGATGTGGTGCATGCATGATGATTATGTATGTATTGTGCTGACCTATTTGTGATGCAATATGGATGCTTATATATCTATTCTTATGATGAATTACTGACATGTTCATGAATGCAAGATCAATGTATGTGCATGTGTGTATGATATGTTGTGGATGCAAGAATAGTGATTATGTGGGTGCACATGTTTCTGAGATGTTTTGATGTGTATATATGTCATATATGAGAATGTTTAATGTATAATGGATACGATGATGTGAGAAAATGAATATGCAATGTAATAATAGACGTGGATGCAGATAAATTAGTCTAAATGAGTAATAAATGCAATCTAATTGAGGAATGAATGATAATGTAATGCCACCTACACGGATAATGCAATGTAAATGATTAATGCTATGCAAAATAATGCAATCTAAATGAATGATGAAATGAATAAATAATGCGGTTTAAATGAAATATGGATGATGAATGCAATCTAAGTGAATGATTGTGATATAAATGGATAATGCCATCTAATATGAATAGATAATGTAACCTAAATAACATGTTCAAGATGGGTGTGCAATGCAATCTAAGTGGTTAACGCTTGTGAAAATGATTAATCGGTAAAGTGAATAATGTAATGTAAACGAGTAGATAATGCAATCTAAATGAATAATTAAATGAATGATGCCACCTAATTGGATAATGCAATGTAAATGAGTATTGGAATTTTTTTTTGTGAATATGCTTGTAATAATACAATGATCTTAGATTAAAAAAAATAGAAGAATAGGAGGGAAAAATTGAAGACTCCATGGGGTTATTAAATGGGGAGAATTAGGAATTTATGGAATGATGGGGAGATATGCACAAAAGATGTGGAGAGCCAACCTAGTTTAATATTGCCCTAGGTAACCTACACCACTGATTATATGAAACAAGATTCCATTATAAACCCAAGGCGTAGACTGACTCACAGTCAAATAGGAATTCCTTACACACAAATATGCAAGTGTTGAGGAACATTGATACAAAGTTGTGGGTACGTACAAGGAAAATATCAAACACACTGATACCTCTTGTACATGAGAAGGTATGTGTTGATAAATAATAATACCAGGTCACTGGTTCATACAAGAGAGATCCAAAATAAGCCATGCCATGAAAATATGCCCCGGTATGCACCTATTGTAAACATACCTAGATATGAAAGATCTAGGCAGTCGTAGGACAAAATATGCAAGTAAAAATGAAAATCCAAGAAATAAAACAAGTCACCCATACATGAACAACTGATGTCTCCTTCCAAGAGTAGGATTAGAATGAAGGATTAAACTGCTTGGCGAGGGAAGAATTCATCCCTAGGGAAAAGGATAGGGTGGGTGGATTTGGACTAGGAAATTAACCAGATGACCCTTAAGGCTAACTTGCAGACTCATGACTAACCTCAAGACTTGATAAAGCTCACATAGAGGCACAAGCTCAGGAAATGGGAGATAAAAATGCAGTTTGATGGGACAATCTTTATTCATGATTTAGATGAAGACTCATCATCACACATGTGGTTATTCTGGCAAGAGTGGAGGAACGTCGTGGAGCTCTAATTGGATAGTGAGGTTATGGAGTGCTGACCTGATAGATGATGGATCTAGATTATTTACGTCAATGCCTACATGCATATTTTCACCAAGGTACTTGCCCATAGCACCACAAAGTGGTTTTCACTAATGGACGAATTGATTTTTCTTTACTTTTTTTCCCTTTTTTTTTTTTTGTGTGTGTGTGTCACAAGGCGCCTGTTTACCAAGTTTTCACTAGAGTGACGATCTTTTTCTCATTTTTTTGTATTTTTCTTTATTTTTTTATTTTTTTAATTTTTTTGACAATTGATGACCTTCTGAGGACTAGGCATAGAGTATTTTTAGGTGCATGATATTCATTGGATCATCCAAAGGATCTCCTCCAAGAGTAGCCAATTGATATGCCCCTGATGGATACTTTGTTGTGATCACATATGGTCCAAGCCAATTAGGCTCAAAATTTCCTTTCTTCTCTCTTTCTTGAAGGTTTCTCTAATTTTCCATGAGGATGAGATCACCAATTTCAAATTCTTGGGTTCTTACCTTCTTATGGTAACTCAAGCGTAGGCGATTCTGATATATCTAGAGATGGTTTAAAGCCTTAAGGCACCTTTCATCTAGCATTTCTACCTCTTGTAGTCTAGAAACTATGTATTACTCATCTAGGAGGATGACCTCAAATCCAAAGACAAGGGAATATGGGGTGGTGCTTGTGAGTGCACGGATGGAGGTGCGGTAAGCCCATCGTGTAGGGTAGAGTTGGAGGTGGCAATCACGACTAACTTCATTAACTATCTTTTTGAGGATTTTGATTAGGATTTTGTTAGAAGCCTCAACTTGACCATTACCTTGTGGGTAATATGGAGTGGAGAAGCGGTGTTGGATATCAAATTTCTGATAGAGCTCTTTAACATCCTGATTTTTGAATGGTCTGCTATTATCTATAATGATAACTTTGGGGATTCCATATCAACAGATCAATTAGTTCAGAATGAATTTGGAGATCTTCTTATCAGTGGTGAAGGTAAGTGGGATGGCCTCCACCCACTTGGTGAAATATTCGGTGGTGGTGGTAATGAATTTATGACTGTTTGAGGATGTAGGGAGGATTTTCCCAATGAGATCGAGTCCCCACTGTGAGAAGGGCCAGGGTGTAATGAACGGTTGTAATTCTTGTGATGGCGCATGGATCTTGTCACCATGTTTTTGGCAAGGGATACATTTCTTCACATAATTATATGCATCTCCTTCCATTATAGGCCAGTAGTATCCTACGCACAAGATATTTTTAAACAAAGTGATCCCACTTGAGTGTGCCCCACAGATGCCTTCATGCACTTCACATAGTGCCCACTCAGCCTTCTTGTTTGTTTAAACACCTTAGGAGGGAACCATCAAAATTCCTTCTGAACAAGGTATCTCCAAGGATAGTGTAACGAGCACATCAGTGGATGAAGGTTTGTTGCTGGTTTTTGGTAAGGTGTGGGGAATGGTGTTTTCTCTTAAGTAAGTGAAGGTCTCTTGATACTATGGGGATTCGAGACCAATGAGTACGCACACCATTTCAGACTCTGGTAAATCATATGTCTGTATAAATAATTTCTCAACTAAGAACTCACACTTCTAGCTATGTGCTAACATCTGAAGGAGGGAGCCAATGGTGGCCATTGCATCTGCAACTCTGTTGTTTGTTTGTTTGTGGAATTTGATCAAACTTGATTGTTTTGAAATGCTGCTTAAGATCTTCAACCATAATATGATAGGGAAGAAGCTTGTCATTTTTTGATTGATATTCATCATTGACTTGTTTAATGACAAGTTGGGAATCAACATAAACATGTAATTCCAATATCTTCTATTGGAAATCCAAGCATAGTCCAATAATTAGTGCCTCATATTTTGTGATATTGTTGGTACATGCAAAGGATATCTTGTATGATTTTGGGATGCAATCTCCCTGAGGTGTGATCAATAATATTCCTGCCCCCAGTCCATTTTGGGTGCAAGAACCATCAAAGTGCAATTGCCATGTGGAGGATGTGGTGACAATCATTATGAATTCATCTGACAATCCTATAAGGATCGGATGGTCACTTGGAAGTGGAGCATCAACCAGTTGGTCTGTGATTACCTATCCCTTGATTGCTTTTATGTCCACATATTCCATGTCAAACTTTCTTAACAACATAGCGGTTCTGCCAGTGAGGGCAGCTTTTGACAAGAGATATTTGAGAGGGTCAATTTTAGCAATCAATTTTGCTTTGTTGTTGAGCATGTAGTGCCAATTTTTTTGTGTACTAAAGAAAATTTCTAAGCATGCTCTTTCAATTGGGTTATAATTGAGTTCATACCCTATGAGTGTTTGACTGATGTAGTATATAGAATTCTCCTATCCCTGATCATCTGTCTGTGCCAATAATGCTCCCAATTCCATTGTAGTAGCAGATATGTACAAAAGAGGAGAATTTCTAGGAGTAGGAGGCATAAGAACTGGAGGTGATGCTAGATATTCTTTGAGTTTTTCAAAAGCCTTTTGACACAGGCAGTCCCATTTGAATTTTGTCTCTACGCAATAGGTGTGCAAATGGATGGCACGTATCTGCAAGCTGAAAGACGAAGCACCTAATAGATTGGAGTTTCCCTTGGAGGCTACGTAGCTATCTATTGGTCTTTGGGGGAGGCATTTTCATGATATCTTTCACCTTTAAAGGATCAACCTCGATGCCTCTATGGGAAACAATGAAACCTAGTAGTTTTCCCAATGTGACACCAAAGATACACTTGTTAGGATTGAGGCATAGTTTATAATTTTCCAATCTTTCAAAGATCTGGCTTAAGATAGGAATGTGCTCATGTCTTGTCTTTGATTTTCCTAGAAGATCGTCTACATAGTCCTCAATGATTTTGTGCAAGAGGTCTGAAAAATTGTTGTCATTTCACGTTGATATGTAGCTTCGACATTTTTGAGACCAAAAGGCATGACTCGGTAATAGAAAGTCCCCCATGATGTTGTGAATACAGTTTTGTGTTGATCTTCCTCTATGATCTTGATCTCATTATATCCATAAAATATGTCCATAAGTGATAGCATCTCATGTCCAGCTATGAGATCTATAATTATGTCTATGTTGGGAATCGAGAAATTATCCTTAAGGAATGCCTTGTTTAGATCTCAAAAATTTGTACAGATGCAGATTCCTCCAATGGGTTTGCCGATAGGTACAATCTTGGATACCCATTCAGGGTAGTCTATTGGTTTGATGAATTCTACATCCAATATCTTTCGAAGTTCTGCTTTGACCAGGAGTGCAATATGTGGATGCATCTTATGTAACTTCTGCTTTACAAGTTTTGCATCTGGACGGACAACAAGATTGTGACCTACCAAGTTAGGATCTAGGCCTCGCATGTCAGCATATGACCAGACAAAATTTACTTTTGTTTCTATGAGGAAATTGATGAAGTCCTATCTCTCTTTCACTATGAGGGACTTGGCAATGAAAATTTTCTTTGGAGTGTCTTCGGTGCCCATATTGATATTATTTGTTTCCACTATTAGCAAGTTTGATCTGTCCTGTGGAAGAGGACCAATGGTAGGGAGGTCAAGTCCCTCATCCTCAAGTTCCTTTTCCAGGTTTTCACTTTCAGATACTCCCTTTATTCTTTATTTTTTCTTCATCCAAAGGTGCCTCGGAGAGGTTTTCACCTAGGGAATCATGGTTTTTCTTTTTATTATCTTTTTTGTGACTAAGAGAATTGATCTGACTACCAAAGTATCTTTTTTCATGTAGTTGAATCCCATGTACTTTGTTGCAGTCTTCCAAATTCTACATAGCTAGGAGAGTGTTATCATTGACGTAGATGTCTAAAGCATGTTTGTCTTGTTGGCCTCGGTCTATAAGTTTAGGATGGACAAGATGTACCTCATGCGGAATAGGAGGGGTTATGGGAGTGATAGTATTGATGTGGGTGTCAAAGAAGATGTCATCTTCATATTCAAAAGGCATTTCATGGAACTCCTCTTCATTGAAGCCTTCGACATCCAAAGAAGGACTTGAAGGGGCACCAGTGATAGTGATCTCAGCAATTGGAGTATACCCCAAGCCCCTGTTATACTTGTATGAGATATGGTTTATCGGTGTTTTTATTCCTTTCTCCTCTAGTCCCAAGTCATGTCCTTTGTAACCCATCTTTTCTACTATAGCTGATGCTTTTGGATACATTTTCTTAGGTATTATTGTTGGGATTTTTGTTGGGTCTTCATCTTCTTCCCAGTAAAACCATGAAGACACATCCAACTCAAGGGTCTCCTCATCAAGTGGAAGCCATTTCTAAAAGGTGGTATCTTTTCTTTGTATAGCATGTTTTTTATCTTTTTTATTTGTTTTGGTTTGTCTAATGACTTGGGAGACACGAGGAGATTGCCTATTAATAAGGCATCCTTGAGTTTGTATTCTCCACAACCATTACCCAAGATCTTGATTTTGGGTTGTGCTTGGGATGAGGTGGAGGCGGCATTTTATGTATCAGATGGAGGAGTTGGAGAGGGTTTATTTAATGGGAAATGATATGGATGCTTCCCCTCTAAGAGTTTGCAATATTGAAAGGGTTGTGGATCACCTTTGATACTGATCTCTCTTCCATTGAAGGGGAATTTGATGCATTGATGATAAGTGGAAGGGATGAACTGGAGGGAATGAAACCATGATCATCCAAGGAAGATTTTATAAGGGAGATAAAGATCCAAGACTTGGCAAGGGGTCTAAATTGTAATAGGGCCCACTTGAAGAGGAAAGGTGATCATGTCTTTAGAAACTCTTTCTGCATCATCATATGCTTTTATTTTGATTGCAGGATCCTTTAGGGTTAAACCTCTTTTGGATTTTAGGTTTAAAATGGCCATACATTCTTTCACACTTCAATTTAGGGCTTAAAATAAATCTAGATAAAATTGACATGCATGCTTTCACACTTCAGTTTTGTGTTCTAACATTGACATGCACATGCATATCTCACACCTAAGTGTGTGTTTCTAAAATGAACGTGAATCAGGCTTATCAATAGAATAAATCACACTATTTTTGTAAGGGAAAGATCCTTTTTATTATGTTTGGGGTGGACCTAGTGTTGCATTAACTACCTTCCACCTACCTTCGGGGTCTTGTGAGAAAGGGAGAAGGTGTTGGTATTTTGGTTATGTTGATATGGTTTTGTCATTGATGTCAACACCTATCTAACACTTATCAACTCTGGCATTTGGATATTTGGCAATGTTCACTGGCAAGCAAGTGAATTTATGCACAGTCACCGGTATCTAGTACACTGTCAAGATATATTGTTCACCTACACTTAGAATGACATGGAAAAAACATGGTTATGTTGAAGACATTGTTTGGACACTTTGTCTTGGAGATTTGTTCATTGGTATATTCATGTTTGCATATTTGTTGTTACTGGCAAATAAGTCCAGGTTATGCACTGACAGGCTTATCTTTTCCAGATCAACACGACACGCTTTGGTGATGATTTATTATTGTTGTAAATGCATTAAGCCGACATATTAAATCGGATATTGCATCAGTCATTGATTTACTTATAAATTGTTTTTATTGTAATATCTTTTAGAGCTGACCTACTAAAATTGATCTTAGGTTATGGTATAAATGTAAAATCTTATTTGTAAGATCATGATGAGAATGTGAATGTAAAAGGAAGGAATAATTTGATATATGCGAGAATGCGCAGAGCTATACACGTAGACATCATTGGAAGGTTGAAGGAAGGTTTTTGTGAGGGTATATCAGAACTACACGGGTACTGAATCCAACATAGAAAGATACTATTTTGAGCAGTACATCTTTATTGGATTTAACCATCCAATTGTAGTTAGTGTGACTCCCATTTTGTGTTTGAGCAGTGAGCTCTAGGCGCTTGGCCTTTCTACATGTGCAGACCCCATTTGTATATGCATACTATCTACAGTAGTATCATCTAATTGTGGGTAAGGTTTCCCACCATGGTTTTTCCCCTTACAGGGTTTCCACATACAAATATTGGTGTTATGTGTTGTGGATGTTATTGTCTTTTTGTTTCATGCATTAATCTTTACTGGTACTACAATTAACTGATAAATTGTCTACCGGCATAAAGTTTGGTTAAGTTGTTTTTTGGTTTGAACTTATTAGACAACTGATTCACCCCCCCTCTCTTAGTTGTCTCCGAGACCTAACAGAAGGTGATAACAACACCCGATTTTTTATTTTAGTAGTGAGGGGTATCTTTGAATAGGGATTTCATCACCCCATAAAGGTACTTTGAATTGGGATATGTTGGGGATATCACCTCTCCCAACATACTCTCGAGTGGGTTTTTTGAGTCACTATATAAATATATTGGTCAAGAAGCTAGAGTGTTGAATGAATTCGATGTATGTGGGAGCCTTCCTTGCATCACTAAGCTTAAATAAAGTCTTAAGTGGCTTTCCCTAAGAATCTGTCATTGGATTGACACCCCTCAAAATTTATAATAAGAACCAACTTAGTAGCCCAAACTCTACATTCAGTGATTCCGAGAGTGCAGATCATACCCCATAGATATCCCTCATGTACCTTGCATTATAAGATAAAAATCCCTCAGTGATAAGATCTTCATATATTTGGGGTAAGAGAGACTAACATGCCCGAGATGTTTGTGTCATGGAGTGGAGCCAGTGCTGCCAAACTTTCTATATGTTCATCTTGTTTCGATATTTTGTTGCGGGGGCCTCATTGAATAGTGTCCACTTTCCAGCCTAAGATTGTATTTTGTGCTTTTATATGTATCGATGTACTAGACCAGTTTGAGTCAGTATTTGGGCTATTTCAGGCCCTATTTGGAAAATAACAAACTTGTCCTATAGACAGAATTAACGGAAACAAAGTTTATCTTGAAACATTAGACAGTCTTACAAACTCAAAATTTCTACATTGTTGTGACCATAGATAGTCCTTGCATAGTCTTCATTTATGTCCTTATTATCATCCTCATATATGTCCTTAGAAGGTGCATAAGTCCTTGCATAGTCCTCATTTACATTGTTATTATCATCCTCATATGAGTCCTTAGAATTTTTATAAGTCCTTGCATCATCCTCATTATCATCCTTATTATCATCCTCATTTACGTTATTATTATCATCCTCATTTACATCCTTATTATCATCCTCATATACGTTTGTCTTAGTCCATCATCATTTGCATAGTCATCCTATAAAATTATACTTCCAAATCACAATCAAAGGATCAATCAAACTCAACCTCAACTCAAACAAGTTTGTCAAGTTCAACAAATCAAGCATTGTCACATTCAGAGAAATGGAGAAACATCTTACATGTTGTGATCCTAGGTCCAAACCAATCAAGGAAACATCATGGATTGGCATTATACATTTCTTAGGGAAGGTGGATAGTTCATCCCTTCCATTCCTATTCCATCACCATCCATAGAAACCTTAGCTCAACAAATCAAGACTTTGCAACAACAAATCATAGACATGACTAGTCCTAACAACCATAGGGGTTGGTTAGAAAAAATGATGAGAGAAGTGATGACCATGAGGGAATCATTATCAGGCCAACCTTCTTCTTCTTATGAGACCATTTAACATGCCAACCTTCATTCTTCAACAAAATCATGCCTACCTCAATTGAACCAACATTAGAGTCATGTAAACCTTATTTTTCTTTCAACCCACTATATCAATCATACCAATAATATCAACTCAACAATCAAACCCCTTTCAACCAAAATCAAACCCCATTCAACCAAAGTCCAAAAAAAAATTAATATCAACCCAACAATCAAACCCCATTCAACCAAAGTCCAAAAAAAAATTCACATCAACCCAACATTCAAAGTACCTCTCTCAACCAAAATCAAACCCCTTTCAACCAAAATCAAAGCCCATTCAACCAAAGTCCAAAACAAAATTCACAACAACCCAACATTCAACGTACCTCTTTCAACCAAAATTAAACCCCTTTCAACCAAAATCAAACCCCATTCAACCAAATTCCAAATCAAAATTCACACCAACCCAACATTCAAGCCTCTTTCAACCAAAATCAAACCCCTTTTAACCAAGGTCCAAATAAAAATTCACATCAACCCAACATTCAAACCACTTTCAATCAAAATCAAACCCCTTTCAACCAAATTCCAAATCAAAATTCATTTAGCCAAAATCAAACCTCTTTCACCCAAAATCATACTCCTTTCAAACAAAATCAAATCCCTTTCAACCAAAGCCCAAATCAACCATATCTATCCACCATTTCATCATCCCTTGAAGTCACACAAGACCAATCCATGCCATATCTATCTAACAACACAACTATTGGCAAATGCACACTCCAATGAGAAATTGTAGGTGATTTAAGGTATTGTCATTGATGGCAACCTTACAATCATATGATACATGCAGGCACCAACACCAGTAGACTCTACACCGGCAGACTCTACACCGGCATATAGTTCACCAGCACCAAAAAGATTACCGACACCATGGCCGACAAGAATTTTGTTTAATTGTATTTTGTATTTAATTGTAAAATCCTTTTGTAAGCCAACATGGTGGATTGTAATAAGACTCATATAAGTATGAGATCTTGTAGATCATTTAAGAAGTATGGATATGGTTAGATTATTGCAGACCCAATGTGTGAATTGTAAGGCAGATTTTGGATAAGGGTTTATGATTATTGCAGATCTTAAATCGGTAGTGAACCTGGCATAGCAGATGCTGATCTGAAGTAGTACATGACATTGGATTTGTATAATCCATTTTTGTAAGTCAGTGAGACTTCCTTTGTAACTAAGTAGTGAGCTCTAGGCACTTGGCCTTCCTGCATGTGCAGGCCTCCATTGTAACCGTAATATTGTCTTATTGACTAGTAAGTGAATATTGTGGGTCACAAATCCCAACGAGGTTTTTCCCACTCTGGGTTTACTCATTAAAAATATTGTGTTATGGTGTGTCTTTCATGTTGTGGTTGTTATTCTTATTTACTGCACTAATTTTTGTTTACCGGTACACAGTTTTGAATTGCTCTTCATATAATAAGTTAAGAAAAATCTTTAACCGGTCAGATACTGATTCACCCCCCCTCTCAATATATTTGGGAATCCTAACAATTGGTATCAGATCCTGGTCCTCTATTTTCAAAATCCTAACAACTTGAGGAAGATTCTAACACCGATAGAGATGGAAAACTTGAGAAAACAATTGGAAACAACTCTTTCAGACTATGATGCAGAAAAAGTGAAGAATATCAAACTTCAAGATGATCTGAAGGTTGCACAGGATATCATTCAAGGACTTCAAGATAATCTCACTATTGCAAGAAACAAAAGAAGAGAACTTTGTGAAAATATGCAGAATAATGATGATGAAAAGGAAACTCTTAATGATCTGGTGAACAAACTGAGACAAGAAAATAGTACAATGAAGAATGAGATGCAGGATATGACTATGAGATTTTGCAAAGAGACTGAAAATCGAAAGAAGAATGAAGATGACTTGAATAGAAGAATCAATGATGCTGCAAATGAAAATCTAAGACTCAGTCATGAGAATGATATGCTAAAGACAGATCTAATTCACTTAGAACATGATAAAACTAAACTCATGAGATAGAAATATTTCTTGGAAAATGAATTGGCTACTACAAATCAACACAAGGAGAAATTTAAGAAAGGTTTAGAAGAACTTGATGACATGCTGAAGAATCGGAAACCTAATGGTGATACCAATGGCCTTGGCTTAGAAGTTGGTGAAAGCTCCGGTACTGCAAACAATCATGATCACAGCAAATTGGTAAGACAACCTAATGCTTATAAATTTAATGGGAAATGCTTTAACTATAACAAGTACAGTCATAGGAAAAATTAGTGTAGATCTATAAATTATCAGAACACTAATACACTCACCGGTCAATGTTCTAAATGCAACAAAGTTGGTCATAATTCAGAAAATTGCAGAATGAACGTAAGATGTTATGTTTGTGGAAGATTTGGACATCTATCTAATCAATGCAGAACACATACTGGCATAGGATATGGGAAAGCTATTCAGAAAAACAATGTGACTTGTTATGCTTGTAACAAGACTGGACATATTGCAAAATTTTGTAGAAGTAAGGCACCATCGACAAACAACAAAGGACCCAACTTGAAAGGTAAAGAAAAGGTTGAAGAGGTAAAGAAAGAATTCTCAAAGCAATGGATTAGAAAGTCAGATCAGAATGTTGATGGGAGCACTCCTCCACCGACAAAACAGAGTATCACTCCACCGGTAGGAGATTCTTCATCTAACTAAAGTAATATCCCTTGGGGGTATGGCAACAAATTGAAAACATGCTAATTTACCCTCGGTTGATGGTGAGAAGTTGAATTACTTCTTTACTGGCAGATGAGTTAAGTTTTGACTTAATCGGCAGACATTAAATATGGTAGTTGAAGAAAATAACATTTTAAAGCAAGTGTTTTGGTTCTTTTTTCATTTACCGAGCATTCAAATCTCCAGAGAGTGCAAAAATCCCGAGTGAAGGCATCCTTAGCTAAAAGTAAAGCAGTTCATTCAAGCACTCATCCTAAAGGTAGATTAAGGTATTTATATCTATGGCTTCTTCATATGCACCTTAATTCATTGCAAACCCTACTGTGATTGAGGTTATTAAGTGCCCTAGGCCCGTGTTCAAACTTATTCCCAAAATTGCAAAGAAAGATGATACCCTAGGAGCATTTTCAAAAATACCTAAGGGAGTAGTCTATGCAGAGGATCCTAGAATATATATACATTGTCATATTGAGGAACTAGGAGATAATGAAATCAAGAACATGTATAGGACCGTAATTTGTGATGTAAATGGTAATATCAAAATGGAACACAAGGTAGTGGAAACCCTAGGTTTTGTGGACATTCTTAGCATCCCTGACTTTCCTAAAGATGTGATAAGGATAGTCCTGAGCAGAGTTCATGGAAAATTATTTTGGTTAGATTCCATCCATAAGATCACTAAAGAAGCAGTTAGGGTAGTGACATGCTTACCTTCCACCGGTAGCAGGCTTGATAGAACTAAGAAAGTTTCAAATGACATTGTGATGACCTTAACCGGCACAACATTTTACAAAAGATCCCTAAGAGTCAATGATGTGAAGGACATAAATGTTAGATTTGTCAGTATAATTCTTGGTTACAAGGCTACACATGCAAATAGATTAAACTCAGTATCCATCTTATGTATTAAAAGTGCATATGACATGGTGAATGACAATGCAAGAATTGATGTATGTGAATGGCTTAAAGATGAATTGATAGACAACCTGAAGAAAATCAAAGGTGATAAGAAGAGAACTTTCAGATTTGGAAATTTGCTTGTATGCTTAATGCTATACATCACCAAGTAAGTACTCGGTATTGGTAGGAAAGACTTTGTCTTTGATATACCAGTAGGAAAGTAACTGTCAGACATACTAAACAACATGGGAGATGACAGAGAGAAAAATATAAATGAATATATTCAAACCTTGAAAGCTAGAATGAAGACAAGAATAAGGCTATCTCAAGAAATTGTTGACAAGTATCAAAAGGAGATATGCTTTGTGATAAAGAAAGATGAAATATGGATGGAGGCGGTTGTCCCTAGAACTATTTGGGTTACCGAGATGGGATATGAGACAGATGATAATATAATTGAAACTTATGCAAAAGCCCTCTTAGAAACACATAAGGAACCAACTGAAAAGGTGTTTGGCAATGCTGAAACAATTGAGAGCGGCATTCAACCCTAGAAAAGAGTTAAGAAAACTGAATAGATAGTGAGGAAGGGAACAATACAAGAGAGAGCAATAAAAGAAGATGTATTAAAGAAAACTAGTATTAAGGAAAGTGAACTGGAAGGAATTCAAACGGAAGCACTTCTTTCATCAGTTGCAACTTCCTCTGACAGTGAGATACTGACTGTACTCAAAAGGGTAGAAAGGAAAATAAATCCCTAACCGACACCCAGAAAGACAAGACAAAAACAATGTGCCATAAGGCCCCTAGCTAAAAAGATGACACCTAGAAAGAAAAAGCAAAAATAGGTTATTCCTCCTCTTGACAACCTATTGAATGAAATAATAGATGATGGAAACTTATCAAATGTAAGTAAATTGTATGATAATTTTACTAATGAGGAGAAAGAAAGCATACAAAATGGTATCATCTTACACCTAGATATTTATAAGAAAGTTTTGATAGAGGTTGTAGATGATTTGCCTAGTGATCTATATAGGCGGCTTAATGCTAAAAGATTAGCCATTATGGAACTAGACAAGAAAATCAAGATTGAGAAATTACTAGTTGTTCATCCAATGAAATCAGTTGAGGAAATTGATGAACTTGTCAGTGAAGAAAATAGGACAGTCTTTTCTAGTGGTCATCGACATATAATTCTAATGGCCGGCAGAGTGAATGAAATCTCTAAAGAAATAGCTAATAAATGGGACATCTTCTTTATGGAGAAAGAAAAACAAGAAGAACGAAAAAGACCAAAACCCTTTAAGGTATACCAAAAGGATAAGGACAAAGGAAAAGGGAAAGTAGGTGGACCACCGAATATTAAAGTGATAGACACTTTGCCACCACCTTCAGTTACTCCACTGGTACTAACTGATAATTCACCAGCTACTAAGAATGTGGAGACTCCACATGAGGATACAAATCCGAAGTCTGAAATTTTGTATACCATGAACATAGACACTCAGGAGGTCAATATTGTGGTTGATAAAGATACCACTGAAGATAAGATGAAAGAAGTGGCTACTGAGCCACCAGCTGCAAATATTAAGATTGGGGTTAGTGATACTATCAATGCAAGCACTGAACAACCAACATAGATAGAGAAACCAACAGTGGATACCACTAATAAACCAACAGAAAAACTGACAGAAGATACCAGTGGTGAACCTTCTTATAGACTGTAATCTCCCTTGTAACCTTCTTAACTACTCAAGTGTTGATGGAGGCTACATATCCATGATTTCTTTGACCTTTGATAGATCTACCTCCATTCCTCTGTTAGAAATAATAAATCCTAAAATTTTTCCTATTGTTACATTAAAAACACACTTTTTTGGGTTTAACCTGACATTGTATTTCTCTAATCAATCAGATATATTTGCAAGGACTTCAAGGTGACCTTCTCTTGTCTGTGATTTAGCCAGTAGATCATCCACATAGTCTTCCATGATATTGTGGATCATGTCATGAAATAATGTTGTCATAGCCCTTTGATATGTTGCTCCTACATTCTTAAGACCAAATGGCATGATGTTCTAGTATTATGTTCCCCATGGACAAGTAAATGTCATCTTGTGTTGATCTTCTAGTGCAATCCTGATCTGGTTATATCCTAAGAAACCATCCATTAATGAGACAATTTCATTCCCAGTAGTTAAGTCAACTATCATGTTTATGTTAGGTATTGGGAAGTCATCCTTAGGACATGCTTTGTTTAGATCTCGAAAGTTGATACAGATTCTTATGCCCCTAATGGGCTTAGTCACAGGTACTAGATTGGATATCCACTCTCCATAGTCAATAGGTCTAATGAAACCAACATCCAAAAGATTTTGGAGTTCTATTTTGAACAGTAATGCATTCTGTGGATGCATCTTTCTTAGATTTTGTTTGTATCATTTTAGTCCTGGTAGCAATGGTAAATGATGTAACACCAATTCTAGATCTAGGCCTGGCATATCTGTGTAGGACCAAGCAAAATTGATTAAACATTGTTTAAAAAACTATATGAACTTGTCCTTTTCATCCTGGTTTAATGATTTTGCCAAGTGGATGTTATGTACAACTTCTCCTTCTACTATATTGACTTCTTCAGTCTCTTCCATAAGTAATGCTAACTTCTCTTTTTCAATAGGGAAGTTGTCTAACTCGCTCTTTCCATTACGATCACTTTCATTCGTATCTTCTATCACAGAGGCACTTTCCTCTCCAAATTATGTTGTTCTATCCAAGTCTATAGAAAATCCTGGCTTATGATCACCTTGTCGAAACCCTTCTCTAACACCAAGGAATTATGCAATATCTTCATCATTGTCAAACCAATCTAGAGTTGGTTTTCCTTCTCATCCCCAAATGATCAAATGTGAGTGTATAAGGGGTAATTCATTTCTTCCTTCTATTGTAAAATATTATGATAACATGCATACCTATTTATTTGGGTGACTTGATATATTTTCATCATCAATAGGCAATTTGTGGTCCTATGTCGTGTGTATTGCTTGTGGGCTGACATCATGATTAGATAGGAATTCATAGTCATGATAATCTATCACACTTTCTATGTATGTTTCACTTTCTGAGGTTGTATCATTTATCTCTTCTTGTTATTGTTGTTAGATAGTTCAAATAACTGGAAGACAACTAAGAGGGGGGGGGTGAATTAGTTGTCACAGATTACCACAACTATTAGCAATTTAAACTTTAATACTTAAACACAAAAAATTAATACCGAAATAGCAGTTAAACTAATTAATCATAAACAATAATCACAGAATAAATACCATCCACATGACACCAAGATTTGTAAGTGGAAAAGCCGGTAAAGGGAAAAACCATGGTGGGAAGCCTACCCACAGTTAGATAATACTTCTGTAGTAAGTATGTGAATTACAATTGAGGGGCATGCACTCACAAGAAGGCCAACAACCTAGAGCAAAATTCTCATCACAAAAGGAGCCGCACTGTCTACATAGAAATCCATACTACAATCTAGAGAAGTGTTGAGCTGCAAAAGATAACATCTCCTATGCCTGAGTACAGTTCCAGTTGGGCTCAATACCGAAGGACTAAATCCTCTTACATAAACCCAATTTGATCTCCAATGATTGACCAACTCCTCTGCCTGGATGATATTACATTATTCACACATTACATTCCTTTTACCATGACCTCTAACATAACCATGATGATCTACAATGAGATCTTACATCTATATATACAAACCATCGACCATAAACAATCAAGTAGGCCACCAGATAATAAATCAATTACATAATTACAAACCATGTCCATCTTAGACCAAAAAAATAATATCCAATGTTAGGATTAATGATAGACCCAAAGACACTGAGAGGGGTAGGTGAATTAGTGCCTAACCGGTTAGTAGAATATTTAAACTTATTAAGAACTTTGCATCCCAAAACACTATACTGGTAAATAAGAATAATAGAGATAGCATAGAGAACACACCATAACACAAGATATTTAACAAGGAAACCTAGTGTGGGAAAAACCTCGGTGCGATTTGTGACCCACAATATTCACTCACTGGCCAATGAATAAATATTACTTACAATGAGCCAACTGCATAGAGCTCACTGCTCAATAAGAGTCACACTAACTACAAAAGTGGATTATAAATCCAATACAATGTACTGCTTCAAATCAGCATCAACTATGACAGGTTTAGTATCGGTTTAAGCTTAGTCTATAACCAAAACCTTATACAAAATTTGCCTTATGAATTTGCATATAACATCCTTCCTTTTCCTTATTATTTGTATATTCTCTCATTACATAATGACTTACAAGATCTCATACATATATGAGTCTTTTACAATGTACCATGTTAGCTTTACAAAATATAATTACATTAAAATACAATAAACAAAAGTTTATTCCCTATCGGCTAGAGTGTTGGTATTCATTGTCATTGCTTCCAGTGAACTGCCTACTAGTGTATGTAGAAGTCTATTATTGGTGTCGGTAACTGTTGGTGTCTTACCAGATGAATGCCAGTTTGTTTCCAGATGGTTTACATCAATGACAACATCAACTATTCTCATAAGAGTGTAGAATTCCAACATCCAACACATAAGACATCCTAGAAATACATTGATAGGTCCAATCCATATGTTGCATTAAAGTCGGTCCATAACCTAGATCAACCGGGACCCAGTATAGGTCTACACATTACAACAATGATCTCCATCCACCAATTCTCAAACATGATCACCAACAACATCCTAAAACTCCACTAGAAGATGCACCAAAACCACTTAATAAATTCATCAAAGATCTTCATCAAAAGCTTTGTCGGTGAAACCCTCGTAGGAACTAGAAGCCAAGCTTCCAAGCAAATAGGATAGCATCCGATCACCAGACCAAAATGAACTGACCAAATATAAGCAGGAGTATCATGATCAAGACAATTCCATCACTAAACTATACTAGAGCCTACCAGATCATGGTGGATCCAAATCAACCAGAAGCCACTCAACCTACCAGGACAAAAAGGGTGCTCGTAAAGCATCCAAATAGCTAGTGTTGGCATCAATGACAAAACATCAATGCAACACATAATCAATTCCACCAAATGACCAACAATCTCCCCTTTTGGCATTGATGGCAACACTAGATGTGAAAAACATCTAAGTACCAAGAAATGCCAAACAAGTCTCCCCCAATGGAAGACAACCAACAATCTCCCACATACAGTTCTAAATGTCAATATCTCTCCCTTTACTTTTTTATTCATATTTTGCCCCCTATGGCCTTTTCTTCCTTTGTCTTTTTCACATCAATATCTCTCCCCCTTTGACATCAATGCCAAAAATTTGACAAAAATATCAAATTAAGAACATGAACCACTGAATCACAAAGCTGACTACTCTCCCTAAGTAGTAATATCCCACATCAGTGTCAGAGTGAATAGTATCTTTGATAATGCATGTCAGACTGATGCCAAATCTCATCAATAAAGTCTCTATCAGAGGGGCAAAAACTCCCAATCTATCTCTCAGGTACTCAAATGATTCCTTGGAAAAGGTTTAGTGAAAATATGTACAATCTTCTCTTTAGTGTTCACATAAACCAGTCTAACTTCATTTGCTTCCACCTTTTCCTTCAAAAAGTTATACTTCGTAGATTAGTGCTTTATTTTAGAATGAAATACCAGATTATTTCATATATCAATAGAAGCAGAGTTATCACAGTGAATAACTACCAGTGCATCATAATCCACCTTTAGATCTTTCAACATTTTTTTCATCCATAAAACTTGTGTACAGTTAGTAGCAGCAGCAACATACTCAGCTTCATCCACAGATAAAGAAGTACATGGCTATTTCTTGTTGATCCATGAAACCAACTTCTTTCCAAGAAAGAAAGGTCCACTGAAAGTGCTTTTCTAGTCATCAACATCTCCAGCCCAATCAACATCTATATATACACATAAATTAAAGTTATCATCCTTAGGGTACCACAAGACATATTTTGATGTGCCTTGCAAGTATCTAAAAATCCTTTTCACTGCAATCTCATGATTTTCTCTAGCATCACTCTAAAATCTTGAAACAATACAAATAACAATCATAATGTCAGGCCTAGTTTGAGTCAAATAAAGAAAACCTCCAACCATGGATTTTTATCTTGTAGGATTTACCTGTGCATAAACATCTTTTCTTGTCAATTTCTCACTTGTAACCATAGGAGTACTTATCGGTTTAGAATATCCCATACCAAATTGCTTCAATAATTCCTTAGCATATTTAGTTTGACAGATGAAAATACCTTTGTTAGTCTGAGTAATTTGCAAGCATAAGAAAAATTTCATTTCACCAATCATAGACATTTCAAATTATTTCTCCATATTTTTAGAAAATTCTATACATAACTTATCTTCACCTCCAAAAATAATATCATCAACAAATACTTCAGTAATCAATATATCATCATCAGTGGTCTTATAATATAAATTACTGTCAGCACTGCCCTTAGTAAAACCAAACTTCAAAAGATATTTATCCAACCTTGCTTACCAAGCTCTAGGTGCTTGTTTTAATCCATATAAAGATTTTCTTAACCTGCAAACTATATTTGTATCATTTGATAGTGAAAAACCATCAGGTTACTCAATATAAACTTCCTCATCAAGATCCCCATTCAAAATTGCACATTTAACATCCATATGATAAACCTTGTAGTTTTTATAAGCAACATAGACACGAAATAATCTTATAGCTTCAATCCTAGCTACAAGTGCAAAAGTCTCTCCATAATCAGTTCCTTCCTTCTAAGAATATCCTTTACAAACCAATCTAGCCTTATTCCTTATAACTTGACTATCCTCATTCAATTTATTCCTAAGAACTCATTTAGTTCCAATAACATTTTTATTTTTAGGTTGGGGAACCACGGTCCATGTGTTATTTTTCTCACTCTTATCTAATTCTTCTTTCATAGCTTTGAATCAATATTCATCTTTACATGCCTCAATTACTGATACCAGTTCAACTTATGAAATTAAACATACCTCATTAGTTTTTAGTCTTCTTGTCATCACTCCATTGCTCTTATCCCCAATGATCTGATCTTTTGAGTGTTTCAATCTCACATACCTAGGAGTCTTTTGACTTTCTATTCCTCTTCCCTATTATTCAGTTACTGTAGAATTCTCTGATACTACCAGAGTAACTAGTTCAAAACTCTATCCCGGTAAAGGTGCTACCAGTTCAGATATGATCATTTCCACAACTGGTTCCTTCTCATAAACTTTGATTTGGCTTATGTTCAGCTCATCTACTTTGACATTAGCACTCTCCACAATTCTCTGCAATCTCTTGTTATAACATCTATATGCTTTTATTTCATTAGAATAACTAAGAAATATGCCTTCATCACATCTAGGATCAAATTTCCCTATGATATCATCTCTCCTGATATAACATTTATTACCAAAAATTATGAAATACTTAATTGTAGGTGTATTGCCAAACCATAATTCCTAAGGTGTCTTACCGATTTCTCCTTTGATATGTACTCTTTTGAATGTATAAACTATTATTCTCACTGCTTCTCTCCAATAGATATGAGGTAGACTAGCTTCCATCATCATTGTTCTAGCAGCATCCAAGATAGTTTTGTTATTCCTTTCCACAACTCCATTTTGCTGAGGTGTCCGAGGAGCAGAAAATTGTCTTCTTATACCATGCTTCTCACAAAAGTTATTAAACTCACCGGATGTGAATTCTCCACCATGATCTGACCTCAAACATTTAATCTTCAAGGATATCTCAGTTTCTGCTTTAGCCTTAAAGATTTTAAACTTTTCAAATGCTTCAGATTTTTATTTTAGAAAAGTAACCCACGCCATTCTAAAATAATCATCAATGATTAGCATGAAATATCTATCACCTTGAAAACTATTAACTCTAGCAGGGCCACACAAATCAGTATGAATAAGATCAAGAACATCATTTGATTTATCTTGTGTACTCCTAGAAGAGGTTTTGACCTATTTACCCATTTGACATTCTTTATATATCGGATTATAGGGCTTCATAATCTTAGGTATATCCCTAACTGCCTTGTATGCAAAATGACCAATCTTATTACATTCAAAACATTTAAAAGGTGATTTTCCTTTGTACTTACTTCCTACCGGTCCTTTAGGTACTCTTCTAGCAAATAGTGCTTCAAGTTTCTCAAACTCATCATCTTCTCTCTTCATATCTTCTAATTCCTTGGCATACAAAGCTTTCCAATCTTGCTTATCGATTATAGATGTAGATGCATGAAAATCAGGTTCAGACTTCACAACTCTAGAAGGTCCAAATTCTTCAAGCTCAAAAGCAAATAGTTTCCTAACCAAGGTATCTCTGTTGACAGATGTATTAGCCATTATTCTCAACTCATTGATAGCAGTAGCCTTAATTTTGTAAGCTGGTGGTAGGGATCTTAGGACTTTAGAAACAATTTCATCTTTTCTCAGATTTCCACCACAACATTGAATTCCCATAACAATCTCATTTACCCATTCCATGAATGCAATAATCCTTTCATCTTCTTCCATATTCAGGTTTTCATATCTCACTCAGTAACCGTCAAGTTTTGTAATCTTCACTATAGAGTCACCTTCATTAAGAGTCTTTGATTTATTGCATATAGCCTTTCCAGATGATTTATCGGTTAATCCCATTATTTGTTGATCACAAAGTGCACAAAAGAGGGATTCTCTTTCTCTACAATCATTCTCAAGCTCCTTATCTAGGTTTTCTGGAGGAAGCTTGCCAAATCTCAGATTATAGGGTGTGACACCATTCTGCGAGATCTCCCAAATCTCCTTGCCAAGACATCTCAGATGAGTTTCCATCTAAATCTTCCATATTGTGCAATTTGTTCCATCAAGCC
The DNA here is from genome assembly GCF_030272615.1 of Cryptomeria japonica. Classification (NCBI taxonomy): domain Eukaryota; kingdom Viridiplantae; phylum Streptophyta; class Pinopsida; order Cupressales; family Cupressaceae; genus Cryptomeria; species Cryptomeria japonica. Next base: position 203,495,419 of record NC_081405.1, on the reverse strand, counting down.
TCAAAATATCCCATTGAAAGATAGATCCAGAAGAATTGGATGAAATTGAACTGTTAGTCACCATAGGATCTTCCTCAAGTAGTTAAGCTTTCTGTAGAGAGTACCAAAGCTCTTATACCAATTGTTAGATAGTTCAAATAACCAGAAGACAACTGAGAGGGGGGGGGGTGAATAAGTTGTCATAGATTACCCAAACCTTTAGTAATTTAAACTAATATCGAAACCCAAAACATTAATACTAGAATAGCAGTTAAACCAATTAAGCATAAACAATAATCATAGAATAAAATTCATCCACATAACACCAAGATCTGTATGTGGAAAACCCAGTAAAGGGAGAAACCATGGTGGGAAGCCTACCCACAGTCAGATAATACTTCTATAGTAAGTATGTGAATTATGATTGAGGGGCCTACACTTGTAGGAAGGCCAACATCCTAGAGCGCACTGCTCATCACAAAAGGAGCCACATTGACTATATATAAATCCAGACTACAATTCGGAGAAGTGTTGAACTGCAAAAGATAGCATCTCCTATCCCTGAGTACAGCTCCAGTTAAGCTCAATGTCGAAGGACTAAATCCTCTTACATAAACCCAATTTGATCTCCAATGATCGACCAACTCCTCTTCTTTAATGATACTATATTATTTGCACATTACATTCCTTTGACCATGACCTCTAACATAACCATGATGATCTACAATGAGATCTTACATCTATATATACAAAACCTCGACCATAAACAATTAGGTCGACCACTAGATAATAAATCAATTACATAATTACAAACCATGTCAGCCTTAGACCAAAAAAATAATATCCAACACATAAGACATCCCAAAAATACATAGAGACGTCCAATTTATACATTACATTAAAGTTGTTCCATAAATGAGATCAACTGGGACCTAGTATAGGTCTACACGCTACAACAATGATCTCCATCTGCCAAGTCTTGAACATGATCACCAACAGCATCTTGAAACTCCACCAAAAGATGCACCAACACCACTTATGCAACTCATGAAAGATCTTCATCAAAATATCTACTCGTGAAACCCTCGCTGGAACCAAAGGCCAAGCTTCCAAGGAAACAGGATAGCATCCGATCACCAGACCAAAACCAACTAACCAAATATGAGCATGAGTATCATGAACAAGACAAATCCATCACCAAACTATATTAGAGCGTACCAAATCATGTCAGATCCAAATCAACAAGAAAACACTCAACCTATTGGGACCAGAAGGGTTCCGGTAAAGCATCCAAACAACTAGTGTTGGAATCAATGACAAAATATCAATACAACACATAATCAATTTCACCAAATGGCCAACACTTGTAACTGAGTTTGTTGTAGATTTGTGGACCTCCTTTATATGTTGGATACCCTTCTTAAACCTAGTATAATTTGTTTTAGTCTTTCCTCATCTAACTCATTGGGTGGAGCTTGAGTTGTTTCCCTTGGAAAACGTATTGACAACAACCAAGGGTTAGGCTCATTTATTGTTGTTAATCATGTGTCTATTACCATATTTGCTTGTGCAGATGTTTTAGATATTGTATTGATGGGTGACTCTATGCTAGGTTCTTGTAGTTGTGTCATATCTTCACCATCTGATTCCATACTAGGAGATGTTGGTATTTTATTGCTTCTCTGAGATGAAGAGGGAAATACTTGTGTTGAAAACTGACTTTGAGGTATGTACTCTGACGATAGCTTTGGTTTGTTTAGTATATATAGTGTACGTTGTCTTACTTTTGTTATATTTGGTACATATTTATATCCTAACCCTTGATTCTTCGGGTTTTCATTTGGTAAAATAGGTTCTAATCTTCCTTTCTTTTGTAATCCCAATCTCATGGTACCATCATATCCATGTTTTGGTAGCATCTTGAAGTCATTGCCATACAGATCTAAAGGTAACCTGGGTATTGTCATGTCAATTTATTCTCTATATATCCAATGATTGACATATTTTTTGAGAGCTTCTTCTTGTAAGTCTCCCCACATAATGAAAGAGAATTAATTTGAGTATCTTACTATTTTTTTCCTTTATCTTTTTTCATTACTGTGTTCTGAGGCTTCCCAAAAGACCCAGGAGAAAGAGATAATTATTTGCCATTTGAGGTACTTGAAATGGAGTATTCTCCACAACCAACATCCTTAATATGCAAAGAAGATGTTGTAGGTGTATTCTTATGTATTTTTGTGATTGTTAATGATTCTATTTGTGTAGTAAGGGGTGTTGCTTGATTAATAGGTACTTGGTTATCTACACTTGCCTTTAAGTGATTATAGCGTTGGAATGGATTTGAATCACCCTTTATGGTGATTTTAGTGCCATTGTATGATAATTTAACACATTGGTAAAATTTTGATGGTACGGCCTACATGGCATGAATCCATGGGCGACCCAATAATATGTTGTACCCTAGTTCTCTATCCAACACTTGGAAAGTAACCTCTATTGTTATAGGTCCTATTTTCATTGGTAGCATAACTACACCTATTGAAGGACGCTCTTCATTATCATATGATTTGATGTGTATTATTCTTGAAGGATCAATATGAAGCTTGGAATAACCCAATGCCCTAACCAAATTTAATGTACATATGTTAAGACCAACTCCTCCATCTATCAATACTCTTCTAATTCTTCTCTTAGGTATGTAAGCTTATAGATGCAGTGGGTCACTATGGAAAAGTCTATCACTGGGAACATCTTGTTCTATAAATGAAATACATGTACCATTAGCCAAAATCCCCACCATCAATTGGAAATCATTTTCATCTATATCTTTGTCAACAACTGAATTGTGAATGTTGTTAGGATTTACCTAGCTTTCTCACACTTCAACTAGTTGGTGTTGCTCAATTCCACCAACCTCAATACGTCTAGCTATGCTTCAAGACCTCCAAGTCCTTCCCAATCTCTACCAGGACTTTTTCTTTGCCAATCTAAAGGTATTTACAACAAGTGTTTTGACTAGGAACTCTACCAATTCAATGTGTTTCCCATATGCTCAATCTTCCAATATTGACAACAACTTGTCAACTTCTCACTTTTCACCTCCAAACTATTACAAAATCTTGTAGAGGTGTGGAGGTGGTATTTACCATGGAATGAATTCAATTTGGTCCATTTGGGGTTTTGCAATCTTTATCTTCCTTACCTATTTCATAAAATTGCCTAGAAATAGGGCTACAAAGATGAGCCCCAATTAGGCCTCCAAAATCTGGTTTTTAAGGGTTCTGAGGGAATCGGTCCAAAAGACCCTACAAAAAGAATTATTTTTCTTCAATAACTCACCCATCATTAAGATATTTTGTAGGTTTTATACCCCCAAGTGTCTGTACTATTCCCTAACCCAAAAACTGAGGGTTTGTTAGGGTTTCAATGGTTTCTAAGATAGTGATTGTCCAACTTTGTGAAATGGTAATCAAAAGGACTTGTGAAGGCTTCTCCTTGCAACTAAAAATCTATATGGACCTCATGAACCATCCTAAATGATTTTGTTAAGGTTTTGGATTCACCCATGCAATATGCATTCAATTTACAACCTGTTTCCTCTAGCCAGGTTGCTCTTGGACTCGCCTAGAACAAGGTGGAAACTATGATGAAATTCACTTCTAGAACTCCTCCCTAAATGTTTAAAATATACATAGGGTTTCCTTATATTTCCCAATAGGCTATGATGGTAACACATGGTGGTTTTATGGGGCAACCATTTTACACAAATTTGCTATTTACAAGCCAAAACTGGCTGATTGAAAAAAAAACAATAAAAGTACTAATAAACACTATCTACAAAGCATTAAATGAACCAATTAGTACTAGAACACACCAAAGAACTACTATCCAAAACTGGATCAATGGATTCAATCCATTTGTGTTCACTTTTTATGCAAAATAAGACCAAAATAGTGATAACAGTCCGAAAATGAGTGGTTTTAGATTGTCATTCATACAAAATCAAACTTCCAACCCTGGTAATCATGCAAGAGGAGGTTTAAATAGTCTTCCCCATGTGTGGAGGCATCTTAGGTCAATTTTCCAACTCTAACTCCACCGTTAAGCTCTTTTAGGACCAAAGTTGTCATGACAACTTTTACAACTTTCCACATTTTGTCTTTTCAACTTAAGCGACCTATTACAAGTCACTATTCATGTCTTATTCAACATTCATAAGACTATTCTAAACCTCTCTATTTATTACAAGTCACTATTTATGCCTCTTTTGACCATCAAGAAGGCCATTTCAACTACTCACCCTAACACCTACTCACAAAGTGTAAACTTAGAAAGGAAACTACCACAACTAGGCCTACACTTGACTCAAATCAAACTTTACACACACACCTTGGACCCTCCTGGAGTCCTTATTAGAATCCTAACTTGGCTAAGGTCAGTACAAGCCAAAATTGTAGAAGGACTATGAGCCTAAGTCCTAGGTGCTCCTGCACCATTCTCCCAAACAAAATAAAATTAAGTCACCTCTTTGGGGATGAGAGTCTGATCAATGTCTAACTTCTTGAACTATGTCTCAAGCACCCATGTAGCCTCAACATCATTCATACCTTGCCACTTGATTAGGTGCTCCCACTAAATTTGGTGTCTTGTCTTCTTAGCGATCCTTGAACTCAATACCTTTTTAGCCTTTGGACTTGGTTTTGCTGGTACTTGAAGGTTATTTACATCATTTGATACCTCTAAGTGACTACAATATAAACCTAGAATTGGCCCTTTGTAAGCAACTAAGTCTGCTATGTTGAAACCGGTGACAGTTCTATTTCACTTGGTAGGTCCACCTTGTATGCATTTTCTCCATACTTGGCTAGGATGGCACATGGACCCAACCTTATCATCTGCAATTTATTAGGTACTCCTTGTTGTAGCCTTACTTTGTTAAGGTGCACCATGACAAGATCTCCTACTTGGAATTATAGGTTCTTCCTTCTCTCATCAACCTTTTTCTTGATCTTACTTGTGTTTTCCATCAATGCTTGCTTGATTGATTCATGTATCTCTTTCATTGACTGAGCAAAATCTTTAGCATATCCACTCCTTATTGCTACATTTCCTAAGTCCCTTAGCTCTAGTATACCCCTTGGGTGAAGACCATAGACCACTTCAAAAGGACTCTTACCTGTGGTTCTATTTATAGTGTCATTGTAAGCATATTCAGCTTGTGATAACACTTGATCCCATGTCTGACCATACTCCTTGGTAAGGCACCTCAACAAGTTTCCCAAGATCTTATTAACCACTTCGGTATGCCCATCCATTTGTGGATGGTAGGCTGATCCAAAAGATAGGTTGGTGCCAAGATTTTGCCAAAGTGTCTTCCAAAAATCACTCATGAACTTTCAGTCCCTATCTGAAACAATGCTCATGGGTAAGCCATGTATCCTTATCACTTCCTTGAAGAACAAATGAGCTATATGACATACATCATGAGTATTATTGCAAGGTACAAAGTGGGCCATCTTACTAAACATATCCACTATGACATAAATGTTGTCAAATCCCTGCTTTGTCCTTGGCAATCCTAGTACAAAATCCATACTAATGTACTCCCAAGCTCTATTTGGTATGGGAAGAGGTTGGTATAAACCGGAATTAGAAGAAGTGCCCTGGGCCTTTTGACAAACAATACAAGTTTCCACATACTTCCTAACATCTTGATTCATCCTAGGCTAATAGTAATACCTTTGAACTTATTCTTGAGTCTTGTTGACTCCAAAATGACCACTAAGACTACCATTATGCTTCTCTTGTATGATATTTTCTCTTATTTAGCCTCTAGGCATACAAAGTTTCCCTCCTCTAAATAATAACCCATGTTGCAAGGTAAAATCAGAATACTCACTATGAAAATGATTTTGATACTCTTTGCATACCTTGTAGGCATTTGAGAAGTCTTCATCATCCGGGTATAGGTCTCTAAAACTGTCAACACCTATGCTCCTTAACTGAATTTCTTGGACTGTCAAGAGTCTCATGCTCAATGTATCAAAAACCTTGTTTAATTGACCTTTCTTAGGCTTGATTGTGAATGTGTAGGCTTGCATATATTCTACCCACTTCATATGTTTGTGACTGAGTTTGTCTTGTGAGTTTAGAAAGCTAAAAGCTTGATTGTCTGTGTAGACTACAAATTCCTTAGGAAGGAGATAATGTCTCCAATTCCTCAAAGCCTGCACTAATGCATATAACTCCAAGTCATATGAGGAGTATTTCCTCTTAGCATCACTTACCTTCTCACTATGGAAAGCTACTAGTCTTTCTTCTTGACTTAGGACAACACCTACTGCAACATGGCTTGCATCACATTCCACTGTAAGAGTTTTTCAAAACTAGGTAACACCAACACCGGTTGAGTGGCTATCTTTTCTTTCAAGGTTTAAAAACCTTTATTTTCTTGTTAATTCCACTGAAACCTTTCCTTCATACCACCTTTAATAGTGTCCAATATTGGTGCACATATAGCACTGATTTTCCTAATGAATTTCCTATAATATTGAGAAAGTCCATGAAAGCTTCTCACCTCTATTGCTGACTTTGGAGTAGGCCAATTTACTATGGATTAAACCTTGATAGGATCCATCTTGAGATTTTCTTGTGACAACACAAACCCAAGGTAAACCAAATCCTGCTTAAAAAATTCACACTTGTCCAAGTTCATAGTTATCTTCTCTTCATACAATCTTTGTAGCACAACTTGCAAATAATTAACAATATCTACCATCCTTACTGAAAATGATAATATCATCTAAATATACCACCACAAATTTACCTATGAAGTCCTTCATCACCTCATTCATGAGCCTCATGTAGGTTCTTGGAGCATTAGATAAGCCAAATGGCATTACAAGCCATTTATAAAGACCCTCTGTTGTCTTGATTGCTGTTTTTGTTAGGTCCCGAAGACAACTAAGAGGGGGGGATGAATCAGTTGTCAAATAAATTCAAACCAAAACAACTTAACCAACTTAATACTTAATACCGATAAACTAGTTTAATATGTCGGTAGATAGTTTTAATAGTTAATTGCTATACCGGTAATAATTAGTGCATAAAACATAAAGACAAAGTCATCGACAACATATAACACCAATATTTTTACATGGAAACCCTGCAAGGGGAAAAACCATGGTGGGAAACCTTACCCACAATCAGATGATACTACTATAGATAGTAAGTGTACATAAATGGGGTCTGCACATGCAAAAAGGCCAAGTGCCTAGAGCTCACTGCTCAATCACAAAATGGGAGTCACACTGACTACAGTTGGATGGTTAAATCCAATAAGAATGTACTGCACAAAATAGCATCTTCATATGCTGGATTCAGTACCGGTGTAGTTCAGATTGTCTTCACAAAAACCCTCCTTTAATCTTCAAATTATGTCTGCGTGTATAACTCTTCTGATTCTCGCATCTATCTTCACACAATCCTTTTTTGCATTCCACACTTGATCTTACAAATAAGATCTTACATTTATACCATACCCTAAGACCAATTTTAGTAGGTCAACCCTACAAGATATTACAATAAAAACATTTTACAAATAATACAATATCCAATGCAATAATTGATTCAACATGTCGTCTTAATGCATTTACAACAATAATTAATCATCTCAATAGCGTGTCGTGCTGATCTGGAAAAGATAAACCTATTGGTGTAACCTGGACCTATTTGTTGGTAACAACAAATATGCAAATGCTAATATGACAATAAACAAAACTCCAAAAAAAAGTGTCAACACAATGTCTTTGACATAACCAAGTATTTTCCATATCATTCCAAGTGTCAATGATCATGATATCTTGTCAGTGTACCAGATACTGCTAACTGTACATGAGTCACTTGCTTGCCGGTGAATGTTGTTGATTCTCCAATGTGTCAGAGTTGATAAGTGTTTAGTAGGTGTTGACATCAATGACAAAACCATTCCAAAATACCAACAATCTCCCCCTTTGGCATTGATGGTAACACAAGATGGAAAAACCATCAAAGTGCCAAAACAGAAATGCCAAATACCAAAAACCAACAATCTCCGAAAAGAGATCATAACCAGAAATCAAAATACAGATACAGAGAGTAATAATTTCTCTCAAATAACAATCTCTCCCCCTAGGAGCAACATGTGTTTTCCTTGTGTTTTTCCATACCAATCTCTCCCCCTTTGACATCAAATGCCAAAGTTATTACAAAACCAAGTTCATTTACAAAATACCAATCAATTTAGTATACCAACTACTCCCCCTGAGAAGTAGCTTCCCATCAAAGCCGGAATAAGATTTTTCTATTAATTCTACCGGTTGATGATAATCATCAACTTCCTAACTCTCTACTGGTGGGGGTATGACCCCAAGCTGATCTCTGAGATATTCAAAAGTCTCCTTAGGAAGAGGTTTAGTAAAGATATCTACAATCTACTCTTTAGTGTTCACATAAACCAGTTTTATTTCCTTTGCTTCAACATTTTCCCTTAGAAAATTCAGTTTGATAGAAACATGTTTGGTTTTAGAATGTAATATCAGATTATTAGATATATCAATTGTTGTAGTGTTATCACAATAGATAGTAATAGCTTCCTTGCATTTTACCTTTATATCTTTCAACATTTGCTTAAGCCATAGTACCTGTGTACAGTTAGTTGCTGTTGCAACATATTCTAACTCTATTGTTGATAAAGATGTACAACTTTGTTTCTTACTCAACCAAGAAACTAGTCTGTTTCCAAGAAAGAATGCTCCGCTGGTGTTGCTTTTTCTATCATCCACATCTCCTGCCCAATTTGCATTTGTGTATGCACATAATTCAAAGTTTTCATCTCTAGGATACCATAATCCAAGATTTATAGTACCTTGTAAGTACTGGAAAATCCTTTTTACTGCTGATTCATGATTTTCTCTGGGATTACTTTGAAATCTTGAAACAATACATACTGCATTCATAATATCAGGTCTGGTTTGTGTCAAATATAGTAAATCTCATATCATAGATTTGTATCTAGTTGGATTAACAGGTGTAGATTCATCCCTTAGTGATAATTTGTCATTTGTTGTCATAGGTGTGCTTACTAGTTTAGAGTTCTCCATCCCAATTTTCTTTAGTAACTCTTTTAAGTACCTGGATTGACTCAAGAATATATCTTTATCAGTCTATGAAATCTGCAATCCTAAAAAGAATTTTATTTCTCCAATCATAGACGTTTCAAATTCTTGCTGCATTTTAATATAAAATTCTTTACATAATCCATCTTCTCCTCCAAATATTATGTCATCAACAAATACTTCTATAATCAAGATGTCATCATTAGTCACTTTATAATATAAATTGTTGTCTGCATTTCCTTTAGAAAAACCAATCTTTAAAAGATACTTATCCAATCTTGCATACCAAGCTCTTGGAGCTTTCTTCAATCCATCCAAAGCTTTTCTTAACCTGCAAACCATATCTTTGTTATATGTCAAAGAGAATCCATCAGGTTGTTCAATGTACACTTCTTCTTCAAGATCTCCATTCAAAAATGCACATTTAATATCCATTCGATATACTTTGTAGTTCTTATGTGCTACAAAAGCCAAAAATAATCTGATTGCCTCAATTCTAGCTATTGGTGCAAAGGTTTCATTGTAATCAATTCCTTCTATCTGAGAATATCCCTTACACACTAGTCTTTCTTTATTTCTAACAACCTTACCATCTTCATTAAGTTTTTTTCTGAATACCCATTTGGTTCCAATTACATTTTTATCTTTAGGTCAGGGAACTAATGTCCAAGTGTTATTTTTCTCAATTTGTTCTAATTCTTCTTCCATAGCTTTAATCCAAAATTTATCTTCACATGCCTCATTAACTGATGATGGTTCAATTTCTAAAATAATACATACCTCTTCATTTGCCAATCTTCCTCTTGTCATAACTCCTTTAAACTTGTTTCCAATTACCTGATCTTCAGAATGATTCAATCTTACATACTGGGGTGTCTTTGTTTGTTGTTGTTCCTCAATTACTGTGGAATCCTCACATGATACTCAGGTAACTGGATCTTGAATTTGTACCGATGGATTCAGAGTAGGTTCATTTGTCAAAATTTCTGTTGCCGGTTCAGAGTCTATATACCTTGAAATTCCTCTGAATTGTTCATCAATCTTTACATTTGTACTTTCAACAATTTTCTTTATTCTTTTGTTAAAGCATCTATATGCCTTGCTCTTAGATGAATAACCAAGAAATATTCCTTCATCACTTCTAGGATCAAATTTTCCAATATACTCATCTCTTCTGATATAACATTTACTTCCGAAAATTCTAAAATATTTAAGAGTAGGAGTAATACCAAACCATAGTTCATGAGGGGTCTTACCGGTTTCACCTTTGATGTGAACTTTGTTGAATGCATAGACCATTGTACTGACTACCTCTGTCCAATATACATGTGGTATATTTGCTTTTGATAACATACTTCTTGCTGCATCCAAGATAGTTCTATTTTTCCTTTCAACAACTCCATTCTGCTGTGGTGTCCAATGTGCTAATAGTTGTCTTATGATTCCATTTACTTCACAGAATGTATTAAACTCCTTAGATGTAAATTCTCCTCCTTGATCTGATCTTAGACATTTAATTTTCTTACTGGTTTCATTTTCTACCATTACTTTGAACAGTTTGAACTTTCCCAGTGCTTCTGATTTTTCTCTCAGAAAAGTAACCCAACACATTCTAGAATAGTCATCAATGATTAGCATGAAATATCTATCAACTTGTAAGCTTTTAGTTCTAGCTGGACCACATAAATCAGTGTGAATTAAATCAAGAGCATTATTGGATTTTTCTAGAATGCTTTTGAAACTAACACTAGTTTTCCAAATTGACATTCCTTACATACTGTATTCTGAGGTTTGACAATTTTAGGTAAATCTCTAACTGTCTTAGTAGTACTAATTTTCACCATGCAATGAAAGTTTACATGACAGATTCTCTTATGCCATAACCAACTTTCATCAATATGTGCAATTAAGCATGTCTTTTCACTGTTATTTAAATGAAAGATATTACCTCTAGTCTGATTACCGGTTGCAATTTCCAAACCAGTTCTATTCATGATTTTGCATTTTCCATTTTTGAATTGTAACTGAAATCCTTTCTCAACTAATTGACCAACACTCAAAATATTATGCTTTAATCCTTCAACATAGTAAACATTTTCAGTGTTATGCTTACCATCAAGAGATATTGTACCCTTACCTTTGATCAGACAAGCTTTGTCATCTCCAAATCTCACTAAGCCTCCATTGTATTCTTGAAAGTTAAAGAATTTACCTTTGTCTCTTGTCATATGATGTGAGCATCCTGAATCAATGATCCATTCATCCGTTACTTCAACTTTAGCTACCAAGGCGTGTACTACCGGTTGAGCAGTAGGCGTCATTTGATCTTCTGTTATCTTGTAGGGCTGACCTACTAAAATTGGTCTTAGGGTATGGTATAAATGTAAGATCTTATTTGTAAGATCAAGTGTGGAATGTGAAAAGGATTGTGTGAAGATATATGCAAGAATAAGGAGATCTATACATGCAGACATCATTTGAAGATTAAAGGAGGGTTTTTCTGAAGACAATCAAAACTACACCGGTACTGAATCTAGCATATGAAGATGCTATTTTGTGCAGTACATTCTTATTGGATTTAACCATCCAACTGTAGTCAGTGTGACTCCCATTTTGTGTTTGACCAGTGAGCTCTAGGCACTTGGCCTTTCTACATGTGGAGACCCCATTTATGTACACTTAGTATCTGTAGTAGTATCATCTAATTGTGGGTAAGGTTTCCCACCATGGTTTTTCCCCTTACAGTGTTTCCACATACAAATATTGGTGTTATGTGTTGTGGATGACTTTGTCTTTATGTTTCATGCACTAGTCCTTACCAGTATAGCAATTAACTATTAAAACTATCTACCGACATAATAAACTGGTTTACCAGTATTAAGCATTAAGTTGGTTAAGTTGTTTTTGGTTTGAATTATTAGACAACTGATTCACCCCCCCTCTCAGTTGCCTCCGAGACCTAACAATCTCTATCTCCTGGATTTATCGTGATTGCATCCATTGTATTATCTCTTGTGAGGGACATGTATGCAACATATGCTATGTTATCAAGGTTTAATTCATATCCCATCCAATAGTCATTATGTGCAAGTCTGATATCCATGATTTGTGCTATAATTTCATCTTCAAACCATCCTAAATAAAATGATTCTTCATGCCTCTAGTCCATAAGACAAAGATTCTTGTCTTCATCATATTTTGGTGCTTCTGACATCATGCAAATTTGGTTATCGTAGTCATAAGTCTCTTGATGTTTCATCATCATCAAGTTCTTGTGGTGAATCACTCTTTACTACATATCTTGAGCTAATAGCATGAATAGTATAGTCATACGAGACTTTTGTGTAGTTAGTTATGTTGTCTTGTATTCTTGATGTAGATGCCTTCCCTTTATCATGTTCAACAAATGGATCCTTAAAGATGGTGTAATTCATGTTTGCTGAAGTTTTGTTGGTGTCAATTATGATGTCACCTTGATCTGTCATGTCCTAGATTAAGTTTTTCAATTTATATCAACTTGTAGTTTTGTGACCTTTTGTACGATGATAGTCGCAAAAATCGTTATCATTCCACCATGTAGGTTTGAAAGGACTTGGTTCATATACTCTAACTTCCTGAAAAGTGATCATATTTGTTTGTATTAATTTCTTTAACACTGATTCAATAGGTTCCCCAAGAGGTGTGTAATTCCTTTTTGGATCATTTACCCTTGTGAATTTTGGGTTCTAAGTTTGTGCAGCATTTGCATTGGTCAATACAGTGTTATTCTCTATATGTGGACTAAAATATTGAATTGGGCCTTGTAAAGACAAAATCAGTTGAGCTATGTTCATTGTACGGGCATCTACAACACCATCATTGGTCACATTTTTTGTTTCTTGACCAAAACTTGGATTTATCATCGTTGTTGTTGTTCCCATATTTTATGAGACCTTCTTCTACTAGTCCTTTCTCACACTTTAAGGATTTTTAAGTGATTTGTTTAAATGTGGTCAAACATTGCATTTGTATTGGGTACTTAATTTTAGGGATTAAGTTTTCTGTAAACATGTCAACTTGCTTAGTTTCGGGAATAATAGTCTTGCACCTTATGTAGAGAGCTCTCCATATTTGTATGAAAGACAAATGTTTCATTCTCATATTGTTTTGCAACACATAGGTTCATCAATGTAACTAGGGTTTCAATGTTATGTGAGAAGTTAGCAATGAAATGTTCAGCTAATTCACCTCATAATGTGATCGTTGGTGGGAGATGTGAAAACCACTCCAAATCTAAACCGCAAAGAATTTTTGGAAACAATCTCATTAGATAAGTGTCTTCAGTTGCAACCTTTATGCATGCAGTGAAAAATTCTCTAATGTGATCTCTAGGATCACCTTTTTGTCAGTATCTATCAAATTTTGGTGTTTCAAAATATGGTGGGAAAGGTGACATGTACAAAGTGTGATCAAAAGGATAAGGATGTAAGTCTTTGATGGTATGATGAAAGAATAAGGTTGTGGTCAACTACTGAGGGAGGGGGTGAATCAGTAGATAGAAAACTAATATAAACTTTCACCAATCTCATAATCAACCTCAAAGTAAACTTTATACTAACAAGTTAAACCACTGAACTACAAATGCAATATCACTATCAAGTTTAGTCGGTTGACTGTTATCATAGATTAACAGTTAAACAACTTGAAACTCACAAACATCCAAACACTTTATTGACATAAGTAAAACTTCATTTCAGATTGTTGTTGGTTAACATAACATATCAAAGTGGATTAAGCAGTTAAGCAATTCAACCAAGGTAAACATAACCACAAAAACATTCACCACTTGACACAATATTTTTGATGTGGAAACCCAAATGGGAAAAACCATGGTGGGGATGAATACCCACAAGTATTATGAACTCTTCTGAATTTCATCATGTTAGGAGCCAAGCTTGTTAAAAGCTTTACAATAAGTCCTATTAAGAATAGATCTTGTTAGGGACCACCCGGTTAAGGGATTAACTATAATGACTTGTTATAAGCAATACCCTATGAGGAGTAACCTTGATAGAGGATTTGAAATCCAAGCTAATGGACCACCTGATTAGAGGATTTGAATAATACTAAGCTTGTTAGAGCTTACCCAGTTAGGGGATTTAACTGATGTAATTGTTAGAAAATAATAGGGGTTTGTTGATATGTTTGAATAGCACTACACTTGTTTGTTCAGATCCTTTTCATAGTCCTATCTGCTTTTACACAAACTAAAGATATATCATCTGGTTCAACAAACACACTCAACTACAACTTTTCCAACACTTCAAGAAAACAACTCATCGACCTTATAAATAAATCAATAGGTCTGTAACACAACAAAAACCTAATTCTCTCATAGAGATTACAAACAAATCACTTCAAGTATGACCGTTTGATTACATAACAATCTCTGCACATCATTCAAGTTAGCCTCAATCGCTACTTGATTGCCGCTTAATCGAACTCAGTAACTCATAATGCGGTTTACATTACATTTAATATACTTTCTCATTCCCAAGATAAAAATGCGCCAAAAACACTTTGAAACTCTTCTCATACAATATGCATACATGTCATAATCCTTACCGCTCATCATCAAATCGTACAAAAATATTAAAAACTTACCAAACTTAATTGGTTAGGGTTTATCATATCAATAGGTAGGGTTTACCGGTTAACTCCTCATTACTTAGCAATACCGATTTCCTCCACAAACGTACCTCCCAGTTGCATCTCCCTTCACTAGCTCTTCCTATCGGTTATAAAACATCATTATAACAATATCGTCATTGATTAATTGACATCAATGACAACATAACATTTTATTAATGAAATCTTCATGCAAATTCCAAGAATCTCTCCCTTTGGCATTGATGGAAATGTAAATATTGTTAGTATTTTGGTATGGTTTTGTCATTGATGTCAACACCTACTAAACACTTATCAACTCTGGCACTTTGGAGAATCAGCAACATTCACCGGCAAGCAAGTGACTCATGCACAGTCATCGGTATCTAGTACACCAGCAAGATATAATGATCACTGGCACTTGGAATGATATGGAAAACACTTGGTAATGTCGAAGACATCGTTTGGACATCTTGTCCTGGAGTTCTATTTATTGGTATATTTATATTTGCATATTTGTTGTTACCAGCAAATAGGTCCAAGGTTACACCGGCAGGTTTATCTTTTCCAGATCAGCATGGCATGCTATGGAGATGATTAATTATTGTTATAAATGCATTAAGCCGACGTGTTGAATCGGTTATTGCATCGGATATTGTATTGTTTGTAAAATGTTTTTATTGTAATATCGTGTAGAGCCGACCTACTAAAATTGGTCTTAGGTTATGGTATAAATGCAAGATCTTATTTGTAAGATCAGAGGTGGAATGCAAAAAAGGGATTGTGTGAAGGTATATGCAAGAATAAGCAGTGCTATACATGCAGACATCATTTGAAGATTGAAGAAGGGTTTTTGTGAAGACAATCAGAACTACATTGGTACTAAATCCAGCATATGAAGATGCTATTTTGTGTAGTACATTCTTATTGGCTTTAACCATCCAATTGTAGCCAGTGTGACTCCCATTTTGTGATTGAGCAGTGAGCTCTAGATGCTTGGCCTTTCTACATGTGCAGACCCCATTTTTGTACACTTACTATCTGCAGTAGTATCATCTGATTGTGGGTAAGATTTCCCACTGTGGTTTTTCCCCTTACAGGGTTTCCATGTACAAATATTCATGTTATGTGTTGTGGATGACTTTGTCTTTATGTTTCATGCACTAATCCTTACCGGTATAGCAATTAACTATTAAAACTGTCTACCAGCATATTGAATTGGTTTATCGGTATCAAGCATTAAGTTGGTTAAGTTGTTTTTGGTTTGAATTTATTTGAAAACTGATTCACCCCCCCCCCCCCCCTCTCAGTTGTCTCTGGGACCTAACAATTGGTATTAGAGCCTAGTCCTCTTTTCTAGAAGTTTAACAGCTTGAGGAGATCCAATGTCTACTAACTATTTCAGGAAGGACAGTCCTAAACTTGATGGAACCAATTTTGGCATATGGAAGATTAGAATGGAGACACATCTAAATTGCATTGGAAAAGACATCTAGGATGTTACAAAGAATGGTTATACTGCTCCTACTCAGAGTCAACCCACTCCACCCAACTTGACTAAAGATGAGGAAAATGATTGTAAAGCAAGAGAAGCACTTTTGAGTGCATTATCAAATCAACAAATCATGGGACTATCAGATAGGTCTACTACTAGAGCTATTTGGGATCATTTGGAAACACTAAATGAAGAATATTCCATAGTCAAAATTGCAAAACTTGAAAGCTTTCGGGTTAGGTATGAACATCTGAAAATGGAAGAAGATGAAAGGATTTTTTCTTTTATGGAAAGAGTAAATGAGATTGTTTTGGGTATTAAATGTTGTGGAGGAACCTTAAGTGAGGATGAAATTGTTTCAAAAGTTTTAAGAGGATTGCCACCGGCATATAAAATGAAAGCCACTGCTATAAATGAGTTAAGAACAATGCCTAATACATCAGTTACTAGGGATACATTAATTGGGAAACTTTCAGCTTTTGAAATTGAAGAATTTGGTCCTGTTGCTACTATAAAGATAGATTTGGCCTTTAAAGTATCAACATCATCTTCTCCATCATTTGACAAATCTGATTGGGAAGCCTTTTATGTAAGAGAACTTGAAGAAACCAGGAAAGAAAATGAAGAACTTGAAGCACTATTTGCAAGGAAAATGCCTAAAGGTCCAGTTGGAAGTAAGTATGAAGGTAAAGCACCCTTTAAATGTTTTAACTACAATAAGATTGGTCATATGGCTTGAAGATGCCCTGATAGACATGCTAGGCTAAGAGAAGAAGCTAGAAGAACATACAAGCCTAACCCTGAATATCAAAGATACATATTTAAGAAGAATAAAGACAAATCTTTTTACATTACTGATGAAGGTGTGACTGATGATTCTGATGAGGATCCAACAAACAATGGATGGGTTTTTGTTGCTATAATAGAAGATCAACCAGCACCTACTACTCAACCGGTAGAATAGGCATTGGCAACTAAAGTTGAAGTAAAGGATGAATGGATCATTGATTTAGGATGCTCACATCATATGATAGGAGACAAAGGTAAATTCTTGAACTTTCAAGAATACAATGGAGGCTTAGTGAGATTTGGAGATGACAAAGCTTGTTTAATCAAAGGTAAGGGTACAATATCTCTTGATGGTAAGCATAACACTAACAATGTCTACTATGTTGAAGGATTCAAGCATAATCTTTTGAGTGTTGGTTAATTAGTTGAGAAAGGATTTCAGTTACAATTCAAAAATGGAAAATGCAAAATCATGAATAGAACTAGTTTAGAAATTGCAACCAATAATCAGACTAGAGGCAATATCTTTCATTTGAATAATAGTGAAAAGACATGCTTGATTGCACATATAGTTGAAAGTTGGTTATGGCATAAGAGACTCTGACATGTAAACTTTGATTGCATGGTAAAGATCAGTACTACTAAGGCAGTTAGATATTTAACTAAAATTGTCAAACCTCATAATACAATATGTAAGGAATGTCAATTTGGAAAACAAGTTAGAGCTAGTTTCAAAAGTATTCTAGAAAAATTCAATAATGCTCTTGATTTGATTCACACTGATTTATGTGGTCCAGCTAGAACTAAAAGCTTACAAGGTGATAGATATTTCATGCTAATCATTGATGACTATTCTAGAATGTGTTGTGTTACTTTTCTCAGAGAAAAATCAGAAGCACTTGGAAAGTTCAAACTATTCAAAGCAATGGTTGAAAATGAAACTGGTAAGAAAATTGAATGTCTAAGATCATATAAAGGAGGAGAATTTACATCTATGGAGTTTAATACATTCTGTGAAGTAAATGGAATCAGAAGACAACTTTCAGTACCTCGGACACCACAGCAGAATGGAGTTGTTGAAAGGAAAAACAAAACTATCTTAGATGCAGCAAGAAGTATGTTATCAGAAGCAAACCTACCACATGTATATTGGAGAGAGGTAGTTAGTACAGTGGTCTATACATTCAACAAAGTTCACATCAAAGGTGAAACCGGTAAGACCCCTCATGAACTATGGTTTGATAATACTCCTACTCTTAAGTATTTTAGAATTATTGGAAGTAAATGTTATATTAGAAGAGATGAGTATATTGGCAAATTTGATCCTAGACGTGATGAAGGAATATTTCTTGGTTATTCATCTAAGAGCAAGGCATATAGATGTTTTAACAAAAGATTGCAGAAAATTGTTGAAAGTACAAATCTAAAGATTGATGAACAATTCAGAGGAACTTAAAGGTATATAGAGTCTGAACTGGCAACAGAAATTTTGACAAATGATATACTCTAAATCCACCGGTGTGGAATGAAGATCCAGTTACCCCCGTATCATCTGAGTATTCCATAGTAACTGAGGAACAACAACAAACAAAGACACCCTGATATATAAGACTGAATCATTCTGAAGATCAAATAATTGGAAACAAGTTTAAAGGAGTTATGACAAGAGGAAGATTGGCAAATGAAGAGGTATGTCTTATTTCTCAAATTGAACCATCATCTGTTAATGAGGCATGCGAAGAGAAATTTTGGATTAAAGCTATGGAAGAAGAATTAGAACAAATTGAGAAAAACAACACTTGGACATTAGTTCCCCGGCCTAAAGATAAAAATGTAATTGGAACCAAATAGGTTTTCAGAAACAAACTTAATGAAGATGGTAAGGTTCTCAGAAATAAAGCAAGATTTGTGTGTAAGGGATATTCTCAGAAGGAAGGAATTGATTACAATGAAACCTTTGCACTAGTAGCTAGAATTGAGGCAATCAGATTATTTTTGGCTTTTGCAGCACACAAGAACTACAAAGTTTATCAAATGGATATTAAATGTGCATTTTTAAATGGAGATCTTGAAGAGGAAGTGTAAATTGAACAACCTAATGTATTTTCTTTGATAGATGGCAATGATATGGTTTGCAGGCTAAGAAAAGCTTTGTATGGATTGAAACAAGCTTCAAGAGCTTGGTATGCAAGATTGGATAAGTATCTTTTGAAGATTGGTTTTTCTAAAGGTAATGCAGACAACAATTTATATTACAAAATAGCTAATGATGACATCTTGATTATAGAAGTATTTGTTGATGATATAATCTTTGGAGGAGAAGATGGATTATGTAAAGAATTTTCTATTAAAATGCAGCAAGAATTTGAAATGTCTATGATTGGAGAAATGAAATTCTTTTTAGGATTGCAGATCTCACAAACTGATAAAGATATATTCTTGAGTCAATCCAAATACTTAAAAGAGTTACTAAAGAAATTTGGGAACGAGAACTCTGAACCGGTAAGCACACCTATGACAACAAATGACAAATTATCACTAAGGGATGAATCTACACCTGTTAATCCAACTAGATACAAATATATGATAGGAGGTTTACTATATTTGACACAAACTAGACTTGATATTATGAATACAGTATGTATTGTTTCAAGATTTCAAAGTAATCCCAGAGAAAATCATGAATCAACAGTGAAAATGATTTTTCGGTCCTTACAAGGCACTATAAATCTTGGATTATGGTATCCTAGAGATGAAAAATTTGAATTATGTGCATACACAGATGCAAATTGGGTAGGAGATGTGGATGATAGAAAAAGCACCACCGACAGAGCATTCTTTCTCGGAAACAGAATAGTTTCTTGGTTGAGTAAGAAACAAAGTTGTACATCTTTATCAATAGCAGAATCAGAATATGTTGCAACAGCAACTAACTGTACACAGGTACTATGGCTTAAGCAAATGTTGAAAGACATAAAGGTAAAATGCAAGGAACCTATTACTATCTATTGTGATAACACTGTAGAAATTGATATATCTAAGAATCCGGTATTACATTCTAAGACCAAACATGTTTCTATCAAACTAAATTTTCTAAGAGAAAATGTTGAAGCAAAGGAGATAAAACTAGTTTATGTGAATACTAAAGAGTAGATTGCAGATATTTTCACTAAACCTTTGCCTAAGGAGACTTTTGAATATCTCAGAGATCAGCTTGGAGTCATATCCCCACTGATAGAGACTTAGGAAGTTGATGATTGTCATCAACTGACTCAATTAACAAAGAGATCTTTTATTCTGGCTTTGATCGGAAGCTACTTCTCAAGGGAGTAGTTGGTATATTGAATTGATTGGTATTTTGTATAAGAACTTGGTTTTGTTATAACTTTGGAATTTGATGTCAAAGGGGGAGAGATTGGTATGGAAAAACACAAAGAAAACACATGTTTCTCCCAAGGGGAGAGATTGTTGTTTGGGAGAGATTATTACTCTCTATATCTGTATTTTGATTTCTGGTTATGACCTTTTTGGAGATTGTTGGTTTTTGGTATTTGGCATTTTTATTTTGGCAGTTTGATGGTTTTTCCATCTTGTGTTGCCATCAATGCCAAAGGGGGAGATTGTTTGTATTTTGGTATGGTTTTTTCATTGATGTCAACACCTACGAAACACTTATCAACTCTGGCACTTCGGAGAATCAGCAACATTCATCGGTAAGCAAGTGACTCATGCACAGTCATCGGTATCTGCTACACCGGCAAGATATAATGATCACAGGCACTTGGAATGATATGGAAAACACTTGGTAATGTCGAAGACATCATTTGGACATCTTGTCCTCGAGTTCTATTTATTGGTATATTTATATTTGCATATTTGTTATTACCAGCAAATAGGTCCAGGGTTACACCGATAGGTTTATCTTTTCCAGATCAGCATGGCACGCTATGGAGATGATTAATTATTGTTGTAAATGCATTAATTGGACATGTTGAATCAGTTATTGCATCGAATATTGTATTGTTTGTAAAATGTTTTTATTGTAATATCTTGTAGAGCTGACCTACTAAAATTGGTCTTAGGTTATGGTATAAATGTAAGATCTTATTTGTAAGATCAGAGGTGGAATGCGAAAAGGGATTGTGTGAAGGTTTATGCAAGAATAAGCAGTGCTATACACACAGATATCATTTGAAGATTGAAGAAGGGTTTTTGTGAAGACAATCAGAACTACACCGGTACTGAATCCAGCATATGAAGATGCTATTTTGTGCAGTACATTCTTATTGGATTTAACCATCCATGTGTAGTCAGTGTGACTCCCATTTTGTGATTGATCAGTGAGCTCTAGGTGTTTGGCCTTTCTGCATGTGCAGACCCCATTTAAGTACACTTACTATCTACACTAGTATCATCTGATTGTGGGTAAGGTTTCCCACCATGGTTTTTCCCCTTACAGGGTTTCCACATACAAATATTGATGTTATGTGTTGTGGATGACTTATTTTTTATGTTTCATGCACTAATCCTTACCACGATAGAAATTAACTATTGAAACTATCTACCGACATATTGAATTGGTTTACTGGTATTAAGCATTAACTTGGTTAAGTTGTTTTGGGTTTGAATTTATTTGACAACTGATTCACGCCCCCCGTCGTAGTTGTCTCCGGGACCTAACAAATATCAATACCCTTGATTGCTATAATTGTCAATAGCAATCTTGGTTTACATTTCACCATGTACTCTCCTTGTCTTCAGGTGGTAGTTGGTTATAGATCTTCTCTCTGTCAATCATACAATTCATTTCCCATAATCACATGGTTCTTCTCCCCCTTTGAAAACAATGCCAAAGTGAAAGTAGAACATGCAATGTCAAACTTCACTGTTCAACATCAACAACCTACAAATCGATGCTCCCCCTGTGGAATAACTCCACTCTACATCAATCCTGTTGTTAAATTTTCCAAGTAGCTATGGGACTGATTTAATCTACATCATGCTTAATTGACCTCATGAAGGGGTACAACCCCTAGCTGACTTCTAAGATACTCAAAAGTAATCTTAGGCAGAGGTTTAGTAAAGATATCTGCAAGTTGCTCCTTTGTAGAAACATGCTCCAATATCACATCTTTACTCTGTACTTTTTCCCTCAAGAAATGATACTTCAATTCAATATAATTGGTTCGTGCATGCAAAATAATGTTCTTGGAAATATTTATTGCACTGGTATTGTCACATAAGATCTTTATAGGTTTTGTAAACTTCATCTTGAAACCTTCCAAAATGTGCCACATCCAGATAGTTTGGGTACAATTCATATAAGCTACAACATACTCAGCTTCAACAGTAGACTGTGATATACAATTTTTCTTCTTGCTACTCCATGAAACAAATCTTCCTCCAAGAAAAAATGTTCCACCGGTTGTGCTTTTCCTATCATCAACATTACCTTCCCAGTCTACATCTGTATACACCTTCAAGTCAAATTTACCTGCATATGGATACCATAATCCATAGTCAATAGTTCCTTTCAAATATTTGAATATCCTTTTCATTTCTATCAAATGTGTTTCCTTTGGATTCTTCTGAAATCTAGCAACTAGACCAACTTCATGAGCTGTATCTGATCTACTGTGAACAACATAGTGCAATTTTCCAATCATTGACATGTACTCTTTTTAATCAACAGATGTAGCATCATCTTCCTTAGACAATTTACAACTTGTAACCATTGGTGTCCCAATTGGTTTGCAGTCACTCATACCAAATGTCTTTAATACCTCTTTCACATACTTAGACTATGTGATGAAAATACCACTCTTCATTTTATATAGTTGCAAGCCTATGAATTTTTTTTTCTCTCCCACTAGAGACATTTCAAAACTCACTTTTCATTTCATTTGAAAATTCATTTCTCATGTCATCATTGCCTCCAAATATGATATCATCCACAAACACTTCACTAACCAGTATATTCTCTCCTTCAGATTTGAGATATATGTTGTTGTCTTCACTAGTTCTTTGAAAACCTATCTTCATCAGGTGTGAATGAAGCCTTTCATACCATGGTCTTGGTGTTTTCTTTAACCCATATAGTTCCTTGTGCAACTTACATACCATATCTTTTTCATCAGTCAAAGGATAACCATCTGGCTGCTCAATGTATACTTCTTCTTCCAGTATTTCATTCAAAAATTCTGACTTCACATCTATTTGATATACTTTGAATCCCTTATATGCTAAAAATGCAAGTAACATTCTGACACCTTCCTATCTAGCAATTGGTGAAAAAGTCTCACCATAATCTTCTCCTTCTTCCTATGCATAACCTTTGCAAACCAATCTAGCTTTGTTTCAGATTACTATACTATCTTCATTCAGTTTGTTCCTGAACACCCACTTAGTACCTAGCACATTTTATTCACCGGTCTGGGTACTAGGGTCCATGTGTTATTCTTCTCAATTTGATCAAGCTCCCCCTTCATAGCTTTGATCCAATGATCATTTTTGTTGGCATATGCACACTCCAATGAGACATTGTAGGTGATTGAAGGTTTTGTCATTGATGGTAACCTTACAATCCTATGGCACTGGCAAGGCATTACACTGGCAACAGTAGATCACACTCTACACCAGCACTCAGACCACTGGCACCGACATAGAGAAAGGAAGAATACCAGCACAGAGGCTGACAAGACTTTTGATATATTATATTTTGTTTATTATTGTAAAAACCTTGTAACCCGACTTGGCATCATTGTAAAATGACTCTTATATAAGAGAGATCATTGTAGAACATTTGTAAGTAAGGAAGAAGAATATACTTAGGCAAAATTAGGTAGACCTATTATGTGAAATATAGGTTAAAGGGTTTATGTAAGAAGCAGAGAAGAAACCAGTACTAGATCTGGCATTATAGATGCTATTTTGAAGCAGTACAAGATACTGGATTTGTATAATCCACATTGTAAGTCAGTGAGACTTCCCATTGAGCAGTGAGCTCTAGGAAGTTGGCCTTCCTGCATGTGCAGGCCCCTCTTGTAGCAGTAATATTCTCTTATTGGACAGTAAGTGAATATTGCGGGTCACAAATCCCACCGAGGTTTTTCCCACACCAAGTTTCCTCGTTAAATCATTGTGTTATGGTGTGTTTTTCATGTGGTTGCTTTTAATTCTGTTTATTGCATTATTTCCTGCATACTGGTACACTGTTATAATATGCTCTACATGTTTTAAGTTAAGAAATTATATTCACTGATTAGATACTGATTCACCCCCCCTCTCAGTATCTGTGGGAATCCTAACAATTGGTATCAGAGCCTAGTCCTCTATTTTCAGAAGCCTAACAGCTTGAGGAAGATCTTGACACTGGTAAAGATGAAAAATCTGATGAAGCAACTAGAAGCAGCTCTTTCAGACTATGATGTAGAGAAACTGAAAAATATCAAATTAGAAGATGATCTAAAAGTAGCCCAGGATATCATTCAGGCACTTCAAGAAAATCTTACCATTTCAAGAAACAAGAGAAGAGAACTTTGTGAAAAGATGCAAAATGAGAATGATGAAAAAGAAACTCTTAATGATATGATAAACAAGCTGAAACAAGAGAACATGACAACAAAGAATGAGATGTAGGATATGACTATGAGATTCTATAAAGAAATTGAAGATAGAACGAAGAATGAAGAAGATTTGACCAGAAGATTAAGTGATGCTGCAAATGAAAACACAAGACTCAGCTATGAAAATGATTTGTTAAAGATAGATCTGATGCACACTCAGAATGACTCCAATGAACTGATGAGGCAGAAAGAAGTATTAGAAAGAGAACTAGATACTACAAATCAACATAAAGAGAAATTCAAGAAAAGCTCAGAGGAACTTGGTAACTTGCTGAAGAATCAAAAACCTAAAGGTGACACTTCTGGAATTGGCTTTGAAGTTGGTGAAAGCTCTAGTACTACAAACACATAGGATCATAGCAAACTGGTAAGGCAACCTAATGCTTATAAATTCAATGGAAAATGCTTTAACTATAATAAGTATGGTCATAGAGAAAATGAATGTAGATCTAGAAATTATCAGAATATCAACACACCCACCGGTCAATGTTCAAAATGCAACAAAGTTGGTCACAACTTTGAAAATTGCAGAATGAATGTGAGATGTTATGTTTGTGGAAGATTTGGACACCTATCTAATCAATGTAGAACACAAACTGGCATAGGCTATGGCAAAGCTATTCAGAAGAATAACATGACTTGCTATACATGTAACAAAATTGGACATATTGCAAAATTTTGTAGAAGCAAAGGATCACGGACAAACAACAAAAGTTCTAGCTTGAAAGGTAAAGAAAAAGTTGAAGAGGTTAAGAAAGAATTCTCAAAACAATGGATTAGAAATTCAAACCTAAATATTGTTGGGAATACTCCTCCACCAGTAGAACCAATCAACACTCCACCGACAGAACAAAGTATCACTCCACCGGTAGAACAAAGTAGTGCTCCACCGGTAGGAAGTTCTTCATCAAATTGAAGAAAGTTTCTTTGAGGGTTTGGCAATCTAATGACACTTGTGCTATTATTCCCTCGGTTAGAGATGAGAAGTTGGAAATTACGTCTATACTGACAGATAATGTTAAGTGACTACTTAACCGGCATACATTAAATGTGGTAGATGGCAAATAAACATTATAAATTTGTGGTTTTGGCTCCATTTCACTTCACTGAGATTTCAAACATTCGAAGAGCGCTAAGGTATTTTGAGAAAAGAGGCAAGAACACTTCAAGAAATCAATCCACCCTAAAGCAGAAAGAGGTATTTATCATAATGGCATCCACCTCTGCACTTGAATATATAGAAAACCCTACTATAGTCGAGTTTATAAAATGCCCTAGGCCCGTATTTCAACTAGTTCCTGAGGTAGCAAAGAAAGATGACACTGTAGGTGCTTTTTCTCAAATTCCAAAAGGAGTTGTTTATGATGAAGACCCCAGAATTTACATTCATTGCAACATAGAGGAATTAGGAGATGAAGAGATCAAAACAATGTATAAATCTGTCATATGTGATAATTTCGGAAATATAAAACCGGAACATAAAATCATTGAAACCCTAGGATTTACTGAAATCCTTTGCATTCCTGAATTTCCCAAGGATGTGATTAGGATAGTCTTAAGCAGGGTACATGGTGAATTTTTCTGGTTAGATGCAATTCAAAAAATTACCAAGGAAGCTATGAAAGTTGTCACAGGGTTACCTTCCACCAGTAAAAGACCATACAAGACTAAAAAGGTCTCAAATGACCTAATAACTAAACTAACTGGTGCAACATCAGACAGAAGGTCCTTGAGAGTAAATGATGTAATAGATATAAATGTGAGATTTGTTAGCATGATTTTAGGGTATAAAGCTACTCATGCAAATAGACAACTCAGTTTCAAGTGTATGCATTAAGAGTGCTTATGACATGATTATAGACAATGTGAAAATTGACATATGTGAATGGTTAAAAGATGAGTTAATTGACAACTTAGGAAAGATAAAGAAAGATAAGAAAGGAACTTTTAGGTTTGGTAATCTACTTGTATGCTTGATGCTACACATAACCAAATAGGTTCCTAGTATAGGCTATAAAGAACTTGGATTTGATATACCAGTAGGAAAACAGTTAACAGAACTATTAAATAACATGGGTGAAGACAAGGAAAAGAACATTCATGACTACTTTCAAGTACTCAAGGCCAAAATGAAGAAGAGAATTAGATTATCACAGAAGATTGTTGACAAATACAAGGATGATATATGTTTTGTAATAAAAAAGGATGAGATCTGGATGGAATCAGTCATCCCAAGAACAATCTGGGTAACAAAGATCATTTATGAGACTGATGATCATATAATTGAAACTTATGCTAAAGCACTTCTAGAAGCATCAAATGAACCAAAGGAAGAAGTATTTGGTAGTGCTGAGACCATAGAAAAACAAATTCAATCTAAGAAGAGAGTGAAAAAGGTTGAAGCAGTTGTGAGAAGAGGTTCTAGACAGGCTAAGGCTATTAAAGAAGATGTATTGAAACAAATTGGTATCACTAAGGATGAGTTAGGAACTCTACAACTCGAAACTCACCTATCACCGGTAGCTACTTCTTCAGAGAATGACATGCCTGCAACTTTCAAAAGAGTTGTAAGGAAAAGAGATCCTTCACCAGCAACCACACCCTCACCTAGGAAAACTAGACAGAAAAAACAAGCAGTGAGATCTCCAGTTAGAAAGACTACACCAAAGAAAAAGTTGACACCAAAGAAGAAGAAGACTAAACAAAACTTGGCCCCTCTTGACAAATTGCTTTATGAAATCACAGAGGAAGGGAAACTCAAAAACATAGGAAAGGTCTATGATACACTATCAGCAAATGACAAAGAACAAGTTGAAAACAATGTTATTTTACATATGGACATCTATAAAAAGTTCTTAATGGAAGTAATAGATGATCTACCCGATGAATTGTTCAAAAGACTAGAAGCAAGAAGACAAGCTATTGTAGAGCTTGATAAGAAAATCAAAATTGAAAAGTTACTTGTTGTTTACCCAGTAAACTCACCTAAGGAGATAGATGACTTAATTGCAGAAGCCAACCGGTTAGTATTCTCTACTGCACACCGGCATATTGCTTTAATGGTTGGAAGAGTTAATGAGGTAACTAAAGAAAGAAAAAATGCATGGGAAATATTTCTTGTTGAGAAAGAAAAATAGGAAGAATACAGGAACCCCAAACCAATAAAGGTATACCAGGAGGACAGAGACAAAGGAAAAGGAAAGGTTGGTGGACCTCCAAGCATCAAAGTAAAAGACAACTTATCCCCACTGCCTCAAATTGCATCATCGGTAACAACTAAAGATCAACCGGTAGATGAGAGTATGGACACCAAGGATACAAATCCTAATCTCAAGGTACTATACACAGTTGATGTTGATACACAAAAGGTCAACATTGTGATAGATAAAGAAACAACCGATAAGACAGATATGGCTAGTGAGGCACCGACAACTGACAGCATTGACAATACAACAAAGCAACAAACAAAGAGACAAGTAGAGCAACATGCTTTGGAACAAGAACAAGTTCACATGGAAATAGTGCCATCGGCAACAGGAGAAGATCACTAAAACCATTGCTTAAAGAAATGGAAACATAGACTGACCTACCAGAGGTCACTATAAGCTTGGTTACTTCCTCCACTGATGGAATTCAGAATATTGATTCCTCCTTAGTAGGCTACAAATCACCAAATGTAACTGAAGTACTTTTGGACTCCATCAAAAAGATAATAGATTGTAGTTCACATTCTTATAAAGCTATAGATGACACAATCCCAATTTTGAAGAGGCTAGCTCCTAACTGCAATATAGACAATAAAGATTCATTAAGTCAAATTGACATTTTGTCCAAGTACATCACTGAGAACACAGTGACAATTGAGCAAGTAAAGGAAGAGGCATTAAAGGATAAGATGGAACTTGAAAAGCAAAAACTCTTTGAAAATCAGATAATGAAGTGTACAAGGGAATTTGACACACTTCTACTGGAACTATGCAAATTATTAAAGGAATTTAAAACTCTGTATAAAGATACGTGCAAAACAAACTTTTTGATAGTAGACATAGATAAGAAGATGAGAAAGGTACAAGATGAAATCAATAAACTTGCAGACAGTTTTGTTAACTCACTTGATGCATTATCAGTTTTTGAATAGAAGATAAGAAGTCTTGAGGAAGATTTAATTAAGCTAGGAAGCGAAAAGGAGAGAATAGTGGATAAGGCAAAGAATTTGAGACTAAGACTGAGTCCAAGATTGGACTATCTAGCATCATTATAGAAGGAAATATCTAAGGCACTTGTACAAGGACAGAGAACACCGACAGAGCATATGCAACACCTCACCGATACAGTTCAAAGAACAGATGCAACTAAAAAAGATAGCAAGAAGTTTATGGATAGTATAAACTTGATTTTGGCTGATCTTTTTCAAATTGTAACCACACAGTTACAAGGTTGAGTGAGACTACAACTCTACTAACATCTTGGCAACCTTTGTCATTGATGCCAAAGGGGGAGTAGTAGTATGAGAAAATAAGAAAAATAACTGGCAGAAGAATTATCTACTCA
The DNA here is from genome assembly GCF_030272615.1 of Cryptomeria japonica. Taxonomy (NCBI): domain Eukaryota; kingdom Viridiplantae; phylum Streptophyta; class Pinopsida; order Cupressales; family Cupressaceae; genus Cryptomeria; species Cryptomeria japonica. The sequence continues at coordinate 203,466,179 of NC_081405.1, read as the reverse complement.
AGGGGAGCATATCTTTTTTGTAACACATTTTTGGTAACATATTTTTGGATTACAGTTTTGGAAACACTTTTGAATTTTCTGATGAGTGTTTCCATCAATGCCAAAGGGGGAGATTGTTCGCATATGCACACTCCAATGAGAAATTGTAGGTGATTGAAGGTTTTGTCATTGATGGCAACCTTACAATCCTATGGCACTGGCAAGGCATTACACCGACATCAATAGATCACACTCTACACCGACACCGACACATAGAAAGGAAGCATACCAACACAGGGGCTGACAGGATTTTTGATATATTATATTTTGTTTATTATTGTAAAAACCTTGTAAGTTGACTTGGTATCATTGTAAAATGACTCTTATATAAGAGAGATCATTGTAGAACATTTGTAAGTAAGTAAGAAGAATATACTTAGGCGAAATTAAGTAGACCTATTATGTGAAATATAGGTTAAAGGGTTTATGTAAGAAGCAGAGCAGAAACCGGTACTAGATCTAGCATTATAGATGTTATTTTGAAGTAGTACAAGATACTGGATTTGTATAATCCACATTGTAAGTCAATGAGACTTCCCATTGAGCAGTGAGCTCTAGGCAGTTGGCCTTCCTGCATGTGCAGGCCCCTCTTGTAGCAGTAATATTCTCTTATTGGCCAGTAAGTGAATATTGTGCGTCACAAATCCCACCGAGATTTTTCCCACACTGGGTTTCTTCGTTAAATCATTGTGTTATGGTGTGTTTTTCATGTGGTTTCTTTTAATTCTGTTTATTGCATTATTTCTTGCATACCGGTACATTGTTATAATATGTTGTACATGTTTTAAGTTAAGAAATTCTATTCACCAGTTAGATACTGATTCACCCCCCCCCCTCCCCTCTCAGTATTTGTGGGAATCCTAACAATCTCAAAATGCTTCCTTAGCAGTTATATGCTCAATAGTGGAGATCATGCAAGAATTCTCTCTAATTATTCTTCTGGTTAGCACTCCAACATCCTTATCTCTATAAATCTCATCAGGATTGTGATTGAGTCTCACATACCTCAGAATAACATGATCGTTATCTTCAGGTTCTAATTCATTATCACCATCTTCTTCTGAATCTACCTGTTCTGATTGAACTGGTATAACAACATTCTCTTTATCAGCTTTTGGCTTCACCGGTCCTGGTTCCAAAATTAGAATGCAAGGATCTTCATCATTTTTCTCCACACTGGTTTCCCTTGAGACTTCAAGACACTCATCCACTCGAACATCAACACTCTCAATGATTCTCTATGTCTAGTTGTTGTAACATTTGTAGGCCTTACTCTTGGTGGAGTAACCAAGGAATATACCTTCATCACTTTTAGCCTCAAACTTACTAACATAGTCACCTCTCTTAATAAAAAATTTACTACCAAATATCTTGAAGTAACTAACATTAGGTGATCTACCATACCAGTATTCATAAGGAGCCTTATTCTTACCTCTCTTTACCAATATTCGGTTCATAGTGTAGACAGTTGTGCTGCCATCTTCTCTCTAGAATTTTTTTGCTACACCTCCTTGTATCAACATCGTTCTAGCAACTTCAACAACTGATCAGTTGTTCCTCTATGCAATACCATTCTATTGTGGTGTCCTTGTTGCAGAAAGTTGTTGTTTGAAACCATTTTCCACAATATCTAGTGAATTCCTCATAAGTATATTCACCACCTTGATCAGTCCTCAGACACTTTATCTTCTTACCACTCTCCTTTTCAACTAAGGCCCTGAATGCCTTGAACTTACTAAATGATTATGTTTTATCCTTCAAGAATGTGACCCACATTATTCTTGAGCAATCATCAGTGAAGGTCATAAAATATCTTTCACCTTAAATACTTTTAGTCCCTATTGGTCCACAGAGGTTTGTATGAACCAAATATAATAGATGTTCCACTGAAAAATATTTTCTATTAAAATTTGAGGATGTCATCTTTCCTAACTGACATTCCTTACATAGAGCATTAACCAGTTTGTCCAACTGAGGAAAACCTCTCACTGTCTTGGACTTACTCACTTTAACAATGTTATCAAAATTTATATGACAAAATCTCCTATGCCAAAGCCATCTATCATCTACTTTAGCAATTAAATAGTTGTTGACTTTAGGATTCAAGTGAAATAGGTTACCTTTAGTCTTCTTGCCGGTTGCAATCAGTTCAACTTTTCTCCCATAGATTTTGCACATACCGTTCTTAAACTCCAATGGGTATCCTCTGTCACTGAGTTGAGCAACACTCAAAAGATTGTTGGTGCAGGAGTACCTAAGCACCAAGAGGCTACAAGAAGATAAAATACAATTCATGAGAAAATTCAATCACATTCGAGTTTTTATGTTCATTTTAAGTCATGGTGAATCAATATGTAAGACTAATTAGAGCCATTTGTAAAAAGTTGTCAAATTGTCCTAGTTAAGGTCTTAATTGGTCAAATGGTTAAAAATTATGAAATGACCCTTGAAATGGTAATAAGCATGTATAATATTGTTAAATTTTCATTTGGACATGTATTGAAGGTTTTTATAAAACCATGAAGTCATTTGTGCAAAAGTGTAAAAGTTGTCAACTTGACAACAAAATCTTGTCAAACAAAGTTGCAAAAAGTGCAACAAAAGTTGAAAAATGGGTTAAAAGTTGGTTATGAGAGGTAGATGTGTTGTTCACCAAAAGTGATAACCCAAGACACCTACAAATCTATCTATGAGATAGCCGATCTCAATCAATGAAACACCTCAGGGATTGGACAACATAACATAGGATCCTAATGATCCTCCTGCACTTCAGGTTCTGCTAGACCTAGGGGGGACACCCTTTTGATGCATTGAAGACAACAATCACAAACATAAGACTGCATCAACAATGAGCAGACAAACCATTCCACAAGCTCACCAAATTAGGAACACACTACAGATTGGCTAGATCTGTATAAATCATAAATGAAAACAGAGCTTGGAATGAGAAGAACACACCCCTAAACATAAAGGGAAATAGATTTATCTTTTAAAATGTATATCTGAGACCATCCCCAAACTTGCATGACCAGTGCCTTGTTCATTGGGCAACAGAGTCACAGACAGAACTACAAATATGAATCATAGATGCAAGCTTATTTTCCTTAAACAAGATATTCATGCATCAATACCTTATATTAATGCACTATTTGAATCATTCACAAATTTATCAGATCTGGATACACATTTCATCATTCATGACTGACTATAGAGTTTAAAACCTTCCTTGAAGGATACCTATAAACAGTCACACAATTTCCTTAAAATTGACAAATCTTCATCCTCCTTGAGGATTCAATTTATGATAATGAAATGCATACCTAGAGACAATACTGTGAGGAATTTACTCATGCCTGACACAAGCAAGACCTGCAACTAAAATCACATTTACAACAATGCACTGCAATCCTCTGTACCCTGAAACAAACCAAAAGCATTTACAAATTTGGGTCCTGACATTCAGAAAGTGGAAGCCATGAAAACTGGAGCACCTCCTCACAGAATTCTGGAACCCTTACAATTGAGAAGAATGCGGAATAAAAAGAGGAAGGAAGAAAAACAAATCCACAACTGAAAATTGCCAAGTGTCTCTCCTCTCTAACTGAATTTTGTTCCCATGGAAACTGCTTCTAAAATATCCTACATTTGTCCAAATTAACATCATAATCGGATTCCTCGCTCCAAGAGCTTTCCGAAAATATATAACACTTTATACCTTGGCCAAAAATTGAATCCTGGGCGAATTAATCCTCAACATGGACCCATCATTTAAATTTTTCGAATTTCTCTATAGTTTAAACTATATCATTTAATCATTTTAAATTTGATTTTTGCCTCCATTTGTGCTCTGACGCCTTGCCACGTGGCGGCCTCTGATTGGCTGATGGGGTTGACCGGACGCCACCTGGGATGACACCTCATCATCGCCACGTCATCTGCTTTGTCACTGCCACTTGGCCGCCACGTCATCACCACTGGACTGCCACCTGTGCGCCACCTCACCGGGACCCGCCTGCTGGACCGCTGACTGTACCCGCCACGTGGAAGGCTCTCGTTCACTTTCGCTATTTCGCGGGGTTTAAACAACGTGCATCTTCCCTTCGCGAAATAGCGCGCACCGTTGATCTCTCTCGGACTTGCTCGCTCGTTAACCCGGCCTTCGTCTGCAAAATTTCGCCTATTTGCCTCGGGAAGCGTGCCTGCGTGGGGTCCACTTGATCTTCGTCCAGTCAACTCCTTCATCGCCTCGAGAAGCGTGCTCGCACGTGGGCCCGCCTTGGGCGCCCATGGGCACCTTGTGTCAAAAGCCTTTAAGGCTTAGACATTATACTACTGTGCGTTTTTGTATATAAATACCAAAAACTCCCAGTGCATAGCCAATGTGGGATTAAAACATTAAGCCTGGGACTGTGTATTTTGAAGATTTTTGAGTGTTCTTCAATGGCGTTTTGCATTTTGTTTGTTTTAATACCTTGGGGTTTAACTCCTTTTCCATATGCCACACGAGGGAGGAGGTTGATCTACAACCGTTGACTTGAATAGCTTGAAGATTTTTTATCACACAGGGAATAATGGCTGTGAGCTTGCCAATGCATTTGTTGGAGGATTCTTAATGCCCCTCCACATTCTAAACACCATGTCTGTCAAAAACCATGCAGAGGGAATGCAATCAAAATGATAAATTTTTCTTTAAAAAACTTATGCCCTCCTCTACTACATCCCACGCACAGCAAGGAGAAATCCTTTGCTTGAGATTTGAAACCCCTTTTCACATGCCACGCAGGAGAAGGAAGTGATTGTTGTGCACAGTTGGTGTCTCACGTAGGGGAGGAGAGACTGCAGCAATCACCATTGTTTGATTGTTTTCTATTTGCTGCTTTCAAATGCTGTGTGGGAGGGTTGTCATATGTTGAAATTTCTGCATTTGCTTGGAAGTTCATACACCATGTAGGAGACTTGGAAATTGTTGATTGCATTTTGCTGAGTGCTTGATGGTCTCTTTCTTCACCACATGAGCAAGCTTGGCTCTTGACTGCAGCCCCAAAACACCATGCAAAAGAAAGTCTTTGGTGCTTGATATGAATCTTGGTCTTCTATTTCCATTTTAGAAAATGGTATTTGGGAGGAGATGTAATTATTACCACTAAAACTGCAGTTGGAAAACTTCATTCTCATATAAAGAGAACACTGACATATCACAATAAAAATGAAAACTCCATTCTCAATAAAAGAGAACATTGACATTCCATCCTCAATCACAATATTTATCCTTTGCTGCATTAAAAAAAAAATCTTGCAATCTAGAAGAATGCTGACAAATCAAGCTGACAAATCAAAGGAGACACCCTTGATATTCACAATGTCTTTAACCTTGAATCCCCAATGGCTGCTACCGATATGAACTTTACCTGACTATGACTTGTGGATTGCATCATTACCTGAATATTCTGAATTTCCCCCAATAAACAAAAATCGCCAATAAAAACAATCCACGGGCATGAGCCAGGTCGGGCCCCAAAGTGGGTCCGACTAAAAAAAATTTTGATTTCAAGCAACTGGCCTTTGAAATGCTTCACAGACTTCAAACATACCTTTGGGAATGATCGGCATCGTTTTTGGATCATAAAATTGTATTTTGCAACTTTCAGGCAATTACGCCACAATTTTCGCATTTAATCGCGAAGACGTAATTTTCAAACCTGTCAAAACACCTTTCTGGAGCTCTCCATCTGACAGGCGTGTACTTTGATATACAAGGATGACATCTACCAAACGGTTTCTCAAGACGAGTCCCGAGCGAAGAGATATTAATTTCCGAAAACGGCCAACTAGCTTTGTCGACACTGCGGACCTGATGAAGTCAATGTTCTGGCAACACATGATGCCTTTCTCAAAAATATCAAACGACCTCCGTAGGCTCTCAAATTCAGAACATAGGTACCTTTAAGTACATATTAAATCTTTGAATTCTCAGTTTGATCACCCGACTGACAGGATGCAAACGGCGCGCTCACCAAAACGGCTACATTAATTGATCTAACACTGGAAGTGCGGATAACTGAATTTGATGGCAAAATGAGCTCTTTTGAAAACCGATCAAACGGATTGATAAAGCCTTGAAATTTGAAACGTAGCTCACCATTTATACCAACATTATCCCGGAACAAACATTCTGACATGACGCTCACCCGGACATTTTTACACGTGTGCAAACATCACAAACTACAAACGGATTGAGCTTTGAAAACTGAGCAAACAGATTCATTAGGACTTGAAATTTTGCAGGCTGACTCGCATTTATGCATATAATTGAATCCATTTTTAATTTCTCCATGACGATCAATAGGGAAAAAGATGTAATCGCTCAAAGAAGGCTATTCCATAAAATTTGCATTTGTGCCTAAAATGCACTTTCAGCTCACCCCTCGAAATGGGTACCTAGTAAACTTATCCAAACTGAATTCTGAAAGTTGCACATCACTGAATAGGCCAAATGAAAGGTGTGGGACATGAATCTCGAGCCTTACCCTTTGAAAATCAACTGGCTCCATTTTACCCCCTTGCTAACTAGGCATTCAAATTGACTTATTTAGGTACTTTTCTGACATGCAGAGCAAAATTTTGAAATAGGCCTATAAACTTGACTCAGTTTTAAATACTCCCAACAAGATGTAAGGTCAAAACTGACCAAGAGTCTATAAAAAGGCATTGTATGGTCATTCCAAATGAGAAAAAAAAGAAAGGGAAGAAAAGGATGAAAGGAGAACAGTCTACTATTGTCATTTTGATTGGCTTTCTAGTTTTTATGTTAGCTCCGGGCCTTCTATGACCATGTATGGCCTGGAAACCTTTGTATATATATAATTTATATTTATATATTTTAACTACCTTTCTTTTCCTTTTGTTTTGGATTTATTATCTTTTGAAATGAATAAGTTATGGAATGTTTGGTGAAAGTTGTTGATTGCAGATTTGAGGTTTCCTGAGAACAGTCATGTTGCAGAGTATGGTATAGACTCATATGGAATAATTATAACCTCTAAATAAATTTATTAGAAATATATGTAAATCCTCTTTCTTTTCCTTTTGGTCTGAGTCATTTTTGTTTATATTTGTAGAAGTTATGAAGACTTTGGTGAAAACTGGTTTTAAACTATCTTCAGTGGAGTTGCAGGCGATTGTTTAGATTTATATAATGATTAAACCATTGAAAAATTTAATGGATTACATATTATTAAATTAAATCCATAAATGGTTCATGTGAAATTGTTTTGAGATCATTTTGTCTTGTTTTGTGAAAGATATTTGATGCCCTAGGCGGACTAGGCATGCACATGATTTGTTTGGGGACAACAGAAATGAGTCTCAATGCAGAGGCAATAAATTTTAATCAAACCGTTGGATCTGGATAAATTTTTGATATGTTGTTTTTAATCTAGGTATATAGGGTATGACCAAAGGGATTGAGGTTTTTACATCTGGTTAGAAAGTTATACACCTCTGTGTACAGGTCTATCCAAAGGGACATCAAGTTGGCAAGTTTGATACCTAGATTAAGTTTATGTTTTCTTGATTGATTGATTGTTGAAGAATGATGAAATATGCCTCTAATGAATTTTTATCATGATTAAAATATGGATGGATCAGCATGATCCTATAGTTGTGATTGGTTTTCAAAGATGCTCTGCATCAATTGTGCTTTAGACCTTCAACCCAGTAGACATCATCTGCACTGCTCTTTCCATTAAGAGAAGTTCCCTTACCTTTTACCATGTAGGGTGAATCATTACCAAATCTCACAACTCTGCCATCAAATTCATTCAAAGAAAGAAATTTGCTCCGGTCACCGGTCATGTGATGTGAACAACCACTATCAATGATCCAATCATCAGCATTATCCATGTGAGAAACTAATGCTTTCTGATCAGATGTCTCCTCCTTAATCTCTACAAAAATAATGTCTTCATTAGCATCACCATCAAATTCCTCATCAGTGATACCACCATCAACTACAATAAGACAATCTCTCTTGCCTTTTCCTTTGTACTTCTTGAACTTTTCTCGCTTCTGCTCATTATCACCATTAGGACAGTTAGTTGCAATGCGTCCAATCTTATTGCATGCAAAACATTTCAAAGGCAATTTACCTTTGGGAAACCACTTGGCCAACAATGCTTCAATCTCAACCAAACTGTCTTCATCATCAACTTCTCTGCTAGATCTAGATTCATAACTGTGAGTGACATCTCTACTTTTCCTCATAGATGTGTTAGAAACTAAAGCTCTAAATGCATATTCAGATTTCTTAACACTACCATCATAACCATTTAATTAAAAAGTAGTAAGCTTACCAATGATGGTGTCAAGGGTTACCTTAGTTTTGTCAATAGATTTTAGCTCCTAAATGGCTGCAACACAGACAACGTAGACTAGTAGAGGGGTTCTCAACACCTTGCTAACCACTATGGCATCTTCCACTTTACCACCAACACTCTTGATCTCACCAACTATCTCTTTTATCCTCTGACCATACTATTGTATATTCTCACCTTCAGCCATCTGCATGTTAGCAAACTTTCCTCTTAGACACTCTTCTTTGACAATCTTTACATGTTCATCACTGCTATAAATCCCTTCAAGTTTCTTCCATACCTCATAAGCAGTCTCTAGACCATGAACATCTACATATTTTGCATCAGACAAAGAAATGATAATAGCCTCTAATGCTTGATTGTTTTCTTGTTTCTCTTTCTTCTGATCATTTGTCATATTCCCACTAGGTGCTACATATTGAGTACTAACATGTTCCCAGTATTGACTTCCTAAACTCTTAGTATAGATTTTCATTCTATCACTCCATATCTTGCAGTTCTCTCTAATAAACTTTGGACCTTCCTTCTTCATGATATTCTACAAAATCTTCACTTCAAGTTGTTAGGCTTAGACCTTAGAGGACTTGAGAATCTCTTATACCAATTGATGGTATGATGAAAGAATAAGGTTCCGGTCAACAACTGAGAGGGGGGGTGAATGAGTAGATAGAAAAATGATATAAACTCTCACCAATATCAAAATCAATCTCTCAAAGTAAACTTTATACTAACAAGTTAAACCACTGAACTACAAATGAAATATTACTATCAAGTTTAGCCAGTTGACTATTATCACAGATTAATAATAAAACAACTTGAAACTCACAAACATCCAAGTACTTTACTGACATAAGTAAAACTTCATTTCAGATTTTTCTTGGTTAACATAACATATCAAAGTGGATTAAGTAGTTAAGCAATTCAACCAAAGTAAATATAACCACAAAACATTCACCACTTGACACAATATTTTTGACGTGGAAACCCAAATGGGAAAATCCACAGTGGGGATGAATACCCACAAGTATTCTGAACTCTTTTGAAGTTCTCCCTGTTAGGAGCCAAGCCTGTTAAAGCTTCACAATAAGTCTTGTTAAGAATAGATCCTGTTAGGGACCACTCGGTTGAGGGATTGACTATAATGCCCTGTTAGAAGCAATACCCTATGAGGAGTAACCTTGATAGAGGATTTGAAATCCAAGCTAATGGACCATGTGGTTAGAGGATTTGAATAATACTAAGCTTGTTAGAGCTTACTCGGTTAGGGGATTCAACTATTGTAATTGTTAGAAAACATAGGGGTTTATTGATTTGTTTGAATAGTACTACACTTACTTGTTCAGATCCTTTTCATGCTCCTATTTTCTTTTACACAAACTGCAGATACATCATCCAGTTTGACAAGCACACTCAACTACAACTTTTCCAACACTTCAACAAAACAACTCATCAACCTTATAAACAAATCAATAGGTTGGTAACACAACAAAAACCTAATTCTCTCATAGAGATTACAAACAAATTGGTTCAAATATGACCATTAGATTACATAACAATCTCTACAAATCATTCAAGATAGCATCGGCCACTCCTTGACCATCGGTTCACTGAACTCGGTAACTCATCACGCGGTTTGCATTATATGCAATATACTTTCTCATTCCCAATATAAAAACCATCATCTCAACACACCAAAAACACTTTTAAACTCTTCTCATACAACATGCATACATGTCATAATCATTACCACTCATCATCAAATCATAAACCAATATAACGAACTTTCCAAAATTAATTGGTTAGGGTTTATCATATCAATAGGCAGGGTTTACTGGTTCAACTCCCCGTTATTTAGCAATACCAGTTTCCTCCACAAACATACCTCCCAGTTGTAGTTCCCTTCACTAGCTCTTCCTACTGGCTACAAAACATCATCACCGGTTAGTTGACATCAATGACAACATAATATTTCAATAATGCAATCTTCATGCAAATGCCAATAGTCCTGCATTGTATAGCTCTTTTTATCGTTACCGATTTTCATAGTTGTCATGTGTTGTTGTAGATTTTGTACTTGTTGGGTCAAAATATCTATTTGAGTTAGTGATACACTTTGCGCATGTATATTTCCCACAAAAAGATTCATGGTAGTATAACTAGGAGGTTTTTGAAAGGTACCATAATTATAATTTTGCATGTTATGGGTTTCGCTAGGTACTGTGAAATAAGCAAAATGCGAACCCATGTTTGACTAGGTTTTACTCATTGTATTAGCGGAACCTTGGTTTGTATTCTGATGATTGTATGTAGATCCTATGGAAAAGAAAATTGGAGGCTGAGTTACACTTGTTGTACGAGAAACTTGACATTACTAGTGTGGTGTGAGAGGCTATGATAGCTTGTGTTGGTGTGCTAACATTTATTGTTGAGGATGATGCACTTGCTTGGCAACTCGCGTTTGACACATTTATTTGTATAGATGAGGTTGGTGAATTCTGAGAGAAACTTGAGGTCATCGCTTGTGTTTGTGTCACCTATGGTATTTGACTGCTATTTGGACCTAAAGTAGTTCTTGGTGGTAAGATTGTTCTGACATCAAAATCTTTAGGTAAATTGGCACCATTTTGTAATAACAACGAGAGATATTTGTCCCTGTCATTATATATAAGAGTGTCTAGAATCATAAGGACATGTGGGTCTTGTTGAGCTAACTCAATCTCTTTGTGTGTTAAATTTTGTTGTAGCTCATGTATTGTGGGTATTGCATGAGAATTTGACCTTTGACTACTTGATATGTCCATGTTCTAAGTTGGATTAATTGACGGGTCGCTTTTTGGGTCCACTTTACTTTTTGCCTTTTGTGACCTTGTGACGGGCATTTAAGAATTCTATATGAGGATTCTTTAGAACCTAATGCAATACGACTATAATGCAAGACTCTAGACCTAAATGTGGAATATGCAACACTAGACTAGACTCTCTATTGGGGATTAGGACACATGACTCGTTGAGTACTTTCATATTTTTGTAATGCAAGTTTTTCAAGTTCTTCTCTTAGAAGTTCTACAACAATTTCTCTATCAATTCTATGAAAACTTTTATACTCTGTATCTAGCTCGTACTCGACTCCTATGTATTGAGGTGCACTTGTCTTTAATTGCCAAGCCACGTTATCTAGGCCTTCAATAATTTCTTGTTGACTTCCATTTGGCACTAGATTAGGTTGCTCAAAAGGGAGCAAACCATCACCTGGGAGACCCATTAGGACACATGCTATGACTTTGTAGGATGATTATGCAAATGTCGATGGACTAAGACAAACGTATTATGAGGTCTAATAAGGACTAAATCTAAGGATGCATATGATGACAATAATGAGGACGTAAATGAGGACTATGCAAGGACGTATATAAGGTTGATAATGAGGATGTAAATGCAAGGACTTATTCTAAGGATGTATATGAGGATGATAATGAGAACGTAAATGCAAGGACTTATTCTAAGGACATATATGAAGACAATAATGAGGACATAAATGAGGATGATAATGAGGACGTAAATGAGGACTATACAAGGACTACCTATGATCACAAGTATATAAAATTTTGGAGTTTGAAGGACTGTCTGAGGTTTCAAGGTAAACTTTGTTTCAAGTAATCCTAGTTTGTAAGACAAGTTTGTTGTTTTTCAAATCTAAGAACAGTTGTTTGAAGATGGGTATAGCTAACTGAACTGTGTTTTGACCAACTTTGAGAATCTAGAGATACATAGGGTAGGGCCTAAAATAGCTCAAATATTGACTCAATATTGGTCTGGTACAATGATACACATAAAATCACAAAAGACAATCTTAGGCTGGAAAGTGGAATCCATTCAATGAGGCCCTTACAATAAAATACTAAAACAAGATGAACAAATAGAGAGTCTGGTAGCACTGGCTTCACTCCACAACACACACTTCTTGGGCATGCTAGTCTCTCTTACCCCAAAGAGAAGATCTTATCACCAAGGAATTTATATCTCATAATGCAAGGGGCATGAAGGGTATCTATGGGGTATGATCCGCACTCCCGGAATCACTGAATGTGGGATTTGGGCTACTAAGTTGGTTCTTATTATAAATTTTGAGGGGTCTCAATCCAATGATGGATTCTTAGAGAAAGCCACTTAAGGATTTAGTTAAGCTTATCAATGTAGGAAAGGCTCTGACATACGTCAAATTCACTCAACACTCTAGCCGCCTGACTAGTATATTTATATAGCAGCTTGAAAAACCCAGTTGAGAGTACGCTAGGAGAGATGATATCCCCAACGCATCCCAATTCGAAGTACCTCTATGGGGTGATGAAATCCCCAGTCAAAGATACCCCTCATTATTAAAATGAAAAAGTGGGTGTTGTTATCACCTTCTCCCTCCCTCCCAAGACCCCAAAGGCAGGTGGAAAGGAAGTTAATGTTAAAGTAGGTTCATCCCAAACAAAATGAAAATTTATTTCCCTTTAAAAAAAATGAAGTGTGAGTTATTCTATTGAGAAGCATAATTCACATTCATTTTAAAACCCAAATTTAGGTGTGAAATACGCATGTGCGTGTCAATTTTATAACACCAAATTGAAATATGACAACATACATGTCCATTTTAACCATGTTTATTTTAAGCCCCAAAATTGAAGTGTGAGAACATGAGTGTTTATGATTCAGTAATGATTCGATCTTATCTATAAATTTGTCACATGCTATGGACATATAATCAGTAACCCAAGAAAATCCACAGAAAACATAAAAACTTATCTATAAAATGCACGAATGTGTAATGATACCTAAGTGAATGCATAATCCTACCAAAACTATTGTGTGATTCTAATAGAGAGAATGCGTAATTTTGACAAACCAAATACATGATTCTGATAGAGAGAATGCATGATAGAATAATAGACAAGACAAAAAAAATTAAGAAGACTTTAAATCTAATCAGGATGTTGCAAAACAGGGTGTGATGACGTAGTAAGATCTCTCATCAACCATTCTATATTAATTAAATCATATTTCATAGTGTATGAGAGAACTCGGCTGTTGTATCTATTAATAGCTGGTTGGTCCTCTAGATCTTGTATCTTCTTTTCTTCCTTTAGGATTTGATGATAGCGTCTAGCTTGTCTTCTTTGTTTCTTTGTCTTCCTGGCACCTGAAATACTGAATTGTACCTTACGTGTCATAAGATGCCATAATTATTTAAACATCAAACAAGGTTAAACAATGCTCAGATCTAATCAATTTCATACAAATTTAAATAGAAAAGAGGACATAAAACAAGAAAAACCAGACAAATAGAAAGCAGAAAAAACCCTATCGAATGCGTGACAGAATGTGAACAAATGCGTGACAAAATTAGCTCAATTGTGTGATGGGGTCCGCATGAATGCATGACCCTTTGTGTTCGATTGCATGAATCTGTCTATGTGATTATGTGATTCTCTCAGCATGATTGCGTGTTTATGAAATCCGCCTTTGAAATCCATACAAATCTCCAAAAACCTGAGAAATCCATGCGATCTACAAAAATCACATAGAAAATAAGAAGGTTAATTAGTTGTTGATTCATGTCGGGTTCACCAAAATGTGTATGCTAAAATTCATCTTCAATTGAATAAAAAACAAAAGGGAACTCACGAATCCCTATTCAATTAAAGAATTTAAAACAAACATCAATGAAAATAGATGCATACTAGAATAAATCTAAACAATGTAAAACTCCCTATTGTGCATCATGTCTTCCATTTCTCTTCTTCTCTTTGTGGTATGGTGGCTCTCAGATATCGCACTGGCAACCTACAATTGACACAAAGATTCAAAGTTCATCATTGTTGAAAATGGAGATTGAATTCTCAATTTATAGTTTATTGGAGAGGATTGAATGAGAGGTGGAACAAATTGATCAAGAGGTGGAACTTAGGTGAGCTCATATGGTGGTTAATAGTTGAACTACTGATTTGGAGGTGGATCTCATGTTGGCGACTGACACTCAATTGATTGGGTTCACTATGTTGTCATTGACGGAAAAATGGTATCTTATTCCAGCTCCATGTTTTGGTTCAGTTGTGTACCGACAGGCACTTCACTGGCAGACACTTCACCGGTAGGCACTTCACCAGTAGACACTTCATCAAAACTGGCACTGAGAGGACATAAGGATTTCTTTGGTTACAGGCAATGTAGGCCGACATGGTTTAGAGTATGGTTATTAGTATTGGAGGCCGACATCTCTTGGATCCGGCATCGGCAATTGATTTTGATATTCATGCATTTATGTTATCTAGCCAACATGTATATTTATATTGTAATTATCTTTGTAAGCTGACATAAGGCATGATAAATTGTATAGGGTATATAGGTCAATTGGATTAGATCATTTTGATATAGTGGAATATTGTGATGGATATGTGAATACAATATCATGTGCATATGTATTAGGAAGAAGATGCGAAATATATCTGAGAGATCATGTATGTGAGGATATTTATGTAAGGTTTATTCTGGTAAAGGGTGTAGGGTTTCATACCAGAACAAACAGAGCTTAATTGGAACTATATTCTGGTACAGAAGATGCTATCTTACCAATTCACACACTTCTCCAGATTGAAGTCTGGATTTATATGTAGTCAATGAGGCTCCTTTTGTGATTGAGCAGTGTGCTCTAGGTTGTAAGCCTTCCTACAAGTGCAGGCCCCTATATTTATCTCTTCATATGGCCAGTGGATTAATATTGTGGGTCACAAATCCCACCGTGGATTTTCCTCTTTGAGGTTTCCCATGTATAATTATGTGTGTTATGGTGTTCATTTATGTGATTATCTTATTGGTTGATTTACTTCTTTCAATTCTGTATATACTGGTTGGTGTATGCATGTTTTAATAAGGTTAAAATTAATCACACCGATAGAACACTAATTCACTCCCCCCTCTTAATGTTCTTGGATTACAATAATTGGTATCAAAGTTTTGTGCCTCAGAGGAAGTTTAACAACTTGAGGGAGATCCTAAATCCGGAATCCATGGATATGGGATTGGAGAAGCAACTTGAGATGGCACTTGAAGATTATGATGCTGAAAGATTGAAGAACTTAAAGCTACAAGATGAATTGAATTTTGCTAAGGAATTCATTCTTGTCCTACAGGAGAGGTTGTCATATGTTCAAACTAGGAGGCAGGAACTTTTGCAAAATCAGGATGATGAAGAGAAAGATGCACTTAAGGAACAATGTTAGAAGTTAAGTCAGGAGAAAATGGTCATGAGAAATAAAATGAAAGCTATAAACATGATAATGTCTAAGGAGATTGAGGACCGAAAGAAAAAGGAAGAAAATCTTGTTGTATCCATGAAGAACAAATTTGAAGAATGTGGTAGATGTTGGCATATGCACACTCCAATGAGACATTGTAGGTGATTGAAGGTTTTGTCATTGATGGCAACCTTGCAATCCTATGGCACCGGCAAGGCATTACACCGACAAGTTAGTGCACCGGCATCAATAGATCACACTCTACACTAGCACTCAAGACACTGACACTGGCACAAAGAAAGGAAGTATACTAGCACAGAGGCCGACAGGATTTTGTTATATTACATTTTGTTTATTAATGTAAAAACTTTGTAAGTCGACTTGAAAAATTGTAAAATGGCTCTTATATATAAAAGAGATCATTGTAGACATTTTGTAGAGCAAGAGAGAGTGAAAAAGAAAAATATAAGGCAGACCTATTATGTGAAATATAGGTTGAAGGGTTTATGTAAGAAGAAGAGCAGCAACCAGTACTAGATCTGGCATTATAGATGCTATTGTAAAGTAGTACAAGATATTGGATTTGTATAATCCACATTGTAAGCCAGTGAGACTTCCCATTGAGCAGTGAGCTCTAGGCAGTTGGCCTTCCTGCATGTGCAGGCCCCTATTGTAAGTGATATTCTCTTATTAGCCAGTGAGTGAATATTGTGGGTCACAAATCCCATCGATGTTTTTCCCACACTAGGTTTCCTTGTTAAATCCTTCTGTTATGGTGTGCTTTTCATGTGGATGTTGTTAATTCTGTTTATTACATTATTTCTTGCATACCAGTACACTGTTATAATATGTTCTGCATGTTTTAAGTTAAGAAATTCTAATTACTGGTTAGATACTAATTCACCCCCCCCCCCTCTCAGTATCTGTGGGATTCCTAACAATTGGTATTAGAGCCTGGTCCTCTATTTTTAGAAGTCTAATGGCTTGAGGAAGATCTTGACACTGGTAAAGATGGAAAATTTGATGAAGCAACTTGAAGGATCTCTTTTAGACTATGATGCAGAAAAGTTGAAAAATATCAAACTAGAAGATGATTTAAGGGCAGCTTAGGATATCATTCAGGCACTTCAAGAGAATCTTACTATTACAAGAAATAAGAGAAGAGAACTTTGTGAAAAGTTGCAAAATGAGAATGATGAAAAGGAATCACTTAATGATCAGATAAGCAAGCTAAAACAAGAGAACATGACAACAAAGAATGAGATGCAGGATATGACTATGAGATTTTGCAAAGAGATTGAGGATAGGAAGAAGAATGAAGAAGAATTGACCAGAAGACTAAGTGATGCAGCAAATGAGAACACAAGACTTAGCTATGAGAATGACATGTTGAAGACAGATCTAATGCACACTCAGAATGACTCCAATGAACTGATGAGACAGAAAGAAGTCTTAGAAAGAGAACTAGAAACTACAAATCAACATAAATAAAAACTCAAGAAAAGCTCAATGGAATTTGGCACCTTGCTGAAAAATCAAAAACCTGAAAGTGACACTTCTGGAATTGGCTTTGAAGTTGGTGAAAGCTCCGATACTACAAATACTCAAAGAAAACCGGTAAGACAACCTAATGATTATAAATTCAATGGAAAATGCTTTAACTGTAATAAGTATGGTCATAGAGAAAATGAATGTAGATCTAGAAATTATCAGAATATCAACACACCCACCAGTCAATGTTCAAAATGCAACAAAGTTGGTCACAACTCTGAAAACTACAGAATGAATGTGATATGTTATGTTTGTGGAAGATTTGGACACCTATCTAATCAATGCAGAACACAAACCGGCATAGGTTATGGGAAATCTATTCAAAAGAATAATGTGACTTGTTATGCATGTAACAAGATTGGGCATATTGCAAAATTCTGTAGAAGTAAAGGATCACCGGTAGACAACAAAAGTTCTAGCTTGAAAGGCAAAGAAAAATTTGAAGAGGTTAAGCAAGAATTCTCAAAACAATGGATTAGAAAAACTGATCTAAATATTGGGAATACTCCTCCACCGGTAGAACCAATCAATGCTTCACCAGAAGGATAGAGTGATGCTTCACCGGTAGGACAGAGCAGTGCTCCACCGACAGGTTGTTCTTCATCTAATTGAAGAAAGTTTTCTTGAGGGTTTGGCAATCTAATGACACATATGCTATTATTCCCTCTGTTAGAGATAAGAAGTTGGAAATTACTTGTTACCGGCAGACAATGTTAAGTGAATACTTAACCGGCATGCATTTAATGTGGTAGATGGCAAAAAGATACTATAAATTTGAGGTTTTTGCTCCATTCCATTTCATTGAGATTTCAAACCTATAAAGAGCGCGAAGATTCCGAGCTAAGGCATTCCGAGCAAGAGGCAAGAACACTCCAAGCAATCATCCATCCTAAAGGCAGTAAAAGGTATTTTATCATGGCATCCACCTCTACAATTGAATATATAGAAAACCCTAATGTTGTCGAAGTGATAAAAATACTTAGGCCTGTATTTCAATTAGTTCCCGAGGTAGCAAAGAAAGATGATACCTTAGGTGCTTTCTCTCAAATTCCTAAGGCAGTTGTTTATGCTGAAGACCCCAAAATTTACATTCATTGTAGCATTGAGGAACTAGGAGATGAAGAGATTAAAACCATGTTTAAAACTGTGATATGTGATGAATCCGGCAATGTAAAAGATGAACACAAGATCATTGAAACCCTAGGATTTACAGAGATCCTTAGCATTCCTAAATTCCCTAAGGATGTGATTAGGATAGTCTTAAGCAGGGTACATGTTGAATTTTTCTGGCTAGATGCAATCCACAAAATCACTAAGGAAGTTGTGAAAGCTGTCACAGGGTTACCGACCACCGGTAAAAGACCAAACAAAACTAAGAAGGTATCCAATGACCTAGTTACAAACCTAACTGGTGCCACATCCAATAAAAGGTCCTTAAGAGTAAATGATGTAACAAACATTAATGTAAGATTTATCAGCATGATATTAGGGTATAAAGCTACTCATGCAAATAGACTTAATTTAGTTTCAAGTTTATGCATTAAGAGTGCTTATGATATGGTCACAGATAATGCAAAGATTGATGTATGTGAGTGGTTAAAGGATGAATTAATTGACAACCTTGGAAAGATTAAGAAGGACAAGAAAGGAACTTTTAGGTTTGGAAATCTACTAGTATGTCTAATGCTACATATAACCAAGCAGGTTCCTGGTATAGGATACAAAGAACTTGGATATGATATACCGGTAGGCAAACAGTTAACAGAACTATTCAATAACATGGGAGAAGACAAGGAAAACAATATCCATGATTTCTTTCAAGCACTAAAGGCCAAAATGAAGAAAAGAATCAGGCTATCACAAAAAATTGTTGACAAATATAAAGATGAAATATGCTTTGTAATCAAGAAAGATGAGATCTGGATGGAAGCAGTCATCCTTAGGACAGTTTGGGTAACAGAGATGGGTTATGAAACAGATGATCATATAATTGAAACATATGCTAAAGCACTTCTGGAAGCCCCTAAAGAACCTAAGGAAGAAGTATTTGGTAGTGCAGAAACTATTGAAAGCCAAATACAATCTAAGGAAAGAGTGAAAAAGGTTGAGGAAGTTGTAAGAAAAGTTTCCAGACAAGCAAAGGCCATCAAAGAAGATGTGTTAAAACAAACCAGTATAACAGAGGATGAGTTAGCAGCCCCACAACCGGAAACTCACCTATCATCGGTAGGTACCTCTTCAGAGAGTGACATGCCTGCAACTTTCAAGAGAGTTGTAAGGAAAAGAGATCCCTCACAGACAACCACACCCTCACCGAGGAGGACAAGACAAAAACAACAAGTAGTGAGATCTCCGGTAAGAAAGGCTACACCAAAGAAGAAGAAACTAACGCCCAAAAAGAAGAAGAGGACAAACGAGGACTTGGCCCCTCTTGATATACTATTAAATGAAATTATAGAGGAAGGAAAATTGAAGAATATAGAGAAAATATATGACACTTTAACAGTTGATGAAAAAGAACAAGTTGAAAACAGTGTTATATTGCATATGGATATGTATAAGAAATTTTTGATGGAAGTAGTAAATGAAATTCTAGATGAACTATTTAAGAGACTGGAAGCAAGAAGACAAGCAGTTTTAGAACTGGACAAGAAAAAATATATTGAAAAGCTACTTGCTGTATATCCGGTGAATTCACCCAAAGAAATTGATGACCTAATTTCTCAAGCCAACCGGTCAGTATTTTCTATTGCACACCGGCACATTGCTTTAATGGTTGGAAGAGTTAATGAGGTGACTGAGGAGACAAAAAATGGATGGGATATATTCCTAGTTGAAAAAGAAAAACAGGAAGAATATAGGAACCCCAAACCTATAAAAGTTTATCAAAAAGAAAGAGACAAGGGTAAAGGTAAAGTTGATGGACCACCTAGTATCAAGGTTAAAGACAACTTACCCCCACCTCCTTTGATTACTCCACCGGTAAAAACAACAGCTACAAAAGATCAACTGGCAGTTGAAAGTATGGATGTAGAGGATGGTAATCCTAATCCTGAAGTCTTATATACTGTGGATGTTGATACTCAAAAGATCAACATTGTGGTAGACAAAGATACAAATGATAAGACTGAAATGGATAGTGAGCCTCCGGTAGTTGAGCAAACTAACAACACATAGGAGAAACTGACTGATGACAAAGAGAAGAAGGTAGAAACTCAGACTCTGACTGAGACAATGCAACAAACAGAGAAACAAACAGAGCAAAAGGCTCCCGAACAAGAATAGGAACAGAAGGAAACAGTGCCACCGACATCTAGAGAAGTAGAAGAACCATTGCTTAGGGAAATGCAAACACAAACAGACCTACCAGAGGTCAATACAAGCTTGGTTACTTCCACTGGCGGTACTCAAAATTTTGGTTCATCATCAGGCTACAAAACAACTAATGTGACTGAGGTACTATTAGATTCAATCAAAAAGATAACAGACTGTAGTTCACAAGCTTATAAGGCAATAGATGATACCATACCAATTTTGAAGGTAATTTCTCCTAACTGTAATATAGACAATAAAGATTCTTTAGGATAACTTGATACCTTGTGTAAATATATCACAGAAAACATTGAGAAAATAAAGGAAGAGACAGTGAAGGATAAAGTAGAAATTGAAAAACAAAAATTCTTTGATGAGCAAATAAAGAAGTGTAACAGAGATTTTGACACACTTCTACCGGAACTGTGTAATTTATTGAAAGAGTACAAAACTTTGTACAAAGACACCTGTAAGAAAAACCTTTTGATTGTAGATATAGACAAGAAGATGAGCAAGGTACAGGATGAAATTAATAAACTTGTAGATAATTTTGTCAACTCACCTAATACACTATCAATTTTTGAATAGAAGATAACAAATTTTGAAGAAAATTTACTTAAACTTGAAAGAGAGAAAGAAAGAATAGTAAATAAGGCAAAGCATCTAAGATTAAAACTGAATCCAAGATTGGACTATCTAGCATCACTGTGGAAGGAAGTATTTGAGGCACTAATACAGGGACAGAAAACATTGGCAGAGCATTTGCAACATCTCACCAGTACAATTAAGAGAACAGAGACAACAATAAGAGATAGTAAAAAGTTCATGGAGAGTATAAACTTGATCTTAGCGGATCTATTTCAAATTGTAACTACCCAGTTACAAGGTTGAAACTACAAATTCTACTGACATCTTGACAACCTTTGTCATTGATGCCAAAGGGGGAGTAGTGGGATGAGAAAATTCAACATCATAGGAATCATATGCTTAGGGGGAGCACACACTTTTTTTTTGTAACATTTTTTGGACTTCACATTTTTGGATACATTTTTGAAATTTCTCATGAGTGTTGCCATCAATGCCAAAGAGGGAGATTGTTGGCATATGCACACTCCAATGAGACATTGTAGGTGATTGAAGGTTTTGTCATTGATGGCAACCTTGAAATCCTACGGCACCAGCAAGGAATTACACCGACAAGTTAGTTCATCGGCATCAACATATCACACTCTACACCGACATTCAGGACACTGGCACCGGCACAAAGAAAGGAAGTATACCGGCACAGAGGCCAATAGGATTTTGTTATATTACATTTTGTTTATTATTGTAAAAAATTTGTAAGCCGACTTGGAAAATTGTAAAATGACTCTTATATATAAAAGAGGTCATTGTAGACATTTTGTAGAGCAAGAGAGAGCGAAAAAGAAAAATATAAGGTAGACTTATTATGCGAAATATAGGTTGAAGGGTTTATGTAAGAAGGAGAGCAGCAACCGGTATTGGATCTGGCATTATAGATGCTATTGTAAAGCAGTACAAGATATTGGATTTGTATAATCCACATTGTAAGTTAGTGAGACTTCCCATTGAGCAGTGAGCTCTAGGCAGTTGGCCTTCCTGCATGTGTAGGCCCCTATTGTAAGTAATATTCTCTTATTGGCCAGTGAGTGAATATTGTGGGTCAAAAATCCCACCGAGGTTTTTCCCACACTGGGTTTCCTCATGAAATCCTTGTGTTATGGTGTGCTTTTCATGTGGATGTTCTTAATTCTATTTATTACATTATTTCTTGCATATCGGTACACTGTTATAATATGTTCTGCATGTTTTAAGTTAAGAAATTCTAATTACCGGTTAGATACAGATTCACCCCCCCCCCTCTCAGTATCTGTGGGATTCCTAACAGTAGATTGGTTCATGAGAATTATATGTTGAGAACTGATTGAGTACAATCCTAGAGTAATGAGGAAGAGCTTGAGAGAAAAATGATAATTTTGAGAGATGATCTAACTACTACAAGTGAGTATAAAGAAAAAATCAAGATTAGTTCAACACAACTAGATGAGTTACTCAAGAGATAAAGATAGATTGGAGATTCCAGTGGACTTGGATTTGAGCAAGGATAGAGTTCTGATACTGCTAATGAAGATCAAAACCATAAGGCACCGATAAGACCTTTTAATGCTTATAAATTTAATGGTAGATGTTTTGTTTGCAATAAATTTGGTCACATGGCTAGGCAATGTAGAAACAAAGCAAATCAGAACCCTGATTCTGCTCCTGGTCAATGTTCTAAATGTAATAAGTATGGTCATAAAATAGAAGATTGTAGAATGAATGTTAAATGCTATGCATGTGGAAAATTTGGACATATGGCTAATCAGTGCAGGTCAAACAATTATACCAGTTTTAGAAAAGCAATTCAAAGGAACAATGTTACATGCTATGCAATTAATGAGGTTGGACATATTGCTAAATTATGTAGAAGTAGAAATACACTTGTTGGTAATGGAGGATCAAATGAGAAATGGAAAGAGAAGGTTAATTAAATCTGGTAAGTTCATATCCAGAGATGGGTCACAAATACTGAAGAACAATCAACAGATGGGAATGCACCTGTTACTTATCTAGTGGAGGATGTTGCTCCTGCATCGATAAGAAGCACAACTAGTAATTGAGCTAGATGTCTTAGGGGTAGGCAAAATTAATGAATATGTTTCATATTCCCCAAGAAGAGGTTTTGGAAGATGTTCCAAACATTGGAGATTCTTATCTGACATGGAGATGTTTTGTTCGAGATCCAGTATCTTTCATCTAAAGTCATTGATGTCAATGAAAGATTAAGGTTTTTCTTGGAGGATAATATTGGCCATTTGGTGGAATTGATTATGTTTTGTATTAATGTTATGTCGTTGATGCCAACACTAGTTGTTTGGATGTTTTACCGACACCCTTCTCATCCTGGTAGGATGAGTGGTTTCTGGTTGACTTGGATCCGACATGATCTGGTAGGCTCTGGTATAGTTTGGTGATGGAATTGGCTTGTTCATGACACTCATGCTCATATTTCGTCAATTGGTTTTGGTCTGTTGATCGGATGCTATCCTGCTTGCTTAGAAGCTTAGCTTTTGGTTTTGACAATGGTTTCACTAGCAGAGATTTTTGTGAAGATCTTTGATGAATTCCATAAGTGGTGTTGGTGCAGTCTCTAGTGGAGTTTAAGGATGTTGTTGGTGATTATGTTCGAGACTTGGAAGATGGAGATCATTGTTGTAGCGTGTGGACCTATATTGGCTCTCGGTTGATCTAGGTTATGGATCGCCTTTAATGTAACATTTAGATTGGACCTCTCGATGTATTTTTAGGATGTCTTGAATATTATTTGTTTTTTCTAAGGCCAACATGGTTTGTAATTATGTAATTGGTTTATTGTCTGGTGGTCGACCTGATTGTTTATGGTCGAGGGTTTGTATATATAGATGTAAGATCTCATTGTAGATCATCATGGTTATGTTAGACGTCATGGTCAAGGAATGTAATGTGTGAATAATGTAATATCATTCAGGTAGAGGAGTTGGTTGATCATTGGAGATTGAATTGGGTTTATGAAAGAGGATTTAGTCCTCCCGTATTAAGCTTAACCAGAACTATACTCAGGCATACGAGATGCTATCTTTTGCAGTTCAACACTTCTCTGGATTGTAGTTTGGATTAATATGTAGTCAGTGAGGCTCCTTTTGTGATGAGTAGTGTGCTCTAGGCTATTGGCCTTCTTGCAAGTGCAGGCCCCTCAATTTTAATTTGCATACTTACTGCAGAAGTATTATCTGACTGTGGGTAGGCTTCCCACCATGGTTTCTCCTTTTATCGGGTTTTCCACATACAAATCTTGGTATTATGTGGATGGATTTTATGTTGTGATTATTGTTTATGCTTAATTGGTTTAACTGCTATTCTGATATTAATGTTTTGGGTTCCAATATTAAAGTTTAAATTGCTAATGCTTTGGGTAATCTGTGACAACTTATTCACCCCCCCCCCTCTCAGTTGTCTTCTGGTTATTTGAATTGTCTAACAATTGGTATCAAAGCTTTGGTACTCTCTGCAAAAAGCTTAACTGCTTGAGGAAGATACTATGGTGACTAATAGTTCAAGTTCATCTAGTTCTTCTAGAGACATCTTTCAAAGGGATATTTTGAGGCTTGATGGAACAAATTACACAGTGTGGATGATTCAGATGGAAACTCATCTGAGATGTCTTGGCAAGGAGATTTGGGAGATCTCGCGGAATGGTGTCACACCCTATAATCCAAGATCTGGCAATCCTCCTCCAGAAAACCTAGAGAAGGAGCTTGAGAATGATTGTAGACAAATAGAAGCCCTCTTTTGTGCACTTTTTGATCAACAAATAATGGGACTAACCAATACTGGAAAGACTATATGTGATAAATTGGAGACTCTTATTGAAGGTAACCCTATAGTGAAGCTTACTAAACTTGATGGTTACTGGGTGAGATATGAAAACCTGAAGATGGAAGAAGATGAAAGGATTATTGCATTCATGGAAAGGGTAAATGATATTGTTATGGGAATTCAATGTTGTGGTGGAACTATGAGCGAAGATGAAATTGTTTCTAAAGTTTTGAGATCCCTACCACCAGCTTACAAAATGAAGGCTACTTCTATTAATAAGTTGAGAACAATGGCTAATATATCTGTCAACAGAGATAATTTGTTTGGGAAACTATCTGCTTTTGAGCTTGAAGAATTTGGACCTTCTGGATTCATAAAGACTCAACCTACTTTTCATGCATCTACATCTACAACCAGTAAGGAAGACTGGAAAGCTTAGTATGCAAAGGAATTAGAAGATATGAAGAGAGAAGATGATGAGTTTGAGCAAATTGAAGCATTATTTTCTAGAAGAGTACCTAAAGGACCGATAGGAAGTAAGTATGAAGGAAAATAACCTTTTAAATGCTTTGCATGTAATAAGATGGTCATTTTGCATCTAGATGTCCTGAAAGGAATTCAAGATTTGAAGAAAGAGTTAGAAGATCATTTAAGCCTAACCCTGGATATATGAACAAGTATAAATACAATAAAAATAGAGACAAATCATGCTACATAGCGGATGAGGAAGACATTACTGATTTTGATGATGAACTGGCAGAAGACTCTGCTAGTGGTTCTTACAATGAGAAGGAATGGGTTTTCCTGGCTATCAAGGAAGATGATCTAGCAGTGGAAGAGAATGTACCTAAAGAGAAGGCACTTGCTGCTAAAATTGAAGACAAGGATGAATGGGTAATTGACAATGGTTGTTCACATCATATGACTAGAGATAAAGAGAAGTTTCTATCTTTGCAAGAATTTGGTGGCGGTCTAGTTAGATTTGGAGATGACAAAGAATGTATGATCAAAGGAAAAGGAACTATATCCTTGGATGGTAAGAACAATACTAACAATGTTTATTATGTTGAAGGTTTAAGGCATAATCTTTTAAGTTTAGGACAATTGGTAGATAAGGGATTTCAATTACAGTTCAAGGATGGAAAATGCAAAATCATTAACAGATCCGGTTTGGAGATTGCAAATGGTACACAAACAAAAGGTAATATATATCATTTGAACTCCAGTGAGAAGACATGTTTGATTACAGAGATTAATGAGAGTTGGCTATGGCATAAAATGTTGTGTCATGTGAATTTTGATTGCATTGTAAAGATCAGTTCAACTAAGGTAGTTAGGGATATACCTAAGATTATGAAGCCCTATAATTTGGTATGGGTCAAATGGGTAAATAGGTCATAACCTCTTTTAGAAATATACAAAATAAATCAACTGATTTTCTTGACCTTATTCATATTGATTTATGTGGCCCTGCTAGAGTTAAAAATTTTCATGGTGATAGATATTTCATGCTAATAATTGATGATTATTCTAGAATGATGTGGATTACTTTTCTAAATGAAAAAATCTGAAGCATTTGAAAAGTTTAAAATCTTTAAGGCTAAAGTGGAAATTGAGACATGATTGAAGATTAAATGTTTGAGATCAGATCATGGTGGAGAATTTACATTTGGTGAGTTTAACAACTTTTGTGAGAAGCATGGCATAAGAAGACAATTTTCTGCTCCCCGAACACCTCAACGGAATGGAGTTGTGGAAAGGAAGAACAAAACTATCTTGGATGCTACTAGAACAATGATGATGGAAGGTAGTCTACCTCATATCTACTGGATAGAAGTAGTGAGTACAATGATTTATACATTAAATAGAGTACATATCAAAGGTGAAACCGGTAAGACACCTTATGAATTCTGGTTTGGTAATACACCTACAGTTAAGCATTTCATATTTGTTGGTAGTAAATGTTATATCAGGAGAAATGATATCATTGCGAGATTTTATCCTAGATGTGATGAAGGCATATTTATTGGTTATTCTAATGATAGAAAAACATATAGATGTTATAACAAAAGATTGCAGAGAATTGTGGAGCATGCTAATGTCAAAGTAGATGAGATGAACAAAAGTCAAATCATACTTTATGATAAGGAACCAGTAGTGGAAATAAGTATATCTGAACTGGTAGCACTTTTACTAGAATAGAGTGTTGATGCATTTACTCCGGTAGCATCAAAGGATTCTACAGTAACTGAAGAAAAAGGAAGAGGAATAAAAAGTCAAAAGACTCCTAGGTATGTGAAATTGAATCATTCAGAAGATCAGATCATTGGGGATAAGAGAAATAGAGTGATGACAAGAAGAAGACTGACAACTAATAAGGTGTGTTTAATTTCACAAGTTGAACTGATATCAATAATTGAGGCATGTAAAGATGAATATTGGTTGAA
This sequence comes from Cryptomeria japonica, assembly GCF_030272615.1. NCBI lineage: Eukaryota > Viridiplantae > Streptophyta > Pinopsida > Cupressales > Cupressaceae > Cryptomeria > Cryptomeria japonica. The sequence continues at coordinate 203,438,762 of NC_081405.1, read as the reverse complement.
AGCTATGGAAGAAGAATTAGATCAGATTGAGAAAAAAAACACATGGACCTTGGTTCCCCTGCCTAAAAATAAAAATGTTATTGGAACTAAATGGGTTCTTAGGAATAAATTGAATGAGGATGGTCAAGTTATAAGGAATAAGACTAGATTGGTTTGTAAAGGATATTCTCAGAAGGAAGGAATTTATTATGGAAAGACTTTTGCACCTGTAGCTAGGATTGAAGCTGTAAGATTATTTCTTGCCTATGCTTCTTATAAAAACTACAAGGTTTATTAGATGGATGTTAAATGTGCATTTTTGAATGGGTATCTTGATGAGGAAGTTTATATTGAGCAACTTGATGGTTTTTCACTTTCAGATGATACAATTATGGTTTGCAGGTTAAGGAAAGCTCTATATGGATTGCAACAAGCACCTAGAGCCTTGTATGCAAGGTTGAATAAATATCTTTTGAAGCTTGGTTTTACTAAGGGTAGTGCTGGCAATAATTTATATTATAAGATCATTGATGATGATATATTGATTATTGAAGTATTTGTTGATGGCATTATTTTTGGAGGTGAAGATAAGTTATGCATAGAATTTTCTAAGAATATGGAGAAGGAATTTTAGATGTCTATGATTGGTGAGATGAATTTTTTCTTAGGTTTTTAGATTATTTAGACTGACAAAGGTATTTTCATCTGTCAAACTAAATATGCTAAGGATTTGTTGAAGAAATTTGGTATGGGAGATTCTAAACCGGTAAGTACTCCTAAGTGAGAAATTGACAAGAAAAGATATTTTTGCATCGGTAAATGCTACAGGGTACAAATCTATGATTGGAACTCTTCTTTATTTGAATCTGAGTATGTTGTTGCTACTACTAAATGTACACAAGTTTTATGGATGAAACAAATGTTGAAGGATATAAAGGTGGATTGTGATGCACCGGTAGTTATTCACTATGATAACTCTGTTTCTATTGATATATCAAAGAATACGGAATTTAATTTTAAAACAAAGCACATATCTATAAAGTATAACTTTTTGAAGGAAAAGGTGGAAGAAAATGAAGTTGGACTGGTTTATGTGAACACTAAGGAGTAGATTGCAGATATTTTTACTAAACCTTTGCCCATGGAATCATTTGAGTACCTGAGAGATAGATTGGGAGTTTCTACCCCTCTGGTAGAGACTTTATTGATGAGGTTTTGCCATCAGTTCAACATGCACTATCAAAGATACTATTAATTCTGGCATTGATGTGGGATGCTACTACTTAGGGGGAGTAGTCATCTTTGTGATTCAGTAGTTTTTTATTTTTCTTTGATATTTTTGTCTGATTTATGGCATTGATGTCAAAGGGGGAGAGATATTGATGTGAAAAAGACAAAGAAAGAAAAAGAAAAATTGAAAGGGGGAGAAATATGAACAAGAAAAATAAAGGGAGAGATATTTGTCATTCACAGCTGTATGTGGGAGATTGTTGGTTGTCTTCCATTGGGGGAGACTTGTTTGGCATTTCTTGGTGTTAGGTCCCAGAGACAACTGAGAAGGGGGGGTGAATTCGTTGTCTAATAAATTCAAACCAAAAACAACTTGACCAAACTTAATGCTTAATGTTGGTAGATAGATTATCAGTTAAGTGCAGTACCGGTAAAGATTAATGTATGAAACAGAAAGATAACAACATCCACAACACATAACACCAATGTTTGTACATGGAAACCCTGTAAGGGGAAAAACCACAGTGGAAAACCTTACCCACAATCAGATGATACTATTGCAGATAGTATGTGTATACAATAAGGGGTCTGCACATGTAAAAAGTCCAAGCGCTTAGAGATCACTGCTCAAACACAAATAGGAGTCACACTGACTACAATTGGATGGTTAAATCCAATAATGATGTACTGCTCAAAATAGCATCTTCATATGCTAGATTAAGTACTGGTTTAGTTCTGAAATGCCTTCACATAAACCTTCCTTCAACCTTCAAATGATGTCTGTGTGTAAAGCTCTGCTTATTCTCACATAAACCTTATTACAATCTTTTTTGTATTCGCATTTCCTACTTCCTTCTTCGATCAAATAAGATCTTACATATATACTGAAGCCTAGGACCAAAATGTATAGGTCGGCTTTACAAAAGATATTACAATAAAACAATTTACAATTAAATCAATAACCAATGCAACAAGTCAGCCTAATGCATTTACAACATTAATAAATCATCTCCATAGCATGTCATGCTGATCTGGAATAGATAAGCCTGTTGGTGCTTATCCTAAACCTGTTTGCCGGTAACAACAAATATGCAAACTCAAATATACCAATGAACAAATTTCCAAGACAAAGTGTCCAAACAATGTCTTCAACATATCCAAGTGTTTTCCATGTCATTCCAAGTGTCGGTGAACATTATATCTTGTCAGTGAACTAGATACCGATGACTGTGCATAAGTCACTTGCTTGCCGGTGAACATTGTCAATTCTCCAAGTGCCAATAAGATGACCAGAGTTGATAAGTGTTGACATCAATAACAAAACCATATCAACATATCCAAAATACCAGCAATCTCCCCCTTTAGCATTGATGGCAACACAAGATGGAAAAACCATCAAAGTGCCAAAATAGAAATGCCAAATACCAAAAACCAACAATCTCCCAAAAGAGATCATAACCAGAAATCAAAATACAGATACAGAGAGTAATCAATCTCTCTAAAATAACAATCTCTCCCCCTAGGAGTAACATGTATTTTTCAATATCAATCTCTCCCCCTTTGACATCAAACGCCAAAGCAATTTAAAAAACAAGTTTGAATACAAAATACCAACTTATTCAGTATACCAACTGATGCTCTGCAAAAAGGATTAGAAAATCTGTTTGATGGCAACACACACAAGAGCACAAGAAACAAACATTAGTGTTAGCAACAAAAGATTATCCTAAACAGGCATATCAAGAGAGATATTAAGCATGAAATAGAAAGCATATAAACATAGAATAAAATAGCTAATCAAGATGCTCATAGTTGCTCCTCCCTTGTTCCTCTCCTCTCCAAGTCCCAAATGAGTGTAACTCTCAGTAGTTTTTTGCACTATGGATGCTTATGGGGGATTGAGATTTAATATTAAGCTTCAAATATGAAATGAAAAGCTAAATACTATGCTATTGATGCTAAAATGATTGATTTTACCAAAAAGACAAGATTTTAGTTATGCTATGCTAAATGCTCTCTAAAAATGTCTATAGCCTAAATGCATACAAGTTTTCAGGATCTGGATTATGAAGGAATGGGCTCTATTTATAGGAAAAATGGAGCAATGGATGGCCAGGATTGAAAGGTTTAATCAAGGGTCAAGCTTGAAAGTTGGGGATCCATGTGCACAATTTGCACCAATGAAATGGTGACAAGTGTCAACATAAGATTGGGTTGAGAGAAGAGGTTGGAGGCATTAAATGCCTGAGGAGACCTCATGGTTATCTAGAAGGTAAGGGTCAAGCCTAAATTAGGATTACCCACTGGATTAGGAGTTAATGCAAGGATAAACCTTTGTGCAAATGATTAAGAGATAATCATGGTCAAAGCATTAAAGGCTTGATGAGACCCTTGGGTTGGGTAGAGGTTGAGTCAAAACAAATGTTTTAACCATGTAGGAGGGTTTGGGTTAACCATTAATGGTTTTTGAAGACTTTGTGGATTAAGTGGTTGAAGGTTGGAAGCTTTCAAAGGTTATCCAAGACTTTGAGACATTTAGTGGTTGAAGGTTGGAAGCCTTTAATGGTTATCAAAGACTTTTAGGCTTTGAGAAGTGACTCCATTTTGCTTAGGAATGTGACAATAATTAGGGGATGGATTAAGTTAATTAGGAAGGGGTTAGAAGAATCTAGAAGGGGATTAGATTTTGCAAGTGGATTTGGTGGGTGAGGGAAAATAGGATTTTATTAAAATAAAAATTCATTTATTTCAATAAATGTGTGCAAGTTGTATTTGGATAAATATTCAAATAAATATTAATTTATTTAAATGAGAAAAAGGAAGATAAAGCATTAAAATGCTTGAAGACTTTGAGGGGAACCATTAAAGGCTTGAAGACTTTAAGGAAAACCATTAAAGTCTTAAGAAGACTATAGAAGGAAGCCATCAAGTTTGAAGACTTTAAAGCCATCAAGTTTGAATACTTTAAGGGAAACCATTAAAGGTTTCAAGTGGGTGAGGATAAATAGGATTTTAAATAAATAATTTATTTAAAATAGTTGTGCAACTTGCTTTTGTAGGAAAATACAAGTGGGTGGAGGATAAAGGTGATTTAAATAAATTATTTATTTAAAATAATTGTGCAACTTGCTTTTGTAGGAAAATACAAGTGGGTGGAGGATAAAGGTGATTTAAATAAATGATTTATTTATTTAAATGTGAGAGGTGGGATTTTGGGGGATTTAAATAAATATTAATTTCTTTAAATGTGAGAGGTGGGATTTTGGGGGATTTAAATAAATATTAATTTATTTAAATGTGAGAGAAGATTTAATTAAACAAATATGGTTTATTTATTTAATTAATGGTATGAATTTGGTTAAGTGAATTAAATCAAATAAATTGAATAATTTATTTAATTAATAGGAGAAGAGGGTTAAGATGAATTAATTAAATATTAATTTAATTAATTATTAATTGATGGTTAAATAATCAAATAAATACTAAGTATTCATTTAATTAAGTGGACAGATTTATGTGACTACATTTGCCCCTCTTTGAGACGGTGCAGTTTATCGCGTCGTTTCAAAGAAAGAAAAATAGGTGTGAAGAAATGCCCCATAAAATGTAAATTTAATGGGTGGTATGCCCCCTCGAGGGATGGGCCGAATTTTTTTGAAAAATCGGGCGATCTCTCGAAAAAGAATGAAAAGCGGAGGGGAGGTAGAATAGAAGAAATTAGAACTAATGATGAAAGAATGGGAGAAAATGGAGTGAATATGAAGAAACAACAAGCCAGTGGGTACCCTGAGGTCATGCAAGAGATACATAGCAGATGTAGTGTGGGGTTTGGATTGATGCTATACAATTGATCAAAATTGGTTAGACAATCTGGTGCAATCGGTTTAATTGCCCCGGTCAAGTCAAAGCATGACAGTTGATGTCAGTTGGTCGCTTGGATATGATAAAGTCTGAGTAAGTGAATCAAAGTGACCTGATGTGACTTAGACAATTGATGTAATTGCCCGATGAAGTCAAGGTATATGAAGCAAAATACTCGTTGAGACGTAGACAATTGATGTAATTGTTTGTTGGATTGTGTTTGATTGGTTGATCAATTGATAGTATGTGCGTGTGATGGATGGTTGTGGGGAATCATGGCAGCCCCGTTGAGACTAGGTCATTATGATAAATGCTTGATGTAGTCTAGGATTACCATAATCGATTACCTGTTGAGACCCAAAGATACGTGATCAGAGTATCTGTTGATAGTCTAGGTGTGTGTGAGTCGATGTATCTGTGTAGACAAAGTAACTGGCTTGACTTATTGGATGACTTAGGATAGGAAACACAATCCCTCCTATTTAGAGATGGATGGTGATGAACGTGGCTTGATTAGGTTGATTGGGACACGATGTAGGGTATGTGATGCTGATTGTTGAGATGGGGAGGGTTGGGGGGGTTCGATGTTAGAAGAAATGGAGGACCTATGACTCATTCCTATGGAAGAAGAGGAAAATAGAGTATGCATTATTATGACTATGTATGCATGATATGCAGCTATTATGAATGTATGGATGGTTGGAATGCAACGGAATGTAGTATATACAGATGAGATGGAATGACGATCCATAGTGCTCTATTTTCATCATTGAGCTTTTAAAATGTTGGAAGAGAATACAAGCATCTTGACATAATGATTCAAGATGACCCGAGTATTCCTTACATGGATTTTATATAGCAAGTTAATACAAACGACTTGATATAAGGGATCAAGTTGACCAGAGTATTGCTTGCGGAACAGACAAGGATTATCTCTATTCATGCATGACTTGGATCATCCTTCTTGATCTTAGGCTGATCATATCCTGAGACAAGTTCATACCGTACTAAGAGATAAAAAACCTTTATCCAGTTTGGATGAGGTAGGAGGAACCAAAGGAAGAGCATTGTACCTGCAAACAAACAATATATACATAAAGAATAAAGAATAAGGATCCTTGGTAATGGTTCATGCTCATATGGTCAAGGTATACGCTGTAGTCAGCAAGCCGTAGTGATCTATGATTGCATTTGGCATAAGATCACGTAGCCTAGTGAACTTCCCACGTAGACACCATTAGTACATGCCCCAAAACTTCATCGGAATAATGTGTCGAAGATACACAAACAATGCCGTAGGAACCTGATATAAATAAACGAACGATTGTACTCACAAATCAACCAAGTATTTGATAGCTTAACATAATTTTCTTGTCAAAGAAAACGTCACTTTTGTCTTTGTTTTGGTAAGGAAGGATGCATCCTTGTTGAAGATAGTTTTGAGTGTTGATGTTGATTGTGTGGTCGATTGATAAATGGTCATTTGTGTGAGTATTTTGTCAATGTTTATTTTGGTATCTGCATGGATGAGTATGTACAAGGTTTTTGCCATGTTTTTGTGTGATTCTCGATGTTTTTTGATGTTTTTGGATTTTGTGTAATAGTTTTTGAATGTTTTTGGATTTTATGAGTCATTTTGAATGTTTTTGGATTTTGCGAGACATTTTTGAATGTTTTTGTATTTTGCGAGACATTTTTGAATGTTTTTGTATTTTGCGAGACATTTTTGAATGTTTTTGCCAATGAATCACCAGTAATGTAGAATCCACTTCCATCATCTAGATTGTAAGGGCATTGTCCCCAAGTTGGACATGGTTTATGAAAAAGCGGGATGCCAGACGCATGAAGTACTTTCTTGGATTACAGATCAAATAACAAGCCATGGTTAGATGGATGGATGTGTGTATGTATGAATGTGATCGCAACGAGCCTAAAAGATACTGAAGCCATTGCCTTTACGAGTGGTGCCTGTTTGCCAGGTTTTCGCCATCGTACTTACCCAAGGTGCCACTGGAGTGGTTGTTCACCATTTGGATGCATGATTTTTCTTTACTTTTTTGAATGTTTTTGTATTTTCTTTAGGACATTTTCTGAATGTTTTTGATATTTTCTGATATGTAGGGGAGCCTGATGCTCTGTATACCTTAGGTATAAAACCGTTTGAGGTGCATGCTATTGATTGGATCTGCAAGCGGTTCTCCGTCTAATGTAGCCAACTAATATGCCCCAGACCCAAATACAGTAGTGACAACATATGGGCCTAGCCAGTTTGATTCAAACTTGCCCTGATGTTCTCTGTTTGGTTGGTTGCGAGGATTCTCTCGAAGAACAAGATCACCTACCTCAAATGTACGAGATCTAACTCGGTGATTGTAGCTTCTACTCATGCGCTACTGATAGGCTTTGAGGTGATTGTATGCAGCTTGTCGCTTCTCATCAAGTAACTCTAAGTCCTGAAGACGTGAGACTCTGTATGCTTCATCATCGATGAGATTATGCAAGGAAACTCGTAATGATGGTATCTCAACCTCAATAGGCAAGATAGCTTCTGCACCATAGACCAATGAATAAGGAGTTGCACCTGTAGGGGTTCGAATGCTAGTTCGATATGCCCATAGCGCTGGATTCAATTGAACATGCCAATCATGACCGGCATCATTGACTGTCTTCTTTAGGATTCTTAATATGTTTTTATTGGATGCTTCGGCCTGACCATTGCCTTGTGGGTAATAGGGAGTGGAAAAGTGGTGTTGGATATGAAATTTCTCACAAAGTTCACGGACATCCTGATTTTTGAAAGGAAGACCGTTATCTATGACGATGGACATGGGTACACCATACCGGCAGATGATGTAGTTGAGGATGAATGAGGCGATCTGCTTGCCGGTGACTTGGGTAAGTGGAACAGCTTCGATCCACTTGGTGAAATATTCGGTGGCGGTAATAATGAATTTATGACCGTTGGATGAAGATGGATGAATCTTACCCACAAGGTCGAGGCCCCATTGACAAAAAGGCCATGGTGTTGTGATTGGTTGTAGTTCTTGGGCTGGTGCATGTATCAGGTCGCCGTGAACTTGACATTTCTTGCATTTTTTGACAAAGTAGTAGGAATCCTTTTCCATAGATGGCCAATAGTATCCAGCTCGCATGATTTTTTTGGCTAGTGATGGACCACTTGAATGAGTCTCGCAAATTCCTTCATGTACCTCTTCCAAAGCTTTTGTTATCTCACCTTGTTCCAGACATCGAAGGAGAGTACCATCAAGACCACGTCGGTATAGGGTTTCGGCAATAATGGTATATCGAGCAGTTTGGTGAATGAAGGTTTTTCGTTGGTTATTCGATTGGTTGGGAGGAAGGGTATGATCGCGAAGATAGGTGTAGAACTCACCGTACCATGGGGATTCAGAACCAACAAGGCGACATATCATTTCAGATTCAGGGATATCATAAGCGGGGATCCAAAGCTGTTCTACCAAGAACTCGTAGCGTGTTGAATTTTGTGGAAGATCTAGGAGAGATGCGATGGTAGCCATAGCATCAGCAGCTCGATTCTGATCTCTTGGTATCTGCTCAAAAGTGATAGTAGTAAATGATGTCTTTAGAGTGTCCACAATTTGCTTATATGGCATGAGTTTATCATCCTTGGTTTGATATTCATCTGTTGCTTGTCGAATGACTAGTTGGGAGTCGCCATATACTTGTAGTTCTTGTAATTTCCACTGTACGGCTAACCTGAGTCCTGTGATCAAGGCCTCATACTCTGCTATGTTGTTTGTGCATGGAAATGTGAGCCTGTAAGACTTCAGGATGCTATCACCTTGAGGTGTGATAAACAGAATGCCTGCCCCCGAGCCGTGCCTAGTGTATGACCCATCAAAATATAGTTTCCATGGTTGTGTTGTTGTGATCATGAATATCTCTTCATCTGGAAAATTGGAAATAAGAGGATGATCACCTGTGAGTGGCGCATCGGCCAACTGATCTGCAATAACTTGACCTTTGATAGCTTTATGGTCCACGTACTCAATGTCAAATTCACTTAGAATCATCACCCATTTGGCCAAGCGGCCTGTCAATGCTGCTTTGTTAAGTAAATACTTGAGTGGATCAATCTTTGCAATGAGTTGTACCTTGTGTGTTAACAGATAGTGCCTCAGTTTAGTGGCTGCTAAGATCACTGCTAGGCAAGCTCGCTCAATAGGTGTGTAATTAAGTTCATAGCCAACCAGTGTGCGAGAGATGTAGTAAACAACACACTCTTTTCCTTCTACATTATGTTGTGCCAGTAGTACACCCAATGCTATACTAGTTGTTGAGATATAGAGTAACAACGGTCTACTTGGATCTGGTGGGATCAGCAATGGTGGTTTCATGAGATAGTCTTTAAGTGTCTGAAATGCTTGCTGGCATCGGGCATCCCACTGAAAGCAGATGTTCTTATGTAGCAGATGTGTAAATGGGTGACACTTATCAGCCAATTGTGCAATGAATCTTCGGATGGATTGAAGCCGTCCTTGTAGTGTCCTTAGCTGACTGATATTCTTTGGAGGTGGCATGTCCATGATTGCTTTTACCTTTGCTGGGTCGACCTCAATACCTTTGCTTGAGACAATGTATCCTAGAAGCTTCTCGGAGGTTACTCCAAAGACACATTTCTTTGGGTTGAGTCGAACATGGTATTGTTCCAGTCTATCAAAGATTTGATCTAAGATGTGGAGATGTCCTTCTCTAGTAAGTGATTTTGCTAGTAAGTCATCCACATAATCTTCCATCATAGTATGCATCATGTCATGGAAGATGGTGGTCATTGCTCTTTGATAGGTCGCTCCTGCATTCTTTAGACCAAAAGGCATTACATTCCAGCAGTATGTGCCCCATGGACATGTGAAGGCTGTCTTATGTTGATCTTCGGGTGCGATCTTTATCTGATTGTATCCTGAAAAGCCATCCATGAGTGAAAGCATGGCATGTCCTGCTGTTAGATCCACTATGATGTCAATATTTGGTAGGGGGAAATCATCCTTAGGACAGGCCTTATTTAGATCTCTGAAGTCAGTACAAATGCGGATGCCCCCTTTTGGTTTGCCGACAGGCACAATATTGGAGATCCATTCTGCATAATCAATTGGTCTAATGAAACCAACATCCAGGAGTTTCTTGAGTTCTGTTTTGACTAGCACTGCAATCTAGGGATGCATCTTACGAGGCTTCTGCTTGACAGGTTTGGCTCCTTCTGCTATGGTGAGGTGATGCATGACTAAATCAGGATCAAGCCCAGGCATGTCTGCATATGACCATGCAAAGTTGATCTGACGCTTCTGGAAGAACTCTATAAATTTAGGTTGTTCCTCTGGAGTGAGAAGAGATGCCAGATGTATGATATGAGGATTTTCAGGAGTCCCCACATTGTATTCTTTGGTTTCCTCGATGAGAATCGTTGATCATTCCTATTGTGCATTAGCAGGGAGAATGTCAAACCCTTCATCCTCAGGCACCTCAGAGAGGTTTTCACCATTGGATACGCTCTTTCTTTTTACTTTTGTCGGATCAAACAGTGCCACAGTGAGGTTTTCACTAGAAGATCCATATTTTATTGTTATATTTTTGCAGCTGAAAGGTTTGGCATCCACCCCGAAGTATGCTGCGCTATTAAGTTCAATGGCGAATCCAGCTTTGTGATCCCCGCTTGGTAGATTATCCCGTAATTCCAAAAAGTCAATGATAGCCTCATCGTTTTGGAAGAGGTCAAGACATGGAGGATTTGATTGGTTCCATTCGATGAGTTCAGGGTGGATAATGGGCATTACTTCATCGATTAGGTTAAGTGCGGGAGATGTATCAGTGAGGGTTAAGACGTTATGGTGAAGGTCGTTAATGGTACTCTCCTTGTCAGAATCAGGCGTAGGATGAGACATAGGGTCTGTGGAAGATGTTTCCAGCTCAAGAACCCAAGTGGTCTTTATCTGCGCTTCTCCATAAACAGGGATGTCTTTGCGTGGCGGAGGTGGTGATGTGTCTTCCTCATCTGAAGTGTTAAGTTGTACAGAATCAAATTCCCACTCATGTGAGTCGGTCTCTGAATCACTCTCCAGCATCCGATTGCTATACCATACTGGGATGTCTTTGGAGTTAAACACGGCAGGTGTGATTGGTTTATGTATCTTTGTAGTGATCGGTGCTGCAGGAACTGTGATGGGGATTAAAGGATTTGTTACTGGAAGTATCGGCAGTGTTGATTTAGTGGCTTCTGTTGGAATGGCTGGTGCCATAGATGTTGCTGTAGGTTTCCATATAGTTGTTGCTACAAATGGTGTTGCTGATGGGATTACTAGTTCGTTTGGTGGGATGAATGATATTGATGATGGTTGCGGTGGGGTTGTGAGCCTCGATGGGGCAGTGGGGATAGTGCTTGATGGTGCTTTGATTATGAAAGGTGTCCTCTTTGCAGTAGGTGGGCAAAATGGTTTGTTGGGTTTTCCTTTGAATTTGAGTTTAGGAAGGATCTCTTTTTCAAAGCCTAGGCCTGTATTACCTTTGGGCTTGAATTCTGGTAGCAGAGGTTCATGTCGTCCTTGTTTGCAGTATCCCAAAGCACTCTGACTGTCATATCCCATTCTTTGCATAATGAGAAGGCCTTTGCCATACTGATCCGTAGGAAGTGTAACTCGCGGTATGTTAGTGGTGATGGGATCTTTATAGATCCAGTCCGCTAGGTCCTCATCTTGTGTCTCTTCCTCTTGACTCTTTCCAAGGACGAATGGCGTCAAGGCACATGCTGGTATGATTAGTGGTTGCTGGAGTAACTGCTGTGGCTTACCATGTGTTCTAGGAGAAGTGGGCATTTGTCCCACACAAAGGAGCTGACTCAAGTTGTATTCTCCAGGACCTTCCTCTGCTACTTTCATCTTAAGCTTTTCTTGCTTGGGTATAGGGGTGTTCGAACTGGCAAGAGAGGCGGGACTTACATATGATGTGGAGGAAATGGCTTCCCTATTATTAGGAATAGCAATTTCTGGTTGATGGCTAATATTATGGCAAAATGCAAAGGGATTTGCATCGCCCAGGATTGTGATCTCTACACCGTTATGTGGGAACTTGATACATTGATGGTAGGTAGATGGAACAACTTGCATGGCATGTATCCAAGGTCTCCCTAATAATAGATTATATGGCAGAGGAAGGTCCAGAACCTGACAGATGATGTGCTTTACTACAGGGCCCACTCGGATTGGTAGTACCACAGCTCCTTTGGATGAACGCTCTGCATCATCATAGGCCTTGATGGCGATCTTCTTGTGAGGATCCACTGATTCTATTGCATATCCCAATGCTGTGACCAACTGTAGTGTACAAATGTTTAGGCCTGCTCCATTATCTATCAAGACTCGCTTGATCCTGTGTTGGTTGATAAAGCCTTCAATGTGTAGCGAAGCATTATGAGGTTGTTGGAAAGAAGAGTTGTCACTTTCAGAAAAAGTGAGACAAGGTGATGACTTTAGATTTCCAACCATGGCTTGAAACTGGTTCGTATTCAGGTTTGTAGGGACTGACGCCTCTTGGAGTGCTTGATCCAAGATTGTTTTATGAGATGGTGATAGGCGCAATAGCTCTAAAATGGATATAAGCGTAGGCGTTTTGTCTAATTGTTCCACAAGATTGTACTGCTTTGGGACGGAGGTGGTGCCTTGTGGAGCTGCCTTGATGGTGACCTTGCCACAACGTGTAACAACATTGCAATTTGAGGTGGGATTTTTGAAGGTGATAGTTGCAATTTGTTCACTGGCATCATATAGGTGATTTACAGTGTAATTATACGTAGCCTACGTATAATCAGTGGTATCAGTGCCTCGCCTAGAAGTGGAAGGACCCCTTTGATCTTGTGATGGAAGTGGATTCTTGAACATCTGATGATCATTATTGGTTGTTTTTGGGTCATGTCCTTCAATTTCAATTTCTCCTCGATCAATAAGATCCTGAATGAGATCTTTCAATCGGTGACAATTACTTGTCTTGTGTCCTCTTCCTTGATGGAATTCACAGTGTTCAGTATCTCTCCACCATGCTGGTTTGACTTGAGGCTCATAGTTTGATAGCTTAGGTAGAGTGACCAAATTTTGAGAGAGGAGTTGTCGCAACACTATTTCAATGGGTTCCCCTAAGGGAGTGTATGTTCATTTTTGTTTTTGCTGACGAGGTCTAGGTTCATCATGAGACGTGATGCGACCTTGATTGGAAGGAACATTTGTGTTATTCTGAGGTGGAGGATTTTGTCCTGCAAATCGAACCACAGGTTGTGCATTTTGGATAGTCCGAGCATCCACAACTCCATCGTTGACGATATTTTTGTTCTTGTTCCAGAAGTTCAGTTTATCGCTATTGAAGCGCGGGCGAGGACCATCTTTTGGTTCATTAAAGATTTTGATGAGTCCTTTCTTGATGAGTGCCCGTTCACACTTTAAACCCTTGGTGATCATATCATTAAAAGAGTCAGTGTCTTTGACATCCAAGTGAAATTCCATTTCTTCGTTTAAGTTAGAAATGAAAATTTCCACTAGTTCTCATTCAGGTAACTGAAGAGAACGTCTGCTAGACATTTGGCACCATCGTTGCAGGAATACTGAGAATAGTTCACCTAGTTTTTGTTTGGTATTGCATAGATCAGCCATGGTGATGTCGCGTTCAATGTTATAAGAGTAATGAGATAGGAACTTCTGGATGAGTTCCTCAAATGTTCTAATGCCACCTGGTAGTCGGGAAAACCATGATGTGGTTGTTCCTCCCAAGCTTTGGGGAAAAAGGCGCATTAGGTAGGTGTCTTCATATGCCACTTCAAGACAAATGGAATGAAATTCTCAGACATGATCACGGGGATCCCCCTTTCCTCTATATTTTTCAAATTTGGGTGTTTCGAACCCACGTGGAAAGGGTGGCATATAAAGATTCCTATCAAAAGGATAGGGACAGATGTCATTGAGTGAGAATTGGTTAATCTTGACACCACTATGAAGTTGTTGGGCGAGATTCTCGACTTGTTGCCGCAACATCTCCATTTCATTTGGAGGAGGAGGTGGTGGGTTACCTCGAGGGATGTTATATCTGATGGGATCTCTACGCCCTTCCTCCTCATGGCGACTTTGTCTTTCTGATGCTTGTCTTAATTGGGCAAGATCAAAGTCTGAGGGGAGTTTGGCTCCTTCTTGAGCAAGTCTTAAGAAGTGAGCATCCGCATTGCTCCCGAGTATTTCATCAAAAAGTCTGTTGAAGAGAGGGTTATGCTGAGCCCTTTCTATTGTTGCAGGAGTGGGAGTACTTGGGTTTTCGTCATCTGCATTTCCTCCAAGTGCTTCTTGAAATTCATTGAGATTTTCCTCTTCTTCTTCTTCTCTTTCTATTTCTCGTTGTCTCGACTGTGATCGGGTTTGAGCCATTTTGTTTGCAAGTTTGTTTTGAAGTTGATTGAAGATGATGATGAGTTGGTGATGAAATGAAAGATTGATGATTGGTGATTTGTGTTGTATGGGGATCTCTAACACTTTAAGGTAGATGTAACCGAAATTCTTTTTTTGAATTGCTTGTTTGTTTTGATAAGATTTGATGTGATAAGGTGTAGAGAAATCTGAGATGTGTTACAGATTGGACTACCTAGTAATGAGAGGATTCACTCATGAACTAGTTTTAACCTGCGTAGATGTGTCTCTTAGGATGAGCTTATCCTAGATGTAGAAACAATCTAAAAAGTGATGTGATGTGTTTGATTTCAAGCAATATCTAAAAAGAGAACTTGGGACAAGAACCTCTTAATGTTTTGAGAGTTGGGACGGATTGATGATGAAGTGATGATGTATGAGAAAGATGATAGATGAAAAATGTTTTCAACTTCAATAAAAACTTTGTGTTACAAATGGGACAAACTCTATCTCTTCCCTTTCAGGCGTTGGTGGCACTTCTCGAGCTGTGTTGTAGGTGATACAGATGTTTGGGAAGAAGTTGGGATTAATCTTTCCTCCTTGATTTTTGTGATAACTCAGAGCTCTATATTGCATAAAAGCTCTACGATTCAATGATTCTGAATCAACTCGTTTGTTTTACCTTGAAGGTATAGACGCATGCGATGTAGAAAGACTCTATGTGAGACAAAGATTTGTCTATTGAGATAGAAGAAGTTCCTCCTTTTGATCAAAGCCTTTGAGCTTAATGGTCTCCTTTTCAAGTTGATATTCTGATGACACTTCTTCTTTCGCAAGATGTGAAGAATGGTCATAAAATTTGTCTCTTTGTTGTTTGCACTTTGTTTTTGGTATTTTTGGTTGTTTTGACAGATGTTTGATGAATACTTTGTTTTTGGGATTGATTTTCTGATTTTTCTTTGACAAGAAAACAAAGCAAGCACCCAAACACAAAATTGTAGCCTCAAAGGCACAAATGAGTATGGGTCTAGATCAACCCAATCCTTGGACTTGTTTTTGACCCTTCCTTTAGATTTATTTTAAGGTGTATTTCCAAAGCCTGAAGTCGGCTCAATTTGCACTAGGTCTATAAAACGAACACACTTTAAACACTTTTTATCCCTAAGGTCAAATGGCCAGTTGTGATATATTTAGCCCACATCTTGATATTTCTTCGACTTTGGTACTACATACCTTATGAATCCCGCCGTGGTAGGTAAGGATGTGATATACTAAGTCTTGCATGAGCATAACAAATAGATGATCCCTATGATGGGGGAGTCACCACTTTTATCAAGCCACAAGTGACTTTTCAAAAAGCTATGTTTCTACTCAAGGAAATATGTATGGTGAGTATTTTGGGAGCAAAACCATCTATGCTCTTGCACTAAATTATATCTCAAATATCCTCAATCAATAGAACAGGTGGGCTACTACTTAAAGGTGTTTAGTCATGTTCGATGTTTTTGGACATAAGTTTATTCTGCAGTGACTCACTTAAGAGCCTTGTAACTGGTGGTGGGGCCCATTTGTCCTTTCGGCCAGTTACACTGTAGGAACAGCTATACCCAAGGCTACAGCTTTCACTCTCACCTGATTTCTATAGCGGCTTGAAGGATTTACCGCTCGAGGTCGTTCCCAAGAGTATCGATCCCTTGGCAGGCCTCTCTTAAAAAGATAAAATGTGAGTGTTACTAACACTTTTCTCTTGCACCTAGGACCACGAAAGCCAAGGGAGAGGATAGTGTGTGTTAGAAGTAGGACCACTCGACCAACTCTTTGCACAAGTGTGCCAAGCACGAAAAACACTTGTTCTTTTTAATCTATCATTGCAATGTGATCTAACTATTTGGAGATGTTGCTCCAACAATCATGGTGTTCTTTTTAATTTTCAAAAGCAATTGTTTGAGTAAACTAGAATTTGAAAATCCTGGTCAACTTAATGAAAAACACGTTTGCATGAAGTAAAATTGCTTTAAAAATGAGACAAGTTGATTGTGAATTTTATTTGCACCAAAAATGGAAGTGTGGATTGTGAGTTTTATCTTGATGCAAGAAATAAAATTTGCCTTGTTGATTTTAAGCACCAAAACGAAGTTTGTTTCCTAACTTGAAAAAAAAAAAAACAGTTGTTTTTGTGTAAGTTTGTGGTTCTTTTTACCTTGGAACAATGAAATTCTTTTTAAGAGCCCCAAACAAATGTGTGATTCTTTTTTTAAAAGCCCAAATTTGAAATGTGAAGTTAATTTTAAACCAAAATAAAAAGTGAATTCATTTTTAAAACCAACTTCAAAAAACAAGTTAGTAAAAAATATAAATCTACTTTTTAATCTAATTTAAATCTGCACAAAAGAGAAAAATAGTTAGTAAAATCCGCCTATTTGGTGGGCTTCTACAAGCCTAATTTTTTTTTTTTTTGGGTTTTTTTTTTTGGGGGGGTTACAAGGTGATTTGTACAACGTTTTGTTACAATAGCGCTAGTCTGCGTTTGAACAGAGGCACTATTTAACACAAACGCACTAAAAGAAAGGGAAAGACAAAGAAGGGAAAAGCACTGAAACAGGGTGAATAGCGCCAAAATAATGTCAAACGCACCAAAACAGTGTCAAAAGCACAACTTGTGTGACATTTTCAACATTCAAACATGTTATTGGTTAAAAAAAAAAAAAGTTGATCTTTTTGGTGTTGGATTCACGTTGGGTTCACCAAATGATGCTCTGCAAAAAGGATTACAAAATCTGTTTGATGGCAACACACACAAGAGCACAAGAAACAAACGTTAGTGTTAGCAACAAAAGATTATCCTAAACAGGCATATCAAGAGAGATATTAAGCATGAAATAGAAAGCATATAAACATAGAATAAAATAGCTAATCAAGATGCTCATAGTTGCTCCTCCCTTGTTCCTCTCCTCTCCAAGTCGCAAATGAGTGTAGCTCTCAGCAGCTTTTTGCACTATGGAAGCTTATGGAGGATTGAGATTTAATATTAAGCTTCAAATATGAAATGAAAAGCTAAATACTATGCTATTGATGCTAAAATGATTGATTTTACCAAAAAGACAAGATTTTAGTTATGCTATGCTAAATGCTCTCTAAAAATGTCTATAGCCTAAATGCATACAAGTTTTCAGGATTTGGATTATGAAGGAATGGGCTCTATTTATCGGAAAAATGGAGCAATGGATGGCCAGGATTGAAAGGTTTAATCAAGGGTCAAGCTTGAAAGTTGGGGATCCATGTGCACAATTTGCACCAATGAAATGGTGACAAGTGTCAACATAAGATTGGGTTGAGAGAAGAGGTTGGAGGCATTAAATGCCTGAGGAGACCTCATGGTTATCTAGAAGGTAAGGGTCAAGCCTAAATTAGGATTACCCACTGGATTAGGAGTTAATGCAAGGATAAACCTTTGTGCAAATGATTAAGAGATAATCATGGTCAAAGCATTAAAGGCTTGATGAGACCCTTGGGTTGGGTAGAGGTTGAGTCAAAACAAATGTTTTAACCATGTAGGAGGGTTTGGGTTAACCATTAATGGTTTTTGAAGACTTTGTGGATTAAGTGGTTGAAGGTTGGAAGCTTTCAAAGGTTATCCAAGACTTTGAGACATTTAGTGGTTGAAGGTTGGAAGCCTTTAATGGTTATCAAAGACTTTTAGGCTTTGAGAAGTGACTCCATTTTGCTTAGGAATGTGACAATAATTAGGGGATGGATTAAGTTAATTAGGAAGGGGTTAGAAGAATCTAGAAGGGGATTAGATTTTGCAAGTGGATTTGGTGGGTGAGGGAAAATAGGATTTTATTAAAATAAAAATTCATTTATTTCAATAAATGTGTGCAAGTTGTATTTGGATAAATATTCAAATAAATATTAATTTATTTAAATGAGAAAAAGGAAGATAAAGCATTAAAATGCTTGAAGACTTTGAGGGGAACCATTAAAGGCTTGAAGACTTTAAGGAAAACCATTAAAGTCTTAAGAAGACTATAGAAGGAAGCCATCAAGTTTGAAGACTTTAAAGCCATCAAGTTTGAATACTTTAAGGGAAACCATTAAAGGTTTCAAGTGGGTGAGGATAAATAGGATTTTAAATAAATAATTTATTTAAAATAGTTGTGCAACTTGCTTTTGTAGGAAAATACAAGTGGGTGGAGGATAAAGGTGATTTAAATAAATTATTTATTTAAAATAATTGTGCAACTTGCTTTTGTAGGAAAATACAAGTGGGTGGAGGATAAAGGTGATTTAAATAAATGATTTATTTATTTAAATGTGAGAGGTGGGATTTTGGGGGATTTATATAAATATTAATTTATTTAAATGTGAGAGGTGGGATTTTGGGGGATTTAAATAAATATTAATTTATTTAAATGTGAGAGAAGATTTAATTAAACAAATATGATTTATT
This sequence comes from Cryptomeria japonica, assembly GCF_030272615.1. NCBI lineage: Eukaryota > Viridiplantae > Streptophyta > Pinopsida > Cupressales > Cupressaceae > Cryptomeria > Cryptomeria japonica. The sequence goes on along the minus strand of NC_081405.1, from coordinate 203,419,829 downwards.
TATTTAATTAATGGTATGAATTTGGTTAAGTGAATTAAATCAAATAAATTGAATAATTTATTTAATTAATAGGAGAAGAGGGTTAAGATGAATTAATTAAATATTAATTTAATTAATTATTAATTGATGGTTAAATAATCAAATAAATACTAAGTATTCATTTAATTAAGTGGATAGATTTATGTGACTACACCAACTACTCCCCCTAAGAAGTAGCTCTCCTCATCAAAGTCGGAGTAAAATATTTTTCTGTTAGTTCTGTCGGTTGATAACAAACATCAACTGTCTAGGTCTCTACCGGTGGGGGTATGACCCCAAGCTGATCTCTGAGATATTCAAAAGTCTCCTTGGGCAAAGGCTTAGTGAAAATATCTACAATCTATTCTTTAGTATTCACATAAACCAATTTGACTTCTTTTGCTTCAACATTCTCTTTCAAAAAATTCAGTTTGATAGAGACATGTTTAGTTTTAGAATGTAGTACTGGATTCTTAGATATATCAATTGTTGTTGTATTATCACAATAGATAGTTATAGGTTCCTTGCATTTTACCTTTATGTCGTTCAATATTTGCTTAAGCCATAATACCTGTGTAGAGTTGGTTGTTGTTGCAACATATTTTGATTCTGTTGTTGATAAACTTGTACAACTCTGTTTCTTCCTCAACCAAGAAATTAATCTGCTTCCAAGAAAGAATGCTCCACTGGTGGTTCTTTTTCTATCATCTACATCTCCTTCCCAATTTGCATCTATGTATGCACATAATTCAAAGTCGTCATCTCTAGGATACCATAAGCCAAGATTTGTAGTGCCTTGTAAGTACTAGAAAATCCTTGTTACTGTTGATTCATGATTTTCTTTAGGATTACTCTGAAATCTTGAAACAATTCATACTGCATTCATAATATCAGGTCTTGTTTGTGTCAAATACAGTAAACCTCCTATCATAGACTTGTACTTAGTTAGATTAATAGGTGATGATTCATCCCTTAGTGATAATTTGTCGTTTGTAGTCATAGGTGTACTTACCGGTTTAGAGTTTTCCATGTCAAATTTCTTTAGTAACTCCTTCAAGTACTTAGATTGACTCAAGAATATACCTTTATCAGTCTATGAAATCTGCAATCCTAAAAAGAATTTTATCTCTCCAATCATAGACATTTCCAATTCTTGCTGTATTTTAATAGAAAAGTCTTTACATAATCCACCTTCTCCTCCAAAGATTATATCATCAACAAAAACTTCTATAACCAAGATGTCATCATTTGTCACTTTATAGTATAAGTTGCTATCAGCATTACCTTTATAAAAACCAATCTTCAAAAGATATTTATCCAATCTAGCATACCAAGCTCTTGGAGCTTGCTTCAATCCATATAAAGCTTTCCTAAACCTGCAAACCATATCTTTGTTATCTGTCAAAGAAAATACATCAGGTTGCTCAATGTAAACTTCTTTAAGATCTCCATTCAGAAATGCACATTTAATATCCATTTGATATACTTTGTATTTCTTGTGTGCTGCAAAACCAAGAATAATCTGACTGCCTCAATTCTAGCTACTAGTGAAAATGTTTCATTGTAATCAATTCCTTCTTTCTGTGAATATACCTTACACACTAGTCTTGCTTTATTTTTTATTACCTTTCCATCTTCATTAAGTTTGTTTCTGAATACCCATGTTGTCCCAGTTACATTTTTGTCTTTAGGTCGGGGAACTAATATCCATGCGTTATTCTTTTCAATTTGTTCTAGTTCTTCTTCCATAGCTTTAATCTAGTGTTTATCTTCACATCCCTCATTAATTGATGTTGGTTCAATTTGAGAAATAAGACATACCTCTTCATTTCCCAATCTTCCTCTTGTCATAACTCCTTGATATTTGTTCCCAATTATCTGATCTTCAGAGTGGTTCAATCTTACATACTGGGGTGTCTTTGTTTGTTGTTGTTCTTCAGTTACAGTGGAATTTTTTAGATGATACCGGTGTAACTAGATCTTCATTTTATGCTGGTGTGTTAAATGTAGGTTCATTTGTTAGTATCTCTATTGCCAGTTCAGAGTCTATATACCTTGAAGTTCCTATAAACTGTTCATCAATTTTCACATTTGTACTCTTAACAATTTTCTGCAATCTCTTGTTAAAACATCTATATGCTTTGCTCTTAGATGAATAACCAAGAAATATTCCTTCATCACTTCTAGGATCAAATTTGCCAATATACTCATCTCTTCTAATATAGCATTTACTTCCAAATATTCTGAAATATTTAAGAGTAGGAGTAATACCAAACCATAGTTTATGAGGGGTCTTACCAGTTTCACCTTTGATGTGATCCTTTTTGAATGTGTAGACTGTTGTGCTTACTACCTCTCTCCAATATACATGTGGTACATTTTCTTCACATAACATACTTCTAGCTGCATCTAAGATAGTTTTATTTTTCCTTTCTACAACTCCATTCTACTCGAGTGTCTAGGGTGCTGATAATTGTCTTCTGATTCCATTTACTTCATAGAATGTATTAAATTCCTTAGATGTGAATTCACCTCCTTGATCTGATCTCAAACATTTGATTTTCTTACCCGTTTCATTTTCTACCCTTTCTTTGAATAGCTTGAATTTCCCAAGAGCTTCTGAGTTTTCTCTAAGGAAAGTAACCCAACACATTCTAGAATAGTCATAAATGATTAGCATGAAATATCTATCACCTTGTAAGCTTTTAGTTCTAGCTCGACCACATAAATCAATATGAATTAAGTCAAGAGCATTATTGGATTTTTCTGGAATACTTTTAAAAGATGCTCTAACTTGTTTTGCAAATTGACATTCCTTACATACCGGATTGTGAGGTTTAATAATCTTAGGTAAATCTCTAACTACTTTAGTAGTACTAATTTTTACAATGCAATCAAAATTTATATGATAGAGTCTATGAGTCTCTTATGCCATAGCCAACTTTCATCAATATGTGCAATCAAGCATGTCTTTTCACTGTTGTTCAAATGAAAGATATTACCTCTAGTTTAATTACCGGTTGCAATTTCCATACCAGTTTTGTTCATAATTTTGCATTTCCCATTCTTGAATTGTAACTGAAATCCTTTTTCAACTAATTGACCAACACTCAAAAGATTATGCTTTAAACCTTCAACATAGTAAGCATTGTTAGTATTATGCTTACAATCAAGAGATATAGTACCTTTTCCTTTGATCAAACAAGCTTTATCATCTCCAAATCTTACTAGACCTCCATTATATTCTTGAAAAGTCAAGAATTTACTTTTATCACCAGTCATATGATGTGAACATTCTAAATCAATGATCCATTCATCCTTATTTTCAACTTTAGCTGCCAAGGCCTGCTCTACCGGTTGAACAATAGGTGGTGGTTGATCATCTATTATAGAAACAAAGACTCATCCATTGTCTGTCGGATCCTCATCAGAATCATCAGTGACTCCTTCATCAGCAAGATAACAAGACTTGTCTTTATTCTTCTTAAATCTGTATCTTTGATATTCAGGGTTAGGCTTGTATATTCTTCTAGCTTCTTCTTTCAATCTTGCATGTCTATTAGGGGATCTTGAAGCCATATGACCAATCTTATTATAGTTAAAACATTTAAAGGGTGCTTTACCTTCATACTTACTTCCAACTAGACCTTTAGGCATTTTCCTTGCAAATAGTGCTTCAAGTTCTCTTGCATAAAAGGCTTTCCAATCAAACTTGTCAAATGATGATGATGCAGATGATGTTGATCCCTTAAAAGATAAATATGTCTTTATAGTAGCAACAAGACCAAATTCCTCAATTTCAAAAGTTGAAAGTTTTCCAATCAATGTATCTCTAGTTACTGATGTAATAGGCATTGTTCTTAACTCATTTATAGAAGTAACTTTCATTTTGTATGCCGATGGAAATCCTCTTAAAACTTTTGAAACAATTTCATCTTCACTTAAGGTTCCTCCACAACATTTAATACCCAAAACAATTTCATTTACTCTTTCCATAAAAGCAAAAATCCTTTCATCTTCTTCCATTTTCATATTTTCATACCTGACCCGGAAGCTTTCAAGTTTTGCAATTTTGACTATGAAATCTCCTTCATTCAATGTTTCCAAATGGTCCCAAATAGCTTTAGCAGTAGATTTATCTGATAATCCCATGATTTTCTAATCTAATAATGCGCTCAAAAGTGTTTCTCTTGATTTGCAATCATTTTCTTCATCTTTAGCCAGGTTAGGTGGATTAGGCTGACCTTGAGTAGGAGCAGTATAGCCATTCTTTGTAAATTCCCAGATGTCCTTTCCAATGCAATTCAAATGAGTCTCCATCCAGATCTTCCATATGCCATAGTTGTTTCCATCAAGTTTAAGATTGTCCTTCCTGAAATAGTTAGAAAACATTGGAACTCCTCAAGCTATTAAACTTCTACAAAAAGAGGACTAGGCTCTGATACCAATTGTTAGGTCCCGAAGACAACTGAGAGGGAAGGGGGTGAATCAGTTGTCTAATAAATTCAAACCAAAAATAACTTGACCAAACTTAATGTCTAATGTCAGTGGATAGTTTATCAGTTAAATGGAGTACTAGTAAAGATTAATGCATGAAATAGAAAGATGACAACATCCACAATGCATAACACCAATGTTTGTACATGGAAACCCTTTAAGAGGAAAAACCACGATGGGAAACCTTACCCACAATCAGATGATACTACTATAGATAGTATGTGTATGCTATAGGGGGTCTGCACATGCAGAAAGGCCAAGCGCTTAGAGCTCACTACTCAAACACAAATAGGAGTCACACTAACTACAATTGGATGGTTAAATCCAATAATGATGTACTACTCAAAATAGCATCTTCATATGTTGGATTCAGTGTTGGTTTAGTTTTGATATGCCTTCACAGAAACCTTCCTTCAACCTTCAAATGATGTCTGCGTGTATAGCTCTGCTTATTCTCGCATATACCTTATTACAATCTTTTTCGCATTCACATTCCCTACTTCCTTCTTTGATCAAATAAGATCTTACATATATACCGAAGCCTAGGACCAAAATGTATAGGTCAGCTTTACAAAAGATATTACAATAAAACAATTTACAACTAAATCAATAACCAATGCAATAAGTCGGCTTAATGCATTTACAACATTAATAAATCATCTCCATAGCATTTTGTGCTGATCTGGAATAGATACGCCTGTCGGTGCTTATCCTGGACCTATTTGCTGGTAACAACAAATATACAAACTTGAATATACCAATGAATAAATCTCCAAGACATAGTGGCCAAACAATGTCTTCGACATAACCAAGTGTTTTACATGTCATTCCAAGTGCCGATGAATATTATATCCTGTCAGTGAACTAGATACCGGTGACTATGCATAAGTCACTTGCTTGCCGGTGAACATTGTCAATTCTCCAAGTGCCAGTAGGCTGACCAGAGTTGATAAGTGTTGACATCAATGACAAAACCATATCAACATATCCAAAATACCAACACTTGGTACTTAGATGTTTTTCACATCTAGTGTTGCCATCAACGCCAAAGGGGGAGATTGTTGGCCATTTGGTAAAATTTATTATGTGTTGCATTGATGTTTTGTCATTGATGCCAACACTAGCTATTTGGATGCTTTACCAACACCCTTTCTGTCCTAGTAGGATTAGTGGTTTTTGGTTGACTTGGATTTGGCATGATCTGGTGGGCTCTGGTATAGTTTGCTAATGGAATTGGCTTGTTCATGATATTCATGCTCATATTTGGTTAGTTATTTTGGTCTGGTGATCAGATTCTATCCTGCTTGCTTAGAAGCTTAGTTTCTTGTTCTGGTGAGGGTTTCATCGACATAGATTTTAGTGAAAATCTTTGATGAATTGCATAAGTGGTGTTGGTGTAGCCATTGGTGGAGTTTCAGGATGCTATTGGTGATGATGTTTGAGACTTGGCAGATGGAGATCATTGTTGTAGTGTGTGGACCTATATTGGCTCCCAGTTGATCTAGGTTATGGACCGACTTTAATGTAACATGTGGATTGGACCTCTCAATGTATTTCCGGGATGTATTGGATATTATTTGTTTGGTCTAAGGCTGACATGGTTTGTAATTATGTAATTGGTTTATTGTCTAGTGGCCAACTTGATTTTTTATGGTCGAGGGTTTGTATATATAGATGTAAGATCTCATTGTAGATCATCATGGTTGTGTTAGATGTCATGGTCAAGGAATGTAATGTGAGAATAATGTAATATCATTCAGGCAGAGGAGTTAGTCGATCATTGGAGATTGAATTTGAATTATGTAATAGGATTTAGTCCTCTACTATTGAGCTTAACTGGAACTGTACTCAGGCATAGGAGATGCTATTTGTTGTAGTTCAACACTTCTCTCGATTGTAGTCTAGATTTATATGTAGTTAGTGAGGCTCCTTTTGTGATGAGCAGTGCGCTCTAGGTTGTTGGCCTTCCTACAAGTGTAGGCCCCTCAATTGTAATTCACATACTTACTACAGAAGTATTATCTAATTGTGGGTAGGCTTCCCATCGCGATTTTTCCCTTTACCAGGTTTTCCATGTACAAATCTTGGTGTTATGTGGATGGCTTTTATTTTGTGATTATTGTTTATGCTTAATTGGTTTAACTACTATTTTGGTATTAATGTTTTGGGTTCTTGTATTAAAGTTTAAATTGCTAATGGTTCTGGTAATCTATGACAATGAATTCACCCCCCACTCTTAGTTGTCTTCCGGTTATTTGAACTATCTAACAAATAAAAGGTCGAATTCACTTCTTTTTTTTTACTTTGCATTTAGAGAGATTTAGTGCGATTAAGAGAGACTAAGAGAGATCAAAGGCATTTTAGAGTAATCAGATATCTTCTCTAGTGATTTCAGTGGCGATTGAAAGAGTTTGGTAGGGTTTCACCGAAAGAAATTAACATGTATTTTTCTTAAATCATGGAAGTGGGATCATTTTCTATTCTTATCTTTGTTGCATTGTAGAGGTCAAGGATCATCCTAGGCCAACTTTCAGGCTGTATCTACATGTGGCTACCCTAGATAACTTGGTTCGAGCATTTTCTCATGTTTTGAAAGGAGTTGTGTTATCTCGAAGATGGTAGGGCATACATACATTGTCACATTGAGGATTTGGGGACATCTGATATAAAGGGAATGTACATGAGGTAGCTTATGGGAGATTCTGGAAAGGTTAAATCTGCATACAAGAACATTGAAGACTTAGGGTTTACTGATATTTTGGACATTTCAAAATTAGAAGATGAAATAGTTAGGTATGTTTTAAGTAGAGTACATAGAGAGTTTATCTAGTTTGATAGACCTTACAACATCACCAAGGAAGCCATCAGGGTACTCATTGGTTTACCACAGATTGGGCAATGTCCAGACAAGAAGGTTTGTAATGATTATGTCAACAAGATCATTGACACAACATCAGATAGGCGATCCATCAGAACAAGCACTATCACTAACATAGGCATCAGATTCGGTAGCATGGTCATCGGTTATAAGGAAACTCTATCAAATTGACTGAATTCTATTTCTAGCTCCTGCATTTTTGCAGCTTACAAGATGATGAGAGAAAATGAGAAATCGGATCTGTGTGGTTGGATGTTGGATGAACTATTAATAAACCTAGGAAAGATTAAAGGAGAAAAGAATGGAACTTTTTGTTATGGCAACTTAATTGTCTTCTTAATGTTAATTTTCATGAATGACACTCTTGTTTTTGGGAAGAGACAATGGGCATTTGATATCCTGATAGGGAGACAATTGAAATAGGCAAATGCTACTTTAGGAAGTCAAAGAGATGATAAGGTATGGGGATATTTTAAGGCATTCCAGAAGGCTATGAAATCTAAAGAAAGGGTTCTTAAGCATATTGTTGAGAAATACTCAACTAACATATGCTTCATGGTGAAGAAAGTTGAAACACTTATGGAAGTGGTTAAGCCCCAGAAAATTTGGATTGAGGAAATGGGCTATGAATTTCATGCACAGATCCTTGATGCTTATGCAAAGATGTTGATTGATGCACCTATTGATGAGGATGAGAAGCCTTGTGATACTGCAAAGCAAAATACATAAGAGGTTGAAACAAAGTTTAACTAGAAGAAGAGAGAGAAGGAGGAAGGAAAAGCAAGCAAGTTTGTAGAAAAGGTTTCACAGGGCATTAAATAATTAATTGATGTTGTCTCAAAGAAAGGTAGGAAGAGGAAGGATCCAGAAGTACACATTGAGCTTATAACATCAGAGTGTGAATCTGAGGATGACACACCCTTGGCTTTCAAGAGGGTTATAAGGAAGAAAATAGAGGAAACCAAGGTAGAAGCTAAAAAGCAACCGGTTAGGAAAGTTACATTCAAGTTACTAACACAAAAGCTAGCACCAAAAGTAACACCTCTAGCTCCATCTAGTATTGTAAGAAGGAAGAAGAAGGCTAATATTGATCAGGCAATTCAATGTAGTAATGTAACTATCATTCCATTGAAAACTTGTGCATAATTAGTTGATGAGATTGCTAAGGATGGCATGTTAATTGAATATATAGTTTTACTATGATCATTTAGATAATGTTGAACAAAGAGAGGTAGAGGAAGCAGTATTGTTATATTTGGATATTTATAAGAAAGCCTTGATAGAAATTGAAAACCAAATACTGGCAGAACTATATGATATGTTAGATGCTAGGAGGCTATCAACAATACAAGAAGACAAGCATATTAAGATTCAAGAGCTATTATTTGTTTGTGTTTCTATTACTCTAGAGGAAATGGATAAGATGCTTGAGGTTGAAGATAGAAAAATATTTAACAACAAACATAGAATAACTAGTCTTATGCTAGGAAGGGTAAATCAGATAATAAAGGAGACCCAAAAGGCATGGGTTAAGTTCTTTGAAGAGAACCGGGGTTTCTTTACTTCACCAGAATAAAAAACAGACACTCCAGACATCCCGATTGAGGGGAAAGGAAAGGGTATTATGGGTACCTCACCCTCAATTTTGAAAAACATTAAGATAGTGGAAATAAATCCCTCGGTAGATACAAATGTACAATCAAAATTTGAGATACCGACAATATAGAGAGTGAAAAGGTTAATATTGTACATGATACTAATATTGGATAACAGTCCTCTGGATACAAATGTACAGGTTGAGGTTATAGTTCCTATAGAGGAACCAGTAGTTACAGAGACTACACCAAGTGGCGAAGCCACTGGTGCAAGTGAGCAAGTTATTAAGGATAAATCATCAGAGGAGAAGAAAGGGGAATCCGACAGGGAACTAGTAGTAGGTCCATCATTGTTATCAATTGACACCTTGTAGGTTGTAAATAAAAACATAACCACAATGACTCCTACTGAACTCATGATGATGGCTGCATAGAAATTAATGAAGGGGAGATCTATGGATAAAAGGATCATTGATCAGTCTATCACTATTTTGCATAGAATAGTCCCGGATTGCAAGTTTGATAGAGAAGTGAGCCCATGTGGCAAGCTTAAGACAATTACTGAGCATATTTCAAAGGATTTTCAATCCTTACAAAAGATTTAAAACTGACAAGCACTGGAAAGGTTCACACAGACTAAAAGAGCTACATTTGATCAAGTAATTGAGTTTGAGAGGAACAATATTGATGAAAAGTTGAAATTGATAGATAATTCTTTAAAATAGTGTACACATATTTACAAGGTATGTTGTAACACAGATATAGTTATAGTTAATGTGGATAGGAAGATTAAGGAATTTCAGGAGAAAATTGCAAGCATAGCCAATTCTTTTGATGGATTGAATTCATTGACTACATCCATTGATGGTCAAATTTTGGTTTTGGAGACCCAAATCTCTATTCTTGAGAAAGAAAAAGATAAAATCATAAGAAGAGTTAGAAGTCTTAGAGGCTTGGTGAGTCCTCGATCGGATTCACTCAGTGTACATAAGAAAGAGTGTATGGATATGGTTAGAAAGCCCACACTGGTAGAGTTAAGTGAGAAAGAGTCATTTGCACATATATTAAATGGACTTGTATCTATTTACAACACTTTCAAAACTAGTTGGGATACTTATCTTGAGCTATTGGAAAAGGCATATCCGTAAATTTTCAAATTTGTTAAGCTCCAATAAGATATTTTTGGGATACTCATTGTACTGTTTTGGATCTTTGGCATTCTTTTTAGAAATTTTGATGGCATTGATGTCAAAGGGGGAGTGATATATATGTGAAAAATAATAAAAGGAGTTGTATACATTAGGGAGAGTATGGAGTATCTTTTATTATAATCATTAATGAATGTTCAACTCAGGGGGAGTAGGCAGGATGAAACCGATAGATGAAACCTTGACCATTTTTCACATGAGTGTTGTCATCAATGCCAAAGGAGGAGATTGTTAGCAATTGACACTCAATTGGTTGGTTTCACTGTGTTTTCATTGATGGCAACATGGTATCTTGTTCTAGCTTCATGTTTTGGTTTAGTTGTGTACCGACAGACACTTCACCGGCACTGACACCGACGAAACAGAAGGATTTCTTTGGTTAGCGACAATATAGGTCGACATGGTTTTGAATATGGTTATCGTTATTGGAGGCCAACATCTCTTGGATCCGGCATCGGCAATTTATTTTGATATTCATGTATTTATGTTATCTAGCCCACATGTATATTGATATTGTAATTATCTTTGTAAGATGACATAAGGCATGATAAATTGTATAGGGTATATAGGTCAGTTGGATTAGATCATTGTGATATAGTAGAATATTGTGATGGATATGTGAATGTGATATCATGTGAATACATATTAGGAAGGAGATGCAAAATATATCTGAGAGATCATGTATGTGAGGATATTTATGTAAGGGTTATTCCGATAAAGGGTTTAGGGTTTCAAACTGGAACAAACATAGCTTAACTGAAACCGTACTCTGGCATAGAAGATGTTATCTTAGCTATTCACACACTTCTCCAGATTGAAGTCTAGATTTATATGTAGTCAATGAGGCTCATTTTATGATTGAGCAGTGTGCTCTAGGCTGTAAGCCTTCGTGCAAGTGCAGGCACCTATATTTTGTAATATCTCTTCATATGGCCAGTGGCTTGATATTGTGGGTCACAAATCCCACTGTGGTTTTTCCTCTTTGAGGTTTTCCACATATAATTATGTCTATTATAGTGTTCATTTATGTGATTGTCTTATTGGTTTCTTTACTTCTTTCAATTCTGTATATACCAATATACTGGTCGATGTATGCATGTTTTAATAAGGTTAAAATTGATCATACCAATAGAACACTGATTCACCCCCCCTCTCAGTGTTCTTGGATTCCAACAACTCAATTGATTGAATAGATAAATGAGTTAAGTGATTGAGAAAAAAGTTGATTGAAAGATGAAAAAGAACGATTGGAGGATAATTAAGAGGATGAAATAGTTAACTAATTGAAAGCCAATTGAGAGCTTTATTTAGAAAAAAGCAAAGTAGAAGATAGAAATAGAGATTGGAAAGATAATTGATATAATTAATTAATTAATTGAATTAATTAATTTAGCATGTGCTTGCACTTTGACTTTGATTTTCAATTTTATCTTTGCATGAAATTTAATTCAAATATTGCATTTATTTTAAATTCAATTTTTTATTTGAATATATTTAGATCTTGACTTTGATTTTTGAAACCATGCACATGTATTTGAAATTAGGAGAAATTAGAAGAAATATGAAATTAAAAGAAATTAGAAGAATTAATTACTTAACTAAATAATCTAAAGAAACTATTTAATTATAGATAAATTGAATTTAATAAAATAATAAAGATTATTTAAATTAAAGAATTAAAATCACAATTAATTAAATAATTAATATTTAGAAAAGGGTTAATGATTAATTTGATTAAAGATAGAAATTGAAAATGAATTTATTTAAATAATAAAGATTATTTAAATTTAAGGATTTAATTAAATAATAAATATTTCATTAACATTAGAAAATGGTTGAATGATTAAACGATGATAAAATTGGAAATAGAATAGTTAGTAAGACAGTGTGAAAATATGAAACTTAGAAGAATAATATTAATTAATTTAATTAAAGAATTAAAGAATTATTTAATCAATTAGACGAATAATTAGTACATGATCAATGAGACATTTTTATGGGTCTACAGTAGTTAGATGATGTCTTCAAATATACATCATGTTGAACTGCCCATAAACTAATCTAAGCTCCAACAAAATCTTTAGCATTATCTGATATGATTGTGGAAGGGGCTCCAAATCTGGTTACAATCCCCTCTAGGAATTGAACCACTATATTTTCAGTTACATCCTTTAAAGCAAATGCCTTTGTCCACCTTGTACAATATTTTGTTGTGGCCAAAATCCACTTATGGCGTGAACTTGATAAAGGATTGATTGGGCTAATGAAATAAAGGCCCCATTGTGCAAAAGGTTGATCAGTCTGAATGAGATGGAGAGGAAGGGTAGCCAATCTTTGCTTTCCTGAGAAGAGTGCATACTCTTTGAACTGTCCCACCCACCTATGGGCATCATTGAACAAGGATGGCCAATAAAATCTTGCCCTAATAATCTTCATGGTTGTGGTCCTAGTAGAGAAATGGCCACTTGAGGTGCCATTATTAAATTCCTCTAACATTTTGCTGACCTGGTCTTCTTTTATGCATCTTATTAGGACCCCATCTAGGTCCCTTTGAACAAAATACCATCCACTAATGCATAGGGGATGGACTGAAGTCTGAGATGTCTTCTTTTGGTTCTATCAAGATGAGGAGGCTAACTACCATCCCTCAAGAAGGTAGACATTTGTACATCTTCATTATTGTCAAGTTGTTCTTCTTACTAGCCCTTGCCTCTTATGGGCTTGGTTATTTTAATATTAAGGTCATATTTCATGACCTTTGTGATTCATCCAACCATGTTTTCACCAATATCCTTGTTAAGGAGGAAATCCTTAACACTTCCATGGGGAACTAGGAGTTGAATCCGATTGTTAGAGAGCATATGTCTAAACTTTTTCAATTCTCTAACAACTATGATGACCTTCCCCACATAATTATACTTCAGGTCATAATATTTTAGGCCTTCACTGAAAAAAGCAATGGGCTACTCCAACCCATCACTATTTAGCTATGTCAAGACAACTGATATACTTGCTTCTCCTCCCAAAGTGTAGAGGATGAAGTCCTTATCATAATTAGGATTGACCAAGGTGGAAGCTTGAGAAATTGCTTTCTTGATCTAATCAAAACCATACTTGCCCTATGTATTCCACCCGAAGACCATATTCTTCTTTACCATGCTTGTGAGAGGCTTAACCATGGCGGCCAGGTTTGGGATAAATATTCTTACAAAGTTAATCCTTCCAAGGAAACTTGATAAGCCCTTCTTGTGACTTGGGATTGAAAGAGACAAAATGGTCTCCACTCTCTCTAGATCAATGGCCAAACTGTCCTTAGATATAATATTTCCTAATAGTTTGCCCTAATTAGTGGTAAATACACACTTGTTAGGATTCGAGGACACACCATATTCTCTACATTTCTTGAATACTTTCTCAAGCTGAGAAAAATGGTCTGTCGCATGCTTGGAGTATACAGTCATATCATCAAGATACACAAGTAAAACTAGTACTCCTTAAAAGGCCATATCCATGGCTCTTTAGAAAGTAGCCCTTGTATTTGTTAGTTTGAATGACATCTTACAATAGGCATAAGTGCCCCATTTAGTAGTAAATTTAGTTTTAAATTGATCTAATTTTTGGACTAGGATCTGATTATATCTTAAATATCCATCCAAGAATGAAAATATTTTTGAGCCACTAACCTTGGCTAATATTTGTTCCATGGAAGGAAGGGGATAATGGTCCTTAAGGGAGGCTCTATTGAGATCCCCAAATTCTACACACAATCTATTTCCCCATTTATCTTCCTAACTGGAACAAGATTAGCTACCCAAGAAGAATGCTTAATTGGAAAAATTATGTTGGATTATATAAGCATGGATAGATCTTTTCTCATCAAGGGCTCAACCTTGGGGTTTATAGGACTTTTCTTTTTCCTAATAGGCTTTGCATTAGGATCTAGCTCAATAGTATACTAAGCTAAACTAGGGTCAAACCCTTTTAGATCCTCATAAGTAAAAGCTAAAACATCATTGTATTATTGACAAAGGTTAACAAAAGTATTTTGATCTATTTGGGAACATACCTTTCCCAATTTGAGAGCTCTTCCATCCACCATTGAGATTTATTTGTAAGCTCCTTTTCTTGTGGCCAAGTTCATAGCTCTCCCTTTTATTTGATCATCAAAATTGAAGATCCCTTCCAAGGTGATCAATCCTTTGGGAAACTTGTTTGAGATGAGATACATAATCTGATCTCCATATTGGTTTTTCTTCAAGGCTTTCTTCTTGTGTGACAACTCTGCCTCATCTTGTAGACAATTTACAATTTACTGATCAGAGTCCAAGACCTGCCAACTCACTTAGTTATTAGGCACTGCAAGTCTCACCACAAGTCTGATTTGATGTTCTTTCTCTGTTGCAACATGAGATGGAAAGTCATGTTGGGAACCCACTACTACTAGTCTATCAGTATGTTTATTTTGATTTCTAGGGACACTAGAAATGTTGAAGGCCTCAAATCCTTCAATTAGGTCTCATGCTCTATGCTTATAAGATTTGAGGAGGTTGTTCTTTGTGATTCTTTGAGCTTTAACCTAATTAACAACTAACTCAATCTCTCCATGCAATCTTAAGGATTTTCTCACCCTTATTTGTGTTGTTTGGAGACCCAAAATCAAAGCTTCATACTCAAACATATTATTAGTGCAACTAGAATTAAGTCTGAAAGAAAAGTAGTATTTCTCCTGTTTAGGAAAAATTAGTAGTACACTAGCCCCTGCACCATTTTTATTCCTTGATCCATCAAAGAACATATCCCATAATTCATCCATGGAATTGGTTTCCCTTGAAATATTGGGAATAGGTGTGTCTTCTTCATGAATACAATATGTACCAAGCCTGATACCATTGGCCTCATCAATGGGATCAAATTGAAATTCATTTGTCCACTTATCAAGTAGGAAATTAGAGACTTCTTTCAATGGAGTTGTAGGTTCTCTAGCTGAAACTTCTTCTTTCTCCTCATGGAGGGTGCAATTCATGTTGATAGGGCTTGGGTATAGGGATCAATGTGATCCTTGGAAATAGGCTCATCCTTGATGGTAACTTTTGTCCATACCTTATTCTAAATAGCATATGAGACCAATCAAAAGATAGGTAACCACCTATCTTAGCAGTGAATTCCCTAGATAGACAAATGGAAAAGTAGGTCGGGAGGTTAGTGACTAAGATATCTTACAACACATGGCAACTTGGGAAGGCATGCAAGGTCAAATTTAAGTCCTTAATGACCCCATAGTCTAAACTAAGGGGTCATCAAGTTGCACAACCCCTCTTGATATAGGCTCATATTTTATACCTAGGTGGTCAGCTACTCCCTTAGGCATAACCGAACTACTAGCCCCACTATCTATCATACAATTATGAATCTAATTATTTCCTATGATTAAGGAAAGATAGAAGGGAGGGGAATTTCTTTTTTCTTCTTTAATTCTCTACCTCTAAAGGTTGCACTAAAATTGTAGGAGTTGAAGAGCTACAACCGTATGATGTCACCTCTGTAACATTTATGTCCTTCAAGGCCTCTTGGAGTCTATCTCTCTGATAGGGGATAGAGAGTGCATCCCACATAGAAACACTAAGGATGGACCTCTTCATTTTTTCAACAATGCTAAAGGGAACAACAACTATAGCAGGAACCTTATGGTAGAAAGGTCAAGTTTTGTCATTATAGGAGCCTTCAGCTGCTCTCCTTTTTTAAAATTTTGAGTCAAATATTTCTCTTTATTTGGAGTAGGAACCTTATTAGATGTATTTAGCATTGAAGCTTGTATGATAGCATGTGGAGCTTGGGATCTTGTATAAGTAGATGCATCACTACCCATGGCCCTCTTCTTACATCTAGTATTGTTGGCCACAGAGTCACTATTAATCTGATTAATATCATAAAATTCAGCCTCCTACACATTCATGAAGGAAGAATATGATTGTGGATGGTTTGGAAAAATCCCCAAACTATTGTTTCCTTTAAGAAGTTTCCTCATTTTGTGCCACTAAGGGTTGACAAAACTCACCATTCTAACCTGAGGTCTGGTTATGTTACTAATTGTATTGATTACACCAACCTTGTTCCTGAGCAAGATTGTTTTGTGTTGGTACTAGTGCCTTTGACGTACCTATAGCCAAGGGATTTAGACTATTCAAGGGTCTAGCATTATTCCATTGGTTTTTCTCTTGAAAGTTAGACCTTTGCTGATAGTTTTGAATTGATGGTTGGTAGGGCTTGTTGGACTGTGGTAGCTGCCTTTTGTTTGAAACTAGTTCTTTCCCAAATCCTTGTATCACACCTCCACCTACTCCAACATCTTTAGAGATACAAATTTTCAAATATAATACCACTAGTATGGGTGCCAAAGTAGGTTGTTGTGCAATGGCCTCTAAGAAGAAGGGCACTGGAGGCCTAGGAGACAATTTCCCAGCTTGCATTAAATAATTTTCTACCCTTATGGCAGTTTCATATGCCCCTTGTCGATTATCTCCTCCCATTTATTGAATCATAGCAATAATGCCATTATTTAAAGCCCTAAGTAAGTATATAAGAATGCATGGTTGGAAGATGGCTTGACCAATGTTGGGATCCTATCCCAACTCTTATGAATTCTATAGTTGAAATCTCCCATGAGCTCATGAGGTGCTCTTTTAATAGTTGTTATTTGCTCAACCAGTGACAAATGCTCACTTTAATCTTCAAACTATTTACACAACCTCTCTCCTAATTCATCCTAGTTATGAATTGAGCTAGAGGCTAAACCCCTATACTATTATAGTGTTAGTTGTTTGAAGTATGCTACAAATATGTGCTTTAATGATATCTAAGAGATGTGTTGTATTTGATGTTAAAATATTTCTCTGTCTGTGACAGTGTTGCAGTGGAGGTTAGCTAGTGAGTTTGTTTAGTATATTGATGATCAGTGTTTGCGGATTAAAGGGTTTATTGATAATTATCTCTAGTTGATTCCTTGAAAGATTCATAGGTCCACATGAATATTTGATTGAGTTATGAGTATCTATGTTGTAGCCATTTTTTATGTTCTTCAGTATTGCTAGTGTTCAGTAATTTAATTTGCATTGCTCTGCATTGCAATATCTTGATTTGTGGATTTGGAGGAATATTTGGGATGTTGATATGTGTCCTCCATTCAAGTGGTTTGTGATTCGGAGCTCTGCAAGTGAACCTTTCAGGTTGAGAGTTAGTTTAGTTAATGTTCTTGAGGTTCAGTATGATGATAACGATGATTCTAGTAATTTGAGTTGGTGCGGATGTTGGGGTTGTGATTCGTGATTCTTGTGGATGTTTTTAGATCATGTGTTATTCATGTCGGTGGTCCACATTGATCAGTGAGCATGTTATTGATGATTTTCTTTGGTTTGGTGGTGTTCTTCATGTTCTTTGCCAACATCATGTGTGTAGCATGTGGCAAATGTTTGATTCTTAATTATTGGATGTGTTTCATAATCAAGATGGTGATTTACGACCCATGATATGTCTTAGCTAACATTGTTTTGGTCTGCATGTGATATTGTAGCGTGTATGGTTATATTTTTATAATTATGTGATATGTGTTGAACAGACCTTGATGATATTGATCCAAGGTTGATGCCATGTATAAATAAATGTAATAATCATTATGAGAGACACATAGTGTGCAAATAATGTATTAATCACTCGGAAGAAGAGAAGAAGTATGAGAAGAGGATGAAAGTTGTGTGCTTAACCAAAACTGTAACAAGGCATTGAGGATGTTATTTCTCAATTCATGATTTTTCGGAAGTGATCTAAATCTATTTGTAAGGTAGTGATCCTTCCCATGGATGTTTCCCTTTTTTTTTTTTAGCATTGAGCTCTAGGAATTGTTCTTGAATGCATATGCATTCCCCATTGTAATATTTCATATACTTTTAAGAGGGTATCATCATATTGTGGGTAGGTTCCCACCATGATTTTTCCCTTGGAAATATTTTGCATGTTAAAACTTTTGGTGTTATGTGTGTTCATGTTGTGTTGTTGATTTATGATTTCACTGTTAATTATTAGATCTGAGATTAAAGTAAGTTGCTGCAAGTTTTGGTGACAACTAATTCACCCCCCTCTCAGTTGTCTACCCTATTTTCATCAATTGGTATCAGAGATAGTTCCTCCAGAGAATTTTAATTGCTTGAGGTGATCTGGGATGGAAAATTACAAGAAGGATAGTCCGAGATTTGATGGAACAAATTACTCTTTTTGGAAAAGCCAGATGGAATGTCATCTTAGATGCATTGGCGAAGCTTACTAGACTATTACAAAGAACAAGTATACTATCTCTGCAAATGGACCTTCAACTTCAGAAGATATTAAGGAAGATGAATGTAATATTAGAGCTAAGGAAGTATTGTTGAGTGCCTTGACAAATTCTAAAATGACAAATGTTATGGAATTGCAGACTACTCATGAAATCTAGAAGAAATTGGAAACCCTATTTGAAGGAGACAACTATGTGAAGATTGCTAAATTGCAAAGCCTGAAAGGAAAGTTTGAGATGTTAAGGATGGGAAAAGATGATAACATTACTTATTTTATGCAAAAGGTGAATGAACTTATTGTTGGACATTGTTGTTGCCATTGATGTCAACATATTCTTGCTCCAGTGATTGCAAATTGGTTCATTGGGTATATGGTTTGGTGTATGCAGTATTAATAGTATCACTATATTCTTTTGTATTGGTATTTGTGATCCAAGAAGCTTAATTAACTGTATCATATGAACTGGTTTTGAATTTTTCTTTTCTAATCAGTTCTTTGTAGAGTTCAGTATTCCCTCCAGTATATTCCAGTGTGATAAGATCTTGATCTGAGTCTTTGGGATATTATTTTGAATGGTCTTGTGTATCTTAATTTTAGATGGTTCATGACTTGGTGCCCCTCAAGTTATCTTTCTTCATGATAGTTGCTTCTATTTGAGTGTTCTTGAGTTTCAGATGTTGACAGATGAAGATTTGATAAGTGGTATTGGTGCAGCTATTTCTGATGATTCTAGCATGCTTACTGGTGTTTCCTAATTGTTTCCTATTTGTTTTGATGATCCATATTGATCATTTTATGATCTCTTGGTGATTTTCCTAGACCAGTGATATTCTTCATGTTATGTGGTTTTCCTGGTGGTGTAGCGTGTTGCAATTGATCTTGGCATGATTTCCAATCGCATTGCATGTTTGGAAATTTGATTTAGGTCCATGTTATGTCATGTATATCATTATATTAGTTCAATGGTTGATCTTTGTATCATGTGATGTAATTTTATAATCATGAGTTGAGGGTTCAGTCGACCTTGTTATCAAGGTTGATGAATTGTATAAATAGGTGATATTGTTATGTAATTTGGGTGTTGAGGTTGTGTCTTCATTATCAAAGATTGGTGTATGTGTGAATAAGGATTCATATTTTTGTGTAGTGCATTGAGCAAAGATTGGTGTTGTAGAGAAGACAATTGTGCTTAATCGGAACTATCATCAGGCATTTGGAGATGCTATTATTGCAGTACATTCCTTCCAGATTGTAGTTTGAATCTTGTTGTAAGTTAATGAGACTTCCCTAAGGCTTGTAGCCTTCCGGGTCATTATCTTTTGAATAGTGATCTCTAGGTAGTGTGCATGGATGCATGTTCATTCCCCATTGTAATATTTAAACACTACTACAGAGTATCATCTTATTCTGGGTACGTTCCCACCATGGTTTTTCTATTAACCAGGTTTTCCATGTCAAAATATTGGTGTTGTGTGTTGTGCTATCAATTTTCTTATCTTTGTTATTGCTATAGTTTATTAGATTTGTATTTGTGATTAAGATTGTAGATTTGGTGAAAAATGATTCACCTACCACCCTCTTAGTTTTTCTCCATTGTTGTTGCTAACACTTGTGTGCAATATCAGATGTGTCGGTGGAAAGTTGAAAGAATTAGAGATTGTTGCTGAAGTTCTTAGATCCTTACCCGCATCCTACAAGAATGAAGTTTTTTCTATTGAGGAGATCTGGACCGTGACTAATGTGACTAGAGACATGTTGATTGGTAAGTTATCATCCTTTGAATTGAGTGAATTTGGTGATTCTCTTCCTAAGGTAGAATCTACATTCAAAGCCACTATTTCTGGGAAGGACAAGAAAATATTCGATCTGGGTGAAAGTTCTTCAAGGACGATATCTAGATATGAGAAAGAGATGAAGGAAATTGAAGAAGAAGAGCGAGAGATTGAGAATATTGAAGAACTTATTGCTAGGAGATTACCTAAATGAACTGGTAAGTATGAAGGAAAATTGTCTTTTAAATGTTTTTCATGCAATAAGATAGGAAACTTTTCTATAAGGTGTTCAGAAAGAGTTCCTAAGAAAACCTTCAAGCCTAAATGTCAGAAGAGATGTTATTATGTTTTTGATGAAGGTGTGACAGATGATGAATCTGATAAAGGAAATTCAAGTGATAATGAATGGGTGTTTATTGCTATCAAGGAAGATGATCCAATACCTACTAATTCTACTAGCTACATTAATGAGGAAAGAGCTTTGGCTGCACAAGTTGAAGAAAATGATGAATGGGTGATTGAAAAAAGATGCTCTCATCATAAGACATGTGATAAGAAAAATTTTGCGAGATTGGAAAAGTATGATGGTGGTGTTGTAAGATTTGGTGATGATAAAGCGTGTATAATTCATGGTAGAGGTTTTATTTATCTTGATGGTAAGTGCAATACTGATGATGTCTTGTATGTACAAGGTCTAAAGCATAATCTTCTGAGTGTTGGACAGATGGTTGACAAGGGATAAGATCTTCAATTCAAGAATGGGAAGTGTATTATCTTGAGTAGTTTTGGAAATGAGATTGCATCAAGTACAAAGACAAAAGGTAATATCTTTGACTTGAATGTTGCTGGTAAAAGTTGCTTGATTGCTCAGATTGATAAAAGTTGGTTGTCGCATATAAGGATGTTTCATGTGAACTTTGATAGAATGATTAAGATAATTTCTACTCAGGCAATAAGAGATCTTCCTAAATTGATGAAGCCTAGTAACTCTATGTGCAAAGAATGTCAATTGGGGAAGAAAACTAGAGTTTCTTTCAAAAGTAAAAAGCATTTTTGTAATGGATGGTTGGATCTTATGCATACTAATTTATGTGGTCCCTCTAGAGTCAAAAGTTTGCAAGGAGATAGATATTTCATGTTGTTGATTGATGATTATTCAAGGATGATGTGGGTTACTTTCTTAAGGGAAAAATTTGAAGCTTTAGAGAAATTCAAGATTTTCAAAGCTATGGTTGAGACTAAGATAGGATTGAAGTTGAAGTGTCTAAGATTTGACAGAGGTGGTGAATTCACTTCTAGTGAGTTTAATACATTTTGTGAAGAGTATGGGGTAAAGAGATAGTTATGTGCTCTGAGAACCCCTCACCAAAACGGAGTTGTCGAAAGGAAGAATAGAACCATTCAGGAAGTTGCTAGAACAATGATGAATGAAGGAAATGTTTCACATTGTTTACTAGAGAGAAGCTATGAGTACTACAGTTTACACTCTTAACCGGGTGCATATCAAAGGTGATATCGATAAGACTCCTTATGAACTATGGTTTTGTCATACTCTGACTATTAAATATTTCAGAATTTTTTGAAGTAAATGCTATATCAAAAGGGATGAAGATTTAGGAAAGTTTGATGATAGATTTGATGAAGGAATATTTATTGGTTATTCTACTAAAAGAAAGGCCTACAGGTTCTATAATAAGAGATTGACGAAGATAATTGAGAGTGTTAATGTCAAAGTTGATGAAGGTATGGAGAGACAACCTAGATCCTTTAGATATGATTTAGATGATCAGAATGATAGCTCTGATAAAGGAAAGTAAGTTCAGACCTAGAACCAAGTTCAGATTGTTCTGGTGAATCCAATGACTAAAAGGAGATGGAAATAGTGCAAGTATAGAAGGAAGAACACAAGAGTCTGGAAATCAAGAAAATCCAAAGACTCATAGTTATGTAAGAAAAAATCATTCAAAAAAATTGATTATAGGAGATATAAATAAAGGTGCATAAACTAGCAAAAGAATTGTAGAAGATTAGGTTGAATGCTACTTGATTTCTAAAATTGAACCTAAGGATGTGAATGAAGCATGTAAAGATGAACATTTGGTAAAAGATATGGAAGAGGAATTGAATCAAAATGAAAAGAATAATACATAGGATCTTGTTCCCAGACCTAAGGACAAGAGTGTAATTGGAAATAAATGGGTTTTTTGAAATAAATTGAATGAGGAAGGTGAAGTTAGGAATAAAGCAAGACTTGTTTGTAAAGGATATTCTCAAATGGAAGGAATTGATTTTGAGGAGACTTTTTCTCTAGTGGCAAGTATTGAAACTATAAGATTATTTCTTGCTTATGCTGCTTATAGGGATTTCACATTCTATCAGATGGATGTCAAGTCAACATTACTAAATGGTGAGTTGGAAGAAGTGTGCATTGAACAACTAGATGGATTTCAATTGACAGATCAAAGAGATATGGTTTTTCGGTTGAAGAAATAATTATATGGATTGAAGCAAGTGTCAAGTGATTGGTATGCCAGATTGGATAAGTATTTGTTGAAGCTAGGATTCAAAAAAGGTACTATTGATAGTAATCTATATTTCAAGATTGATTATGATAATATTTTGATTGTTGAAGTTTTTATTGATGACATTTTTTTGGAGGGAATGACGATTTGTGTAAGAAGTTTGATGATGAGATGTAGAATGAGTTTGAGATGTCTATGATTGGAGAGATGAAATTCTTTCTAGGACAGCAAATCACTCAGTCAAAGAAAGGGATTTTTATATCTCAATCAAATTATGTGAAGTAATTGTTGAAGAAGTTAGGATTAGATGATTCAAAGCCAGTTGGAACCCCTGTGTTGATCATATGCAAGTTGACTATGGATGATGATTTTCTTAAATAAAATCAGACCAAATACAAATCTATGATTGGTGGTTTTCTATATTTGAGTCAGACTAGACTGGATATCATGAATGATGTTTGTCTTGTTGCTAGATTTCAAGTTGATCCTAAGGAATCTCATGTTGTTGTTGTTAAAACAAATTTCAGATATTTGAAGTGTTAGGACCCAGAGGCAACTGAGAGGGGGGGGTGAATCAGTTGTCTATTAATTTCAACCAAAATATAATTTAACCAAACTTAATGCATAATACCGATAAACCAAACTTTATATTGGTAGACAGTTTAGCAATTAATAACAATACCGATAAAGTTTAGTGCATGAAACAGAAAGACAAATAACATACACAACACATAATATAGTTATTTGTACGTGGAAACCCTGTAAGGGAAAAACTCATGGTGGGAAACTTTACCCACAATTAGATGATACTACTGTAGATAGTATGTGTGTACAATATGGGGTCTACACATGCAGAAAGGCCAACTACCTAGAGCTCACTGCTCAATCACCAAATGAGACTCACACTGACTACAATTGGATGGTTAAATCTAATGATAATGTAGTGCTCAAAATAGCATTTTCATATGCTGGATTCAATACTGGTTAAGCTCTTATTGTCATCCGCATACCTTCCTTTAATCTTTAAATGATGTCTGTGTGTATAGATCTACTTATATTCACATATAACTTATTACAATCCTTCCTCACACTACTTCCTATAATCTCACAAATAAGATCTTACATATATACGAAAACCTAGGACCAAATGTGTAGGTCGGCTTCACTAAGATATTACAATTAAATTAATTACAAATGAATCAATATGCGATGCATGATGTCAGCTCAATGCATTTACAATAATAAAAAATCATCTCCATAACGTGTTGTGTTGATCTAAAATAGATAATGCTTGTCGGTCCATAACCTAGACCTATTTGTCGGTAACAACAAATATGCAAACTTGATTGTACCAATAATCAAATCACCAAAACCAAGTGTCCAAACAATGTCTTCGACATAACCAAGTAATCTCCAGATGATAACAGATCATCCTTAGTGTCGGTGAACAATATAACCTACCGGTGAACTAGATACCGGTGACTGTGCATAAGTCACTAAACATGCCGGTGAACATAACCAAAGATCTCCAGAAGGATAAGTGTTTACAAGTGTTGGCATCAATGACAAAACCAATGCAGCACATCCATAATACCAACAATCTCCCCCTTTGGTATTGATGACAACACAAGATGACAAAATCATCTAAGTGCCAAATCAGAAATGCCAAAAACAAAAAACCAACAATCTCCCAAAGAGATCATTAACCAGAAATCAAAATACAGATATAGAGAGTAACAATCTCTCCCCCAATGAATAATCTCTCCAAAAAAGATAATGTGTTTTTCCATAGATATCTCTCCCCCTTTAACATCAAATGCCAAAGAAATACAAAACCAAATACAATCAGTTCATAGAACTTATTACAAATACCAATTGTTATAACCAAATTTATTCAATCTACTCCCCCTGAGAAGAAGCTCTCCTTCATCAAAGCCGGAAAAAGATTTCTCTGTTAATTCTATCGGTCTGATGTCATGCTCCAACTGTCTAAGTTTCTACCGGTGAGGGTATAACTCCAAGATGCTCTCTTAGATATTCAAAAGTTTCCTTAGGCAAAGGCTTAGTAAAGATATCTGCAATCTTCTCTTTAGTATTCACATAAACTATTTTTACTTCTTTTGCTTCAACATTCTCTTTTAGAAAATTGAATTTGATAGAAACATGTTTAGGTTTAGAGTGAAATACCAGATTCTTTGATATATCAATTGTTGTCATATCATCACAGTAAATGATTATAGGTTCTTTGCATTTTACCTTTATATCCTTCAACATTTGCTTAATCCATAAAACCTGTGTACAATTAGTTGCTGCTACAACATATTCTGATTCTGCTGTTGATAAAGATGTATAACTTTGTTTCTTGCTCAACCATGAAATTAGTTTGCTGCCAAAAAAAAATGGTCAACCGGTGGTGCTTTTTCTATCATCTACATCTCCTACCCAATTTGCATCTGTATATGCACATAAATCAAAATTTTCATCTTTAGATACCATAAGCCAAGATTTGTTGTGCCTTGTAGGTACCAGAAAATCTTTTTTATTGTTGATTCATGATTTTCCTTAGGATTACTTTGAAATCTTGAAACAATACATACTACATTCATAATATCAGGTCTTGTTTGTGTCAAATACAATAAACCTCCTATCATAGACTTGTATCTTGTCGAATTAACAGGTGTTGATTCATCCTTCAATGATAGTTTATCAGTTGTAGTCATAGGTGTACTTATTGGTTTAGAGTTTTCCATGCCAAATTTCTTAAGTAATTCCTTCAAGTACTTTGATTGATTTATGAACATACCTTTGGGTGAACTCACAATACTGGTTCCCACTTTTTGACCAACTTTGACACTTAGATGAATATTTTGAAAAAAAACTTCACTTTTTGACACCTATAACTTTTAAACCGTTAAGAATTTGAAGATGATATAAACTAGTGATTTTTAACATCTTGTTTGTAGATTCTAAATATATTTTTTGCAAATTTGTTTGAATAAAATTTTATTGATTTCTCCATCTCCCTCGAAAAGTATTTGTTTATAGCAAACAACATTTTTTAAGAGTGATGTGTATCCCGAAACGTATAATTTTTTTTCTATAAATGATTAAATCTTAATTCTTTTGAATTTTGGTTTGTAACATCAATACCCAGGGCATGCACTTGGTTTGATAGTGATATGTTGAATATTTTTTATTTTATTAAGTTTTGAAGTTTGACTAATTATAATTTGGATATAGGTGTACGTTTGAACACATAACTTGTTCTATATATATCAAAATTCAATTTTCTTTTTTTTGTTAGAAAGAAAACACCAATACCTAGTGCATAGATATTTTTCAGAATTTTTTTGAATTAGTTTACTATTTTTCCCAATGCATTGAACAAAGACGTTCGTGTTCAGTGAAAAACCTACATTCATAATAAATAAAATAAAAATGTATTAATGAAATTAAATATATTAAAAGTTATACTATTTGGAAAGCTTATAATAAGGACTAAATACTTAAAAAAAAAAACTTTTAAATGAATTAATTTGACCCCCCAAAAGCTAATGTAAAATTGGTTTTTTATCATAATTTGATAGATAGAAAGGAGACTCCATTTCAAGTATGATTTAGAAGTAGAGAGGTTCTATCCAAGAAATTTTGATCTAAGAGCCTTTGATTTAACTCTCTTCAATTAATTACTTCAAATGGGACCTCTTAAATCTTAATTCATTATATTTTTAAAAAAATGTATGATTTCAGCAAAAATCAGGACGTACCAAAAAGTGGGAACCAGCTTTGTGAGTTCACCCCTTTATCAGTCTAGGAAATCTGCAATCCTTAAAAGAATTTTATCTCTCCAATCATAGACATTTCAAATTCTTCTTGCATCTTATTAGAAAAGTCTTTACACAATCCATCTTCTCCTCCAAAAATAATATCATCAACAAAAACTTCAATAACCATGATGGCATCATTAGTCACTTTGTAATATAAGTTGTTGTCAGCATTACCTTTAGTGTAACCAAGCTTCAAAAGATATTTGTCCAATCTAGCATACTAGGCTCTAGGATCTTGCTTCAATCCATATAAGGTTTTCATTAACCTGCAAACCATATCTTTGTCATCTGTCAAAGAAAATCCATCAAGTTGTTCAATGTAAACTTCCTCTTCAAGATCACCATTCAGAAATGCACATTTAACATCCATTTGATATAATTTATAGTTCTTGTGTGCTGCAAAAGCTAAGAATAATATGACTGCCTCAATTCTAGCTACCATGCAAAGGTTTCATTGTAATCAATTGCTTCTTTCTGTGAACATCCCTTACATACTATTCTTGCTTTGTTTTTTATTACCTTACCATCTTCATTAAGTTTATTTCTAAATACCCATTTAGTTCCAATAAAATTTTTGTTTTTAGGCCGGGGAACCAATGTCCATGTGTTATTCTTTTCAATTTGTTCCAATTCATCTTCCATATCCTTAATCCAATGTTTATCTTCACATGCCTCATTAATAGTTGTTGGTTCAATTTGAGAAATTAGACATACCTCTTCATTTGCATGTCTTCCTCTAGTCATAATTCCTTGATACTTATTCCCAATTATCTCACTTTCAGAGTGATTCAATCTTACATACCTGGGTGTATTCACTTGTTGTTGTTCTTCAGTCACTGTGGAATTCTCAGATGATGCTGGTGTGACTGGATCAACATTCTGTACTAGTGTACTTATTATAGGTTCATTTGTGATTATCTCAACTATCGGTTCAGAGTCTATAGACCTTCTAAATTGTTCATCAATCTTCACATTTGCACTTTCAATGATTTTCTATAATCTCTTATTAAAAAATCTATATGCCATGCTCTTAGATGAATAACCAAGAAATATTCCTTCATCACTTCTAGGATCAAATTTGTCAATATAGTCATCTCTCCTAATATAACATTTGCTTCCAAATATTTTGAAATATTTAAGAGTAGGAGTACTACCAAACCATAGTTCATGAGGGTTCTTACTGGTTTCACCTTTGATGTGAAATATGTTGAATGTATAAACAACTATATTGACTACTTCTCTCCAATACACATGAGGTAGGTTTGCTTCTAATATCATGCTTCTAGTTGCATCCAAAATAGTTTTGTTCTTCCTTTCCACAACTCCATTCTGTTGGGGTGTCCAAGGTGCTGATAATTGTCTTCTAATTCCATTCACTTCACAGAATGTATTGAATTCCTTAGATGTGAATTCACCTCCTTGATCTGATCTCAAACATTTGATTTTCTACCGGTTTCATTCTCTACCATCACCTTGAATAGTTTGAATTTCCCAAAAGCTTCTGATTTCTCCCTGAGAAAAGTAACCCAACACATTCTAGAATAATCATCAATGATTAGCATAAAATATCTATCTCCTTGTAATCTTCTAGTTCTTGGTGGATCACATAAATCAGTATGAATTAAGTCAAGAACATTATTGGATTTTTCTGGAATACTCTTAAAAGTTCCTCTAACTTTCTTTCCAAATTGACATTCCTTACATACTGGATTGTGAGGTTTAACAATCTTAGGTAAATCCCTTACTACCTTAGTTGTACCGATTTTCACAATGCAATCGAAATTTGCATGACATAGTCTCTTATGCCATAACCAACTTTCATCAATATGTGCAATCAAGCATGTCTTCTCATTGTTATTCAAATGAAATATATTACCTCTAGTCTGATTACCGGTTGCTATTTCCAAACCAATTATGTTCATGATTTTCAATTTACCATTCTTGAATTGTAATTGAAACCCTTTTTCAACTAATTGAAAAACACTCAAAAGATTATGCTTCAAACTTTCAACATAGTAAACATTATCAGTATTGTGCTTACCATCAAAAGATATAGTGCCTTTTCCTTTGATCAAACAAGCTTTGTTGTCTAAAAATATTAGTAGACCTCTATTGTATTCCTGAAAGGTTAAGAATTTACTCTCATCTTCAGTCATATGATGTGAACATCCAGAATCAATGATCCATTCATCCTTTTCTTCAATTTTAGCTACCAGGGCTTGCTCTACCAGTTGAACAGTAGGTGCCAGTTGATCTTCTATTATTGCAACAAAATCCCGTCCATTGTTTGTCGGTTCCTCATTAGAATCATCAGTAACTCCTTCATCAGCATAATAACATGATTTGTCTCTATTCTTCTTAAATTTGTACCTCTGATATTCAGGGTTAGGCTTATATGTTCTTTTAGCTTCTTCTTTTAGTCTTGCGTGTCTATCAGGACACCTTGATGCCATATGACCAATTTTTTTTGTAATTAAAACATTTAAATGGTGCTTTACCTTCATACTTACTTCCAAATAGACCTTTAGGCATTTTCCTTGCAAATAGTGCTTCGAGCTCTTCAAGTTCTTCATTCTCCCTTTTGATTCCTTCAATTTCTCTAGCATAGAGTGTTTTCCAATCATATTTTTCAGATGATGATGATGATGCTACAGATGATGATGCTTTGAAAGCCAAATCTCTCTTAATTGTAGCAACAGGACCAAATTTCTCAAGTTCAAAAGCTGAAAGTTTTCCAACCAAAGTATCTCTAGATACTGATGCATTAGGCATTGTTCTCAATTCATTAATAACACTTACTTTCATTTTGTATGTTGATGGTGATTCTCTTAAAACTTAAGAAACAATTTCATCTTCACTTAAGGATCCTCCATAACATTGTATGCCCAAAACAATTTCATTAACTCTTTCCATAAAAATAGAAATCCTTTCATCTTCTTCCATTTTCAGATTTTGATACCTGACCCGAAAGCATTCTAGTTTTGCAATTTTGACTATGGTATCACCTTCATTCAATGTCTCCAATTTGTCCCAAATAGATTTAGCAGTAGATCAGTCTGATAATCCCATGATTTGTTGATCTCACAATACGCTCAAAAGTGCTTCTCTTGCTTTGCAATCATTCTCCTGATCTTTAGCCAAGGTTGGTGGATTAGGTTGACCTTGAGTAGGACCAACATAGCCATTCTTTGTAACATCCCATATGTCTCTTCCAATGCAATTCAGATGTGTCTCCATCTTGATCTTCCATATACCATAGTTAGTTCCATCAAGCTTCAGATTGTCCTTCCGGAAATAGTTGGTTGCCATAGAATCCCCTCAAGCTGTTAAACTTCTACAAAAAGAGGACTAAGCTCTAATAACAATTGTTAGGACTCGGAGGCAACTACGAGGGGGGGTGAATCAGTTGTCTATTAATTTTAACCCAAATATAACTTAACCAAACTTAGTGCATAATACCGGTAAACCAAACTTTATGTCGGTAGATAGTTCCAGTAAAGTTTAATGCATGAAACAGAAAGACAAATAACATACACAACACACAACACAGTTATTTGTACGTGGAAACCCTGTAAGGAGAAAAACCATGATGGGAAACCTTAGCCACAATCAGATGATACTACTACAAATAGTGAGTAAGTGCACAAAGATGGTGGTCAAAAAGGGGGGTATAAGTGGACACTTTTTTTCTGAAATCAGGTGAACCTAAACTTAGAGGCAAAATTTGAAAGTCATCCACTCAAGATATGAAGATAATCAAAGAACAAATATTGTAGTACTCTGAATCTAGTTTCCAAACTACTAAAAATTTTCAAAATTGGATAAGATTAAGAGGGCCAAACCCTTTGCGTATGAAAAAATGACCCTATTTTTTTTTTAAAACATAACATAGTGTCTGACGTGTGCATCAAAAAAGTCATAGTTAGATTTAGTATTTTGACAAATCCTTTGGCAGAAAGATAGTTAAGAGTGAGCTCTAGAAGATGTGTATTTTTTTGTAATTTTTTGTTGAGTATTTTTTTTTTATTATTTTTCCAATCGAGCACATCCTAAAAATTTGGTACATGTTCGTGCGCGAAGATAAGTTGCACTAAACAAATCGAAAATACAATTTTTTTTTTTAAATTGTAAAGAATCAAGTGCACTACAATAATGTATAATTTTTTTAAAATTTGGATACGTATATCAAAAGTTATTCAAAAAATAGTGCACCTATGTCTGTGAGAACTATGGAGACACTAGTAAAAGAAATTCAATAATAATATGTTATTGTTGTTCAAATTGAAAAAAAATTATATGGTTAGAAAGCTCAGAAGATGAGTGAAAATATGGTGGCAATTTTAGAAATACCCACTTTATGAAGTGTAAACTTGATGATGACAAAGTCAATAAACCAAGTTGATAAAATAAAACATGTCAAAAATGAGAGAAATGGAGGGAAATCAAACTTCCAATCCGTAGCTTTGTCATCCAAGCCTATTTCCAAGCCTAAAAATTCAAAAGCGTGTACGGGGTACTTATGGTTTAAAAAGTGTGTACGGGGTATTTATAGTGTAAGAAGCGCGTACGTGCTTGTTTCCCTTTAAACAGTGCGTACGCGCTATCTTTACTATAAACAGTGCGTACGCGCTATTGTATAATATGATATTCTATGTATAATATGTGTATATTCATATAATATATGTATAATATGACATTATATATATAATATGTTTATATACATATAATATATTAAACATATATATACACATGTAAGTGTATCATCTCTCCCTCTCAAACACATACAAGGGCTCTCTCTCTCTCTCTCTCTCTCTCTCTCTCTCTCTCTCTCTCTCCCCTTCTCCCTTCCTCCATACCCCATCCCTCTTTCTCTTCTTCTCTCCCTCCATACCCCACTGCAACTGTGTCTGCACTTCTATAGAATTAAGTGAATTTATTTCTTATCTGCAACTTCCTCTTTGATTTTTATCATGTATTCTCTCCCTCCCTCTACCTCTCCCTTCCCCCCATGATCTCTCTCTCTCTCTCTCTCTCTCTCTCTCTCTCTCTCTCTCTCTCTCTCTCTCTCCCCTTCCCTCTCTCTCTCTCTCTCTCTCTCTCTCTCTCTCTCTCTCTCTCTACCTTCCCTCCCCCCTCTTCTCTCTCTCTCTCCCTCCCTCTACCTCTCCCTTCCCCCCATGTTCTCCCTCTCTCCTCTCCCTCTCCCTCTCTCTCTCTCTCTCTCTCTCTCTCTCTCTCTCTCTCTCTCTCTCTCTCTCTCTCTCTCTCTCCTCTCCCTCTCTCTCTCGCTCTCTCGCTCTCTCTCTCTCTCTCTCTCTCTCTCTCTCTCTACCTCTCCCCTCTCCTCTCCCTCTCTCTCCCTCTCCCCTCTCCTCTCCCTCTCTCTCCCTCTCCCCTCTCCTCTCCCTCTCTCCCTCTCTCTCTCTCCCTCTCCCCTCTCCTCTCCCTCTCTCTCCCTCTCTCCCTCTTCCTTCCTCCATACCCTTCGATAAATTTTTTAAGGCTTAGTAGTGCGTACATGGTACTTATTACTCATAAGAACGTATGAGGTACTATTCCCATTATTCGATACCTTGGGATAACATTTTATGGCCTAGCAGCGCGTACACAGTTTATAGACATAATTTTAGTTGCCCAAGAGTCTCAACGACCTCAAAAGAAGTTTTTGAGGTCGTTGAAGGCCCCACTAGAATTGTGTCTGCACTTCTATCATTGTTGTATACGTAAAAGTAAGTGAATTTTTTGTTTTTTGCATGATTTCAAATGATTGAATTGTTGTTTTTATTAGTTTTTTGTTTTTGCATGGTTTCAAATGATTAAATTGTGATTGTTTAATAGTTTGATTCCAAAAAATAGTGATAAGATGCATACTTATGGTTATTTATTTATTTTTGAACTTTTCTTTACATATATATGTAATATGATTCTATTTAGATCAACCGATCTCAACCATGGGAAAGAACAAGCAAGGAATGATGGAACAACAAGAGGCTCAAAAGGAAAGACAAAGGCAGCGTATGAAGAAATTGTGTGGCATAAGAACAATGGGAGAAGAAGGTATGTCAACCTCAACATCTCAATTCGATTTACCAAACGAATATAATGCACCTAATGCAATTGAAGAAGAAACATTTGATAATTTACCATTTGAACCTAATGCAATTGAAGAAGATACCGCATTGAATAATTAATTAAATGATGAACATATTACACCTTCTCTACTTGATGAATTGAATCTACATAATGCACCGATGTTAACACCTCCTAGAATCATTCGCAGGAAACCAAAGTATCTAATTGACATTGATGAGAATATATTAAAGTCAATGCCCAATAAAATGAATGAACGAACTTGTAGGAGAATGGTTAAAAGAATATGGCAAAACTATTTTAAAAACTTAAATCAAATTGCAAGATGTCAATTAATTGTTCAAATCATTAAAAATTTGAATTTTAGAGAGAAAATGAAAATTCTAGGCCTAAGATCATCTGAAAGTAACAGTGAAAGAACTATTGTTAGAAATCTATTTGATGCATATCAATCTTTTGGTTCAAAATCACGTAGTAAAGATTCTAATGCTACACAATGTGTCATTACATCAACCATAATGAGCAAGAAAATAAAAAAAGATCGTTTGATAAGCAAAACAAGTAAGTCATTGAACATTAGTAGAACAACATTAAGTAAAGCATTAAAGAGGTGACAAAAAATAGAGGAACCTAACAATAATTCTCTTTGGGCATTCTCGGGTAGACTACCACACAAAGACAAGGTTGTTGTAGATGCACTAAAAACATTAATTGAAAATTTTTGGCATGACAACACAAGAGTATCGCCCAACCAAAGAGATGTTGTTAGAAGGCGAATTGGGTCTAAAAATCATGAGCCACATGCGAAACACTATTTGGATATGACTCAAACTAAATTTTATGAAAGATTCCTTCAAAAGTTTCCTCAAATAAAAATTTCTCAAATATTTTTTTAAATGGCAAAACCTTTTTATATTAAGATTAATCATGTATGCACCACGTGTTGTTGTAGGATGCATATTGAATTTTCCATGCATTATGATATTTTTCGTCATATTTGTTCTACTTTGCACACTAACAATGTTTTGCAGGAATGTAATATACAAGCACCTCCTAAGTCGGCAAGAGAATTTATTTCAAGTATGTTATGTAATAGACATGATGGTTTCATTTATTATAAGATGCCTTTTTTGGAAGGTTCATGTTCTATATGTGGTGGTTTGCAACGTTTACCAAGATGCATACATTTGGAGAGCACACATGAAATTGGTACGAAACTAGTTTCTTTTGGAAAATACAAGACAGTCACATATGGAGTTAAAGATGGAAAAATTTGAAGAGATGTGAGCTAGTGAAAAATGATATACGTGTAGCTCAATTTATGAAAATGTTTCAAGAGAAACTAGTTTATGAGTACATAATGCATACACATAGAGCTCGATGGTTAGATGAGCAATTCAAGTTGTGTAAGGACACATTTCCTCTTGGCACCATTGTCTCTATCGTTGATTTCACTGAAAATTATACACTACAACCTCAAAATGAAG
Organism: Cryptomeria japonica; assembly: GCF_030272615.1. NCBI lineage: Eukaryota > Viridiplantae > Streptophyta > Pinopsida > Cupressales > Cupressaceae > Cryptomeria > Cryptomeria japonica. The sequence continues at coordinate 203,385,610 of NC_081405.1, read as the reverse complement.
TGCAATCCATGTATTATCACTCCATACAAGTTTCTATTTTTGTACACATAGCATTCATGCATGCAGATGATAGCACAAAGGAGGATAGAAAGGTTGTAAGAGAGTATCACTTCTACATAAGTGATGATCGTACTCATTCATTAAAGTTTGTACAAGGATGCTTTAAAGTTTTCTATGATAGTTTAAGGGAAAGGAACATACGATACATCCGACACTTAATATGGTCAGATAATTGCACTGCACAATTCAAGAATGCAAGGATGGTTTATTGGCTGACAAGGATGCATGTGACAAGTGGTGTACAACATTTTTGGAATTTCACTAAGGCTGGACATGGTAAGGGAGAGCACAATGGTGCAGGAGCATGTGTGAAAAGAGCCCTAGCCAAGGAAGAATTGAAGTACAAAGGTGGTCCTGAGTTGGTAGATGCAGAAACAATTGTGTGATGGTGTAAGTCTACGATGGGTCCAGGTAATCTAGGTACGTCAATGGTTCATAGATATTTTTGGTTGATTACTGAATCTAACATTGAAAACTATCTAGATTGTTGTACAGTTGTAGGATCGAGTGACATGCACTCATTTATGAGTTCAAATTCAAGTTCACTGGTAATTTATACGAGACAAATGGTATGTTTTTTCTCTTCATGCATGTATTTTTTGTGGGAAGAATGCGAATCAGAAGAGTGAGTTGACAAATGGTCTTGTAGACCATTGGTTCCCATTGATTCATATCAAATTCTCAAAGCACTACAATTGAGCCAGATGGAGACATCAGTGGATTTGACCATGTATCCAACCTAGTGGATTCGGGTAATTTTTTGAGTTAATTTTTTTGCAAGTATTCTTTTTGGTTCATTTTGTTGTACATCATACTTTATTTTTGGTATTAATTAATGCTTTATAAAATGCAGGTCATGTGTATGCAGTTGTTGCAGAAGAGAACAATGAAGAAGGATCAGATTACTATTTGTGTCATTGTGTTGAGCCTAAAAGAAAATTGACAACCACAATCATTGACAGAGAGGGTATTGAGTACCCAATAGGGTCTGTTGTCGTGACAGGAACATGGCTTTGGAGATACCCTATCAAGAATTTTGATGTTTGGTTGTTCAAGGACTTTGAAACACACAAACATATTCTTCATTTCTCTAACCTTGTTGTTGCAACAAATATTCATTTGATGAAGTATCGTGGTAGACCTCATAACAAGATTTTATGGAAAGTTCGTGAATTTTACCATGAGGCAATACTTGACACAATACGGGTTAGAGCTGATCCTGAAGGCTCACTTGATTGATTCTACGGTTCAGAGTAGAATGATTTTGAGAATTTTGTATAAATCGTCAATGAATTGTTCTATATTCATTTTTTGTATATATAAATGCCCATGAGCTGATTTTTACATGTTTAGGGGCATAAATTTGTATATTTAAGTGACAATGAGCTGATTTGTACATATGTACATGCCAAATTTTATATATTAAAATGGCGATGAGCTGAATGGCACATATTGTAATGCCAAATTTTGTATAAAAGCCCATGAGATGATTTGTATATTAAAATGGTGATGAGATGAATCGCATATATTGTAATGCCAAATTTTGTATAAAAGCCCATGAGATTATTTGTAAGACAATTTTTTGTATAATCAAATAGCCAAGAGCTAATTTGACCATATTTAGAAGCACATTTTTGAATAATATGTGACAATGTTTTGTGACTATGTTTTGAGTATATGTGATGTTTCCTTTGTCAATCATGAGCATTCTTGATTCTTGTATAATCATGGATAATTATTTGAGTCATTATCGGGTCATAGGGGTGATAGATTGAGACTAGATACAATTTGAGCAAAAATTGTCATTGTTGTCAAAACAATTGTCAAAAAAGTTGTCAAGCAACTTCTACATTGCGTCGATAGGGTATGACTCTCGACGTTCTGGTGCTTTGGGATGCATGATAGGGGCATGCCTAGCATAAACATTCCCACCTAGACATGCTCGTGACGTCGGTTTGTGCACACATGGAATAGAATCAATTCTAGCCAATCTTGCAACTTTTCCTTGCAAGCAACTGACGGTTTTTTGAGCAGGCAAAAAAATGTTGCTAATTGAAAATGGCTCCAAGTCATCGAAAACTGAGATAGGCCATTGTAGAGGGGCCTCACACGACCCCACGGGATCAAATAGATCGATCGTATGTTTCGTGGATTGGAAGAAATAGTTCGTCAAATTTTGACAATTTTTTGGACTCAGGGCACTTGAGAGATCTCACTGGTAGGGTATGACTAGCGTAAAAATGCCCACTCGGACGCGCTCGCGATGTTGGTTTGTGCACACAAGGAATAGAATCAATTCTAGCCAATCTTGTAACTTTTCCTTGCAAGCAACTGACGGTTTTTTGAGCAGGCGAAAAAATACTACTAATTGAAAATGGCTTCGAGTCGTCAAAAACTGAGATAGGCCATTGCAGAGGATCCTCACATGACCCCACAAGATCAAACAGATCAACAATATGTGTCATGGATTGGAAGAAATAGTTCATCAAATTTTGACAAATTTTTGGACTCAGGGCACTTAAGAGATCTCACCGGTAGGGTATGACTCTCAACGTTCTGGTGCTTTGGGATGCATGACAGGGGCATGCCTAGCGTAAACATGACCACTTGGACGTGCTTGCAATGTTGGTTTGTGCACACGAGGAACATAATCAATTCTAGCCAATCTTGCAACTTTTCCTTGCAAGCAACTGACGGTTTTTTGAGCAAGCAAAAAAATGCTCTGTAGATGGCTGCAAAACCATAATTCAAAAGCCAAGTTAGAATTCTTTTGTAGAAAATAGTTCACAATTAACATCATAACTATGCATTTAGCTTTAATTCCTTTGCAATTGAAATGTAGATTACCTCATCGGCTGATCCAGGAGCTAATGTCTTCGCTCTCCTCTCCTTATCACTCTTAGGAGTTTTCTTGAAGACATACTTAAATTGATCCACGTTATGGCCATACTGTGAAGGAATCTATTGTAGATTAAATGTACAATTAACACAATGTACTAACATAAATATATCAAAAACACTTAAAAGCTATAATATAGAGAACAATGACGTACCTGTGCCTGAGATGCTTCTCCAATGGACTGAGGATGGCTCACCATCAATGTAGAAACTGACGCTATTACCTATACAAAAAATGTACAAAGATTAAATACAATTAATATAATGATAAGTATTGAAGGTTGAAAACAATTAATTTTACATATCAAACAAAAGTGTATCGGATCCTGAGATGCTTCTCCAGTGAAAGGAGGAGGGTTCGCCATTGATGAAATAGGTATGGATATTTCCTGTATGAAAAAATTATAAGATTATAATATATCACAAGTTCACATGTACGCGTGCATATAATCATGAAATCAAGAAAATAAAGGAGAGATACATACCTCCGCCCTCTCTTGATCCGCGAGAAAATCAGGTGCATTCAACATATCCACAAAGCTCAATAGCTGTTGTACATGTAAAATAGACAAAAAACACTAATCAATCTACAAACCCCAACTAATACTTGATTTCAACATTTTCAAACAATTGTACAAATAAAAATGTGTTCAATTACCTTCTTCACACATTTTGGCATCTTCAAGGAATTCTTTTTCTTAGGACAAGCCCTAGACGCGGAGAGGGTACCCTAAAAACACAAAATTAACATGAGATATTAGTACAGATAATAAATTAAACATAATTTTAAAAATCTAAAATGAGATGACTTGTGTATTCCATCAAAACAATACATAAAAAGAGTTGTAGAAAATATCATACCGTATAGCCTTGTAGGCCAAAATCGATTGCTGAGAGCATGATGTCATCAATCTGGGACATTTTGTCCCCTGTCAACACCTACAAACCAGAAATTGGACCAAGCATTAAAGATAGTTAGTATATCTTGTATTTTTTTGAATTCAAAGTGTACTATTCTATTTTAACATGTTACAAAATTTATACCTCAGGCGTCAAAGTTGCAGCTGTGGTAACTGGGGGAGGTGTATGGGATACCACTACTGCATTCTGAAATGCATATTATTTGTCTCGATTTAAATCGATGTATAAATGAAAATTCATTTATGTAATTACAAAATTAAAGTGACTGATAAATAAAATGTTATGAATTCAAATCAACACACCTATGTTTGTGGCTCATGGGCAAACACCATGTCCATCAACTCATCTATCAGTGCGACATCCTCAACCGTGTGAGCCTGACATCTACAACCGCAAATCATGCATAGATGATATGAGAATCCATCTGCACCAGCTGCATCATCTATCCATGAGCAACTGACACACATATGCTCAATGGGCTCTCTGTCGCCCTCTAACGGCTCATCATCCAATACAATAGGGTGTGCTAATGATGTCCCACACTAGATGATGGCACCAGTCAATGTTGTGGCCACCTGAAGAGTCTGTAGCTCCATCGACTCTTTCAGCTCTAATGGGATAGCCTGATGCACCTTGGGTTTGGGTGCTAGGGGGCGGCGACTCTCCATGGCTAATCGCCTACGAGCTCCAGGTCTATCTTGGGCAGAGCCACCACCTCTACCATGAAACTCTCTCATGTCAAAATAATTTGGGCGCACATTGAGCACAAACTCACAATATATTTTTCTCAAAAAATATAATGGCACCTCATAATTATTACAAGGTGGATCATCAAAGACCATCCACCACCTCTGCCAAAAAATATTCTTCATCTGCACATTGGTACACCAATGTATGGGAAACCTCTTTGCATTAGGAGGTAATGATTGACCAGTTTTGGGGTCAACAAAAAGGGCACATATTTGTTGTTTAGAAATATTTTTGTTTTTAACTCCATCGTATAATAGCCCATTAGCATAGAATTGATGATACCTATCCCTAAAGCTTCCCCATTTGGTAATTTCTGTGGAAACAGCTATGGCACCACTAGCTAATGTTTCTAGGCTAGTGGCAAGGGATTGATGATGGTCAAGTTTAGAAGTTTTCAATTTTACAATCAGTCTATTGATTTTGGATGTATTTTGCCCTAACTGATTAATTAATTCTTCTTGTGTTTCGACTATGCGGTCAAAAGGAGGAATTGGGGGTTGTTCTTGTGTGTTTTTAGGAGGTGCATTTGGTTGTTCTTGTGGGTTTTCAAGAGGTGCATTTGGTTGTTCTTGTTCTAGATTAGAAGAATCTGGTTTTTAAAACCAAAAATGAAAAAACCTAATCACAATTAATGAAATTAAATTCAAAATGTAAAACAAATTGCATAAACTAGAAAGAAAGATAAAAATAAACAAAAACTAACCTTGATCCATAGCCTGGAGGACAAATTTAGCACCCCGTTCCGGTTTAGGTTAGAAAATGGGAAAAAAACAAAGTAAAAAATGCGCTTTTCGGGTAAATGAGGACCCAGTTTTTTTTTTTAACTTTTTTTATTAGGCACCGCATATGCAGTTTTACTAGAATTATTAGCGCGTACGCGCTCATTTTCCTATAAGTAGCGCGTACGCACTAATTTTCCTAAGCGTAGCGTGTATGCGCTCAGTTTCCTAAACGCAGCGCGTACGTGCTACCTTTCTAGGCTCGAGAAGAACAAACCTAAGCGCGTATGCGGGAATTTGAAATTTTAAAACTGCGTACGCACTGCCTTTTTTTCCAAGTTTTTTTGGGAGGTGTGCACTTTTCTGACCACCATCTTTGTGCACATTCCCTAGTATGTGTGAACAATATGGGGTCTACACATGTAGAAAAGCCAACTGCCTAGAGCTCACTACTCAATCACAATATGAGAGTCACACTTGTTAGGATTCCCAAAGATACTGAGAGGGGTGGGGTGAATCAGTATCTAACCGGTTTAGAGATTTTTTGGCCTTATTAAGTATTTTGCATTCCAAAACAATGTACCGGTCAACAAGAATTAATGCAGCAAATATGAACAATAAACACAACATATAAAGTACACCATAACACAATATTTTTGGTGAGGAAACCTGGTGTGGGAAAAACCTTGATGGGATTTGTGACCCACAATATTCACTAACTAGACAATGAATGGATATTACTTACAATAGTGTTCCTGCACATGCAGGAAGGCAAACTACCTAAAGCTCACTGCTCAAATATAAAAGGAAGTCTCACTGACTTACAAAATGGATTATGAGAATCCAATATGATGTACTGCTATAGAACAACATCTGCTATGCTAGGTTCAATGTCAGTTTAAGCTCATATAATAACCATAAACCCTTGAACAAAATCTATCTTAATATTTGCACATTACTTCTGCACTATCTATCATATGTCCATCCTATTCCCCATCTACTTATGATCTACAAGATCTCATATTACAATACACCTTGTTGGCTTACAAAAAAGATATTACAATTAAATATAAAATACAATAATCAAAATCTTGTTGGTCGAGATGTCGGTAAACATTATTGTCACTGTCGGTGAACTATCTGCCTGTGTAGAGTCTGTCAGTATCGGTGCCATAAGATTGCAAGGTTGCCATCAATGACAATACCTTCAATCACCTACAATTCTCATTGGAGTGTGCAATGCCAACAATCTCCCCCTTTGGCATTGATGGCAACACTCATGAGAAAAATCCAAAAATTTGTCCCAAAGATGAAGTCCAAAAATGTTACCAAAACTATGTGCTCCCCCCGAGCAGATGATCTGTTTTGCAAGTCATTTTTCTCACTTCAACTACTCCCCCTTTGACATCAATGACAAAGGTTGTCAAATGAGTGCAGTTATCAGCTAGAACCTTGTAACCGGTTGGTTACAATCTGGAATAGGTCTGCTAATACCAAATTCATGCTTTGAGTGAACCTGTTGTTGTCATTTAATCTTGCCTCTGTTCTTTGAATTGTATCGGTGAGGTGATGCATTTTCTCTTCTGGTGTCTTTTGTCCCTGAATAAGTGCCTTTGAGATCTCTTTCCTCAGAGAGATGAGGTTATCCAGTTTAGGACTGAGTCTACATTTAATTTCTTTTACCTTTCCTTTTATTCTTTCCTTTTCTTTCTCCAATTTCTCAAGTTTCTTCTCAAATCTAGCTATCTCTTGTTCGATAACTAATATTGGTTCTGATGAACCAATGATATTGTCAGCTATATCATTTATTTCTTTTTGTACTTTTCTGATCTCTTTATCGATATCTATTGTCAAAAGATTGGTCTTACATGTATCTCTATATAGTTCCTTAAACTCCATAATGGTTTTACTCAGTGCTGGTAAGAGGGTGTCAATGTGTCCTCATGCACTTCTTTATTGTCTCATCAAAGAATTTCTCCTTTTCTCTATCCATCTTTTCCTTAAATGTCTCTTCATTTATTTTTTCCACAGTCAGTATATTGTCGGTGATATACTTAGACAATGTGTCTAATTGACTCAAAGAATCTTTATTGTCTACATTTCACTTGGGTGTAATAAATTTAAGAATAGGAATGTTATCATCTATAGCCTTATAAGCTAATACATTACATCTGTTATTTTCTTGATAGAATCCAAAAGTACCTCAATTACATTTGTTGTTCTGAATTCTATCATGGAAGTACTAGATGATTGTCCAACTACCTTAACAATCTCCATGTTGTCGGTGGTAGTAACAACTTTGCTTGTATTGACCTCTGGTAGGTCAGTTTGTGTCTGCATTTCAACTAGAAATTTTTTAGGCTTGTTAACATTTGTCGGTGGCACTGACTCTGTATGAACTTATTTCTCAATCCATTTCTCAGCTTGTGTCTCAGTCTGTTTCACTGTGCTCTCTTTAGTGGGTTTTTCTAATTGTCCTTTAGTGTTATCCACTGTCGGTTTCTCTGTCTACATCTCTGCACTATCCACTACTGGTGACTTAGTAGGTTTCTCTATTTTTTCTATAGTTGGTAACTCTGTCTCTATTGGTTTTTCAATGTTTGTATCAATGGTGTTGTCAATAACCATTTTATTAACCCTAATCTCAATGTGTTCCACTGTTTGTTCTGCATGTGTCTCTACCTCAATATTGTCACGTGGTTGCTCAGGAGCAACATCTTTCTTCTTTTCCTTTGTACTTTCTTTGTCAACTACAATATTGACCTCCTAAGTGTCTATGCTCATTGTGTATAAAATTTCAGACTCAGGATTTGTATCCTCATGTGGAGTCTTCACATTCTTAATAGTCGGTGTTGCATTTGTTTGAATTGGTGTAGTAACAATAGGTGGTGGTAAATTGTCTGTTACTTTTATATTTGGTAGTCCACCTACCTTGCCTTTTCCTTTGTCCTTATCCTTTTGGCATACCTTAAAAGCTTTAGGTCTTTTGAGCTTTTCTTGTTTCTCCTTCTCCATAAACAAAATGTCCCATTTATCTACTGTCTCTTCTGATATCTCATTAACTCTGCCAACCATTAGACTTACATGCCCGTGACCACTAGAAAATACTGATATTTTAGCTTCACTAATCAGCTCATCAATTTCTTCCACTGATTTAACAGGGTGAACAGCTAGTAGTTTCTCAATCTTTATTTTCTTGTCTAGCTCCATAATGGCTAACCTTTTAGCATCAAGCCGCCTATATAGATCACTAGGTAAATCATCTACAACCTCTATCAAAACTCTCTTATAGATGTCAAGGTGTAAAATGATACTATTTTCTATGCTTTCCTTTTCCTCATTGGTAAATGTATCATACAATTTACTAACATTAGACAAGTTTTCATCATTTGATATCTCATTTAATAAGTTGTCAAGAGGAGGAATAACCTGTTTTTCTTTTCTCTTTCTAGGTGTCATCTTTTTAGCTGGTTGCCTCACTTCTTGTTGCTTCTACCTTGTTGTCCTTGGTTTTCTTGGGAGGAGGAGAGGGTACCGGTGAAGGTTTTTTGTTCCTGTCAACTCTTATAAACTCCGCAGGAATTTCACTATCAAAGGATGTACCAATCGGTGAGAGATGAGCCTCCAGTTGTAATCCTTCCAAATCACTTTCCTTGATACCAGTGATATTCATTACATTTTCCTTTATCTCTTTAACCTGCTTAGATGCACTTCTGATATATTTCTCTCTTCTCTTCCTTTGTTTTAGTGTTTGTACACCACTCTCTATAGTCTTTTTATTACCAAAAACTTTTTCTTTTGGTTCTCTAGGGGCTTCAAGAAGGGCTTGGCATATGTTTCAATAATGTTCACATCTGCCTCATATCCCATCTCTGTCACCCAAATAGTTCTAGGAAGAACTGCCTCCATCCAGATCTCATCCTTCTTAATCACAAAACAAATTTCTTTTTGATATTTGTCAACAATACTCTGAGGTAACCTTTCCCTAGTCTTCATTTTTGCTTTAAAGGCTTGGAAATACATAGTTATTTTGTTGTCCTTATTTGTTCCCATGCCGGTGAATATATCCAACAGTTGTTTCCCTACTGGTATATCATAACCAAAGTCTTTTCTGCCTATACCGGGAACTTCTTTTGTAATATATAGTATTAAGCATACAAGAAGGTTGCCAAATCTGAAAGTACCTTTCTTATCTCCTTTAATTTTCTTTAGATTATCAATTAATTCATGCTTCAACCATTCACATACATTTATCTTAGAATAATTGTTAACCATATCATATGCACTCTTGATACATAGACTAGAAACTGAGTTCAGTCGGTTAGCATGTGTTGCCTTATATCCTAATATCATGCTAATGAATCTAACATTGTCATCCTTTACATCATTAACTCTCAAGGATCTATTGTCATGGGTTGCACCCATTAAAGTCATCACTGTGTTATTAGTAACCTTCTTGTTTTTATTTGGCCTGCTACCGGTGGAGGGTAATATAGACACTGTCCTAACTTCTTCTCTAGTGATCTTATGGATAGAGTCTAACCAAAATAATTCACCATGAACTCTTCTAAACACAATCCTTACAACTTCCTTAGGAAATTATGGAATGTCAAGGATTTCCATAAAACCTAGGGTCTCTATAACCTTATGTTTGAGTTTCACAGTTCCATTCTCATCACAGATAACATTCTTATACATTTTCATGATTTCTTCAGAACCTAATTCCTCAATATGGCAATGTATGTGGGTATGTGCAGGATCATGGTGTGCCAAAATAGGCCCTTAAGTGGCAATGAAATTTCAGAAAAATCAGAGTTATGCAACTTGACATGAAATTTTGAATAAGTTGTGAACATTATTTTTAAAATATGTAAGAAGAGAATATATAGAAAATTGAATGTAGTTTCTAAGCTACTAGTTGTTTTTTGGAAAAAAAAAATCCTATTTGATAAAAATTTCAAATTTCAATGCAGTGGTACTAAAATTTCAGGAAAAAAATAAGAAGTAGACGTATGTCTGACCACCCTAATCAAAATCAAATCTTAATATTTTTTTATAATATTTATAATATAAGTATTAGACTCATGTCCAGATGTGACACATATTTTTTTTTTAATTACTTATGAATTAAATAATTATTTATGATTTTTTTACTACAGCTTTTCAGAAATTCAGAAACTCCTACGTTTGACCACCTTAACTTGGTCAAAACCTCATGAAATTTAATTTTTTTAAATTTTTCCCTATAGTAGACGAAGCATAGGATGTGACGCATGTTTCGGTTTCAAAAATGTTATACTGTTTGAAATTTATGAGTGTTTTTCAGTCAGTATATCAATCAAGACTATTGTCAGAATTCAATTAGAAAATAAATAATAATTATTTACTAAAGTCGAAATAAGACAAGCCTTATATTGTTGGAAAGCTAGGAACGTTTTTAAAAAACCCTTTTTGTTTTATCAATTTTGGCTACAAAAAAAGTCGTCAGCCACCAGTGTAAAGTCTGGAAAACTAGGGAATACTGAAAAACACGTTTTTTCAATTGACTTTCCAGGCTTGTAACTTCCAGGCCTAATACCAAAGCATTCCCGAGCTGAAATTTGAAATTTGAAAATTTGAGTACAAAAATTTGCGGTCCTCGATGAATTTCCCTTTGCCACCATTTATGAAGTAAACTGCCACATGGTAGAAATCCGATATCCGATTAAATCAGATATCGGATTTTATTAGTCATATTTTAAAGAGGGAGAGAAGGAGAGGGAGAGAGGGAGAGGGAGAGAGGGAGAAAGAGAGAGAGAGAGAGAGAGAGAGAGAGGAGAGAGAGAGAGGAGAGAGAGAGAGAGAGAGAGAGAGAGAGAGGGGGGGGGGGGAGAGAGAGAGAGGGAGAGAGGAGAGAGAGAGGGGGGAGAGAGGGAGAGGGAGAGGGAGAGAGGGAGAGAGAAAGAGGGAGGAGAGGGAGAGAGAGAGAGAGAGAGAGAGAGGGAAGGAGAGGGAGAGAGAGAGAGAGAGAGAGAGAGAGAGAGAGAGAGGAGGAGGAGGGAAAGAGAGAGAGAGAGAGAGAGAGGAGGAGGAGAGGGAAAGAGAGAGAGAGAGAGAGAGAGAGAGAGAGAGAGACCATATGACCCCTAACGAAATAATTTGGTGTCGTTAGGGGTCATATGGTGTCTTGGGACACCATAGGACCCCTTAAGACACCAAATCATGTCGTTAGGGGTCATATTGTGTCTTACGACCCATAACTATGACCCCTAATGATAGTTATGTGATATGGTGTCCCATGAACCCTTATGACCTCTCAGGACACCATATGACCCCTAATGACACCATATTGGGTCTCTTTGGGTCATATTATGTCCTAAGGGGTCATATTGTGGTCTATGACCCCTTAGAACACCATATGACCCCTAACGACATGATTTGGTGTCTTAAGGGGTCCTATGGTGTCGTTAGGGGTCATATGGTGTTCGTAGGGGTCATATGGTGTCTTGGGACACCATAGGACCCCTTAGGATGCAATATGACCCAAAGTGACCCAATATGGTGTCATTAGGGGTCATATGGTGTCCTAAGAGGTCATAAGGGTTCATGGGACACCATATGACCCCTACGGACACCATATGACCCCTAACGACACCATTGGACCCCTTAAGACACCAAATCATGTCGTTAGGGGTCATATGGTGTCCCACCATCGGACCCCTTAAAACGCCAAATCATGTCGTTAGGTGTCATATTGTGTCCTAAGGGGTCCTATGGTGTCCCAAGACACCATACGACCCCTATGGACACCATATGACCCCTAACGACACCATAGGACCCCTTAAGACACCAAATCATGTCGTTAGGGGTCATATTGTGTCTTACGGGGTTGTAGGACACAATATGACCCCTAACGACACAATTTGGTGTCTTAAGGGGTCTTATGGTCTCACAAGACACCATATGATCCCTAACGACACCATAGGACCCCTTAAGACACCAAATCATAACATTAGGGGTCATATTGTGTCTTACGGGGTCGTAGGACACAATATGACCCCTAACGACATGATTTGGTGTCTTAAGGCATCCGATGGTGTCGTTAGGGGTCATATGGTGTCCATAGGGGTCATATGGTGTCCCATGAACCCTTATGACCTCTTAGGACACCATATGACCCCTAATGACACCATATTGGGTCGCTTTGGGTCATATTGTGTCATTAGGGGTCATATTGTGTCTTAAGGGGTCCTATGGTGTCCCAAGACACCATATGACCCCTATGCACACCATATGACCCCTAACGGACACCATATGACCCCTTAAGACACCAAATCATGTCGTTAGGTGTCATATTGTGTCCTACGACCCTGTATGACACAATATCATCCCTAACGATATTATTTGGTGTCTTAAGGGGTCCTATGGTGTCGTTAGGGGTCATATGGTGTCCATAGGGGTCATATGGTGTCCTAGGACACCATAGGACCCCTTAAGACACCATATGACCCCTAATGACACCATATTGGGTCGCTTTGGATCATATTGTGTCATTAGGGGTCATATTGTGTCTTAAGGGGTCTTATGGTGTCCCAAGACACTATATGACCCCTATGGACACCATATGACCCCTAAAGACACCATATGACCCCTTAAGTTGCCAAATCATACCGTTAGGGATCATATTGTGTCGTATGGGGTCGTACGACACAATATGATCCCTAACGATATGATTTGGCATCTTAAGGGGTCAAATGGTGTCGTTAGGAGTCGTATGGTGTCTTGGGACACCATAGGACCCCTTAAGACACCATATGACCCCTAGTGACACCATATTGGGTCGCTTTGGGTCATATTGTGTTGTTAGGGGTCATATTGTGTCTTAAAGGGTCATATGGTGTCCCAAGACACCATATGACCCCTATGGACACCATATGACCCCTAACGACACCATAGGACCCCTTAAGACACCAAATCATGTTGTTAGGGGTCATATTCTGTCCTACGACCCCGTACGCCATAATATGATCCCTAACGACATGATTTGGTGTCTTAAGGGGTTCTATGGCGTTGTTAGGGGTCATATGGTGTCTATAGGGGTCATATGGTGTCTTGGGACACCATAGGACCCCTTAAGACACCATATGACCCCTAACGACACCATATTGGGTCGCTTTGGGTCATATTGTGTCGTTAGGGGTCATATTGTGTCTTAATGGGTCCTATGGTGTCGCAAGACACCATATGACCCCTGACGACACCATAGGACCCGTTAAGACACCAAATCATGTCGTTAGGGATCATATTGTGTCGTACGGGGTCGTAGGACACAATATGACCCCTAACGACATGATTTGGTGTCTTAAGAGGTCCTATGTGTCGTCAGGGGTCATATGGTGTCCATAGAGGTCATATGGTGTCTTGGGACACCATAGGACCCCTTAAGACATAATATGACCCCTTAGGACACAATATGATCCAAAGCAACCCAATATGGTGTCATTAGGGGTCATATGGTGTCCTAAGAGGTCATAAGGGTTCATGGGACACCATATGACCCCTATGGACACCATATGACCCCTAACGACACCATTGGACCCCTTAAGACACCAAATCATGTCGTTAGGGGTCATATTGTATCCTAAGGGGTCCTATGGTGTCCCAAGACACCATATGACCCCTATGGACACCATATGACCCCTAACGACACCATAGGACCCCTAACGACACCAACTCATGTCGTTAGAGGTCATATTGTGTCTTACGTGGTCATAGGACACAATATGACTGCTAACGACACAATTTGGTGTCTTAAGGGGTCTTATGGGTGTCACAAGACACCATAGGACCCCTTAAGACACCAAATCATAACATTAGGGGTCATATTGTGTCTTACGGGGTCGTAGGACATAATATGACCCCTAACGACATGATTTGGTGTCTTAAGGGGTCCAATGGTGTCGTTAGGGGTCATATGGTGTCGATAGGGGTCATATGGTGTCCCATGAACCCTTATGACCTCTTAGGACACCATATGATCCCTAATGACAACATATTGGGTCGCTTTGGGTCATATTGTGTCGTTAGGGGTCATATTGTGTCTTAAGGGGTCCTATGGTGTCCGAAGACACCATATGACCCCTAACGACACCATAGGACCCCTTAAGACACCAAATCATGTCGTTAGGGGTCATATTGTGTCCTACGACCCCGTACGACACAATATGATCCCTAACGATATTATTTGGTGTCTTAAGGGGTCCTATGGTGTCGTTAGGGGTCATATGGTGTCCATAGGGGTCATATGGTGTCCTGGGACACCATAGGACCCCTTAAGACACCATATGACCCCTAATGACACCATATTGGGTCATTTTGGGTCATATTGTGTCATTAGGGGTCATATTGTGTCTTAAGGGGTCTTATGGTGTCCCAAGACACTATATGACCCCTATGGACACCATATGACCCCTAACGACACCATCTGACCCCTTAAGATGCCAAATCATATCGTTAGGGATCATATTGTGTCGTACAGGGTCGTACAACACAATATGATCCCTAACGATATGATTTGGCGTCTTAAGGGGTCATATGGTGTCATTAGGGGTGATATGGTGTCTTGGGACACCATAGGACCCCTTAAGACACCATATGACCCCTAGTGACACCATATTGGTTCGCTTTGGGTCATATTGTGTTGTTAGGGGTCATATTGTGTCTTAAGGGGTCCTATGGTGTCCCAAGACACCATATGACCCCTATGGACACCATATGACCCCTAACGACACCATAGGACCCCTTAAGACACCAAATCATGTCGTTAGGGGTCATATTGTGTCCTACGACCCTGTACGACAAAAGATGATCCCTAACGACATGATTTGGTGTCTTAAGGGGTCCTGTGGCATTGTTAGGGTTCATATGGTGTCCATAGGGGTCCTATGGTGTCTTAACGACATGATTTGGTTTCTTAAGGGGTCCTGTGGCATTGTTAGGGTTCATATGGTGTCCATAGGGGTCGTATGGTGTCTTGGGACACCATAGGACCCCTTAAGATACCATATGACCCCTAATGACACCATATTGGGTTGCTTTGGGTCATATTGTGTCGTTAGGGGTCATATTGTGTCTTAAGGGGTCCTATGGTGTCCCAAGACACCATATGACTCGTATGGACACCATATGACCCCTGACGACACCATAGGACCCGTTAAGACACCAAATCATGTCGTTAGGGATCATATTGTGACCTAAGGGGTCGTAGGACACAATATGACCCCTAGCGACATGATTTGGTGTCTTAAGGGGTCCTATGGTGTCGTTAGGGGTCATATGGTGTCCATAGGGGTCATATGGTGTCTTGGGACACCATAGGACCCCTTAAGACACAATATGACCCCTTAGGACACAATATGACCCAAAGCGACCCAATATGGTGTCATTAGGGGTCATATGGTGTCCTAAGAGGTCATAAGGGTTCATGGGACACCATATGACCCCTATGGACACCATATGACCCCCAACGACACCATCGGACCCCTTAAGACACCAAATCATGTCGTTAGGGGTCATATTGTGTCTCTCTCTCTCTCCCTCTCCTCCTCTCTCTCTCTCTCCATCTCTCCATCTCTCTCTCTCTCTCCTCTCTCTCTCTCTCTCTCTTTCTCTCTCTCTCTCTCTCTCTCTCTGTCTCTCTCTCTCTTTCTCCCTCTCTCTCTCTCTCTCCCTCCTCTCTCTCTCTCCCTCTCTCCCTCTCCTCCTCTCCCTCTCCTCTCTCTCTCTCTCTCCCTCTCTCCCTCTCCTCCTCTCTCTCTCTCTCTCTCTCTCTCTCTCTCTCTCTCTCTCTCTCCCTCCTCCTCCTCTCTCTCTCTCTCTCTCTCCTCCTCCTCTCTCTCTCTCTCTCTCTCTCTCCTCTCTCTTCTCTCTCTCTCTCTCTCTCTCCCTCTCCTCCTCTCTCTCTCTCCCTCTCCTCCTCCTCTCTCTCTCTCTAAAATATGACTAATAAAATCCGATATCCGATTTAATCGGATTCCTGCCATGTGGCAGTTTAGTTCGTAAATGGTGGCAATGGGAATTTTTTTGGGGGACCACATATTTTTGTACTAAAATTGGATATCTGATTTTGGTACTAAAAACCCAAAAAAAAAGGGTTTGTGGGTCATTCTGTTGATTCCAAGGGCCAACAGTTTGGGTCCTATGTTTTCTATCGATGATCACGGGGTTGCAGATAGCTAAAGACAAATTAGTGCTTTTGGGAGATTCTTAAAGTGAAAACTTACATTGTCAATCACGAAGGAGCATATGTGTGGAGGGAAATGGGGAGTAGTAGTCGTCGAAAGTCTAAACGCAAAAGAAAACTTTCAAATGACCAAGTTGAAGTGTATAGAGAAAGAGAGAGAGAATGTCATAGGAGGAGAAGACAAGGTATGTTAAATATTGCTAATGTTACTTCAACTGAAGAGGAAATTGAAATTGAAAATGTTGAAAGTGATAATGAAAATGCTCAACATGTGGAAAATGTGCCACAAGTTATTGAAAATGAAAATGTAGATTTTGAAAGTGAAAATATTGAAAATTATGAAAATGTTGAAAGTGATAATGAAAATGCTCAACATGTGGAAAATGTGCCACAAGTTATTGAAAATGAAAATGTAGATTTTGAAAGTGAAAATATTGAAAATTTTGAAAATGTTGAAAGTGATAATGAAAATGCTCAACATGTGGAAATTGTGCCACAAGTTATTGCAAATGAAAATGTAGATTTTGAAAGTGAAAATATTGAAAATTTTGAAAATGTTGAAAGTGATAATGAAAATGCTCAACATGTGGAAAATTTTGACATAGGAGGTGAAAATGTGGAAAACTTTAACATTGAAGGTGGAATTGCCTCACCAAGTGAACCATATGTAATACCTAATTACTTTAGAAATGAAGACCCTCTCATGGATGAAAGACAAATTCCAAATCCAAGACCTTCAAGAACCCCAAAATGGTTATTTGAAATCGATGAGAACATTATTGCGAATCTTGAAGGCAAGAGGTCAACAAGAACCGTTCGGTTGTGGGCTACAAAAATTTTCAACCAAAATTTTAGCAATAAGACATTGACCGAGCAATGCCAACTCTTTGTTCAATTGCTAAAGATGATAATGATGAGACCATTGCTAAACAAATTGAAGATTCGTATGAACAAGAAAAAAGAGAGAAATTCTATTATTGCAAAAAATCTATTTGATGCTCTCAATTCTATTGGAAAGAATACCAAAGAAAGAGATAAGAGAGCCGCTCGAAGAGTGATTACAACCTCCTTAGTAAGCCATCAATTGAGGAAGGCTCATCAAATGAGACAAACTTGTGTTGATTTTAACATAAACCGTAAAACTTTGGATAGAGCACTTGCACGAAGACAAAGACTTGACGATCCACTTCAACAAGATACAGGGGCATTTGGTGGGAGGCTTCCACGTGTTGATAGAAAGTTGACTGACAATGTGAAGGAAGAGATTCAACAATTTTTGCACTCTAATTCTAGAGTGTCACCCAATGTAAAGGACATTTTGAAATTAAGAATCGACAATCGAGACCGCACACCGCATCCCAAACATTTCTTGGAATCAAGCCAAACAATGTTTTACAAAATTTTTTGTGAATTACATCCAACTTTGCAAATATCACAAAGGGCCTTTGAATCTTTGAAACCATTTTATTGTGTTCCTCTTAAGATTCACAATACCTGTTGTTGCAAGTACCATGTGGAGTTTTCAATGTACCATGAACTTTTATGTCATATTCATTCTACGATGCATACTAATGAGATGTTGCAGGAGTGTGGTGCAATGTTATTTATGAGATCATCAAGAGACTTGCAAGATCTATTTTTATGCCCTAGAGATGATGGCTGCTATTTCTATAGAAATTATTCTTTGAATGAGAAGTGCTTAGAATGCGGTGGGTTGTCAAAGTTTGTTTCATGTTTTCATGAGGGCAGCGAACATGAGTTTGGAAATAATTATGTTGAGAAAAAAAGATACGAAACAGTGAAATATACTGTGAAGAGTGGAGGTGAAGGTTCTAGATGCGAATTAGTCTCAAGAGAAGTGAGTATTGCTGATTTTATTTTGGATTTTAAGGAAAATATTTTCTACAAGTATGCAAGGCACACCCATAGGTCTCAGTGGTTGGATCAATAGTTCAGGATGTGTAAGAACTCTTTCCCAATTGGCACTATTGTATTAGTGGTTGATTTTGCAGAGAACTATACATTGCAACCACAGAATGAAGTACAGTCTCAGTACTACAATTCAGTCCATATTGCTATTTTTGTTCACATTACATATAGACATGCTCCTGATAGTATAGAAGAGGACATGAATATAATCAGGGAGTATCATTTTTATATGAGCGATGATAGATCACACTCCTCTGAGTATGTGCAACATTCTTTTGAGAATTTTTTTGAGTTCTTGCATGAGAAAGATATTGCAATTGACTGACATATAATATGGTCAGATAACTATACGGGTCAATTCAAGAATGCACGTATGTTTTATTGGTTGAGTAGAATGCATGTGGAGAGGCATATACCTCATATTTGGTGTTTTTTTGAGGCGGGGCATGGGAAGGGAGAGCATGATGGAGCAGGTGCATGTTTGAAGAGAGCTCTAGTTAAGGAGAAATTGAGGATTTCAGGTGCAAATTTCTCTGATGCACGTTCTATTGTTGATTGGTGTAGTTCAGCATTATCACATGGAGGTACTCTTGATTCAGCAGTGAGCAGATTCTTTTGGTTGGTTGAGGAGGGAACAGTGGGAGATAGATTGGATTGTCAAACAATTAAAGATTCTTCAAAGATGCATTCATTTCTTAGCTCAGATGCAAGTACATGGACCATTTGGACATGAGCGTTGGCTTGTTTTTGTCAGAGTTGTCTTCAGTGTGATTGGGATTAGTGCGAGTTAAGTGAGTGGGTTGATACGTGGGTTCCCCAGTATCTAACTCCTTTATCTCAAACAATATCCTTGTCAAACAATGACATGGAAAGTTCACTTGAGTATGATCGTCTATCAGATCTTGTACAACCAGGACATGTTTTTGCAGTTGTTACACCGCAAGGGAATGAAGAGAGATCAAAATATTGGTTGGCACGATGTGTACAGGGAAAACAAAAGCTAACACAAACAGTGACAGATGATGATGGGTTCACATATCCTACAGGTTCAATTGTTGTTATGGGAACTTGGTTGCGAACATACATGATTAGAAAGAATGGCATACCTGCATTTCAAGACTATGAGAGACACAAAACCATTATAATGTATTCACACCTTATTATAGCTACAAATGTCAAGTTGTTGAAGCATCAAGCAAAACTGAAGACCAAAGAGCTATGGACAGTGACTACTATTGATCATGAAGCAATACTGGATACTCTTAAACAAAGAGATGACCCTTCAGGAACACTTGAGTAGTAGGTCTTTAATGGTGCCTTATTTTTTTATCATGCATTTCATTTCAAACAATGATCATTAAACCTTAATGTTCAAGTTTGTTACGTGTATATTAAGGATGTGTTCAAAATGCAGGTCTATTGATGAACGTTTTTTGCATGCACATAGCGAGTACACTCGATATAATTGGAAGGGACGTATTTTTGCAACATGACTTATTATCATGCATTTGATGAGCTTTACAATTTTTGTTATTAGAGAACACTATTTGATATTTTTTTATGATATAATTATTGCATAACCTTTATGCTCATGAAGGTATTTTTTGATGATATACAAAAGTATCACATTACGATTTTTGCGTCAACATAATGGGTTCTGTTGATATAATTCGAAGGGACGTATTTTTATGGTATATGATCCCACCTTTCAATTTATTATCATGCATTTCAGTTGAAGTGATTATCATAAATCCGTTATGTTCATCCATGCATTTTATGTGTAGACTAACAATTCTTAAAAATACAGGTTCATGCTAGATCATTCGTTGTTGACGAGACCCTCTCTTGGTGATGGTACATATTCCTTTGTGCATTAATGAGATTAAATTGTGGGTCTTGTTGTATTTATTATCATGAAGATGATTCAAATGCATGTGGCCAGGACACATTTGCAGTGGATCAAATTGTCATGACAGATGATCTATTGATAGTCAAGTGAATAGGTTAATGTTGGGCCTTCAACATCAACACCTACTAGTCAAAGTGGTCATCAAACTTTCACTCAGGTAACCTTGTCTATTTTTATTCATTAATGGTTTATAAAATAAAGTCAGTTAGATTTTGGCAATTGAATAACATTGTTTCATTTTCAGATGCTGACATCAGATGCACCTAATATTCTCTCCATAATGGAGCATGGTGTTCTTTAGCAGTAGAATCTTTGATGCTTTTGACAGTAGTATGAGTCAGATTAATAAATTTCTAATTTGATGCTTCCCACTGGGCTTTGCAACTTCAGATTGTGAGTGTGCCCCTGTTACAAATGAATTGTACTTTAATCGACATAGATGGTCTATGATGGATTTTTTGTAAGACTATATGGTTTTATTACATATATTGTACTTTAATCGACATATAACAATATCCAAGTGGTGGTTGGCATGAGCTTGAATATGGTAAGTTGTATGCATCTTGAAGTTGAATATGATATGTTGTATACATCTTGAAGTTGAACTTTGATTAGACTTTGTCAGCATTTGATGAATCATAAATGTCATTTTATTATTAATCTTGTGAGTGTGAGGTGTAGGAATAAATATCAATTACTTTGAAAGTCATGGATGGTTGTCCTCATATGATAACCACCAGATGGTTGTGCCTTATGAAGAAAAGCTGAACAGATAATAACTAATTGAGAACATCAATTCAAATCCATAATCTAGAGGATACTAATAACAGATCTTTGTATATTTATTTTTTCTAATAATGAAATAGGTACAACTGTATTGAGATAAAATGAAGCTTTTCTCTCATATGAAGATGTCACATTGGCAAATTGGTCTTTATTATAATACACAAGACATAAGTAAAATCAAAATGCTCTCAGGGTACAATTTTGGACTTGAACCATATTGCATAAATCTCAAGGCTTCAACTTGATTATCATTAAAGGTTTCTGATTGTTTACAAAATATCCCTTCATATCACTTCATGGATGTCACATGTGTAGGTTATGACCCCGAGCGTCGGATCGAGTGGGGGGGGGGCAAAGCAGGAGCATGCGTAGGGTAATTATGCCTAACTGGACATGTTGGAGCCGATGGTTCGTCATCGTGACAAGCTGAACGAGAAATCGACCAGGCGACAACATTCCATTGAGTGAGACTGACGATTTTTTTGCCAACCAAAAAATTGCTGCCCTAATAAAACCGTAGGGCAACTTGAAATACCGAGATAGCTTTTTGTAGGGACCCCTCTCGTGGCCCCGTAGGTTCAAACGGATCTTTCGCAGGTGCCACAGATTCTGAGTTAGGGCCCGTCAAAGTTTGACAATTTTGAGCACTTAGGGCGCTCAAGGGACGACGCCGGTAGGGTATGACCCTGAGCGTTCGATCGAGTGGGGGGGCAAAATAGGAGCATGCGTAGGGTAATTATTCCTAACTAGACATGTTGGAGCTGACGGTTCATCATCGTGACGAGCTGAATGAGAAATCGACCAGGCGACAACATTCCATTGAGTGAGACTGACGATTTTTTTGCCAACTGAAAAATTGCTGCCCTAATAAAACTGTAGGGCAACTTGAAATACCGAGATAGGCTTTTGTAGGGACCCCTCTCATGGCCCCGTAGGTTCAAACGGATCATTCGCAGGTGCCACAGATTCTGAGTTAGGGCCCGTCAAAGTTTGACAAATTTGAGCACTTAGGGCGCTCAAGGGACGATGCCGGTAGGGTATGACCCTGAGCGTTCGATAGAGTGGGGGGCCAAAACAGGAGCATGCGTACGGTAATTATGCCTAATTGGACATGTCAGAGCTGACAGTTCGTCATCGCGACGAGCTGAACAAGAAATCAACCAGGCGACAACATTCCATTGAGTGAGACTGACGATTTTTTCGCCAACCGAAAAATTGCTGCCCTAATAAAACCGTAGGGTAAATTGAAATACCGAGATAGGCTTTTGTAGGGACCCCTCTCATGGCCCCGTAGGTTCAAATGGATCATTCGAAGGTGCCACAGATTCCAAGTTAGGGCCCGTCAAAGTTTGACAATTTTGAGCACTTAGGGCGCTCAAGGGACAACGCCAGTAGGGTATGACCCCGAGCATTCAATTGAGTGGGGGGGGAAAATAGGAGCATGCATAGGGTAATTATGCCTAAGTGGACATGTCGGAGCTGACGGTTCGTCATCGCGACGAGCTGAATGAGAAATCAACCAGGCGACAACATTCCATTGAGTGAGACTGATGATTTTTTCGCCAACCAAAAAATTGCTGCCCTAATAAAACCGTAGGGCAACTTGAAATACTAAGATAGGATTTTGTAGGGACCCCTCTCGTGGCCCCGTAGGTTCAAACAGATCGTTCGTAGGTACCACAGATTCCGAGTTAAGGCCCGTCAAAGTTTGACAATTTTGAGCACTTAGGGCGCTCAAGGGACGACGCTAGTAGGGTATGACCCCGAGAGTTTGATCGAGTGGGGGGGCAAAATAGGAGCATGCGTAGGGTAATTATGCCTAACTGGACATGTCAGAGCTGACGGTTCGTCATTGCGACGAGCTGAACAAGAAATCGACCAGGCGACAACATTCCATTGAGTGAGACTTACGATTTTTTTGCCAACCGAAAAATTGCTGCCCTAATAAAACCGTAGGGAAACTTGAAATACTGAGATAGGCTTTTGTAGGGACCCCTCTCGTGGCCCTGTAGGTTCAGACGGATCATTCACAGGTGCCACATATTCTAAGTTAGGGCCTGTCAAAGTTTGACAATTTTGAGCACTTAGGGCGCTCAAGGGACGACACCGGTAGGGTATGACCCCGTGCATTCGATCGAGTGGGGGGGCAAAATAGGAGCATGCATAGGGTAATTATGCCAAACTGGACATGTCAGAGCTGACGGTTCATCATCGCGATGAGCTAAATGAGAAATTGGCCACATGACAACATTCCATTGAGTGAGACTGACGATTTTTCACCAACCAAAAAATTGTTGCCCTAATAAAACCATAGGGAAACTTGAAAAACTGAGATAGGCTTTTGTAGGGACCCCTCTCATGGCCCCGTAGGTTCAAATGGATCATTTGCAGGTGCCAAAGGTTCTGAGTTAGGGCCCATCAAATTTTGACAATTTTGAGCACTTAGGGCGCTCAAGGGACGACGCTGGTAGGGTATGACCTCGAGCGTTCGATCGAGTGGGGGGGGCAAAATAGGAGCATGCATAGGGTATTGTTCATTAAATTAATTGTATTGTTTATGAATTGTATTGTTCATTGAATGAATTTTATTGTATTGTTGATTAAATGAATTGTATTGTTCATTAAATAAATTGTATTGTATTGTTCATTAAATGAATTATATTGTTCATTATAAAAACAACACTTACGATGAAATGAATTTTATTGTTCATTAAATAGCCATTATTAACCATTGTTAATTATTGGAATGAAGATTAAAGATTTCCATGATAACACCACACACACATGAGCAACAATTTATATGATCGAATATCAACTTCTGTATATATAAAAATGTCGAATGATTACAAATGTACGTCCATACACAAATATGGCATAAACACCAACTAAAACAAAATGTATGTCTAAATACGTGAATTTATGTCCATATACAAAATATACATGCCAACTAGACATGTAAGCATCCCAAAACTATCTATAACATCCTAAGCTGCTGATGGTTCATCAAAATCGATCCTCTTCGCCGCACTACTCGGCTCTGAAGGATCCTACACAAGAAAAACAAACCACGATTAATACTAGTTATATTATATAATTCACATTCAAAAAGTTAACATAAAAATGAACTATTTAATTGAACTATTCATGTTTACCTCATCTCCACATTTTCTCTTCAGCTTTGCAGGACTCTTGATGTATGTCTTCGGTAGAGGAGGTATGTTTTGAATATTTTCATAAACAACCTACATATGTTTAGAAACATGACATTTATACAAGTTAGCATATAATTGTCACTGATAATAACAAATTATATCTACTAATCAAAAAATAAAATAAACACACATCTACTCAAGGCATCTCTTCTTCTTCTTCAGGTATACTGGGTGTAGTCATCAAGGATGTGAAGCCAAGGATTCTCTGTATATATACACAACAAGTATATGAAACTATCAATCTATGTCTAGACATGTATAATCACTATAAGTTATTTAAACTATTCATTCAATCATATTTGCATTCAATTACCTTTCCCTTGTCTCCAATTGCCCTACCAGATCCTAGATCACACTACATCGTACTCGTGCTGCTTGTGCCCTACAAGAGTAAAATAAGATATACATGCAAGTTACTACATAATCTAATTAATACAAATATAAATGACGAGCATGTATGTACAATAAAATACAAACGATTAGGTGCAATAATATATGTACCGTCAAGCTATAGAGGCCAAATGAAATGGCTGACAAGGTGCCCTCCTAAATCTGTCTCAACTCATCCTCGGTCATCAACTGTTAAATAGACCATGTAAATAAAAATTAGTACTTAATATTATCTAATTTATAAATACTTAATTAAAATATAACATGAACTATGAAAACACAAATCTTACCAATACATCATCAATGTATGATGACGGTGCCTCCTCGCCTCTAGCATGTGAGGACTCCCCAGGGTATCCTCCAGTCTGTGTAATAACCTCTGGTGCATCATGCATCTCATGTACCTCGTAATCTGCACTGTCCACAACAGGATCAACGGGCTGTCCAACTGGACCCAAGCATACATGCCCACACACGACACAACTATGTGGCACTCATATGTGTGGAGCCAAGGATGACGTGTCAGCACCACTTGATGAACCGCTACCATCAAAAGTAGGCTGAGCTACTGATGCAGCCTGAGAAACCAAAAGGCTACTCAAAGAGTGAATAGTCGATATGGTCCGTGAAGTCGCCTCACAAATGATATCAGGATGTTGAACTGCAGGTGGGGGATCAACAGGAGGAGGGGGGACATATGGGCCCTGGACTACTCTGACTGCCCCAGGTCTATTTTGGGGGATACCTAAACCTACACCCTAGAAAGGTTGGATGTCAAAGTAGTTCACATGTTTCTGTAAAACAAACTCAGCATACAATTTTTTTATGAAATAGAAGGGGATATCAAGATTGTTGTTGGGTGGTTTGTCGAAAAACCATCCACCAATGATCCCAAAAGTTTTTCACAATCCCATCATTTGTGCACCATTTGATAGAAAGTTTTGTTTTTTTGGGATCTACAAGCTAACCAGTACGGGGATTGACAAACAATGAGGTGATTTCGGCTTTGGATATCTCAAGATCCTTGATATCCTTATACGACAAGTCATCTGCATATTTTTCCTTCATAGAATCTCGCCACAAAAGGGCGACATTGTGCTCCTTAGTCATGGTTTCCATACTTTTTACGATCGATGTGAGAGGATCAAACAATGGGTTTAGACGAGGGATCCTACGATATACTTCTGCAATCCCCCTCAATTCATTCAAATTTTATGCAATCAAATCTTGAATTGAGGGGGGGTTTGGCAAATGAGGGTTTGGTTGTTGCAGTTGTGGTTGGTCAGTGTTTTCATTGTTATCTCCCATTTTAAACCTAATTGAATGTAAACAATTAAATTTAGTTAACAAATTTAAACAATTAGGTATTTGATTTAAAAAAAACTTAGTTTTCATGAAAAAAAACCATATTTTCAATGAAAAATCAAATAAACATTCACAAAAAATACAAAAAATGAATGAAAATGATTCAAAACGACAAAATTCTTACCTCTAAATCAATTTTTTAGCAATTTTTTGTCAAAAAACTGGATATCAGATGGAGTGGATATCGGATTTTGACAAATTCGCGCGACCTGTGAGTTAAAAATGACTCATGGGACTATTGCTGTCTAAATATAAAAGTCTCAGAAAATCGGATATCCGATTTCAACACTTAAATTATTTTTAAATAACATATATAATATAATAATATATTATATAATATATTATTATATTATATAATACATATTGTATTATATTATATATAATATAATATAATATAATATAATATAATATAATATAATATAATATTATATTATATTATATTATATTATATTATATTATATTATATTATATATAATATAATATTATATTATATATAATATAATATTATATTATATATAATATAATACAATATTATATAATATATAATATTATATAATATAATATTATGTTATATTATATTATATTATAATATAATATAATATAATATAATATTATATTATAATATATAATATAATATAATACAATATTATATTATATAATATATAATATAATTTAATATTATATTATGTAATATAATATTATATTATATTATATATAATATAATACGTATTATATAATACGTAACATATAATATATATTTTAAATTAAAATTACAAATAAAAATCCGATATGATTTTATCGGATATCCGATTTTATCCGATATCCGATTTGCATAGGTAATTACCAGGCCAAGGTGTACTAACACCCAGGCCAAGCAAAATGTCAACATGGATTTTCGCATTTTTAGGCGAGTGAGGAAGGCTATTTTTTTCACATCGCCACTTTTTGGCCCCCCTTGATCCTGCACTAACCCATGTAAATTCTAGGGTCTTCTACATATGCAACTCCTTTAGGGATTTTATAAAATGCACCTAGGGTATCATCTTGTTTTGCTACTTCGGGAATAATCTTGAATACGGGCCTAGGGCGTTTAACCACTTCAATAACAGTAGGGTTTGCAATGAATTCAAGAGCAGAGGAGGAAGCCATTGATAGATACCTTAATCTTCCTGTTAGGTTTGGATGCTTGAAAGATCTTGCTTCACTTCTCGCTAAGGATGCCTTCGCTCAGGTTTTTCGTGCTCTTAGGAAATTTGAATGCTTGGTGAGAAAAATGAGTGAAAACCACTTATTTATAATACTTTTCCTTCAAGAACGACAATAAATGCCTGTCGGTTAAGTGAAACTTAACACATCTGCTGGTAAAGAAGAAGTTCATCTTCTCACCATCAACCGAGGGTAAACTTGCATGATTTTTAATTTTCTGCAATACCCCCAAGGATTACTTTTCAGTTGGATGAAGAATCTCCTGCCCGTGGAGTAATATTTTGTCCTACAGGTGAAGGAATAGTCTCATCAACATTCTGATCTGTCTTTCTAATCCATTGTTTTGAAAATTCTTTCTTTACCTCTTCTACCTTCTCTTTGCCTTTCAAACTGGGTCATTTATTATTTGTCGATGAATTCTTGCTTCTACAAAATTTTGCAATATGTCCAATCTTGTTACAAGCATAACAAGTCACATTGTTTTTATGAATAGCCTTTCCATATCCTATGTTGGTTTGTGTTCTGCATTGATAAGATAAGTGCCCATATCTTCCACAAACATAACATCTTACATTCATTCTGCAGTTTTCTAAATTGTGACCAATTTTGTTGTATTTGGAACATTGACCGATGGGTGCATTAATGTTTTGATTGTTTCTAGATCTACATTGATTTTCTCTATGACCATACTTGTTATAGTTAAAGCATTTCCCATTAAATTTGTAGGCATTAGGTTGTCTTACTGGTTTACTGTGATCATGATTGTTTACAGTACCAGATCTTTCACCAACTTCAAATCCAAGTCCATTAGTGTCTCCATTAGGTTTATGACTTTTCAGCATATCATCAAGTTCTTCTGAACTTTTCTTGAATTTCTCCTTATGTTGATTTGTAGCAGCCAACTCAATTTCAAAAAAATCCTTCTGTCTCATAAGTTTAGTTTTATCATGTTTCGTGTGAATCAGATCTGTCTTTAACATATAATTCTCATGACTGAGTCTTAGATTTTTAGTTCCAGCATCATTGAGTCTCCTAGTCAAGTCATCTTCATTCTTCTTTCTATCTTCAATGTCTTTACAAAATCTTATAGTAATGTCTTGCATCTCATTCCTCAAGGTCATGTTTTCCTGCCTCATATTGCTTACAAGATTATTAAGAGTTTCCTTTTCATCATCATCATTCTGTATCTTCTCATGAAGTTCTCTTCTTTTGTTTCTAGAAATAGTGAGATTCTCTTGAAGTCCTTGAATGAATTCCTATGCAGTCTTCAAGTCATCTTCAAGTTTTATATTCTTCAATTTTTCTGCATCAAAGTCTGCAAGAGTTGTTTCCAATTGCTTTCTCAAGTTTTCCATCTGTGCCCATGTCAGAGCCTTCCTCAAGTTGTTAGGCTTTTGAAAATAGAGGACCAGACTCTGATACCAATTGTTAGGATTCCAAAGATACTGAGAGGGGGGGTGAATCAGTATCTAACCAGTTTATAGATTTTCTGACCTTATTAATTATTTTGTATTCCAAAACAATGTACCGATAAACAAGAATTAATGCAGTAAATATGAACAATAAACACAACATAGAAAGTACACCATAACATAATATTTTTGGCAAGGAAACCCAGTGTGGGAAAAACCTCAGTGGAATTTGTGACCCACAATATTCACTCACTAGCCAATGAATGGATATTACTTACAATAGTATGCCTGTATATGCAGGAAGGCCAACTGCCTAGAGCTCACTTCTCAAATACAAAAGGAAGTCTCACTGACTTACAAAATAGATTATGAGAATCCAATATGATGTACTGCTACACAATAACATCTGCTATGCCAGGTTCAGTATCGGTTTAAGCTCATACAATAACCATAAAGCCTTGAACAAAATATGCTTTAATATTCGCACATTACTTCTACATTATCTATCATATGCCCATCCTATTCCACATCTACCTATGATCTACAAGATCTCATAATTATATATGAGTCTTATTACAATACACCTTGTCGGCTTACAAAAAAGATATTACAATTAAATACAAAATACAATAATCAAAATCCTGTAGGCTGAGATGTTGGTAAACATTATTGTCATTGTTGGTGAACTATCTGCCGGTGTAGAGTCTGTCGGTGCCGGTGCCATAAGATTGCAAGGTTGCCATCAATGATAATACCTTCAATCACCTACAATTCTCATTGGAGTGTGCAATGCCAACAACACTGACTACAATTGGATGGTTAAATCCAATGATAATGTACTGCTCAAAATAGTATCTTCATATGTTGGATTCAGTACCAGTTAAGCTCTTATTGTCATCCTCATACCTTCCTTGAATCTTCAAATGA
The DNA here is from genome assembly GCF_030272615.1 of Cryptomeria japonica. Classification (NCBI taxonomy): domain Eukaryota; kingdom Viridiplantae; phylum Streptophyta; class Pinopsida; order Cupressales; family Cupressaceae; genus Cryptomeria; species Cryptomeria japonica. The sequence goes on along the minus strand of NC_081405.1, from coordinate 203,355,905 downwards.
TGTCTACATGTATAGCTCTTCTTATATTCGAATATACCTTATTACAATCCGTCCTCACACCACTTCCTATAATCTCACAAATGAGATCTTACATATATACCAAAACCTAGGACCAAATGTGTAGGTCAGCTTCACTAAGATATTACAATTAAATTAATTACAAATGAATCAATATGTGATGCATGATGTGGGCTCAATGCATTTACAATAATAATAAATTATCTCTATAACATGTTGATCTGGAATGGATAATGCTTGCCGGTCCATAACTTAGACCTATTTGCTAGTAACAACAAATATGCAAACTCAATTGTACCAATAATCAAATCACCAAAAACAAGTGTCCAAACAATGTCTTTGGCATAACCAAGTAATCTCCAGCTGATAACAGATCATCCTCAGTGTCAGTGAATAATATAACCTATCGGTGAACCAGATACTAGTGACTGTGCATAAGTCACTGAACATGTCGGTGAACATAACCAAAGATCTCCAGAAGGATAAGTGTTGACAAGTGTTGACATCAATGATAAAACCAATGCAACACATCCATAATACCAACATGAAGGAACTATTGATTTTGGTTTATGGTACCCTAAAGATGATGATTTTGTTGGAATCCAAGAACACTAAGAGGGGGCATGAATTAGTGTTCTACCAGATGATCAATTTTAACCTTATTGAAATATTTATACACCAACCAGTATAACAGTACACATAGAATTGAAAGAAGTAAAGCAACCAGTAAGCCAATCACATAAATGGATACCATAACATACAAAATTATACATGGAAAAACTCAAAGAGGAATAACCACGGTGGTATTTGTGACCCACAATATCAATCCACTAGCCATATGAAGAGATATTACAAAATATAGGGGCCTGCACTTGTAGGAAGGCTTACATCCTAGAGCACACTGCTCAATCACAAAAAGGAGCCTCACTGACTACATACAAATCTAGACTACAATCCAGAGAAATGATTGAACTACAAAGATAGCATCTTCTATGCCTAAATACAGTTCCGATTAAGCTCTGTCTACTCCAGTCTGAAACCCTAAACCCTTTACCAAAATACCACTTACATAAATATCCTCACATACATGATCTCTCTCATATGTTTCACATTACATAACATCATCCTATTCTCCTATCAATCATTTTCGCATCCATACCCTATTTCAAAATGATTTAACCAACTGACCTATATACCCTTTACAATTTATCATGCCTTATGTCGTCTTACAAAGATATTTACAATATAAATATACATGTCGGCTAGATAACATAATTACATGAATATCAAAACCAATTGTCAATGTCGGATTCAAAAGATGTCATCCTCCAATACCAATAACCTGATTCTAAACCATGTCAGCCTACACTGCCAGTGTCGGTGTCGGTGAAGTGTCTGTGAAGTGCCTGTCGTTACACAACTAACACAAAATATGAAGCCGAAATAAATTGCAATGTTGCCATCAATGACAACATAGTGAAACCAACCAATTGAGTGTCAATTGCCAACAATCTCCCCCTTTGGCATTGATGGCAACACTCATGTGAAGAATGGTCATGGTTTCCAACTGTTGGTTTCATCCTAAACCTACTCCCCCTGAGTTGAATATCCATCAATACAAAATACTCCATACCTCCATAGTTTCACCCATACTCCACCTAATGTATACAACTCCCTTTTTCTTTTCACATCTATATCACTCCCCCTTTGACATCAATTGCATCAAAATTTCCAAAAAGAGTACCAAAAATCCAAAACCGGGATGAAGAATGAAAGATACTGTATAGTGAATATCCCCAAAATACCTTACCAAAGCTTAATATATTTGATTTTTTTTGGATAGGCCTTCTCCAAAAGCTCTAGATAAGTATCCCAACCAAATTTCAAAGTGCCAAAAATAGATACAAGTCCATTTAGTATATGGGAAAATGATTCTTTCTCATTTAACTATGTCAGTGTGGGCTTACCAACCATATCTATACACTCCCTCTTATGTACACTAAGTAAATCCAACTGGGGACTCACCAAACCTCTAAGACTTCTAGATCTTCTTATGTTTTTTTCTTTTTCTTTCTCAAGAGTAGAAACTTGGGCTTCCAAAACCAACATCTGACCATGAATGGATGTAGTCAATGATCTCAATCCATCAAAAGAATTTGCTATACCTGAAATTTTGACTTGAGATTCCTTAATCCTCTTATCCAAATTAACTGTAAGTAAATCTGTGTTACAACATACTATGTAAATATTTGTACACTGCTTTAAATAATTGTCTATCAATTTCAACTTATCATTGATCTTTTTCCATTCAGACTCAATCACTTGATCAAATTTAGCTCTCTTTGCCTGTGTGAACCTTTCCAGTGCTTGTTAGTTTGATATCTACTACAAGGATTAAAAATCCTTTGAAATGTGTTCTATGATTTTCTTAAGCTTTTCGAATGGGCTAGCTTCTTTGTCAAACTTGCACTCCGGGACTAGTCTATGCAAAACAGTGATAGACTGATCAATAATCCCTTTATCCATAGATCCCTCCTTCAAAATGTTTTGTGAAACCATCATCATGACTTTAGTAGAACTCATCTTGGTTATGCTTTTCTTTTCAACCTATGAGGTGCCAATTGACAACAGTGATGGACACACTATCGGTTCCCTGCTGGATTCCTCTTTTTTCTCCTCTGATGATTTAACCTTTATAGTTTCCTCACTTGCACCGGTGGCTTCACCACTTGGTGCAGTCTTAGTAACTGTCAGTTCCTCCCTAGGAACTGTAACCTCATCTTGTCTATCTATATTCGGAGGACTGTTCTCCTCAACATTAGTATCTTGTACATTATGAACCTTTACACTCTCTGTATTTGCTAGTATCTCAATATTTTTTTGTACATTTGTATCTACCAAGGGCTTGATTTCCACTATCTTAATTTTTTTCAGAATTGAGGGTGAAGTACCCATAATACCCTTTCCTTTCCCTTCAACCTAGATGTTTGCAGTATCTATCTTAGTTTCTGGTGAAGTATAAAAACCACGGTTCTCTTCAAAGAACTTAACCCATGCCTTGTGGGTCTCCTTGATTATCTCATTTACTCTTCCTAACATAAGACTGATTATTCTATGTTTGATGTTAAAGATTTTCCTATCTACAACTTCAAGTGTCTTATCCATCTCCTCTAGAGCAATAGAAACACAAATAGATAACAACTCTTGTATCTTTATATGCTTGTCCTCTTGCATTGCTGATAGTCTTCTAGCATCTAACATATCATACAACTGTGCTGGTATTTGGTTTTCAATTTCTATCAAGGCTTTCTTATAAATATCCAAATATAACAAAACTGCTTCCTCTACTTCTCTTTGTTCATCATCCTCTAAATGTTCATAATAAAACTATACATTCTTTAACATACCATCTTTAGTAATTTCATCAACTAACTCAGCACAAGTCTTTGGTGGAATGATAGTTATATTACAAGATTTAATTGTTGAATCAATCATCCTTATTCTTTCTCCTTCCAGTACCAGATGGGGTTGAAGGTGTTACTTTTGGTGCTTTCTTCTATGTCACTACCCTGATAGTAACTTTCCTAATCGGTTTCTTCTTTGCCTCTACCTTAGTTTCTTCAGTTTTCTTCCTTATTACCCTTTTGAATGCCAGGGGTGTTTCATCTTCATATGTAGACTCCACTACAATAGGCTCAATGGATATTTCTGGTTCTTTTCTCTTCCTTCCTTTCTCCGGGACAACATCAATCAATGTTTTGATGTCCTATGAAACCTTTTCAACAAACTTACTTGCCTTTCCTTCCTGCTTCTCTATCTTCTTCCGATTGAACTCAGTTTCAACCTCTTGTGTCTTCTTCTTAGAAGTGGAAAAGGTTTTTACAGTTTCATCTACCAGTGCATCAATTAACATCTATGTATAAGCATCAAGAATCTGAGCATCAACTTCATAACCCATCTCCTCAATCTAGATCTTCCTAGGTTTGACTGCTTCCATGAGTGTTTCATCTTTCTTAACCATGAAGCATATGTCAATTGAGTATTTCTCAACAATGTGCTTAGGAACCCTCATCCTAGAATTCATAGCCTTTTGAAATGCTTTGAAATATCCCCATACTTTGTCATCTCTTTGACTACCCAATGTAGAAATAGACTATTTTATTTGCCTCCCTATCGGGATATGAAATACCCATTGTCTCTTCCCAAAACTAGGAGTCTCATTGATGAAAAATAGCATTAAACAGACAATTAGGTTACCATACCAGAAAGTCCCCTTTTTTTCTCCTTTAATCTTTCCTAGGTTAATCAATACTTCATCTAACATCCAACCACTTAGATCTATCTTCTCATTCTCCCTCATCATTTTATAAGCTTCATAAATGCAGGAGCTGGAAACAGAATTCAATCGGTTTGATTGAGTTACCTTGTAACTGATAACCATGCTACTGAGTTTGATGTTTGTATCGGTGATAGTACTAATTCTCATTGACCGCCTGTCTGATGTTGCACCGGTAATCTTGTTAACCTGATCATTTGAAATTTTCTTCTCTAGATGTTGTCCAATTTGTGGTAAACCAGTGATTTCCTTGATGGCCTCCTTTGTAATCTTATATGGTCTATCTAACCAGATAAAATCTCCATGCACTATGCTCGAAAGATACCTAACAATTTCATCTTCGAATTCCAGAATGTCGATAAATCCTAGATCAACAATATGTTGGTGTTCAGGTTTAATCTTTCCAGAATCTCCCATTAGCTCATTCATGTACATGCTCTTGATATCACTCATTCCCAAATCCTCAATATGGCAGTGGATGTAAGCTCTTACATCTTCAACATACATGACTCCTTTTGGGACATGGGAAAAAGCTCCAACCAAATCATCCAGGGTAGCCACATGCAGATATCGCTTGAAAATCAGCCTGGGATGGTCCTTGACCTCAACTATAGTCAAATTTGCAACAAATATACGTACAAATGATGATCTTGTTTCCATGATTGAAGATAAATACCTGTGAATCGCTGTTGGTGAAAAATCCTATAGACCTCTTTCAGTCACTAGTGAAATCGATCAAGAAGCTATCTGATCACACTAAATCGCCCTTAATCACTCTGAATCGCTCTTAATTTCTCTGAATGCAAGGTGGTAAAAAATGAAGTAGATTCAACCTTTTATCCTTCAAGAAAAACCCTAATCTTTTATTGACATTAATGACTTCTGGTGAAAGATACCGGATCTTGAACAAATATTTCCATGCCAGATAAGCATCTCCAATGTTTGGAACATCTTCCAAAACCTCTTCCCGAGGCATATGCATCTTCTTCATGAATGTTTCCTACCCCTAAGGCATCTGCCTTAGTTACCGATTGAGATTCTTTTCGGTACAGGAGCAACCGCCTCTACCTGATAAGTAGTCGGTGCATTACCATCTACAAGTTGATCTTCAGTCTTCTTGACCCATCTCTAGGTATGATCTTGCCATATTTCCTTAACCTTTTCTTTCCCTTTCTCATTTGATCCTCCATTAGCCACCGATGGATTTCTACTTCTACATAATTTAGCAATATGTCCAACCTCATTACATGCATAACATGTAACATTGTTTTTTTTAATTGCTTTGCTAAAACCGGTATAATTGTTTGACCTGCACTAATTAGCCATATGTCCAAATTTTCCACATGCATAACACTTAACATTCATTCTACAATCTTTTGTCTTATGACCATACTTATTACATTTAGAACAATGATCAAGAGCAGAATCAGGGTTCTTATTTTCTCTATTTCTACGTTGCCTAGCCATGTGACCAAATTTATTACAAATAAAACATCTACCATTAAATTTATAAGCATTAATCTACCTTATCAGTGCCTTATGGTTTTTATCTTCATTTGCAGTACTGGAACTCTGTCCTTATTCAAATCCAAGTCCATTGGAATCACCATTCTACCTTTGTCTCTTAAATAACTCATCTAGTTGTGTTGAACTAATCTTGAATTTTTCTTTATACTCACTTGTAATAGTCAGATAATCTCTTTGAATTATCATTTGTCTCTCAAGCTCTTCTTCATTACTCTGGGATTGTACTAAATCAGTTCTCAACATATCATTCTCATGAACCAACCTACCACGTTCTTCAAATTTGTTCTTCAAAGATACAATAGGATTTTCTTCCTTTTTCTTTCAGTCCTCAATCTCTTTAGACATCCTCATAGTTATAGCTTGCATTTCATTTGTCATAACCATGTTTTCCTGACTCAGCTTCTGACACTATTTCTTAAGTGCATCTTTTCTCTTCATCATCCTGATTTTGTAAAAGTTTCTTCCTCCTAGCTTGAACAGATGACAGACTCTCCTATAGGACAAGAATGATTTCCTTAACAAAATTCAATTTATCTTGTAGCTTTAACTTCTTCATCCTTTCAACATCATAATCTTCAAGTTCCACCTCAAGTTGCTTCTCCAAACTCATATCCATGGATTCCAAATTCAGGATCTTCCTCAAGCTATTAAACTTCCTCCAAGGCACAAGGATCTGATACCAATTGTTAGAATCCAAGAACACTAAGAGGGGGGTATGAATCAGTTTTCTACCAGAATGATCAATTTTAACCTTATTGAAACATTCATACACCAATCGGTATACCGGTATGCATATAGAATTAAAAGAAGTAAAGAAACCAATAAGCCAATCACATAAATGGATACCATAACACACAAAATTATATGTGGAAAACCTCAAAGAGGAAAAACCACGATGGGATTTGTGACCCACAATATCAATCCACGGGCCATATGAAAAGATATTACAAAATATAGGGGCCTGCACTTGCTAGAAGGATTATAGCCTAGAGCACACTGCTCAATCACAAAAAGGAGCCTCACTGACTACATATAAATCCATACTACAATCTAGAGAAATGATTGAACTGTAAAGATAGCATCTTCTATGCCTGAATACAGTTCCGGTTAACCTCTGTCTGTTCTAGTATGAAACCCTAAACCCTTTATCGGATATACCCCTTACATAAATATCCTCACATACATGATTTCTCTCATATGTTTCACATTACACAACATCATCCTATTCTCTTATCAATCATTTTTTGCATCCATACCCTATTTCAAAATGATTTAACCAACTGGCCTATATACCCTTTACAATTTATCATTCCTTATGTTGGCTTACAAAGATATTTAAAATATGAATATACATGTCATCTAGATAACATAAATGCATGAATATCAAAACCAATGGGCAATGTCGAATCCAAAATATGTCGACCTCCAATATCAATAACCTGATTCTAAACCATGTCAGCCTACATTGCCGGTAACCAAAGAATTCCTTTCAACCTGTCAGTTTCGGTGTCGGTGCCAGTGTCGGTGCCGATGAAGTATCTGTGAAGTTCCTACCAGTACACAACTAACCCAAAATATGAAGCCGAAATAAATTGCCATGTTGCCATCAATGACAACATAGTGAAACCAGCCAATTGAGTGTCAATTGCCAACAAATTTTACTTTGAGTTCCTTTAGTGATGTTGATTGGGCAGGAGATGTTGATGACCAAAAGAGTACTATTGGTGGTGCATTTTCCTTGGGTAAGAGATTGGTTTCATGGTTGAGTAAGAAGAAGGATTCCATTTCTTTATCCAATGCAGAGAAAAAATATATTGCTCCTACTAACAATTGTACTCAGGTAATGTGGATGAAGAAAATGTTGAAAAATATCAAAGTTGTGTATGATGAGTCTATTGCTATTTATTGTGACAATTCAAGTTCAATTAACATTTCTAAGAATCTGTTGTTGCATTCAAAGACTAAGAATATATCTATCAAGTTTTATTTTCTGAGAGAGAAGGTAAATGAGAAAGAAATTAGGTTGGAATATGTGTCTAAAAAGAAATAAATTGCATATATTTTCATGAAGTCTTTGCCTAAAGATAATTTTTAGTATCTGAGAGAGAAGTTAGGTGTGATTACCCCTCCTAATCAGAAGTAAGATGCATTGGTATGCATCAGTCCGATGCATTTCACAATCATATCTTGTGATCTGGATTGATGAGATGCCTACTACTTAGGGGGAGTACTTATATGTTCATGTTTATGAGGTTATGTGTTTGTAAATATGTGCCTTTGTCAATGATGTCAAAGGGGGAGAGATTTATGTGAAAAATTATGTAATGATTTCAAGGGGAAGGAATATTTGTATAGTGGGAGAGAGTTATCCGAGAGAGTTGTTGATTTCTTTGACATTGATTATTTTTAACATCATATGTTGTCATCAATGCCAAATGGAGATATTGTTGGATGTTTGGAGTATGTTGCAAATATGTTCTTTAATGATATCTGAGAAATGTGTTGTCATTGATGTCAACATATTTCTCTGTCTATGATAGTGTTGCAATGGAGGCCAGCAAGTGAGTTTGTTCAATATGTTGATGATTAATATTTACAGATTAAAGGGTTTATAGATAATTATCTCTAGTTGATTTAGTGCAATATTTATAGGTCCACATAAAGTTTTGATTGAGTTATGAGTATCTATGTTGTGGTCAGTTTTTTTGTTGTTCAATATTGCTAGTGTTCAGTAATTTGATCTGCATTGCTCCAGATTGCAATATCTTAATTTGCGGATTTGAAGGAATATTTGGGACATTTATGTGTGTCCTCCATTCAAGTGGTACATGATTTGGATCTCCACAAGTGAATCTTGTAGGTTGACAACCATTTTAGTTAATGTTCTTGAGGTTCGGTATGATAGTAACGATGATTCTAGTAATTTGAGTTGGTGCAGATATTGTGGTGGTGATTCATGATGCTTGTGGATATTTCTAGATCATTTTCTATTCGTGTTGGTGGTCTTCATTGATCAATAAGCACATTATTGATGATTTTATTTGGTCCAGTGGTGTTCCTCATGTTCTTGGCCGACATGATGCTTCTAGAATGTTGCAGATGTTTGATGCTTAATTCTTGGAGGTGTTTCATAATCGAGGTGGTGATTTAGGTCCATGCTATGTCTTAGTCGATATTTTTTTGGTCTGCATGTAATATTGTAGCGTGTATGGTTATATTTTGTAATTAGGTGATATGTTTTGAGTCGACCTTGATGATATTGATCCAAGGTTGATGTCATGTATAAATAAATGTAATAATGATTATGAGATACATATAGTGTGCAAATTATGTATTAATCACTTAGAAGAAGAGAAGTGTGAGAAGAGAATGAAATTTATGTGCTTAACTGGAACTATAACCAGGCATTGAGGATGCTATTTCTCAGTTCATGATTTTTCGGAAGTGATCCGAATCAATTTGTGAGGTAGTGAGTCTTCCCAGGGTTTTTTCCCTTTGTTGTTTTTGAGCAATGAGCTCTAGCTAGTGTGCCTGAATGCATGTGCATTCCCCATTATAATATTTCATATACTTCTAATAGGGTATCATCATACTGTGGGTAGGTTCCCACCATGGGTTTTCCCTTAACTAGGTTTTCCATGCCAAAAATCTTGGTGTTATGTGTGTTCATGTTGTGTTATTGATTTATGATTTCATTGTTAATTATCAAATTTAAGATTAAAGTAAGTTGTTGCAAGTTTTGGTGACAACTAATTCACCCCGTCCCTCTCAGTTGCCTACCCTATTTTCATCATGTAGGGATTTTTCTTTGAATGATGAGGTAAGGAGCCTCGCTGCTATGTTATCATCTATCACATCAAAAATTTATGCAGATGCTTCCAACATATTGAATGTGTTTAGTGGGGTTAACAGAGGTTTCTCTAGTGAAAAATGGTATGGCTTTTAGGGCTTCTATTGGAATGTCATCCTTTTGAGCTAATACCAAAGGGATATCATAATTAAAGGTGACAAATGTAAGTGCTTTAGGGATTGCCATTGAAAATAGTGGCCTATTGATATGAATGGCAAGGCCTTTAGGCTGTGATAATCTTGTGAATGGAGAGGTAGAATGCAATCTGATGAGTGTAGATGCTTTTGCTTGAGTTCCCCTAATAGGTGACAAGGAATTCCTACCCTCTCTTCTTCTTGAATCTGAATATGAAAGTTGAATGTACTAAAAATTACCTCTAGAATATGCTCTAGTTTGAGTTCTTGGTATGAAAGCGGCAGTTGGTCATCACCAAGAGATCAAATTCTTTCCTAAGAGTCGCCAAGTGTTGAATGTGATTACCTCCAAGGGCCAGGTTGCAAAGAGCAACACTGAATCCTTAGCAAAAAATTTGAAATAGGGTCCCACCTGGCGTGCCAAAAACTATTGTCACAAAAGTCTAGCCACTTGATGAAAAACCTTGATCATCAACCCCGTGACACATTGAAATAGCCTCCAAGTGTGGGAACTTGCATAATGTGAGGTTGAGTCTCTAGAGAAGGTCAACTTCCTTTCCAATATGAATGCAAGAGTTGGTCTAGCCCAACACATATAAATCTATTCTACCGATTTTGAGGGGAGAAAAGGGGAAGAAGGAATTCTTGAAAGGGGAAAAGAGGTCTACACCTAGATTGAAGTTTGATCTTTCATGCCTATAGCTGCATAAAACACCAATAAAACCACCCAAATGATGCATAAGTTTCTACCTAAATTAGCTCCCTATTGTATGAGTGAAGGTTGGAATTATTGTAAGATGGCAAGAGGAATTGATTTAGTTCACATATTAAATCTACAAAGGGATTAACACAACCACCTATGCTAAGGAAAACAAATTACAATGTATTTAGACAAGAAGGTAAGCAAATTACGCAATTTGTCTAAATTAAAAGAAGGCAAAACAGTGTAATTCTATTAATGCAATGAAAGCAATTTTTATAGTTGCAGAAAAACATAAATTTCTATAAAATAAAAGGAAGAAGATCTTTGTAAAGGGTTACAAAATTGCCTTTGTAGCTCAAGCATAAGTCAGATTGAACTATAGTTAGAAACCCTAACCCTACTAGGGTTAGGTTACAAAATATCAGAAAGAAAGATCAAGATAATAAATTGATCTGATTGCGTGAATTATAGTTTTAAAAATATCCTCCACGTCTGGAGAGAAACAAAATATCTGCAGATGAAGGAAAATCCCCACACATGATGTGTCTGAGTACACCTGCAGAGAAAAAAGTCTTCAAAATGCATTGAATATCTATGGGAGGCATCGAAAATCATCCTTAGGGTCACTTCTAGAGTAATGATGAAATCTCTCGGTAGTTGGACTGGGACCTGATTAGATTTGGGGCACCGACTAGGCCAAAAAATTAAATTCGATCACCCAATCGGCAACAACCCTATGAAGAAAGTTGAAATTCTCACCTACCCTGCAAGTTTGAATTTTGGCCCTTTGATCATCCAGATTGCATGAAGATGGATGCACAAGATTACGTCACAGAACCCTTCATATGGCTCAATTTAAGTTTAAAACGCCATCGTCCGATTGGGCCTAAAGTGAAAATCCTTGGTTGTGATCACACTTTGTCGCCCTGGTCCTCCAGCGTAGGATGGCGCCGGGGTGAACTCACAATACTGGTTCCCACTTTTTGACCAACTTTGACACTTAGATGAATATTTTGAAAAAAACCTTCACTTTCTGACACCTATAACTTTTAAACCGTTAAGAATTTAAAGATGATATAAACTAGTGATTTTTTACATCTTGTTTGTAGATCCTAAATATATTTTTTGCAAGTTTGTTTGAGTAAAATTTTATTGATTTTTCCATCTCCCTCAAAAAGTAGTTGTTTACAGCAAACAACATTTTTTAAGAGTGATGTGTATCTCGAAACGCATAATTTTTTTTCTATAAATGATAAAAACTTAATTATTTTGAATTTTGGTTTGTAACATCAATACCCAGGGCATGCACTTGGTTTGATAGTGATATGTTGAATATTTTTTATTTTATTAAGTTTTGAAGTTCGACTAATTATAATTTGGATATAGGTGTACGTTTGAACACATAACTTGTTCTATATATATCAAAATTCAATTTTCTTTTTTTTGTTAGAAAGAAAACACCAATACCTAGTGCATAGATATTTTTTAGAATTTTTTTGAATTAGTTTACTATTTTTCCCAATGCATTGAACAAAGAAGTTCATGTTCGGTGAAAAACCTACATTCATAAGAAATAAAATAAAAATATATTAATGAAATTAAATATATTAAAAGTTATACTATTTGGAAATCTTATAATAAGGACTAAATACTTTAAAAAATAAAACTTTTAAATGAATTAATTTGACCCCCCAAAAGCTAATGTAAAATTGGTTTTTTATCAGCATTTGATAGATGCAAAGAAGACTCCATTGCAAGTATGATTTAGAAGTAGAGAGGTTCTATCCAAGAAATTTTGATCTAAGAGCCTTTGATTTAACTCTCTTCAATTAATTACTTCAAATGGGACATCTTAAAGCTTAAATCATTATATTTTTTTAAAAATGTACGATTTCAACAAAAATCAGGACGTACCAAAAAGTGGGAACCAACTTTGTGAGTTCACCTGGCGGGGAACATCAATCTCCTTGTGCATTTGTTACCCCATGAGGTCCCCTTGATCCTTCAAAATCTCTTGTAGGGTGGCGAGGAAAGGACTTCTTCCTGTGCTACTCTGAGTCACATACTCGGCTTGTTGAAACTCTCTCGGGATAGCGGGGAGAGCCTTTACTTATTTGTTCGGTCCAAACAAAACTGTGAAGAACCCATACTATCACACCAACCTGCAGCCAAATTTGGTATCCATGAAAACCAGTTTGGGGAAAATTTATCATAGGCCGGACCCATCATCCTACTATCCTGTAGCCAAACCTGGTGAACTTAAAACCTTTGCGGGGTGGGCAAAATACTAAGCCTCACACTCCGTGAAATAGCGAAAACCTTAGATCCAACCTACTTGTAAAGAGTAAAAAGGGGTAAATCGGTCTCACATGATTGAAAACCCTTAAGCTAGTACCCATTAGTGATTTGACTGATAGAAGTCGTTCAACTCAAGATTAGAAATTAGAGCTCAAGAAGGATAAAAGGGTTATAAAACCTTTAGGGTTTAGGGTTTTGTAGGATGTTTTTAGCCACTTTGTTTTCTCTCAAATCGAATCTTTTTAGGGCTGAAGTTGACACAAAATCTTTTAACAGGACCTCTCAAGGCTTAAATCATCATATTTTCTAAAAAGTGTGATTTCGACAAAAATAAGGATGTACCAAAAAGTTTAACCTAGTATTGTGAGATCACCCTCTATATGACAACATCAACCTTGCATGAATAATTCAAAGGAATACTTATCAAGCTATAACATTTCAATTACAATCTTTCATTTAGATCTAGCCTTTGCCCTCAAAAGGAACTCTTTATATTCCATTATATTTAAATTCAATTTCAATTATAAGGTTATTTATAGACTTGGGGTTTGACTTAGGCAAGCCTCTATCCACAACATTTTTTTAATCTTTTTATGTGCATGTGATAGTTTCAATAGCTATAGATCTATAATCAAACAAATTAGATAGAGATAATCATATCCAACTTTTCTAGGTACAAAAAGTAAAGGATGAATTTGGCCCACACTGCAGTGTCTGACAAACTTCTTGTGTAAATTTTGGGGTGGATTCTAAGTAGCATTCTGGTTTCAGATCAATAAAATGTGGTTGCATCTGACATTCAAGGGATAGATATGCTCAAAGCTACTTTGTGTTTGAATTTTCATTTCCAAATACCATTCAAAGGTTCCATTCATCTTCCTCATCTTTGGTATGTGATTACAACTTCATATTTGATATGCAACTGCACGTTCATGTTCATTTATGTCAATTTCCCATATTTAGCCCTATCTATCTAGCATCTAATTTCTATATTTTTGGTATCCAATTCTCCCCTCCTCCACCCCCCCCTCCCCTCCCCCCCCTAAAAAAAATAAAAAAATAAAAAAATGAGAAGCGAAATTTGATTAGCATACAACACTTTTCATACAAAGGAGGTTGAATCTATTGATATCACTCCTCTCTTTTGTAACATTGTGGAAATAGGTCATGTTTGCATGCCTAAACATACAAACACCTATTTTCCTTCACCGCACATCTATGTAATCATCATTAGATTTAATCCTCACCTAGCATTTCATCTATGGTTATTGTTTTACCTTTTTATTTTATAAGTATTCATTATTTAACATTGTAATCATCCATAATCCAAGTAATTCACAAGCCAATTCAATTCTCTCTCTCTCTCTCTCTCTCTCTCTCTCTCTCTCTCTCTCTCTCTCTCTCTCTCTCTATATATATATATATATATATATATATATATATATATATATATATTATCAATACAATTATTTTTTGTCTCTTTGTGATAGTTGTTTCAGAAGTGAATGTTTTGAGTTGTGGGGTTCAACAATCAACTTCAATAGACCTCATATTTTAACAATTTGTAGAAAACTTCTATATTAGTTGAATATTTTTCCAATTAGATTACATTTTTTAATCTAAAAATATCTTTTTTTTTATATAGGTAATAGGCCGAAAGCCGATATAATGTACATACCCTACCCCCTTGTGGGAGTTGAACTTGTGACCTCTCTTTCAAGAGCACAAGTTCTCCACCACTAGACCAACTTAGGTTGTACATTCTAAAAATATCATTTTGAAGAGCTTAAGATTTATTATATTAATATTTTTATTTATATATTTAGATTATTTTTATTATGATTTTAGTAAATTTATTGCAAATAGGTTACTATAATCAAACACAACAAAAATTTATAGCTTAGCCTAGCCCAAGTACGACCACAATTAGGGGACCTCATCCTCAACATGAATGCACAATATTAACACAAGCAATTCAAACTCACATTAGCCTAGCAAGTACACAAAGCTCATGAGCACATTAACCCCAAAAGAGTTTGGAGCATTAAGTCATAGAAATGAATGCTAACAACATCAACTCATCAACTAGTTTAACCATTACACTATGCCATGAGCAAGAACAAAAACTAAAATATTAAACTATATTTTTAAAAAACTTTGTCAAGAGTATATAGTTTTAAACAATAAAAAAAAAAGATAAATTCTTAAAATATAATGTTTTGATTAACTAACTTAAAAAAATTATGAAATTTTTTAAAAATTCATATACTAGATTTTCAAATAATTTATGTGAAAATAATTAACTTTTTTGCAACGTACCATGTATCTCACTTTAAAATGAAAATAATTGAAAACAGTTCCTTAAATTTATTAAAAAAATAAATCCAACTATTTTTAAAATTAAAAATTATTGTTAAATTTAAAATTAAAAATAAAATCAATTTTATATAAAAAAATATAATCTTTATTGATATACACTTATTTATATATTCTATCAAAATAAACCTAAAATTAAATAAATAACTAAAATGAATATATAACTTTTACCATTGCAATTTCATTATTCACTTGAAATTAATTACTTTTTATGTTAAAATTATATTATTGATACATATTAAATAAATAATAAAAATTATATTTAATAATAGATATTGAAAACATATTAAAAGTTTCCTTCCATACTCCACGCACAGGAATGTACGGACTTCAGTAAACAATTTGGAGTTGGAAATTTTCCAGAATTCATTAAAAATAAATAAATTACGTCGCACATAATGAGAAGTCTTCTCAATAATCGCCTTAACAATTTTCAAAGATTGGGTATCCGATTTTATTAAAAACAAAAATTCTACATAAACTTTACGATATATATTTATGTAGACACCTAAAATTGTCATGTCTAATTAAATAAATATTTTATTTATTTAATTACTTTAGCTTAATTCTTCTATTAATTAAATAAATCTTTATTTATTTAATTAATTCATTTATCCTCTTCTAGCCTTATTTCTCATTTAAATAAATACATTTATTTATTTAAATTATCCCTTTCCTAAATTAAATAAATATTTTATTTATTTAATTACCCTACTTCTTCTATTAATTAAATAAATCTTTATTTATTTAATTAATTCATTAACCTTTTCTACACATGACACATGTCATTCATCTCTTATTTCCTACACTACCTACTCCTTTCATTATTTTGGTATTTCTTATACCTACCCTCTAATCCTAGCCGACCTCTCTTTTTACACCTCTCAATCTTAACCCTCCATTTTCTATTGTGTCTTCTATTTAAGGAGATGCTTTCTTCATTACCAAGGACCCTAATGACTGATTTTGGAGGACTTGGCTACACTACGATCCTACTTGCAACCACATTCCGTTCTTTGTTGAGCTCTTGTGCATACAAAAATCTGAGAGCAAGCATATCAAACAAGATCAATGGAGATAGGAAGAATGGAGATCAAAAACCCTAGTGGACATGTGATGGTATAATCTTTGTGATTTATTGAGTTATTTTGCATTGTCTTAGGTTATCTTCATATGTTATGGTGGATCTTTGTTCATTGTTAGGCTAGGGTTTGGTGGTTGAATCCATTTTAGTCTTTCAATATTGTTGTTTATTGCTATCCATTTTCACCATATACATTTTGGCACGCCCGGTGGGACTCTTGTCCCTTTGCATTTAACATTTTGTTGCAGATTTTGCATTTTTGAAGTTGCAGATCGGACGATTTCGACGACATTTTAGGTTTTTTTCGCGTCTGCGAGTGTTCGGATCGCGTTTTTGTATTTCAGAGGCGTCTGTGACATCTTTTATCGCGTCTGTGTTTCTGTCATTTTCTATTTTTGCAGGTTTCCGAAAGTCGCGTCTGTGATCCCGAATCGCGTCTGTGAACCATACGATCGCGTCTGCAGAATATAGAGGCGTCTGTGTTCTGAAATCAAGTCTGCAAATCACAGAACCGCGTCTGTGTCGGACAGACGCGTCTGTGTCTGG
Organism: Cryptomeria japonica; assembly: GCF_030272615.1. Classification (NCBI taxonomy): domain Eukaryota; kingdom Viridiplantae; phylum Streptophyta; class Pinopsida; order Cupressales; family Cupressaceae; genus Cryptomeria; species Cryptomeria japonica. Next base: position 203,339,033 of record NC_081405.1, on the reverse strand, counting down.
TATAACAGCGTCTGTGCATTCTGTTTTTGCAAATTTTTTTCAAGTTTTTCGATTCGGCTTTTCGGATTTTGTACTTAGGGTTTTCAGATCTGGTTTATTTTTGGCTAACCTTTGCAGATCTAGCTAACCTGGTTTGTGCAGCTTGCTTTGGAGGCAAATACGTTTTTGTTGAAGGCCCCTTTTCACAAAGTCTTTTTGGGTTTTTCTTAAAATTTACCTAACTTGTGTGTTTGCAGGAAGGGGTTATCATTTGAAACAACCCAAACTACTAACAATTTTGTTGCAGGGCCTTAGCTAGGGTTTTGTAATTTTATTTGTGGGCCTTGTCTTCATAGCTTAGCAAACACTTCAATTGGTGCACTAAAATTGAACCATTGTCTTTTGTGTCTTGAGCAATAGGCTCTTTGTGTTTATTCTTTAGAGGGCCTGTCTTCCCGTGTGGTCATTAGGACTACTAGTGAGAAGAGAACGACCCAAGTGGTAGCGAGGAAAACCCACCTCATCCAAACCACTATAATCAAATGTATTCATGGTGAAAACTATGAATAACGTGTGCTGATTAGTTCATACCGACACTATGTCTCCCCATAAACCCGTTTGATCAAATTTATTTGATCATTTGTAGGGCGTAACCCCTACCGGCTGGGAGCCTTCTATATTTACAGAGCTGAAAGTGCCGCATGTATGGCCACACGAGCGGATGCCCTTACTAGCACCTCATTGTTTTAGATGCCCAAATCCTTCTAGTTGTTGAGGCAGGAGGTCGGACCTCTGGTAGCGGCCCACACACATACGGTTCTTAGTAGAGATACAAAGTTCGCCATGGGGAGTTTTCATGGGGACTGATGCTTGGCTGACCCGAGAAGTGAGTGCCGAGGGTGGAGCCAGTGAGGTCAAGCATCTAAGTATCCGCTCTGAATAGCGTAGCCTCGGGGGTAAAACCCCATGTGGGATCAACAATTATTGTCCTGGCCAGCCATAAGAATTGTGTTTGACTTATGATAAACACTCAAACAATCAAGACAAAACAGCAAAACATTGTGTCTTTTGTGTCTTCAAGTGTATGCAAAAACTTTTTACATCAAACAACACACTTTTTGGAGTCTAAACAGTCTGCAAACATTGGGTCATCAACACTGTGTCCTCTTGTCACGAAAAACAGTCGAAAAATCAGATTTGGTCACAGCAAAACAAATTCACAGATAGGAAAGATTGCACTAAGGTTACAGAAACGCGTCTGTGTCTGTTAAAACCGCGTCTGTGTCTGATGAACGCGTCTGTGAAGTACAGAATAGCGTCTGTGTTTTTATCAGCGTCTGTGTCGAACAGAGACACGTCTGTGTCTGGAAATAGCGTCTGTGAAGTATACAGGCGCGTCTGTGTCCACAATTGCAAAAATCTGTCAGTCTTAGCAAACATCAACAGGAAATCTCAGAATCACGTTTGTGTCAAACAGAATAGCGTCTGTGTCTTAAAACCGCGTCTGTGAAGTATACAGAGGCGTTTGTGTCAGGATTTGAAAAAAGTTTAACAGTCAAGCAAACAAAGAAATCAGTTTCGGCACACTTGAGCTTCCTAGGTTATCTCTTCAGGTTCATCTAGCATTCAGCCTGTTCTAAGGTCTTACACAGTCCATCATTGCTTCATACCTCATTTTACAGTCATACTTGTCTAAACTTGAGTCAAAGAGTCACTTGCTTGTCCTCACTATACTTTGTCAACACACTACATACTACAACACTTTGCTAAGTGATCCCTCATCAAGGTTTCTTACCTTTGGGTCTCATTTGGTCTTACTTAGAGTCAAGGTCAGCTTACCTCATCAAGAGAAACTATCCTCTCTTTGGAAGTCACACCTACTCTACAACATACATACTTGGTCTTACACTTTGGACATTGCAAGTAAACTTCAGATTCATTTACACTCCATACAACTCTTGGTCTTACATACCCTTGTCATTTTCGTCTAAGTCTCTCACATATTGGTCTAACACCTAGTTCATGGTTGAAACCCGTCTTCAAAAATCTAGGAGAAAAGCTAAAGAAGCTCAAGGACCCGTAAACATGAGTTCTTATGAGTATGACAATGATGTCTTCTACAATCCTGAGCACACTACATTACCAGACATGAATGTTTATAGACACAATCCAAATATGGAAAGCGCAAACGCTATACACAACGCTACACACAATGATAATGTGGACAATTCTTCAATAATATCAGCAGACATACAAGAATCTATAATGGATCCTCAATTCAATAGATTGGTTGAAGAGATAATGAGGAGAGATCGTCAATACTTTCTAAACATGATGGCACAAAGTGGAGCTAAGATACCACATGATTTTGACTTATCTCAACTTATGGAAAGTAGACCTTCACAACAAACTCAACCAAATAGTGGAGGACCAAATAATATGATGCCGGAGTCACCATCAGTTTTGCTTCAGAAACCAGCAATCCCACATACACAAGCTCAAATGCACAATACTTACACTCAAAGACCATCATGGAGGCCTTATGTTCAAACACATGCTCAAGATATAGGTCAACCAAGACAAATGGATACTCAAGGACTTCCTCAAAATTTTGACACAAGAAGACCTCATGCCAAAATTGGGGGCAACACAATGGAAAATGAAAGGCCCATTGAATATGGTTTATACACACAAAACAGATATGGGGTTCCTCAACAAGAAATTATGCCAAGTGCTCCATACATGTCGCAACAATATAGACCTCCATATGGACATGTCTACGATCAGTATCATCCATACATGCAACAAGCTCCTCCTCAAATGGGTGTTTCAAACATGGGATATGCTACAAGAAATCCATCTCCTCCCAAAAATAATTTGGAGCAACAAATTAGAGATCTACAAAAGAAAGTGGAAGACATGGGCACATCAAAACCCACATATACTATGAGAGATATATGCCCTTATCCCTTTGATAAGAGCATTCCCATGCCTCCGTTTCCTCCGCACTTTGCAACACCGAAATTTGACAAATATAGAGGGAGAGGAGATCCCAAGGCACACATAAGACAATTCTTCACAGCTTGCATTGAGGTAGCGGCAGAAGAAACATACTTAATGAGGTTGTTCCCACAGAGCTTAGGAGATCAAGCGATGGAATGGTTTTCTCAATTACCTCCTGGTATTAAGTCATGGGGTGACTTGGCAGAGGCATTCATTCAACATTTCTCTTACAACATTGAAACAGATGTCTCAGTTACTACCTTGTGCAATACGAAACAAAAAGAAGGAGAATCTTTTGCGTCATTTTTGCAAAGATGGAGGAACTTAGCTAGCAGATGCTCTTGTGAAATCCCGCAAAAACAAATGGTGGAAATGTTCACACAAAATGTTAACAAGGCTATTGGTTATGATCTCAGAAAAGCTTGTTTGTCTACATTCAAGGATGTCATTGAAAAGGGCCTAGCAACAGAAAGAGTCTTAATTGAACAAGGAGTTATCAAACTATTCAAAGAAAACAAAGAAGACTTTAAGGGAAAAGACAAACCAAAGTTTTGGAACAAGAACAAGAACACAGTTAATGATGGTGTTGTGGATGCTAACACAGTGAGACCAAAGTTCATCTTTTCTGGATCAAATTCTACCAACAATCAAGTGAACAATCAAACAGCTTCCAAACCACGAAGGAAGTACACTCCATTGGGAGAACCACTTGAATCAGTATTCAAAAAGCTTGTAGCAAACAAAGTGATCACGGTCCCAGATTTTCCTCCATATGAACCAAAGGTAAAACCGAATTGGTGGAATGATGATGAATATTGTGAATTTCATAAGAGCAAGGGTCACAAGACAAGTAATTGCCATCGATTGAAAAACATTGTACAAGATCTCATTGACAGAGGAGATATTGAGATTGAGGGACATTCATCTAACCAAGAGCATGAGGTGTTTAAGGAACCATTCCCAAAACATGACAAGGGAAAAGGCAAAGTCACAGATGATCAAGCCAATTACACCAGAACATCTTACAATTATGATTCCACTATTAATCACATCTCAATGGACAATCATATTTCTACCATTACTATCAAAAATAAAAATCCTGAGAATCCTCCTCAGCGACCTAAAATTGTCCTAAAAGGTGTGGGATCTTCATCCGAAGCTACCTCTGAATGTCATGTTACAACTCGTCGAGGTAAGATCACATTGCCAGGAACCTCTTCTAAGAATACCAATCTTCCGTCAACTAAGCCTGAGTACGATCTTGTAGAGCAATTAGGGAAAACACCCGCACTCATCTCTATTCTTGAGCTCTTACGTATATCTCCTGCACATAAAGCTGTCCTTGACAAAACCTTGAGAGATACTGCTGTCCCTACGGATCTAAACGTGGATCAGTTTCAAGCCATGGTGGGATACTTATCCGTTCCACACTCCCTCACATTTACAGAAGCCGATGACGCCTCCATAAGTCAGCCTCACAATGCACCTCTACATATTGAAGCTTTCATACATAAACACCGAATAAAACGAGTCTTGATAGATGGAGGAGCAGGTCTTAATATTTGTACATTAAGCACCATAAGACAATTGGGATATTCTGACAAAGCTGTGAATTCTACAAACCAAATCACTATTAAGGCTTATGATGATGAAGAGCGCTCGTCCAAGGGCACGGTCATCTTACCACTAAGAATAGGGCCAGTAACAAAGGACGTGATTTGTCAAGTCCTGGATCTAGACCTCACGTATAACATATTGCTAGGACGTCCATGGATTCATGAAATGAGAGCGGTCCCATCAACATACCATCAGTGCATAAAATTTCCTCATAATGGAGTCGAGGTAACGGTCAATGGTGATCCAAATCCATTCATATATTGCAATAACTTGAGATCACATACTGAGATTATCATTCCCAGCAATCGTGAGGCTACTCCTTCTTCAGCATATATTGATCCTGAGTCATTAAAGCCCTCGACATCCAAACAGGGTGAACTTAGAGCCAAGTTTCAAGACAAAGGCATGGGAGAATACACTCTGAATCAAACAATGTTCTTACGACAAGTCATGAACTCCCCCAAGGAATATGGGCGACCACATCCAAATAAGCAAATCTCCATCATGCTCCTCAAATGGGATCCTACCGTCTTTCAAAAATGGGGCGAACTAGAGGAAGAAAGTTTATATAAAATGCTATATAAGGACGCTGGAGATGATACACATGATCAAATTATAATACCCTGTGAAAACTATGGTAAAGGTTTCAAAATTCTGCAGAGATTCGGGTATGATGGAAAAAGTCCTCTCGGACTACGCAAAGAAGGTGTCATGGAGCCTCTACAACCTGAGCTAACTACAAGAAGGGAACGCTCTAAGGGGCTTGGTTTTCTAAACCCCAAGATTCAACACAAGAAAACAAAACAGATATGGCAAGTCAAAGTGGCTGAAGTTCAACAAGAGGATAATTATTCCACAGACTCCAATGAGTGGGAATGGGGTTCAGACAAATCCTCCAGCGATTATGAACTTAATGAGACATTTAGAGAGCCAGATGAACCTACAGAGGAGGAGGAGTTTTACAAGAAATTCAGAGTTGGTCAAGAACCGACCCATAAGGATCCCGCACAAGCTTCGTTTCAGGGCCCTAGGTCAGGATCACATAGGATGAGGACACCTGTCCCTGAGGGTGCTACTAGTGATGATAATTTGGACTCACTCACGATCGACACTGATGAGGAGAGTGCCATTGACGACCTCGATGACTACCTTGACATACCTGAATATAACCACATCTTCACTATTAGCCTTGCGGATTCTAAAAACACTAAAGACCTTCCCCTCGTTCACCCCCAACTCATTGACTGGGATCAGGATGGACCACCACAGATTGATACATTTCAAAATGACGAAGCTATTATTGATTATCTTGGCATTCGCGATGATCTTCCTCTTGGAGACCATAAAGCAGGATACGCCATAGAGCTAAATAACATGGCATACTTTGGTGAGGGTGTCGGGCCTTCTAGTCGCAAAAATGTGAAAATAAAGACAAAACAAGGGTCTTATGGCGAAAACCACACTGTGGCGCTCTCTGACTCTAAAAAAGTAAAAAGAAAGGACGTATCTGAGGGTGAAAACCTCTCTGAGGCGCCCGAAGATGGAAGGCTTGACATTCTCCCAGCATCATACGAGGAAAAATCATCCATGTTGGTAGAGGAGACTATAAAGACAAACATTGGTACAGCCGAGGTTCCACACAACATATTTTTGGCTCAATCATTGACAGAGGCCGAGAAAGCAAGGTTCATAAGCTTCTTTAAGGCACGACAAGTCAACTTCGCATGGTCTTATGCTGATATGCCTGGACTAGACCCCGACTTAGTAATGCATCATTTAACAGTCAAACCGGGGGCAAAACCAGTAAAACAGAAATTGAGAAAAATGCATCCACAGGTGGCATTATTAGTCAAGGCAGAGCTGGAGAAATTACTAGATGTCGGATTCATACGTCCAATTGATTATCCTGAATGGATTTCCAACTTAGTGCCTGTTAGCAAACCAGATCGCAGCATCCGAATATGTACAGATTTCAGGGATATCAACAAGGCTTGTCCGAAGGATGATTTCCCATTACCAAACATTGATTTAATTGTTGATCTCACAGCAGGCCATGAGATGTTATCTTTAATGGACGGATTCTCTGGATATAATCAGATCAGGATTGCACCTGAAGATCAACATAAAACATCATTCACTTGTCCATGGGGAACCTTCTGCTGGAATGTCATGCCCTTTGGGCTGAAAAATGCAGGTGCCACGTATCAACGAGCCATGACTACTATCTTCCATGATCTCATGCATGTAAAGGTGGAAGATTATGTCGACGACCTTTTGGTTAAATCAATAGACAGAAATACACACTTGGACATACTTTCAGTTGCTTTTGATAGGCTGGAAAAATACAAGGTAAGATTAAATCCAAAGAAATGTGTCTTTGGAGTAACCTCCGGGAAGCTCCTAGGATTCATTGTGTCTAAAAGAGGAATAGAAGCGGATCCAGCAAAAGTCAAGGCTATCTTGGACATGCCGCCACCCAAGAATATCAGTCAACTTCGGTCTTTACAAGGGAGACTCCAGTCCATACGAAGATTCATAGCACAACTTGCAGATAAGTGTAATCCTTTCCAGCACCTGCTACACAAAAACATTAAGTTCAAATGGGACGAGAACTGTCAACAGGCTTTTCAGGCACTTAAAGACTATCTTTTGAACCCGCCAGTTTTGATGCCACCAATTCCGAATCAACCATTGCTACTTTACATATCAGCTACTCCAACAGCACTGGGGGCACTACTAGCACAGCAAATACCTGACGGCAAGGAAAAAGCAGTCTACTATATCAGTCGCACATTGGTGGGATATGAGCTCAACTACACACCAATTGAGCGTGCATGTCTCGCTGTGGTCTTCGCTTCACAAAAATTACGACATTATATGCTCACTCACAAGACCAAGTTGATTGCCAGAATTGATCCACTAAAATATCTGCTCAACAAAGCTACACTTACTGGGCGACTGGCCAAGTGGGTAATGATTTTGAGTGAATTCGACATAGAATACGTGGACAGAAAAGCAATCAAAGGACAAGCCATTGCAGATCAACTGGCAGATGCTCCCATGATAGATGATGTTCCTCTACAGTCAGAATTTCCAGATGAGTCCATTCTAACAATATCACCTGCAAAGCCATGGCAACTATACTTTGATGGCTCATACACACAGCACGGGGCAGGAGCGGGTATACTCTTTATAACTCCCCAAGGCGATTCTATACCAAAGTCATACCGCTTATCATTTCCTTGCACCAACAATATAGCGGAATACGAGGCATTAACAACGGGGTTAAGAATTGCAGTTCAGTGGAAGATCCAGGAACTTCGTGTTTTTGGCGATTCTCAACTTGTCATCCGTCAAGCAACTGATGATTATCAAACAAAAGATGAAAAGCTAATGCCTTACAAACAACTGGTAGATGATCTGAAACAACACTTTGCAAAGATAGAGTTTGAGCAGATACCAAGAGAACAGAATCGCGCTGCTGATGCCATGGCTACAATTGCTTCACTCATTGACCTACCACAAAATGAGACCTATTATGAGTTCCTGGTTGACAACCTGCTGATTCCATCATATGAGATCACTCTCACGGAAATGATATGTGTTGTTGGTCCTGAATCCCAGTTATATGGTTCCATATTCACATACCTTCGCGACAACATTTTACCTCCCGATTTATCGAACAACCAACGCCGCACTTTCATCCGCCAATCCTCCCGATACGTTATCCTAGCTGATATCCTATACCGGCGAGGTCTAGATGGCACCCTCCTTAGATGTTTAGAGAGTGACGAAGCTCAGATTGCGTTACGAGAAGTGCACGAAGGGATATGTGGTCCGCATACTAGTGGTCCTACCTTGGCCAAGAAACTCATCAGGACTGGATACTACTGGCCTACTATGGAAAAAGATGCATATCAGTTTGTCAAGAGGTGCAAGCAGTGTCAAATTCATGGAGACCTCATACACGCACCAGCACAAGAACTACAGCCACTTGCATCTCCTTGGCCCTTTTGTCAGTGGGGACTCGATCTCATAGGCAAGATTCACCCTCCTTCTTCCAACGGACATAAATTCATTATCACAGCCACAGAGTATTTCACAAAGTGGATTGAAGCCGTGCCTCTCACACAAGTTACTGGGAAACAAATCGCTACTTTCATCCTGAACTACATCATTTGCCGATACGGGATTCCTACTTCCATTATTACCGACAACGGGCGTCCTTTCAAGAATCAGGATGTTCATGAACTCTGTGAGCGATTCCATATCTCTCATCGTTTCTCCACACCATATTACCCCCAAGGTAATGGCCAAGCTGAGGCGTCTAACAAAACAATCCTCAAAATACTTAAAAAGACAGTCGACGACGCTGGCCGTAACTGGCATGTCCAACTCAATCCCGCACTTTGGGCATATCGTACCAGTGTCCGCACACCTACAGGAGCTACACCTTACTCACTTGTCTATGGTGCTGAAGCCATCTTGCCTATTGAGGTCGAGTTACCTTCTTTACGGGTCTCCTTGAGAAACATAATCAACGATGAAGACTACAGGGTCTCTCGCTTACAAGAACTAGAACTGTTGGAGGAACGACGACACACTGCTTTTAATCATCTCAAGGCTTACCAACAACGAATGAGTCGCAGTTACAATCACAAGGTCAAGCCTCGCACATTTGAGGTAGGTGACTTAGTCCTCAGAGAGAACCCCAAGAATCAGCAAGATAGAGAAAAGAAGGGCAAATTTGAACCCAACTGGCTTGGTCCTTACATCATCACAGCAGCATATGGATCTGGGGCATATCAGCTCTCAACTACAGAAGGTGAATCTTTGGAGGACCCTATCAATAGCATGCACCTTCGCAGGTTCTACACATAAGCTCTTTTTAAGTATCCTAATGCAAAAATACAAAAAAATCAAAAAAATTCAAAAATACAAAAAAAAAAAAAAAATTATAAAAAACAAAAAACTTGTTACTTGGTGAAAACCTGGCAAACAGGCGCCTTGTGACAACAAAAAAATTGCAAAATCCAAGAAAGTAAAGAGAAATAATTTCGTCCAACGGTGAAAACCACTTCGGTGGCGCCCTGGGCAAGTACCATGGTGAAAACTGGGTCACCAGCGCCATGCGTAGGGACTTTGCTCCTCCCTCTTTCAGGATTCCCTTTCATTCTTTCACTTCGCACACAATCACGACCAATTCACTCACAATAAACTTACCCATTCTCATCATGGCTTGTTATTGATCTACCCGAGATTGGTTAGCCATTCATAATAAATCAGATCCTATCTGTGACTACGGCCAATTCCTGCGTCTAGTAATGGGTGTGGAACTGAGAACATCACATGTTTCGAGGAGTACAGTTTCTTTCAGCTCTCTTCAGTCTATCCGCGCACAATTCGCAATAAAGCAACATTTTGCATCGCAAATCCGCAATAAAGTTCCATCTTCTCCACAATAAGGTATCAGTTTCATGGATTTAGTCAGTTTCCAAGGAGACACAGCAGCAACAATGGGCTTCAACAAAATCAAATCTTTTAACAGACTAAGACAACATATGGTTCAGTGCTATCTATCCTTTTTGTGAAAGTGAACATTGTGACCACAATCAAAATTTGACTTAAACAAGTGACAAGAGACACAAACTTGAGGACTACAGTGGATGTGGGTGTCGAGTCTTGGTTTTCTTTTGGTTTTATCTTTTTGGTGACATGTCTTTTAGCTTTTTCGGGATGTCTTTGACTAGAGATTCTATCTCCAGGATGTCTTTGACTAGAAAGGCGAGGATGGGGTATCGTCACTTATTTGCATTTGCTGTCTGTGGATTGTCTTTTAGTAATACTATGACTTGTCCAAGGATATGAGGACACTGTGAGTCTAGTGTGAACTGGGGCATTCCTTGTTTGTGACTGTCTTATCTCCATGCAAACAGGTACAATGACTTTCTGGGCCGAACATATGCCTCGATTGTCATAACCTATTCTGCCATAATAAAGCTCAATGATGATAACGCACAAGAAGCTCTTTCACGTTCATATCTTCTGTCTTCCATCCCCCTTTCTTGATTGACTTCCATTGTCCTTCTCGAGTCCGCGTAGCCCGCTATCACATGACTGAGTATAATGACACACCAAAAACATGTGCATTTCATATAGTTGCACCTGCATCACCACATATAAGCATTTCATACATATAGATATTATAATGGCATCACATCCTGCATACAACACATGTTAGCACATCTCACATTTTCATTATATAAATAATCATTTGCATCACATACATTTTCATTCGCATCATGCATCACATATACAACATAAAAGAACAAAAATATATGGCCTTGCATCATATAAGCATCCATATCATAAAACATGCATCACATAAGAACATCTCATCACACAAGGTACACATGCATATAGCTGCCGCAAAAGATGAATCATCTCATATATATAATCAATCAAATGTGTCATAATACAATGATGTCAAAAGAATCATATGGCTACAAAAGAATCACCCGCAGGTGTCTACAATACAACAATGATACATCTACTGATACAATGGGAGCCCACTATAGCTATGAGGAACTCCCTCCCTCGGAGCCACCTCGCCTCGACGGAGTCTGAGCTGTAGATGGCCCTGCCCCTGGATCCCCCTGTCCCTCTGGTGGTGGTGGAGGCCCCATAACCCCACCGCTGGATGCCTGTCTCCTGCGGCTCCCTCCCGTAGCCGTCGCTGTGCGCGACGACCTCTGGAAGCTCCTAGCCCGCTGCTCCGCTGGCACGGCTGCATAATATAGATCCCTCCAGTAGGCGATCTCCTCTCCCGCTCGCAAAACATAGGCGTAGCCTGCCCCTGCATCCTCTGCTGCCCGCCTACCTGCCCTCAGAGCTGTCTCGGCCTCGGTATATCTCTGGATGGCCTGATCCCTCTCCCGCTCTGTATCGCGGACCCTGATCCTGAGGTGGTTCCTCTCTCGAACCAAATCCTCAATCTCATCTGCCTGGCCCTGGCAGATCTCCCGCAACCTCACCACCTCATCCTCCTCGGAGTCTCCGCTCTCCGCCCCTGCCTGTGGCTCCCCCTCTACAGGTGCCTGTCCCTGTGCCTCTGCCTGCACCTGTCCCTGTGCCTGTATAGGTACCTGTGGCTGTACCTGTCTCTGTCCCTCTGGCTGTACCTGTCTCTGTCCCTCTCTAGGACCCTGTGCTGCTGGCACCTGTAGGGGCAGTCCACCCCGTCCTCTCACCACTGGAGCTGCTCTCTCCTGACCTCCCTCCCTCCGAGGTGCTACCCGTCTCTCTCCCACCACTCCCCTCCGCCTCCGCCGGCCCCTACCTGCATCCCCTCCTCCCTCATCATCATCTCCTCCACCCTCTCCATCCACTGGCTCTGCCGGATCTGTCAACCTCGGAAATGGATGCTCTGCCCAGTACGCAGAGTACTCTGCGTCCATCCCTGCATCATCTACCTCTGGCCACATGTCCCATGGCATCGGCATCATCTCTGCTAGCTGCATCACTGCCTGATCATAAGATAGCAGTGGGCCAAACTGCACCTGATCTCTAACAGTACGGGCATACATACCCGAGCCTCGGGGCATCCTCTGAATCCTGCCATACTGCCTGCATACCCTATCCACCAGCTGTCTCTCTAATATATAGGGCGTCCGCCCAATCAGGTACCTGCTCCGGAAGGTGTAGGGTAGCTCCAGTGCATCATCACCCCACTCCTCGCACCCCAGGTACGGCCTCCAGATCACCATATCAATGTCATCAATGACTCTCCTCCAGTGCTCCAATCTCCCAATCCGAGGCTGGGATGTGATCATGGCATACAAATGAACAAAACTCTGTCCCTGTCCTCTGCCTCTGAAATGAATCGGCCTCGTCACTGGAAGGTGCTCATAGGCCCACACCTGCAATAGAGTCACACCGCAGCCCAGCCCCACTGATCCGTGGTATACAAACTGATGCAGCTCATAGTACAAATGTGCTAGGACACATGGCCCCCATGCATACCTAGTGTGCTCTGCCATCAGCGTCTCCAAGGCCCCTCCCCAGCCCACTGCCAATCCTCGTGTGGCCCTGTCTGGACACAGGTATCCACTGATAACACCCCCAATAACTGCCGGCAATGCCAATCCTGTGGCAGTCATGGTGTCCCAGGCTACATGCCCTGCTCTCATCTCCAACTCAGGATCCTGAAAAACCCGTCTCAAGGCCTCCCTGTCACCGTCACGGTCGTAGGGGATCAACTCTCCATCAATGGGAACATGTAGTATCCTGTAGACATCCTCTAGTGTCACTGTCATCTCACCCATCGGCAGGTGAAACGTGCATGTCTCTGAGTGCCATCTCTCGGCCAATGCAGTCAGCAACCCCATGTTTGCCCGAAACTCAGGCACATAGAGCATATATGTGAGACCCATCTCCTCAATGGAAATCATGTCCTGGATGGACAACTCTGGACGCAGTCTCTGAGTCGATGGGAATCTCTCCCGTGACTCCAACATCGGCAAATACTCCTGCAGTCAAGCAAATCAATCTTGTCAGTTATTGTGGCATTCACTGTTTATCACAAAATGCTACTCGCTACCCAAATGCATATGGCTATCTACCCTAGTGACACTCACTGTTCATCACAAAGTGTTGCTATTTATCCTAGTAGTGCTCACTGTTCATCACAAAGTACTACGTGTGTGACATTCCCTGTTCATCACAAAGTGTCCCTCACATTCGCACTCACTGTTCATCACAAAGTGCTGCTTATCCTGGTGCTCCCTGTTCATCACAAAGTGCCTTGATCTATCCTAGTATTCCTAGAGGACCTGCTTGAGTGTATCCTCTCAGCAGCTTATCCAATCGACAGCGTATGTTCATCACAGAACTGCCGATTTGACCTAAAGGACTAAAACCATGCATTTAAACACATAAACGCACTTTTTCAACACACACGCGCTTTTAACTCATAAACGCGCTTATAGACTGCACAAACGCGCCTCTGCAACACAGACGCGCTTTCTAAACACAAACGTGCCTATGCCAGACATAAACGCGACCAGGGATCACAGACGTCCCTGCATGACATAAACGCTGTTCAAAAGCACAGACGCTACTACATTTCACAAACGCGTGCGCATTCAACACAAACGCGGTTCCAGGCACAGACGCGCCTGGACCCGACACAGACGCGCCTTTTGGACACAGACGCGCCTGGCGCTGACACAGACGCGGTTGCGCGTTTTTGCACATTTAAACTACCCTATTTCTAGCGCATTTATTGCTCCTAAACATGCATTAATGACAAAACTTGAAATGCGTGAAAGTACGAGGAGGTTTTCGGGTACTTACCGGCTCTCCTGCATCGGCTGGTCGCTGGAATCGGCGGACACGATCGAATCTATGAACGAATGCCATCGCTGCTGACTGCTGCTGCTCTTTTCTCGCTCTGCACTGTGATCTTCTATGGGTGTGGATGACAATGAGGATGTCTTTTGCCCGTGGTTTATCTTATAGCCTACCCTAGCCCTCGCCCTCATTTTCCCGAGTCAGTCTTCCTCATCCCGTGACCTTGTCACTTTATCCAATCAGTCCATTCTTTCCCATCTTTCTTATCGCGAGATTGTCTGCAATCTTTCCAGACTTTTTCATCCAATCTCTCGAGGGGGCATATCATTCCCATCCTGGGGCAACTCTGTATCAGTTCATCTTATCTTCTTTGAAACAACGCGACAAGCCGCATTGTCTCAAAGAGGGGCAAAATGTAGACACCTAAAATTGTCATGTCTAATTAAATAAATATTTTATTTATTTAATTACTTTAGCTTAATTCTTCTATTAATTAAATAAATCTTTATTTATTTAATTAATTCATTTATCCTCTTCTAGCCTTATTTCTCATTTAAATAAATACATTTATTTATTTAAATTATCCCTTTCCTAAATTAAATAAATATTTTATTTATTTAATTACCCTACTTCTTCTATTAATTAAATAAATCTTTATTTATTTAATTAATTCATTAACCTTTTCTACACATGACACATGTCATTCATCTCTTATTTCCTACACTACCTACTCCTTTCATTATTTTGGTATTTCTTATACCTACCCTCTAATCCTAGCCGACCTCTCTTTTTACACCTCTCAATCTTAACCCTCCATTTTCTATTGTGTCTTCTATTTAAGGAGATGCTTTCTTCATTACCAAGGACCCTAATGACTGATTTTGGAGGACTTGGCTACACTACGATCCTACTTGCAACCACATTCCGTTCTTTGTTGAGCTCTTGTGCATACAAAAATCTGAGAGCAAGCATATCAAACAAGATCAATGGAGATAGGAAGAATGGAGATCAAAAACCCTAGTGGACATGTGATGGTATAATCTTTGTGATTTATTGAGTTATTTTGCATTGTCTTAGGTTATCTTCATATGTTATGGTGGATCTTTGTTCATTGTTAGGCTAGGGTTTGGTGGTTGAATCCATTTTAGTCTTTCAATATTGTTGTTTATTGCTATCCATTTTCACCATATACAATTTAGAACAATCCTCTTTAAATAATTTAATAGATATACGTAATATATGAAAAAAAATAAATCTAAATTTAAGAGTGAGGATTTGTAAATTGAAATATTATTAAAAAATATATATATATAATGAATAGGATATATGTTTGGAGAATTATGATGTAGAAGTAATAGTAATATTATATAAATTTAATTAATTTTTTTTTTAAATAGATATTTTTGTTGAATGTTTTTAGTTTTGAATAACTTAAAAATTAGTATAGATCATTTTTAGGTAGAAGTCATATAAATAGTTTTATAAAAATATTTTATAATTTACAAAATGTAACTAATGTGAATTCTTAAAAATTTGTAGTTATATAGTATGAACTCTTAAAAATTCTTTGGTCATATCTACTAAGATTTATATAATTTCAAAACATATTTTAATGTTTAATTAAAACTATCCAAATTGAATCCTTCTTTTATTTTAAATACTATTTCTATTTATCATATAAATAATTGTACAAATAAAAAGTGATAAGAATTAGAATATGAACTTCAAAAATTTTGTATTTTATCAATGGCATGCCACTTAAATTTATTCCGATCATGGAAATTGGGCCAAGGTAATAAAGTGAAAAATCTTAAAACAAAGAATTAATAAATGTTTGAAAATAAGTATAAATATAAAGGTAATAAATATTAAAATGATAGAACTGAATGCATAATAAGAAGTTTAAATAAATATGAAACCAATAAAAATAATTATTATATCATGAAAAAGATTTTACACAAAAAATATCAAATAAATATTTAATTTTATTAAATTATTCTATATGAGTATCAAAATTATAAAGAAATTGATATAAATATATTAATTTCATCAATAACATATTTAATTAATTCACATTTAAAAACTTCTTTACAAAGTTTAAAATGTATCTTATCTCAACCAAATTGCATGATGTCTTGAAATTTTAAATCATCAATCTTTAAGAAAAACAATATTTTGGAAGTTAAAAGAGTTAAATTTCTTGGGCAAACTTGGGTAATCATGTATCAAACACAAAATCTAACATTTAGATTATTTGCTGGGTTTGGGTTGATGAAGGTCTGATAGTTGTTTGTTTGGGGCTTGCTCCCATATGCTTTTGTGTTGTACTGCATGAGTGCTTTTAGTTTTTGATAGTCTATGAAGGTCGTGGCTATTCTAGCTCCAAAACAGACCTTTCATACAGCGTGTTAGTGACAGATTAGTCAATCGCAACGGTTAACTGCAAAATTGACGATGTAAAACACGCGACCAACACAGATTGTTAGTTAATCCGTACTATCTTTTAAGAGCCGTACTATCTTTTTAGACCCAGAATAGACGGGGCCATCTATGACTATGTTTAAGGGTAAGAGCCCTAAATAATGCTGCTTTTGTAATAAAAAACATTTAGATTATTCAATCTCTTAAAACACAGCATTTTGGAAAAGTTAAAAGAACCAAATTTCATTAAAAAAACTTCAATGATCATATGCAAAACACAAAATTTAGCATTTAGATTATTCAATTCAGAAGATACAGAAGCAGCTTAAAGAATTTGAATGATCATATATCAAACAAAAATTTTAACCTTTAAATATTTCAATCTTTAGCGATATCGGAGAGAGATTAAAAGAATAAAATCTTATCAGAAAATTTGAGTCATTCGTATAGAAATTTGAATAAGAAACATATTCATCAGAAAAGATAATGTGCACTAAGTTTTTCAATTTTTTTATTGAATTAAGTAAAAAATATTACAACAACAGTTGAAGAAATCAACTGCAAGAACAAGAAAAGAAAGGCAGAAAGCTGCAAAGAGAATTCAGCAGCACCACTGCTTAAAAAAAGAAACAGAGAACATAAACATGAACAGCTACAGAAAACTGCCAGCCAAACTGCCATATACAGCATCTCAAAAGAACCGATTCCGACATCTTCACTTTACAAACAAAGGAAAAAAATACCAATTTGTGTACCAATTTGCAAGGACGGCGCAAGAAAACATCCGTCGGATTGCATGAAAATTTCGGACATGAGTTTTGTACATAAATCAATCCATATGCGCCGCCATGCACAAGGGCAAATGGAGTCTCTTCAGGAAAATGAAAAGATTGGTCAAACGACGACATTAATATACACATTAAACCGGACATTAGAAAACCAATACCCTCTATTCAAGGGCTACAGTGAATGGGGTTGCGGATTCCACGCTCTTTGAGAATGGTACCTCGTCAGTGTGAATGTGATCGTGCTGCTGAATCACAAGCACTGAAGCGATGGCTTGAATGGTAGATGAGGCAAGCAGATCCCCAATTGGACCCAATTCAGCACACTCTGCAGTTCTATCGGCCAAATCTGCTACCAGAGGAGAAGGAAAGCGCCCTTTTCCGACCAGGATTAAATTGTATTCGTTGCTCTTCCCAATTGATAGGACAGACTCAACTGTGTTACTGATCTTCTGTTCGGTATACGAGATAGAGCCCTTTACATCCTCGACATAAGCTTGGGTTTTCTTGGGAGTGTATGGAACAGAGTCGTTCAATTCATTGGTGATACAAGACAAAGCTTCCTCATCCAATATTCTTTCCTGCTCCCTGTTCATCTCTGCAGTAGAGAATTTGTAGGACTCTGAGTGGTTTTCATTTTCGTGTGCGGGAAGTGGGGTCAAATTGAGTGCAATGTGATCCATTTCTCTGTCAGGCAGGAACCTTATAACTGTTACTTTTATACCGGGATGCTCTGCCATTCTTCTGCCATAGACTAAAGCCTCGCGGTCATCTGGGCCTCCAAAGAAAAGCACTGCAACAATATGGGAGACACTAGAAGGTGCCAGCTGGGACTGGCCTCCAAGACCCCTGTTCACTAGAATACCAACAGAGCAAGGAGCATGCTTCAATACATTCTGGTTCACTGTCCTTATTCCAGCATTCACAGATTCCAGGACACCATCTACTCGTTGGTATTTGTGGAAAGGTAAAATAATCATTGCAGCCCTCTTTTCTTCTGCAAGATTGCAGATATCTTCATGCATGTCTTGGAATGCAGAGATTTCAGTCATGGGTCTTACTTGCACCTTGCTCAGCTGCTCAAACGCATCGAAGGCGATTACTATCTGGTCTTCATGTGATCTGTTTCTGTTCCAGAAAGGCTGACCATTCTTCCTTGCCTTGTGAACCAGCATGATTGATGAGGACCTTTCAGAGAGCTCTACGAGGTGCATGATATAGAGACGCAGGGCAGACTTTCTGATTCCTCTGGAGGCTTCCATTAAGTTTATGATGGCAGGGATGTTCTTGGTACCATGCACACAGGCCAGAATCCTGAGCTCGTCTTTTGGCTTGTCTCTCTGCAGCTTCCGGTGCTTGTATGGGGCTTGCTTCCTTGCCGGCTTGTATACGGCCATTACAAGTGGGGTAGTAATGAATGTTGTGAACAGAGCCATCAGCACCAGAAGGGCAAACATCTCATCATTCAAAACCTGGAAATCAAAAGAAACAAGGTGAAGATGGAACATAGAATGAATTGAATTTCATAACAAAATTCAACTGTCTTTCGATTGAAAATAAATTGCAATTATAATTAGTCTAAATGAGATAGAGAAGCTTAGGGGCTTGGAATCATACATTCCTCTCCTTGCCAATGTTGAGGACAATCAACTCTACAAGCCCTTTGGTGTTCATAAGGAATCCCAGGGTGATGGCTTCACGGAAGGGGACTTTGTGGGCTAAAGCAACAAAAAGAGTTCCCAAGATCTTCCCGGCACAAGCAGTAAGTATCACCAAAACAAGGAGACCCCATGATTGAGCACCGCTAACAGTCGAAATATTCGTTTTCAACCCACTGGAAGCAAAATACAGCGGCAAAAGCAGGACACCCACAAAATCTTCAATCTTTTCAATCAGCATGCCCGCAAAGGGGCCCTCTTTGGGAATTGTCAATCCAAAGACAAAAGCTCCAAAGATTGAGTGGATACCGATTGCATCTGTTACAAACCCAGACGCCAGGACACCTGCAAGTGTTATGCAGATAAAAAGCTCACTCACCGGCTCATTGTCAGGTGACCGGCGGGCCATGTAGGCCATCAGAGGCTTCACTGCAAGCATCATAAAAGCCACAAATGCTACACCACAGAGCAGAACATAAACTGCTATGACAGGACTTTTGCCTGAGCCTGACAGAGCAACAGCAATGGCTAAGAGAACCCAAGCAACCACATCGTTGACAGCTGCTGCAGACATGGCCATCTGGCCCACATCTCTTGTAAGAAGTTTGAGCTCTGCAAGTATCCTTGCAAGCACAGGGAAGGCAGTGATAGACAGTGCAACACCCATGAAGACAAGGAAGGCGCCATAATCCACACCTTTTGCAATTGTTGACCTCAGTAGAAAAGCAACCCCAATCCCAGCTACAAACGGCAAAGTGATTCCAGCAGCTGCAATTGCCAGAGCTTTTCTTCCCGTTCGCCTAATGGCACCGAAATCTAACTCCAGCCCAACTAGAAAGAGAAAGAATAGAAGCCCGATACTGGCAACAGTTTCAAGAACAGGGGTACTCCTTTTGGGAAAAACAGTGTTCATGTAAGATTCACTGCGTCCTATAACAGATGGGCCCAGAATGATTCCCCCCTGCAAGAAACGACTATAACTTTTTTAGCTAAAATAATATATCATAAAATACCATGCTAAATCTCCCATTCATTTACATAAAAAGACTAAAAGCTACAAAAGCCATTTTTTTTATGCTTAATCTTAAACAGTCCCCAGATTGTTTGTTGTTAGTATATTTTATACGGGCTTTTTAAATTGGGGTGTCAGATTGGCTCATGGTGCTCCCAAATTCAGCGCCTGATATCCTGTTACCTGTAGGAGATTTGATTCTCCCCATTCCAAGACAAAACTTTACACAGACAACTTTCCACTTCAGTAGCCAATACATCCATTCCAGGCTGTTTTCTTAAATTCAGTTTGCTCATCTATTTTTTTTTAAATTCACATCTGATACCCATTACAAACAATTAACTGACACAGAGAAACACAGAGGAAGTCAAATTTTCTCAGCTTATACCGAGATAAGATATGCTCTGTAATTCTCCCAAACTCAGTTTAGTTTAGACGAGACAAAATATAAGTCGAAAACACTAATACTAATTTAGACAAATTGATAGGGAATTGAACCGTCTTATTAGTAGGTGATTAACCATTAATCAAAATTGAAAGATTCCTAGTTTCAGGTCAACTGAGAGCTACACCGCCTTTATTTACTATTAATGGTTGGTTATACTGAAAAACAAAATTAATTAAAACAAAACATAATTTTCAAGGGGCGCGGAATTCTTGATTCATTAAAGCAACCATAGAAAAACAAGCTATGGAAAATAATTTTTTATTTGACCTTTGAACACGGGACCGCCCACCGCCACACAAATTGCGTAAGGAAATGATTTTCACATTGAAAGATCCCGAATTTGACAGAAAATTCAAAGCTCACAGATTTATCACAATAACAATAATCAATTGAAGTTAATCAAAAAGCCAAAAAAAAAAAACAGAAAGATTTCAGTACTTACGATGATCTCTGCTACGACCCGAGGCTGTCGTAAGGGTTTGAGCAGAACAGCAAGCGTCCGAGTAACAATAAGAACGATACAGACCTGCAGAATAAGCAGAGGAAACGCAAAATGAATTGGATTATCGCCTTGCCATGCCCCGTTAGATGAAGTTTGCATCAACGTGTAACATGTGCTACTATTCGCAGTGGCGGCGGCAGCTTGCGCTAATATGCGCTCCATGATTTCAACGACCCAGAAAATGGATAAACAGAAGCAGACCTATGTGCACAAATTGCACGAGCTTCGCACAACTGCGAAAATGCCCGAATGCAATTTAGTGCAGGCGGCCAACAATTTCTTAACTCGCGTGGCTTATATTGAAAGCATAGTCACATGTGTCAATTCATTTGCAAGAAAATCAAAACACTGCACCACCCGTCGACCGGCGGGAACGTCGGTGGTTAGGAAGCCTTGCTTTAATCCTATTCGACAAGGTTGGAAACTTTGACCGTTAACCGATGCAAATGCAGAGGAAGAATTCTCATTAACATAATAAGGATACTTCCTTGAAACATAGCACATATACATTCCACGCACGACAATATAGACTACTACTGCTTTTGCTTCTCCTACATCCCATATATATATAGTAGAAAGAACTACTCCTGATATTTCTACACATTTTAAGCATCTTTTTATTTTATTTATTATGATTATTATAAGTACTGCTGACTGCTGACTGCTGACTTTTCCATGCCAAATTTGCACTCTTCTTCCATATTATTCATTGCACTCGGCAAAATCTACTTTGCTTACTACTTACACGGTGAAACGCGTTTGAATCAGAGTAACATTAAGAGATACTTTTCAGGTGCTTCATTTTTATGATATCAGGTGTTATCTAAGCATTCATCTTTGTTTTTATGTGGGGTTTACTTTATAAATATTATGTTTATAATTAATACTAATATTTTAATATATAAATAATTGAAAAAAAATTAAGATAAAAAAAAAAGAATTTGTGTTCACATTCTTTATGAATAATTGTGGACATCAATTAATTTTTTGATTTATGAAAAAATAAGATTTCTTGTTAATACACTCTTCTATTATGGAATGGCTCTAGACATTAATTAAAAGAGTAGGATTATAAAAGAGTAGGAGTCTCGTATAACGAGATTATAATATGACGGCAGAGAGATCGCATCGGATTTCTTTTGGCTTGGTGAGACTAGAACAGATTTTGCCGTGTGCGTAAAAGTCAGACGATTTCACCTAGGAAACAAGATTTATTAGATTTTCATAATATTGTGGATTTTCATAAAAATCTCTCTTTTGTAATATGTAAATGGACTATACAGCGGGAGTCCCAAAGAGTATATGCAATTGCCAAATCTAGCAGTTTTGGTTTTGGAAACTCCTATATAAGGGACTCGATGTTTCAAAGGTGCATGACGTGGGCTATGTTTGCTGACTCGGATGAAAACTCAGGTGCTGACGTGGAGCAGTTAGCCAGGTTCTTGTTTAATATTTGACCTATTTTAGGCCCTACACAATGGGACGTTGTGTTAGATTTGGATAGGCGTACAGTTTAATATTATATATTGGGAGAGTCGGAATAGTGCCTACGTAGTCCAGACCCTATCTTAAAATGCACTCTTTGCCAGTTGACGAATATTTATAAATAATAAACTATGGTGAAGCAATAATTTCTGGATAAGATAGATTTTAAGTAAGTCAAACCCAGAATGTGCAACTCAAGCCTGCGTATACAACCTTAATTAAATCAATTTTCGAAGCCAATAATTGATGAGAATAATTGAGGAGTTTGTAAACGATATGAATGGGAAACCAAGGCTCCCACTGCTTTCTTTTTTTTTTATTTAAATATACAAGTTATCGTATTTGATTTATTCTTGAAAAGCTTACAGTTGACGCGCGAAATGCTAATTAAGGCAACCTTGAGATTGGCTGCCAGGTTAAAATAGTATTGAGCATGGTGAACGAACCTAAGATTTGGGGTAAATTTTTATTACTATTAAATAGCTCCTGCAAAGACATTTATTGAAATTAACAAAGCAAAGGAACAATTATTGAAATGTGCAAAGGATATAAATGTCCCCTGGTTAAGAATGGGCAGTGTACTGTTTGATTGAAGTCCACAAAAAAAGAAAATGTACAGCAGAGAAAGAAAGTGAACTTCAGGGCTAAAAGTGGATGATAACTTAATTGAAAAAGTGACTTTCAAGAACAAACTTAAAGAATTTTAAAGTAGGATGTTAATATTTTTTTTCAAGTCGTGAATATTTAAAAAAAGTCAATGGATCTTTGGTTTGTTGATGAAGGTGAAAAGTTTTAAATAAGTCTATTAGGGATCAAGTCTTGTTGAGTGTAAGGTTCCTACATGATAAAAGATGAAATTTGGAATTCCGTCTTAGACAAATTTGGTGGAATTGATACCCCTTAATCCTTGGCTTTGTATAAGTAGCTAACACAACTGGATGAAAAATACTCCATCAAAATAAAATAAAATATTTTGAAAAAGGGTCACCGTACAATGTTTTATTTAGTGTGTTCCATTATGATATTTTGCTTCACTGAAATTTAGGATATTTATTATATTCTCTCAATAAGTGAGGGATTATATAAAGAAAATAAAAAATTACTAATTTCTAGATAGCTTTAATTTATAAATTTTCTTAGCATCAGCAAGTTTTAGATATGCATTTGACTTTTTTATTTATTTAGTTGATATTCAGAATATAACATGAATTACAAAGAAAATATTCTCATGATTCTCTTAACACAAATCATTATTTTTAATATTTGATATATTGATTTTTTTTTAAAATTTAGTGAATATTTTTTATAATTAAATTTAGTAATAATTAAAATTAATTTAAAGGCTAACATATATATTTTAAAAATAATTCCTATTAAATATATAAAGAGATATTCTTCTCTTGACATCTATTAACCCTTATTGAACCACAATTCTAACCTAACCTTAACTCTAACCCAAAATCAACCCTACCCTTACCCTACTTAAATTGTGATCCTAATCCTATTGGAACCACATTTTAATTATAACCCTATTTGAAGAGTAACCCTAATCCTAATCGAATAACCCTAACTGAATACTATACTAAAACCCTAGTTGAACAATAACCCTAACTCTAAAGTAATCCTAGCAATAATTGAACCTAACTCTAACACTCAAAGTAACCCTAATTGAATCCTAACCCTAACCTTAATTAAATCCTAACTCTAATGAACCCTAAATCTAGTTGATGAAATTATTTAATGTAATTTTAAGGTGAAGAGTTATTTTATATTACTTCAAAATTATTTATTTAAATGGAGTATAATTACTAAATTATAAAGTTGATTTATGTAATTTTAGGTTGAACAATTATTTTATAACTATTTAGTTTAATGAATTTAAGCCTAATCCTAATCCCAATTGAATCCTAGTCTAACAATAATGCCAACCCTAACCCTAATTGTAACTATATGTTTTTTTTCCTAAAACCCTAATCAAATTTGTAGCTGAACCCTAACATCGACCCTAATTGATGTGATGTTCTAGTACTTGTAGTAGAATTTTCTTTGAAGTGAAGCTTGGAAATTTAAGGGATTCCTTTGTAATCAAAATCGTATAATAGAGATCAAGCCTAAAAGCCTCCTTAATCTTAAGTTCTACTCCATGTACTAAATTATTGACTTGAGCCTATTCAAGACTTTTCTATGTGGATCTACCTAGGAAATGTGGTGAAAGTGGTAGTAGAGTCAATGATCAACCCTCCATTCCATTCCCTACCAAGTGGAATTTTTTAGGAAGCTTGAGAAAATGTAATCCTATGTTGATTCCTTCTAAATTGAAGTAGTATAAATAAGGATGCTTATAATCATTGACTATAGGGGTCTAGTGGAATTTACCTTGTCTAGGGATGGCAGAGTCTCCAAACATAAGAGGATTAGAGACATGAAGATTGTCATCAAACTTATGGCTAACAAGGTAGTTGAAAAAGAATCTACCTTCAACTTCACCTATTTAATTAGTTTATTCTTCACCTTTATCACCCACCTTAATTAATAAATAGTTAATTAATTAATTAATAGATAGTTAATTAATTAATTAATTAATCCTCCCACATCACTCTTCTCCAATAATTAATTAAATTTATTATTATTTTATTAAATAATTAGAGTCACGTAACTAACTAAGACCTTGTCTAGATTCATTGAACCTAGATATTTTCCAAAAATCAAGCTAACTTTTATCTCATCTATTTATTTCATATTACATCTCCTCATATCAACCCTTCACATAAGGATATTTCCCTAATCAAATCCTAAAATTGGTCTTTATCTCATGTTATACTTGTCACATGACTATATCTTTGATCCTAATAACAATCCTCATTTAGTCCTAGCCATAGATCATTAATCTATTTTATTCCTCTCTTTAGAATTCTATAAATAAAGGCCTTCACCCATCATTTGAGGAATCAAGTCCTATGCTATTGATTCCTTTCTACTATTTTTTTATCATAATATCATTTCCATACCAAATCTATGGTGGGTTTCATATAAAAAAAAAAAGTTTTATCATAACCTAGAGAAAATCAAATAGAACTAGCTTACAATCTATTTTAGCTCAAACAAAGAGAATGCAAATAATTTGAGGTATATATTTGATATTTTTTTTGCATTATCTTGTGTTATTGTGCTTCAATCATTTTGTTACTCTTCAACTATATTTTTTAATTAATTGAAATTCAAATATAAATTTTTTTTTTTACATAAAATGCTTTCATAATTCAATTGAAAAGTTTCAAACGTAGACCCTTATCTTCAATATCTAGTACATTGATTTTGTTGATATGGTTTAAATAATTTTTTATTATTATTAATTTTTTAAATGTCAATAATTAAAAATTTATCCTATTTTTTTGACATATTATATTTATTTATTTATTTTCTTTAACCTTTAAATAAGGATATTGAAGTACAATACATCTTCCTTTTAGAAAACTAATAACAAGAATTCTTTATTTATAAAATTGTATGCTCTTATCTATTCAATTAATGTGTTTAAAATTGATGTGAAATGATTATATGATTTAGGAGAGAAAAAATATCCCAAAAAACTATTTAAAAGACAAATATATACCTATCAAAAATATAATCTACAATAAAATTATCCTAATTTTCTTTATATCCCAAAGATAAGGCATTGTTTTACATAAACTAATAATCAACATATAATTAAAAATAAAACAAAGAAATCCAATTTCAATCCAACTATATTTCATATATTATATTTATATTTATTATAATGTTAAATAAATATTTTTTCAAATCCCACAATTACTTTTGTCATATTCATTATCTCCTTTGTTAAATTATTTTCTCAGCTCATCTTGATAATGGATCAGATGCAACAAAAATTGATAGGAAAATTTGTAATGCGTTCGAACAAAACTTATAAATATGAATGTCTTGGAGACAAGTTAATTCCAAGGGTAAATGTCTATTGTAGGTGTTTTTTCCGATGGATCTTCGTGATATTTTGTGCAAGATTTTTAAAGCACCACATATTTAATAGCTTTTGTTTTTTTGAGCTGGCGGGGAAGTCCACAAGTTGAAGAGCCCGCCTCAAGTATATTAAATTTAAATTAGAAAACACTTGGAATAATAAATGTAAGAGAAAGCTATAGTTAGTATACATTTGTTTTTTTTATTTGTAGTTATTAATGATAAAGATTTTGCTGTTTGTTATGTTTGATGATTAAAATTAGTATATATTTAATTTATTTTTATTTTCTTTTCTTGATTTTTAGTTATTAATGATAAAGATTTTGTTGTATGTTGTGTTTGATGATTAAAATAAAATTAGAAATGTAAAATAGAATATGTATTTGTCAAATTGTTTTGAAGTGATACAATGAATCAAATAATATACTCTAGAATATGTCATGTCTATAATTTAGTTCTTTGATGCTTTGTCTCTATGTAAATCTTTTATGAGTATTATATTTCTTTCTTGTTTGCCTTTACATATAGGAACAAGGTGGTGTTGGAAAATGCATTGGACATTTGTTATGTACAAGGGAAAAATTACAACTTTTTTGATAATTAGATTATAATTAAATATCAAATGATTTATCTATGGATAAGTCATAGGTTTTCTTTGTGATTCTACACTCCTTATCATGCCATTATTTTTTGTAATTCCAACACTTCACTATACTCTTCTATGCGTTCTTAGCACAATCTTAAGACTTAGAATTATCAATAAAAAAAATTCTTATCTCCTTTTCACCGTCATTTATAGTTGAGCCCTATGTAAACATGCAATGCATTCCTTAAGCTCCGTTCCACGTGTTTCACTTTAATTTCTCTACAAGAAAAGTTGCAACAAGTGCATCCAACTTTTGATCTATCATTTTACCACTCAAAGCAAGGATAAAACACTAACAATTTTGGTAAAGAGAATAATAATAATAATAATAATAATAATAATAATAATAATAATAATAATAACGATGATGATGATGATGATGATAATAAGAAATAATAATAATATACACTTATTCTCGTCATGTATCTTAAAATCAATGGATACTAACAAATTCATATAATCAAATTAAATGCATTATAATATTTTTTCAAAGTCCACATCTTTCAATTTTAATGATATTTGTTTTCAAATGTTTTTCTTTATCAGAATCTTTGATTAGTAGACCTCACAAATTCCCTTCCAAAGAAGATATGTAGTGGCATCTTGAGAATCATCTAGAAGGAAAAAATATACAAGACATATTCAAATGCTTCATTGTGCCTTTATAACCAATTTTTCCAATCATGATCTTACATAGCATCTAGTTTATTTATATATTTATGTTTGAAATAGCTCTCCATTATTCCCTCTCTTTAAGAAAATGCTCTATCTTTTTAACTTTCACAACTCATAATTGGTTTGACTATATTTTGTTATATTTGAATAAGAGGTAGAATCCATTGCCTATCATCATATATCTATAAAAACACTCAATAAAAAAAACTCCTACTATGACTAAACAATATTCAAGGCTCACAAAAATTCATTTCCTTCTCAAAAAAAACCAAGCATTGATACCAAATGTTGTAAAAAGTAAGTAAACTACTACAAATATTAATCCTTTAAAGAGTATGCAAATCTAATTATTTATTCAAAATATATTATCCATGAGGAGATTATGTGTTAATATTAAACTCAAGAGTACATATCCAACATACTTTCTCTCTTCAATCAAATAACATTTTGGTAACCCCTATGTACTTGTGAAATCTCTATAAAACTCAATGTACTATCAACCCCTCATACACGTGTGAATAATTTGGCACATAGAAATTATACTATTACAATAGCATGGGAATCAAACCCATGAACCAAGGAAAAACATAAAAAGGTACTCAAAAAAGAAGAAAATAGTGATCACTTGTCAAGAATAGGGATAAGGATAGGGATTGTAGGACTTCAGTTGTAGTCTTCTCTTCATGAAATTTTAGGAGCACAAAATCAACCAAATAGAGTTCTCTCAAATCCCTAGAATTCTAATCCATTATATCCCAAACATCCTCGTCCATAATGATTGGTTTTATTGCAGTTATCATAGCCCATAGATCTTTATCCATTATCATATCCTCCATTTTGAGTTTCAACAACTCAAGTTTGTCACCGTTAAACTTCTCCAGATGTGATTTCCATCTCAAAGCTACAACAAAGTTATAAAGAATTTTCTCTGCAAAGAACTCTAAAATGGTGTGGAAATGGGGTCTTTACTATAGAAATACTAAATAGGAACAATTTCCAATATTTGGTATCATTTCATTAGGGAGAAAACGATTGGACTCAATTCTAGTCCTTCAAGAGATTTGACCACTATGATCAAATTTTCCTTCTTTTTATTTGATATGATCAGATATGGTTATGATGAAAATTGCTAGAAATAAGACAATAATCAACATAAATAGATAGATACAAAATGGCAAATCAAAATGTAAACTTAGTGTTGAACACAACACAAGACTAAAGTTGAATCAAGTTAGACCTTTAAATACTCAAATTCTAATCTTTAATATTTAAATCACAAACATATAATCCCAACAATAACAAATAATGGAAGTATGAAACACAACAAGGTAAAAGTACAAAAATGTGTCAACACTTTTATAAAATAAATGGCCAATGCTAAATTGAATCAATAGAAAATGAAATATATGTTTTGAATTTTGAAATGATGTAAACTAATAGAATGCATATTTTTTTGTGTATTTTATGTTTGTAATTTTTTAAAAATAGAAAAATTATTTGAATATAGTTTTTTATAAAGTAAACACTATAATTTAGTTTCTAATAAAATGTTGAAATTGAAGTTACACAAGGCATCCCACTTTATATAGTAAATTTTACCTTTTTTCTATAAATTTTTTGTGTGTATATATTGATAACTTGAAACTTTAGTGCATGGATGTATTTTTATTATTTTTTATAAATATATATTTTTCAATAAATTTGAAAACTTGTGTGTACTAAAATATAACTCTTTAGATTGGCGCCACCTTTTTTATTTTTATTTATTTTTATTTTTAAAAAAGGTGGCAGTGCCACTTAATATATTTTATTTATATAAAGTTGATTCAAAGAGCTCCTGGAGAAAAGAACCACTAAGAAAAACTTCGATCCTTGCTCTACAATACATAGAAAGGTTGTGAGATTTAAATCTCAAATATGCCAAAAAATATAATATCTTATAATGTCCAAAATATCGAGTGCCACAAAACATCCCCCAGTATCGAATGCTTTCTGGAATATATTGAACAAGGTGCAGTTCAAACCAAAACATCATGAGAGTTGTACACATTTACATAGAAATCCATAATCTGTCTCACTTATGCATTTATCCAACTTACAATCCATCACACTTCTCAAATCGACATCAATTCACAACATACATATACAACACAACCACATGACCCTACACTTATAATGCCATACATACCAATTTTTATCATTATGAAAAAGACCACTGCATAGCTATATGTAATATTATCCTATACCCATATCCTCCAAAATTTTCCCCTTGAGAATTGGATAAGAATCAAAATCACAATTCAGACTCATCATATTAAGTTCCTCCTTGGAACTTCCCATATTTGCCAAATGATCTGCAACCTGGTTCCCTTCTCTATACACATGTGAAATGGTAAAGTTTGTAAATGTATTAATTAGTGTCCATGCTTGTTCAAGTAAATATCTTATCTGCCAATTATCAATATTTCTCTTTATGCAAGCGTTGATAATAATAGCTGAATTGCCTTCAATGTGAATATAAGAGATGTTCAGTTTTTTTACTAGTAGAATGACTTCAAGTAAAGCATATGCCTTTGTAAAGTTGTTAGTACCCGGTGAAATAAAAGCAGATTTCAAAGAAAAAACACATCCTGTGTGATCCCTTATGCATACTCCTATCCCTGCATCACCCGGGTTCCCTTTAGAGGAGCCATCAAAATTTAATTTCAAATGAATTGAATCCGAAGGACACCATTTCACTTTATTTCTATCAATTTTACTAGTTCTCACTCTCGGAAGACAAGGTGATACAGGAATAGAGATGCCCTTCCAACAATTAATAACTTGGCCATCCCAAGAAGTAAATTCCCTATTTAAATTGAACTGATTTGAAACATGAGCATTAATTAGTTTTGATACTGATTTTTCAATATAATTGAAAACATCAGAAAGAGGAGATGTTTACTTTCTAAAAATACGCTTATTTCTTTCCCACCAAAGTGACCATACTACTATGGATGGGATCACTTTCCAAATACATGCAAAAAGAAAGGATGAGTATAAGATTGGCCATGACTGGAACAAATCCTATACATTATTTGGAAGAGTGGTGCTAAAGGAAATCTTATCAAGCACAAACATCCAACAATAGTGAGAAAAATAACTTTGGGGAGGAGATGATCTAACGTTTCACTGTGTTCACCACAAAGTACACAAGCAAATGGATGTGCAATATTCAATTTAACAATTCTCTCACTGGTGAGTATTCTCTTATGTAGAGCAAGCCAAGCAAACATCCATGCCTTGGGAAGAACACTGTTGTTCCAACAAAAATTGTAGGCTCTTTGTGAATAGGATTGAATAGACATTTGATGAATTGCTTTATACCCTTCCTTGATAGAGTACTTTCCATTCTTCATCGGGCACCATATCAATTTGTCCAAACCATTAGAGATAAAGATAATGCGGTTCTTGAGGGTCAAAGAAAATTTTACCTTTTGACCCAGGGAGATTCGGAGTAGAGTTGGCTTCTTCCAAATGACATGATTTGAAGGCTTCTCAAGATCATCTATGTAATCATAAAGGTGAGAAACCCAATGAGCAGTAAATATAGGGATTGCATCTACTAGGGATTCCTCAAGATTAAGAGGGGGGAGACCACTCCATGAATCATGCCAAAAGTTGACTTCTTTGCCACTATGTAGTTGCCACGATAAGTATCTAGTAATCACATTCCTAGAGTCCATCATGAAGTTCCAAACTGCAGACCCTGATGGACGATCAAGGATAGTAAATATACGTGAAGGGGTAGGAGTATCTAAATAATTTTCTTGCATGATTTGACACCACAAAGCATGTGATTTTTCATATATATTCCAAATTAGCTTTCCCCCAAAGGCCTTATTCATTTTTGAAAGATCGTGCAGACCCACCCCACCCGTAGATTTTCTTGGAGTCATTTTGTTGAGAGACACAAGTGGAATCTTTTTATCTTTTGAAAGATTACCTTTCCAAATAAAATTTTGAATAATTTTCTCGATATGAGAGAATAGATTTTGGGGCTTGAAGGACTGAAATGTAGTAGTTTGGAATTCTAGCCAGAACAGTTTTGACAAGAAGAATTATGCTTGACAAAGATAACCATCTAGCTTTCCACACATAAATTTTTCTTTCTAATCTGTCAATCACAAAATTCCAAAAAGAAGGTTTCCCTACTCCCATAAAGAAGGGATACCCAAGTACAATGATGGAAGAGAATCCACTAGAAAGCTCAATGTCTAGATAATATTGTTAAACACCATTTCAGAAGTATTGAATATGAATAATTTATATTTCTATGCACTGATTTTCTGTCCAGATCCAGAAGTATATATGTCCAGTATTTTCTTAATATGCCTTTCTTCTTGTTTATTAGAACAACCAAATAAAAGTGTATCATTTGCAAATAAAGTATGGGTGATAGAAATTGAGGTATTAGGGATGCATACCCCCTTTCAAAGACCCAGACTCAATTGCTTATTGACCAGTTTGCTAGAAGCTTCTACCATGATAATGAAGAGAAAAGGTGATAGTGGGTCACCTTGTCTAACTCCTTGGGTGGCTCGAAAAAAACCAGAAGGATTACCATTAACAATAACTAAAAAATGTGCCCCAGAGAGGCAATTTTTGATCCATTTGCACCACTTATCCAAAAAG
Source organism: Cryptomeria japonica (assembly GCF_030272615.1). Classification (NCBI taxonomy): domain Eukaryota; kingdom Viridiplantae; phylum Streptophyta; class Pinopsida; order Cupressales; family Cupressaceae; genus Cryptomeria; species Cryptomeria japonica. Next base: position 203,306,799 of record NC_081405.1, on the reverse strand, counting down.
CCAAAAATTTTAAGCACTCTCAAAAGAAAGGACCAACATAATTTATCATATGCTTTCAACATGTCTAATTTAGATATAAAAGTAGGGGACTATGAAGAGTTAATTGGGTGCAAAACTTCATGGGCCACAAGCGCACCTTCTGATGTTTCCCTACCAGGAACAAAACCTCCTTGTTGAAGAGATATTACTTTAGGTATCAAGGATTTTAACCAAAGATAGATAGCTTTTGTGAAAATCTTGTACATTGAATTACACAAGGAGATAGGCCTAAAATTTGCAAAAGATTGAGGGTTATTGGATCCGGGGATAAGAGCAAGATGGGTTAAATTGAAGTTCTTGAGAATAAAATCTTTTGTCTTGACTCCTCTGAAACCATTAAAAGATCAAAACCTAAAACGTCCCAACACTTTTGAAAGAATAGTATGGTGAAACCATCAAGGCCTGGAGACTTGTCAGGTGCCATTGAAACTACCACCTCTCATAATTCAACAAGAGAGAAAGGTTGCATTAGATAATCATTATCACGTTGTGAAATCAGACAAGGAATGGAGTCTAGCAATATGTCAACACTAGAATCCTCATGAACAAAAGGAGGGGATGGAGCAAGAATATTTTTATAGAAGAGTTCACCCTCTTCCCTAATTTCTTGTTCATTAGTTAATTTTACCCCAGAAGAGGCATTTATAGAAAAGATAGTAGATGTAGCTTTCTTAATCTTTGCAGATGGCAGGAAGAAATTACTATTTTTATCTCCTTCTTGTAGCCATAGTTCCCTTGATTTTTGTCTCCAATATTCCTCCTCTCTAAAGCACAATTCTTCCCAGTAGCTTTGTAAATGCTTCTGGTTTGAGAAAGTTTTTGGATTAATCCCAGTAGAAAAGATAAGTTCATTGATGTCCTTTAATTCCTTCTCTACCTTTGTTTTTTCTGCAAAGATATTTTTGAATACTTCCTTATTCTAGACTTTGATATTTGCTTTTACAAACTACATTTTCATATAAAGTTGAAATGTTCATTTTGTTCCCCCTGCAGAAGGGGGCACTCACCCACCATTGACGAAGTAGAGCATGAAAGTGTGGGTGCTGAAACCAAATTCTTTCAAACTTAAAATAAGATCTATGATGAGAAACTTCATGTTTATCTAGGCATAATGAGATAGGAAAATGGTCATAACCAAAGAACGATAGAATTTAAGAACTAAAAGTTTATTTTTGAAGGATCCATTGATATAAAGTGAAAAACCTGTCCAATCTACTTGCAATTTGAAGGGAAGTTCTCTGGTTTGTCCATGTAAATTGACCATTAGAAGGTGAAATGTCAGAAAGGGCGTTATCAGACACAAAAGATCTAAAGTATTCAATCACCTTAGACGTTGTAGGATTGCCTCCCTGTTTCTCATCTTGACACAAGCTGGCATTAAAATCACCTCCTAAGATGATTTTCTGTACTCCCTACTATTGGATCTAACAAGTTATAGTATTCCAAAGAGCATGTTTCTCTTGAGGAGTTGTTGGGCCATAGATATTAAAGAGAACAAAGGATAAATCAAAATTTTCAATAAGAATAAGATGCCAATTTGTCCCTTGGCTCAAAGTTTTTGTTTTGATTGTCCTGGTATTCCACAAGGTCAAAATACCACCGGAAGCCCCTACTGCACGAATATGTATGAAATCCCATAAAGTCCATTTTTTAAAAATCTTTTGAGAGGCTTCATCTGAAAGCTTTGTTTCTTGTAATAAAATGATGTCTTCTTGGGAGGAATCTAGTTGCTGCTTCATCTATCCCCTCTTGTCAGAGACATTCAAACCTCCAACATTCCAAGATATGATCCTCATTGCATCGAAGAAGAACAAAATGTTCTTCTCGGTTTTGTGTGGGGTGAAAAATTATCTACAATTGTAGTCTAGATACCTGCTGCGATCTCTTCTTGGGTTTTAAGAATCTTTGACTTCCGACCTCTTTTTTTAGGTGTTTTATATAACAGAGGATATGAAGAAACTATTTGAACAAGAGAGAGATGTTGAGCAAAACCAAAGTCAAGCTGTGTGAGAGGCTGAAAGGGCTGATATGAATTATCTTCAGCCACAAGGTGTTCAACATGACTAGATTCTAATAAGGATGAGGAAATGGGTGGTGAAGTATTAAGAACAAGAGGCATATCATCAATAGCAGGGACACCTTGAATTTCTGGAAATTTCTCAAGAGCAATTTCATTTATCAAGTTCGATGCAATAGAGATAATGATATCATGTGCCATTAATTCAATATTTGGAGTATCCGATGAGGATCCAACAATGGGAGGGCTGCGATGAATCACATGGAAAGGTTGGCAATTAAATATCAAGTTGTGAATTAGGTTGACCTTTGCATTCTGTGATAAATAGATTTCCTGGAATTGAGTATCTAAGGTTCCCACAGAAGTTAGACTTAAAAAAGAAGAAGTGGGATGCCTAAAGAGAGAGGAAGCAAATATTTTCTTATACAACCAATCAACCAGGATTGAAGGGCAGTGGATCTTAAAAGATACTTTCTTGTATCTACCCCCAAATTTTTGCAGAGAACTTAAACCAGAAATAGCAACTTGATAGTGAGGAGATTTCTTCAAATTGGAGGGCTTTGTTCCTTTTTCTATTGGAAGTAAAGCATCGATCATAGAGCCCAAAAAGGATTGAGAAGAAATCAGAGAGAGAGGAGGAACATTCTAAAATTGAACACTTTGGAAAGGTATTGCAATATTATCAACATTGTTCAGAGGTATGGAGCTCTTTGTTGAGTCAAATACACTTGCTATCCCATTTGGTGTAGAAGGAGGAGATGGAGCAGATTGATAAAAGGAGCATTTATGGTAATCAGTCACAATGTTCTTGCAGACCCTAACAACATCAATGCCCAATCCTTGACACTACGAATTAAAATGACCTAATTTATCTATTCAGTCATCAATATCTCTAGTACCCTGTATGCAAATGTCTTGATTCCATTTCCCTATGGAGGAAGTCATTATAATGGACTTGGGAAGTGGCTTTGTGAGGTTTAGCAATAAGCATACCCTGACTGTTAAATGGGCAAGTTCATATGGGATAAGATCATGCTTGATAAAAATACCCATTTGGTTAGCCAAAATTTCCACAATATCTGGATCACGATATTCAAGTGGGAGCCCCAGGAGAGTAATCCAAAAAGGCATGAAAAGAGGGGGAACTGACTCCAGGCTAAAATTTGGAACCCACACCAAAGTGATAATACCAACACCCTTATAGAACTATCCCTTATATCTATGAACATAATTTCTATGTTCTTTAGAATAAAAAATGGCAATAAAAAAGAGAGACTGCTTATCCACCTTCAAGCCCAGCTAATTCTGTTTAGCCCAAAATGAAAGTTGCATAAAGGAAATAGTAGAATGAAGTTTACCAATGAGGGTTGTGGCATGTAGAAAATATATTTGAGGTTGAATAAGGTGGTCTGACAAAATGATCTTATACACACCTTCAGATTTGCCTGATTTTCTAGTATTAACAACAATCTTGTTCTTTGCGAGACTCGAGCCTGACTACCTCTTTAGTTGTATCATTTAGACATTTCCCATTACCTTGTGCATCCAAATTTTGTGTTTGTAGATCGGGAAGAAATATGCAAGGGGTTTTCTTTCTCTATCTTTGTGTAATCTATTTTGGTTTGAAGGGTGCTCCTTGGTGCAAGTTGTTTATTGGGAGATTTTTTGGGGTTAAAAGAAATTTGGGGTTTGTCAACTGGGTATTGTTTGGCCAAGTCACATATGATGGAATATTAGTAGGATTAGCCTACGATTCAGATAGAGAATGATGTGAGAACGATGGTGTCCCCTCACAAATGTCAAACGGGGGTTGTGGTGTTCAATCTAGTCAGCATGCAAAACGATATCGCAGGAATATTCTATCTCTCCCCTTATCCTGAAGCCTGCCTGGAAACCACTGGACTCCACCAAAAGAGTGTCTATTCTCTGATATATCATCATGTGGTTGCCACGTAGCCCGCCTAACTCACACAACTCCAGGTCCTATTAACCCTGGGTGCATGTTTCATTGCATCACCTCAAGTTACTCAATGCTCAACTTCCTCTCATCATGTACAATCTCGCTACCTCATGACCTCCATTGATGTCTACCTTCACAGGCTCGCTGCCTTATGGTCTCGCTTGTAGCTCTCATCACCAACGCCCGACATGACCTCACTTGCAATTCCTGTCGCCACCACCGACCCTCGTTGCCACCTCACGTCCTCTTGCGATGGCTATCTACAGCCCCACCACCGAGCCTTGTAGCCTCTCGACTTAGGGTTTGAGAGGACCACGTTCCTGATTGCAGAGCTCCGCACGCCCAAGATCCTAACCAGTTTCTTTCCTTAAAAGATAATTTTTTCACAACACAAATTTTTAACATCTGACATATATGCACTCTCTGTATGGTTTGATATGTCTCTATACCCTTTTCAAAAGCCTAATCTAGTAGAGGCACGATCAATGCTGACAAAACATTATGAAATTTCACTTTACAACTTTCAATTTCACTTTCTGCAAAGTTTAATGGGGTTTGTGATTCACGTGCTGTGTCCTTGCAGATACCTTTTTCATACCCTGTTCCACACGCAGAGAGGATTCTACCAAATATTGTGGAATTCAGCTTTAAAGTGCCAATTGTAGTTTTTGGTAAATTTCTAAAGCCCTTCCAACAACAAATCCATTTTGTGCATATCCTACAATTTTGCAGTCGATAATAACATATCTCTGAGGCATTTTGTCAAACATATCACATGCATCATCTTATTGTCATATATCTTAATCTGGGGTATTGTGTCAAACAGATATGAGGCATGCTTTTAACTTGTAGTATAGTTTTGGACATCTTCCTCCAGTTGGTCCTCCCTTTATCTGTAGCTACTGTTTATCCATAGGCATTCTGTCAAACAGTTATATGAAGCATATTGTTTATCTGTGATTCATTTTTTGTTTCTGCTCACGATACCTCACTTAGGTGATCTTAGCTTTAGGTTTCAGCATTGCACCATTAACCTTGGGTTTGCCTTCATGCTAGCAATTGATGACTCTTGTGGATAAAAAAAATATCCACCTTTTTTATTTATTATTTATTCAAATTAAAAAATTATTATATCATCTTCACATAGATTTTTTTCTCTAGTGCATCATATTTTTTTCAAAAAACTTAAATAAATTTTAGTATTTTTCCTTGACAAGACAACCAACCTTATATTTTAGTGCTAATAACCTACTTTCAATAAAAATAAAATTTAAAATATAAAAACTAATTAAAAAATGAAAAGATATGTATTTGGAATATTCACTTATAGATCTATAAAAGGGCATTTTTACATTTTGAAACATATATTATTTATAAAAGTATGAGTTGAAACATTGAGTTTTAAAAACAAATATTGTTTTAGTAACTAGACCCAAAGTGGTATAAAATATACATTTACTAGACACTTCCAATTGGAAAAGTTGTGGTCAATATATAAATTAGCTATAATGAATCTATATAGACCATATGTTTGACTAAAATTAATTTCTAGTTAGAATTACTTAAAATCACTTGTGTTGATTAGTTGGCCTAAAACATGACACTGTTTTATACTTTTACCCAACAAACACATGAACACTATATTTACATGGAAAACTCAATCACGGATAAACCACGGTGTGAATCAAATCATAATATAAATATCCCATGCTCCTAAGAGGACTTTCAAAACTAAGGCGCACAACTTTAGGGCAAGATACAAGTGACTTGCAAGACTGAAACTCATTATTTCAGGGGAAGATACAAAAAGCTACCATGAGACTCACTATCTTCTGATAGAGAACAAATAACTAAATTGGAATGATCAATATCTCTAGATCATGAACTTGACCTTAAACCACTATGCCAAGATATCAATATCATATAAAACTCTTCTTCTTTCAAAACACAATCTTTGAACTCTGTCATGCTGAGAATATTATCATCAAATCTCATCACAATAGTATTTCACACATCTCCAATCTCACTTATGCTTGTAGACATTTCAAACCTTTTGAAAATCAATTCACATCCATTCCTCACTCACTAATACATCCACACTCCTTTATATACAAGACAAATCATCCAAACCCTTAACTCGGTTGGTCACAAATAGAATATATATTATTATATAAATCTGACCACCCATACCTAAACTAACAAATGTGGTACACCCCAGGAGATAGAGGGAACCCAAAAAAACTATAATATAATGTTTCTAAACAGTTCCAACAAACCACACACACTAGCACATCTTTCAAATTTGGTATCAAATGAAACATGTAGATGAACAATGAAGCACTCCAACCAGCCGACCTAAAAGCATTCTCCAATGTATGAAGCTCAATGCTAATCTATACATGCCATGGTGAGACCCAGAAATTAGCCATACACAGCCTTCAAAGAAAATCCAGACCAAAATAATACGATCCAAGTAGAATACAATGTCACAAATAGCCAAAAATGAGACTAGCTAACAATACATAACGTATACCATCATAACTTCATTTGCTAATCAAGAAATTATCTAAAAAATAAACTAGAACATGACACAATCCATATGAATAGTTCCTCTAAACTGCAACTCTTGAATTTAACTATTTGGAACTCATCAGACCTTTTTCAAACCTATTTTGATAGACAACCTTACTATTAGAAACAACACTAATCAACTTAGCCAACTGAGCCATAGAGCATTTGCAAACTTGATAGAGTAATAAACATAGAAGATAAGCATTATATTCAAAACCATAACACATATTCTTCACAAATCGGAGGAATGCAAGACACTCTTCCACAAAGACAATTTTAAAACTCTTTCTTGCATAAATACTATTTCTTGCATATAGAGACTTCTACTGTACTATCCTTTAAAAAATACATTAGCATCTATACCGGATTATTCAAGAGTACCAGATCACATAAATGTTCTTTGCATTGTATTGAAACTTCCACTCCATCATCCTTACTACATTATCATACTGGAACCCATAAATACTATTTCTTAGATATTGGAACTTCTACTCTTTCCTACATATTGGAACTTCCACTATATAATCCTTACTTCAACATCTATGACAACTTAAGATAAGTTGACATCAATGACAACACAACATCACAACTCAAGTTTCCAAAATTCCTCCCCTTTGTTATTGATGGCAATACATGCGTACCACCAGAAACAAAGCCAATTGAACTTGACCTGTATATATCTCTCCATTTGACATCAAGGACAAAGGGTGCTATAAACAATATTCTCCCCCTTTGACATCAAGGATAATGAACCATAATATTGATTAGCTCTACTCGACAACCCAACAATAAAATGAAAAATATCATAGGAGAACAATACTCCTCTTGATAGGGGTATACAATAGCTTATACCTTTCTATCATTAGAACTTCTATTTTCCTAAGAACATTGTCTTAAGTGATTTCTTCCTTTGTCACATCTGCATTGACTTCCAGACTAACTCTAACCAAGCAACATCTAGGAGCCCAAATAGCTTCTCCATCTATATGTATGAACAATTTTCCTATAGACTTTTGGAACCTCACAAATGAAGAGGTAAACACAAGAACATCTACCATGCTAAAACCCTTGAACAACAAACCACAAGAGGGGTTATAATAATTTTTATTTCATTCCGTAGACACCTAAAATTGTCCTGTCTAATTAAATAAATATCTTTATTTATTTAATTATTTTAAGCCTAATTCTTCTATTAATTAAATAAATCTTTATTTATTTAATTAATTCATTTATCCTCTTCTAGTCTTATTTCTCATTTAAATAAATATATTTATTTATTTAAATTATCCTTTTTCCTAAATTAAATAAATACTTTTATTTATTTAATTGATCCCACTTCCTCTATTAATTAAATAAATCTTTATTTATTTAATTAATTCATTAACCTTTTCTACCCATGACACATGTCATTCATCTCTTAATTCCTACACTACCCACCCTCTCATTATTTTCTTATTTTCTCTACCTAACCTCTAATCCTAGCCGACCATTTATGTTTTACACCTCTTAATCTTATCCCTCCATTTCTTATAGTGTCTTCTATATAAGGAGATGCTTCCTTCATTATCAACCCTAATCAATCTATTCAATCCTAATCATTCTAATCACCTAATCAATCATTCTAGCATTCAAACTTTCATATGCGATCAATGTCTACTTGCAACCACATTTTCGTTCTTTGGTGAGCTCTTGTGCACACATAAAATCTGAGAGCAAATACATCAAGCAAGATCAATGGAGATAGGAAGAATGGAGATCCAAACCCTATTGGACATGTGATGGTATAATCTTTGTATTTTTTGTTGATTTGCATTGTCTTAGGTAATCTTCATATGTTATGGTGGATCTTTGTTGTTGTTAGGCTAGGGTTTTGTGGTTGAATTCATTTAGTCTTTGAATGTTGTTGTTTTCATTTTCACCATAAACATTTTGGCACACCCCGTGGGACATAGATTTTTGTTAGATCTATGTTTTTGTAGGTTTTTATAACCCTATATTGTTGTTTTGTAAAACAATTTGGAGAATAACCTTGTGTAGCTAGGGTTTTGGACACAAAATCAAGATCTTAGAGAGATTTGATCTTATTTCACAAATGGTTTGGAATTTTTGCACCATATCTTGTTGGCAGGTTACAGACATTAGCAAGAGCTCTCAATCCAAAATTCAGAATTTTTGGAGCACATTTGCATTTTCCACGAATATTTAATGAATTTTCATAAAAAATTAATTTTGAGAGCAAATGAGATAATTTTTTGGATTTTCTTACATTTTTAGAAATGTCTCAGAATTATACACATGATCTATTCTTTGTGATTTTAATTTTGATGCAAAATATTTCCTTAAAAATTGGATCTTTAAACATTAGGGTTTTTCATTATTTTGATCAAATCTCACAAATGACTTTGAATTTTGGCATAAAATTTGTTTTTCAGGTCAAAACATTATTAGAGGTGCGCAGTAAAAAAATCAGATTTTTTTGGAGCGTATGTGAATTTTCTCTGAATTATTTATGTATTTTCATAAAAAAACAATTTTGATATAAAATTAGTGAATATTTCAGATTTTGTTACATTTGTGGAAAGATATTAGAATTATTCACAGGATCTATTCTTTGTGATTTTAAATTTGATGCAAAATCATTCCTAAAAAATCAGATTTTTAAAAGTTAGGGTGTTGCATTATTTTGATCATATCTCACAAACTGCTTAAACATTTTGCAAGAATTGTTTTATGCAAGTTTCGAAGGCTATCAAGAGTGTCTAGTAAAAAAGTCAGATTTTTGGGACCAATTTTGCATTTTCTATGATTTTTCATAAAAAAATATTTTTTGGAGCAAATTAGCAAATTTTTTGGATTTTCTTACATTTCTGAAAATGTCTTGAAATTTTATAGGTTTTTTGTTTTTTTTATGATGCAAAACTAGATCTTTGAATTTGTCAAAAAATGCATTGTTGAAGGCCCCTATTTCACAAAGTCTTTTGGATCTAAAATTTACCTAACTTGTGTGCTTGCACGAGGGGTATTATTGCAAAACTACTAACAAATCTTTGTTGCAAAATTTTGGCAGGGGTTTTCTTTTGATCTTTATTGCGTGCTTTGTTTTCATAGATTATCAAACACTTCAATTGGTGCACTAAAATTGAACTAGTGTCTTTTGTGTCTTGAGCAATAGGCTCTTTTTGTTTAATCTTTAGAGGGCTTGTCTCCCCGTGTGGTCATTAGGACTACTAGTGAGGAGAGAACAACCCAAGTGGTAGTGAGGAAAACCCACCTCTTTCGAACCACTATAAACATCTATAGCCATGGTGAAAGCCATGGGTAACGTGTGTTGATTAGTTCATACCGACACTATGTCTCCCCATAAACCCGTTTGATCAAATTTATTTAATCATTTGTAGGGCGTAACCCCTATCGGCTAGGACCCTTCTATATTTATAGAGCTGAAAGTCCTGCATGTATGGCCACACGAGTGGATGCCCTTACTAGCACCTTTTTGTTTTAGAAAGTCAAAATCTTTCTAGTTGTTGGGTTAGGAGGTTGGACCTCTGGAGTGACCCACACACATATGGTTCTTAGTAGAGATACAAAGTTTGCCATGAGAGTTTTCATGGGGACTGATGCTTGGCTTCCTTGGAGAAGTGAGTGTGGAGGGTGGAGCCAATGTGGTCAAGCATCTAAGTATCCGCTCTGAATAGTGTAGCCTCAGGGGAAACCCCATGTGGGATCAACAACTATTGTCCTGGCTAATCATAAAAAATGTTCTTGTCTTATTATAAACATTGAAACATTCAAGATCAAACATCAAAACATTGTGTCTTTTGTGTCTTCAAGTGTATGCAAAAATTTTTTTTTACATCAAACAACACACTTTTTTGGAGTCATTTTGAGTCTAAACACTTGCAAACATTGAGTCATCATCAATACTGTGTCCTCTTGTCACGAAAAATAGTCAGAAATTCAGATTTGGTCACAACAACTTCACAAATTGGAAAAATTGCACTCAATTGTAGAATTGCGTTTGCGAAGTATACAGGCGCATCTGTGTTTAGTATTGGAAAAAATCCTCAGTCCAGCAAACAAGAGTAATCAGTTTCAGACTTATTGAGCTTCCTAGGCTATCTCTTTGGGTTTTCATCTAGAATTCAACATATTTTCGGGTCTCACAAAGTTTATCATCGGTTTACACCTTACATTACATTCACATTTGTCTAAACTTGAGTCAAAAGGTCACTTGCTTGTCCTCGTCATACTTTGTCAACACACTACACACAACAACATTTTGCTAAGTGGTCCCTCATCAAGGTCTATCACCTTTGGGTCTCATTTGGTCTTACTTAGAGTCAAGTTCAACTTACCTCATCAAGAGAAACTATCATCTCTTTGGAAGTCACACCTACTCTACTACATACATGCTTGGTCGTACACTTTGGACATTGCAAGTAAACCTCAAATTCATTTATATTCCATCCAAATCTTGGTCTTCCATACTCTTTCCATCTTCATCTAGTCTCACACATCTTGGTCAAGACCTAGTTCATGGTTGAAACCCGTTCCCAAAAATCTAGGAGAGAAGCTAAAGAAGATCAAGAGTCCACAAACATGAGTGCCTATGAGTATGAAAATGATGTCTTTTTCAATTCTGATCTTACTACATTACCTGACATGGATGCCTATAGAAACATTCCAAAAGTTGAGAACATGGACACTACAAACAATAATGATACACACAATGACAATGGACAACTTTTCCTTACATTCAGTAGAAGTGGAAGACTCCATTATGGATCCCTGTTTCACTCGATTGGTTGAGGAAATAATGAGAAGAGATAGACAATATTTCTTATAAGTGATGGCACAAAGTGGAGCCAAGATCCCTCATGATTTTGACATGTCTCAAATAATGGAAAATCAACCTTTGCAACAACCTCACCTCAACATGGATCAAAGGAGGCCTAATAGTTGAGGCAATAGAGGACCACATATGGTGCCTGAATCACCATCATCTTTGTTTCAAAAACATGAGGTCCCACATACATATGGTCAAGCATATGATACTCACCTTCGCAGACCATTATGGAAGTTGCAGAAAAATATACTCAATCACATACCAGTGCTAAGGACCAACCACCAAAGCAATTGGATATCCAAAGGAATATTCAAAATTTGGACACAAGGAAACCCCGAGTGAAATTTGGGGGCAACACATTAGAACAAACTCATGACATGCGTATAGAGTATGGTATACATGGACAAAAAAAATATTCCATTCCTCATCATGACTCTATGCCAAGTGGTCCATATACACAACATCATTATAGACCTCCTCCATATGAACATGGGTATGATCGGTATCATCCATATACACAACATCATTATAGACCTCCTCCATATGAACATGGGTATGATCGGTATCATCCATATATGCAACATGCTCCTCCTCCACCTGGTGGTTCAGGCATGGGGTATGGCCCAAGAAGTTGATCTCCACCTAAGAACAATTTGGAACAAAAAATTAAGGACTTACAAAAGAAAATGGAGGACATAAATACATCGAAGCCAACTTATACAATGAGAGACATATGTCCCTATCCATTTGACAAAAGCACTCGAATGCCTCCATTTCCTACACACTTTGTGACACCTAAGTTTGATAAGCATAGAGGAAAAGGGGATCCTAAGGCACATATAAGACAATTTTTCACAACTTGCATTGAGGTAGCAGTAGAAGAGACATATTTGATGAGATTATTCCCATAGAGCTTAGGTGATCAAGCTATGGAATGGTTCTCCCAACTCCCACCCGGAATTAAGTCATGGGGTGACTTAGCAGAGGCATTTATCCAACATTTCTCATACAACATAGAGACAAACATATCAGTCACCACTTTGTGCAACACCAAACAAAAGGATGGGGAGTCTTTTTCCTCATTTTTACAACGATGGAGGAATTTAGCTAGCAAATGCTCTTGTGAAATTCCACAAAAACAAATGGTAGAGATGTTCACCCATAATTTTAACAAAGACATTGGTTATGACCTGAGAAAAGCTTGTTTTTCCACCTTCAAGGACGTCATTGAAAAAGAATTAGCAACAAAGAAGGTCCTAATTGAGCAAGGCGTCATTAAAATATTCAAAGAAAACAAAGAGGACTTTAAAGGAAAAGACAAGCCAATATTTTGGAATAAAAAAAAGAACACGGTCAATGATAATGTTGTTGATGCCAATACAGTAGGACCCAAAATCATTTTTTTGGCATCAAACTCTACAAACAATCAAGTGAATACTCAAACAACTTCCAAATCATGAAGGAAGTACACCCCATTGGGAGAACCACTTGAGTCAGCTTTCAAGAAGCTACTGGCAAACAAAAAAATAACAATTCTAGATATACCTCCATATGAGCCAAAGATCAAACCAAATTGGTGGAATGACAATGAATACTGTGAATATCACAAATGCAAGGGTCATAAAATAGGAAATTGTCATCGATTGAAGAACATTATACAAGATCTTATTGATATAGGAGACATTGAGATCGAAGGACACTCATCTAACCAAGAACATGAAATGTTTAAAGAACCATTCCCAAAACATGACAAGGGAAAAGCCAAAGCCACAGATGAGAAGACCAACTATACCAGAGCATCTTATAACTATGATTCAACTATCAATCACATTTCGATGAACAATTATGTCTCTACCATTATCATAAAAGAGAAAACACATAAACATTTTACCCAAAGACCCAAGGTTGTCCTGAAAGGCATTGGATCTTCTTCTGAACGTACCTCTGAATGTAATGTTACAACTCATCGAGGTAAATTCACTTTGCAAGGTGCTCTAGCTAAAAACACCACTTCCTCATCAACCAAACCTGAGTATGACCTTGTAGAATAGTTAGGGGAAACACCCGCACTTATCTCCATCCTTGAAATTTTATGCATATCCCCTACACATAAAGCCATTCTTGACAAAAAATTGAGAGACACTTCCATCCCCAATGATCTGAACGTGGACCAATTTCAAGCCATTGTGGGATACCTTTCCCTTCCACACTACCTTACATTCACAGAAGCTGACGACGCCTCCATGAGTCAACCTCATAATGCACCTTTACACACTAAATCCTTCCTGCACAAACATCAAATAAAACAAGTCCTGCTAGATGGAGGAGTTGGTCTCAATATATGTACTTTGAATACAATAATACAATTGGGATATTCAGACAAAGTTGTGAATGCTACAAACAAAATTACCATCAAGACATATGATGATAAAGAGCGTTCATTCAAAAGCACAATCACCTTACCTCTAAGAGTTTGGCCAGTTACAAAAGATGTGGTTTGTCAATTCCTTGATCTAGAGCTCACATACAACATATTGCTAGGACATCCATGGATTCATGAGATGAGCGCAGTACCATCTATATATCATCAATGTATCAAGTTTCCACACAATGGAGTTGAAGTGACCATCAAAGTTGACCCAAATCCATTCATATATTGCAACAATCTACGACCTAGATTAGAAATAACAATACCAATCAATCAAGAAGTTGTTCCATCTTCAACATATGTTGATCCAGAATCTTTGAAAGCTTCTACATCAAAACAAGCAGCGATCAAATAAAATTTCAAGATTAAAGACCTGGGATGTGGTGAGTATATCTTTCATGTTGACCAACTCCCACTATCTCCTAAGGTATTCAGTTGACAGGAACAATCTATAAATAATTTGCAAGGAATTGGGTGTGAACCACCCAGTGTTCTGGCTACTAAGTCTGAATGTAAATCTCCTCTAGTGGTCCAAGCATCTCTTGATATCAATACTCCTAAGAGTGGTTCCAACAAAGAATCTATTGAGTGTATCACTAGCCCTCTTGAGAACTCACATAGCTCTACCATTTCATCACTCATTCCATTTCCACTTCTCTCCCAGACTTGGATCAACAAGAATTACAAAAGCCCTTACTCATTAGGGATAAAAAATCAAGCTTTGGAAAGAAAAATTTAAAAGTCAAAAATAAAGAAAAGTCCTTTAGTCCAAATCTAAATCAAAAGCTATTGGACTCTGCAAAAATCAAGATCAAGGATAAAAATACTATGAAAGAAAAAGAGCAAGAGTTGATCTCCCCTAATATCAAAATAACTGGGGGCAAAAGTTCTACAATTTTAAGTCAAAAAACATACTTGTTGATCCTAAGTCTCCATCATGTCATCCTACTTTCACTTCTTTTCACAATCATAAGCCTTCATAACTCATCCACTTGTTCTGCATATCCTTTCCCTTTTGGCGATACATCATGGAGCTTTAATGGAGCTTCCTCAAAGGACTTTGTTATTAGGGATGCCCAAACTTCTTTAGGTGACATACATATGGGCCTGTGTAGTCCACACGCTAGTAATTCTATCTTAGTTCCTTTATCAAGGAAGACAGTCACTCAAGCTACACATCATTCAATGAAGGAACAATGCAGCTACAATCATAAGGTAAAGCCTCTCACATTTGAGGTGGGTGACTTAATTCTTAAAGAAGATCCTAAAAATTAGCAAGATGGAGAGAAGGGAAAATTTGAACCAAATTGGCTTGGTCCTTACATCATTATAGCAACCTATGGATCCGGTGCATATCAGCTCTCAACCATAGAGGGCGAACCTTTGGAGGATCCTATAAACAACATGCACCTTCGAAGGTTTTACACATAGCTCTTTAGAATGTCCTAAATAAAAAAAATTCAAAAATATAAAAAAATCATAAACATAAAAAATTATTACTTGGTGAAAACCTGGCAAATAGGTTCCTTGTGACACAAAAAAATTTGAAAAAAAACAAGAAAAAAAGAAAAAGAGAAAAAAAAGTAAAGAGAAATAAATTCGTCCAACGGTGAAAGCCACTTCGATGGCACCCTGGGAAAGTACCATGGTGAAAACTAGGTCACCGACGCCATGTGTAGAGACATTGCTCCTCCCTCCTTCAGGATTCCATTTCATCCTTTCACTTTGCACACACTTACAGCCTATCCATCCATAATAAACTTACCCATTCGCATCATGGCTTGTTATTGATCTACCTAAGATTGGTTAGCCATTCATAATAATCCCTCCTTTTCACTTCTTTCCGTCCATAATAAATCAGCTCCTATATGTGGCTAAGGAAAATCCTATGTCTAGTGATGGGTGTGGAACTAAGAGCATCACATGTTTCGAGGAGTATAGTTTCTTCCAGCTTTCTTTAGCCTATCTGCGCACAATCTACAATAAAGAAACATTTGCATTGCCAATCCACAACAAAGTTTCATCTTCTCCGCAATAAATTATCAGTTGCATGGATTCAGTTAGTTTCAGATGAGACATAGCAACAATGGGGTTCAACAAATCAACTATTTCAACAGACTCATACAACATTATGGTTCAGTGCTATCTATCCTTTTTTGTGAAAGTAAACATTATGACCACAATCAAATAGACTTGAACAAGTGACAAGAGACACTAAACTTGAGGACTATAGTGGATGTTTGTGTCGAGTCTTGGTTTTCTTTTGATTTTATCTTTCTGGTGACATGTCTTTTAGCTTTTCCAAGATGTCTCTGACTAGAGATTTTATGTCCAGGATGTCTTTGACTAGGAAGGCGAGGATGGGGTATCGTCACCTATTTTTCTTTGTTGTCTATGGATTGTCTCTTAGTAATGCTATGACTTGTCCAAGGATATGAGGACACTATGAGTCTAGTGTGAATTGGGGCATTCCTTATTTTTGATTGTCTTATCTCCATGCAAATAGGTACAATGACTTTCTGGATCGAACATATATCTGGATTGTCATAACCTACTTGCCATAATAAAGCTCAATGATGATAACACACAAGAAGCTCTTTCACTTTCATATCTTCTATCTTTCATCCTCCTTTCTTGATTTACCTCCATCATCCTTCCCGAGTCCGTGTAGCCTACTATCACATGACTGAGTATAATGACACACCAAAAATGTTTGTATTTCATGTAGTTGTGCCTGCATTATCACATGTTAGCATTTCAAAAATACATATAGATATCACAATTGCATCACATCCTGCACACAACACATGTTAGCACATTCTAGATTCTCACCATATTCATCTGCATTTCATACATTCACATTCACATATGCATAACATATAAAAAATAAAAGAACAAAAACATATTTCAGTTCGTCATGTACATATTTGCATCCATATCATAAGCATCACATAGAAACATACATCACATAGGTACACACGCATATAGTTGCCGCAAGGATGAATCATCTCATATATATATATCTTAAAATCATAAGTGTCATGATACAATGATGTTAAAATACATATGGCTACAAAATCACTCGAAGGTGTCTACATCATCATACAAAAATTGTACAAAAATAGATACATAGGGAGCCCTCTAAGGCTATGATGAACTCCCTCCCTCGGAGCCAGCTGGCCTCAATGGATTCTGAGCCCTGGAAGGACCCATCCCAGGATCATCTCTCCCACCCCCTCTATCTGGTGGTGGTGGAGGACCCATAGCCCCACCGCTAGATGCTTGTCTCCTGTCTCTCCCTCCAGAGGTCATCACAGTCCATGATGGTCTCTGGAAGTTCCTAGCCCACTGATCTAGTGGCACCACTCCATAGTATAGGTCTCTCCAATAGGCTATCTCCTCCCCTGCTTGCAAAACATAGGCATATCTGACCCTTGTGTCCTCTAATGCCTCCCTCCCTGCCCTCAGTGTTTTCTTATAGCACTGAATAGCCTAATCCCTCTCCCGCTCAGTATCCCTTAGTTGTCTCCTGAGTCTAGTTATATCCCTCTCCAGATCTTGGATCTCATCTGCCTATCCCTGGTAGATCTCCCTCGAGGATAGTAGCTCATCCTCCTCCTCTCTCCCCTCACCCTATCCATATGGCTACTCTTGTGGCTTCTCTTGTCCATGCCCCCATTCCTGTACTTGTCTAGGAGCCTGTACCTGTCTGGGAACCTGTGTTACTGGCACCTGTAAAGACAATCCACATCTGCCCCTCACTACATGCGCCTGTTGAGCCCATCTCTCCTCTCTGCCCTCTCTCCTATGAGCCACTCTCCTCTCTGTCACTGCACGCCACCTCTATTGTTGGCCTCTACCTCCACCATCCCCACTATCATCTCCATCTCCTCCACTATCTCCATCTATTATCTCCCTTGGAACTGTCAGCTGTGGAAACAGATGTTCTACCCAATATGCAATATACTCTGCATCCATCCCTACATCCTCCACATCTCCCCATATGTCCCAAGGTATGGGAGCCATCTCCTTCTCCTATGTCAAGGCCTGATCATAAGAAAGCAATGACCCCAAATTTCCCTGATCCCTCACTGTCTGGGCATACATCCTTGACCCCCATGGCATCCTTTGTATCCTGTCGAACTGCCTGCCCACCTTATCTACCAACTATCACTCAATAACATATGGAGTCCGCCCAATCATATGCCTACTTCAAAATGCATATGGAAGCTCCACTGCATCATCCTCCCACTCCTCACAATCCGGCTACGACCTCCATACCACACTGTCTATCTCATCCATAACTTGACGCCAATACTCCAGTCTCCCAATCTATGGTTGTGACGTAATCATAGCATACAAATCTTCATAGCTACACCCATGTCCCCTGCCTCTGAAATGTATCAGTCATGTAGCCGACAGATGCTCATATGCCCTACCTGCAATAGTGTCACTCTGCATCATAATCCTGTCGATCCGTGATATACAAACTGATGCAGCTCATAATACAAGTGTGCTAGTAGACATGGTCCCCATGCAAACCTGGTGTGCTCTGTCACCAATGTCTCCAAAGTCATCCCCATCCCACAACCAACCCTCATGTTTCTCTATCCAAATAGAGGAATCCACTGATCACTCCTGCTAGTACCGCCGATAGTGCCAATCTTGTAGCTGTCATGGTATACCAAACTACATGTCTTGCCCTCATCTCTAGTCCTAGATCTTGAAACACTCATCTCAGTGCATCTTTGTCTCCCTCTCGATCATAAGGAACTAACTCCCCATCAAGCTAACTGACCCCCGTGGCATCCATGGTATCCTACCAAACTACCTGCCCACCTTATCTACCAACTGCCACTCAATAACATATGGAGTCCGCCCAATCATAGACCTACCTTGGAATGCATATGGAAGCTCCACTATATCATCCTCCCACTCCTCAAAATCCTGCTATGACCTCCATACCACACTATCTATCTCATCCATAACCCGATGCCAATACTCCACTCTCCCAATCTGTGGCTGTGATGTAATCATATCATACAAATGAACATAGCTATGCCCATGTCCCCTACCTCTAAAATGTATCGATCGTGTAACCGACATATGCTCATATGCCCATACCTACAACAGTGTCACTCTGCATCCTAATCCTTTTGATCCATGATATACAAACTGATGCAACTCATAATACAAGTGTACCAATAGAGATGGTCCCCATGCAAACCTGGTGTGCTCTATCACCAATGTCTCCAGATTCCTCCCCATCCCACAACCAACCCTCATGTTGCTCTATCCAGATAGAGGAATCCACTAATCACTCTTGCCAGTACCGCCGGTAGTGCCAATCTTGTAGCTGTCATGGTATACCAAGCCACATGTCCTGCCCTCATCTCTAGTCCTGAATCCTAAAACACTCATCTCAGTGCATCTCTGTCTCCCTCTCGATCATAAGGAACTAACTCCCCATCGATTGATATCCTCAGTATCCTATACACATCCTCTAAGGTGACTATCATCTCACCCATCGTCAAATGAAACGTGCATGTCTCTGAGTGCCATCTCTTAGCTAATGTAGTTAGCAATCCCATGTTTGCCTGAAACTCAGGAACATAAAGAATATATTGCGGTCCCATAGCCTCAACTACTGCTCTATCCTCGAGTGTCAGCTCTGGTCGTAAACTCTGAGTCGAAGGGAATCTCTCCCGTGACTCTAGCATAGGTAGGTCCTCCTGCATTGAAGAAAATCAACTGTGTCAATTCTAGTAGTACTCCCTATTCATCATAAAGTGCTTCTTTTTATCCTAGTGCTTATATCTATCATATGGCACTCTATCCTAGCGCTACTCCTTGTTCATCACAAAGTGCTGCTCTTTTGTCCTAGTGGTACTCTTTGTTCATCACAAAGTGTTGCATTCTATCCTACCAGCATTCCCTGTTCATCACAAAGTGTTGCTTTGATCCTATCTTTTAGGGTACCTACTTGAGTGTATCCTCTTGAGTAGCTTATCCAATTGACAACGTATGTTCTATCATAGAATTATCAATTTCAGCCTAATCCAATCGACAACGTATGTTCTATCACAGAATTGTCAATTTCTTTGGTACTCCCTATTCATCACAAAGTGCCTCGATCTATCCTATCCTAGGGCCTCTTCTTGAGTGTATCCCCTTGAGTAGTTTCTTGATTGGCAACATATGTTCTATCACAAAATTGTCAATCCTATCCCTATTTGTTACCCTAGCCCTAGCCCTAGTCTCCTGAGTCAGTCTTATTTATCCCATGGCTCTGTCACTCTATCCTATCTTGTTAGTTCTTTCTTGCCTTTCTTTCTTATCAAGAGATTGTCTGTGATCTTTTCAGACATTTTAATCCAATCTCTCAAGGGGGCATATCATTCCCATCTTGGGGCAACTTTGTATCAGTTCATCTTATCTTCTTTGAAACAACACGACAAGTTGCATTGTCTCAAAGAGGGGAAAAATGTAGACACCTAAAATTGTCCTATCTAATTAAATAAATATCTTTATTTATTTAATTATTTTAAGCCTAATTATTCTATTAATTAAATAAATCTTTATTTATTTAATTAATTCATTTATCCTCTTCTAGCCTTATTTCTCATTTAAATAAATACATTTATTTATTTAAATTATCCTTTTTCCTAAATTAAATAAATACTTTTATTTATTTAATTGATCCCACTTCCTCTATTAATTAAATAAATCTTTATTTATTTAATTAATTCATTAACCTTTTCTACCCATGACACATGTCATTCATCTCTTAATTCCTGCACTACCTACCCTCTCATTATTTTCTTATTTTCTTATTTTCTCTACCTACCCTCTAATCCTAGCTGACCATTTACCTTTTACACCTCTTAATCTTATCCCTCCATTTCTTATAGTGTCTTCTATATAAGGAGATGCTTCCTTCATTATCAACCCTATGTTAGGGTTTCAAGCAGAGCCGAAGCAAATATGAACTAACAATTATATGCAGATTTAAATACAAAAGATAAAGAAATAAAATAGGACATAGATAACACAGAGATTTAATGTGGTTCACCCAGAATGGGTTACGTCCACCATACACAGCCGTCCAATCTTTCTTATTATCCAGCAAAAATAGTACATCAACCTTACAATGCCTTAAGCATCCTAGCCGCTTATAACATGCATTTTTAGGGCAACAAACAAAGTCGGCCTTTTTAGGGTTTTATTACAATGTCGGTTTTCATCAACGAAAAATGGCAAAAAAATTTTTCTCAAGGGCTGCCACCCTCGAACCCCTGCTCGGGGCCCAACCCGGCTCCACACCCCGATGAGGATACGTGCTGAGTGTATAGTACTTTACTGATCAGTTGCCATATTTCAACAATCTCCCACTTGGAGACTGATCAGGCTCCACACCCAACAATCTCCCACTTGGAGACTGATACTACACAACACCACTATACATGCAACATCCGCTGGATAAAACACTAGGACTTGACTGGTATAAATTCCACAATTATCAATCAAGAAGACCAACAGAAACTGATGAAGAAATCAACTTCTCTTGTGGAACTGCCTTTGTGAACATATCGGCAGGATTCTCACTTGTGTGAATCATCTCAAGCCATAACTAACCCTCCTCCAAAATAGTCTGGATGAAGTGGTACCTGAACTGAATGTGTTTTGTCCTTGAATGAAAAGCAGAGTTCTTTGCAAGATGAATGGCACTCTAGCTATCAGTATACAATGGGCTATCCTCTTGTGTCTGACCCAATTCCTTCAGAAAACATTGCAACCAAATCATCTCCTTGCTGGCTTCTATAGCAGCAACATACTCAGCTTCAGTGGTTGAAAGTGCAACAACCTTTTGTAGCCTAGAAATCCAACTGACTGCAGTTCCCCCTATAGTAAAAACATACCCTGTAGTACTCCTCCGTGAGTCAATATCACCCGCCATATCAGAGTCAACAAATCCACTCAGAGCAGCATTAGATCCTTTGAAACATAATACCTTCGTAGTAGTTCCTTTCAAATACTGACGAATCCATTTCACAGCATTCCAATGTTCCATACCCGGATTACTCATAAACCTGCTCACAACTCCCACTGCATGTGCAATATCTAGCCTTGTGCATACCATTGCATACATCAGACTGCCAATAGCTGATGAATATGGGATGTTAGACATTTTATTAACCTCTTCCTGTGCCTTTGGGCACATCTCCTTAGTCAATTTGAAATGACTAGCCAAAGGTGTACTAACTGCTTTTGCATCCTGCATGTTAAATCTTTTCAACACCTTCTTTATATACTCACTTTGGGACAAATTCAAGGTTCTATTTTTCCTATCTCATGTAATCCTCATATCGAGAATTTGCTTAGCTGCACCCAAATCCTTCATAGCAAATGACATGGCTAATTTCTGTTTAAGATCATTTATATGTTGCATGTTAGACCTAGCAACAAGCATGTCATCAACATAAAGCAACAGGATAATATAACTATCATTATCAAATCTCTTAAAATATACACAATGATCAGAATGACATCTATGATAACCGTGTTCAGCCATGAAACTATCAAATTTTAAATACCATTGTTGAGGTGCTTGCTTTAGGCCATACAGACTTTTCTTCAACCTGCACACCAAGTTCTCCTTACCTTTGACCTCATATCCCTGTGGTTGCAACATGTAAATTTCCTCCTCCAAATCTCCATGGAGAAAAGTTGTTTTGACATCTAATTGTTCAAGATGTAAATCATCTGCAGCCACAAGACTAAGTACAGTTCTAATTGAAGTCATTTTTACAACTGGAGAAAATATTTCATCATAATCTATACCCTTTTTCTGTGCAAAATCTTTTACCACAAGTCTGGCCTTATATCTTTTCTGACCTCCTTCCTCCTCCTTCAGCTGATAAATCCACTTGTTAGGCAAGGCTCTTTTTTCTGCAGGTAAAGGGACTAAGTCCCAAGTCTTATTTTTCATCAAGGAGTCCATCTCCTCTTTCATGCCTAGCTCCCACTGTTGTTTGGCATCTACCTACATTGCTTCTTCATATTCTTCTGGTTCACCAGGATCCGTTAATAAAATAGAATACAAAGAAGGAGAAAATTTTTCAAGGGGTCTACTTGTCCTCGTAGAACGTCTAACACTTGTAGGAGTTTGTGGGACAATCTGTTGTTGCTGATCATCAGGTACCTGTGGCATTTCATTTTGAGGAATCTCATCCAACACCACATATTCTTGTTTGTCCTATTCATGCTTCTTTTCCTGCATCTGTTCTTTATACATAACCTTCTCATTGAATATAACTGATAGCCATATTCATCTATCCCATATCCAATGAAGGTACATTTTTGAGATTTAGCATCAAGCTTGGTTCTGTTTTCTTTATCAACATGGACAAAAGCTTTGCAACCAAAAGTTTTTAGAAAAGAATAATTTACCTTTTTACCAGTCCATGCCTCCTCTGGAATACCACCATCCAAAGGGATTGAAGGTCCTCTATTTATCAAATAGACAACAGTATGTACAACATCTGCCCAAAATTGTAAGGGCAA
This sequence comes from Cryptomeria japonica, assembly GCF_030272615.1. Classification (NCBI taxonomy): domain Eukaryota; kingdom Viridiplantae; phylum Streptophyta; class Pinopsida; order Cupressales; family Cupressaceae; genus Cryptomeria; species Cryptomeria japonica. The sequence goes on along the minus strand of NC_081405.1, from coordinate 203,283,374 downwards.
TCCAACATGCAATCTCATGCTCCTCGCACGTTCCATAATAGTCCTATTCATTTTCTCTGACACACCATTTTCCTGTGGAGTTCCTGGAACTATCTTCTGCTTTCGAATCCCATTTAAGGAACAATAATCTTCAAATGCTTTGTTGCAATACTCACCTCCATTATCCGATCTGAGACACTTCAACTTTTTTCCTGTCTCATTCTCAACCAAAGCTTTCCATTTCTTAAAAGTTTCAAAAACATCTGATTTTTGTTTTAGGAAATATACCCATGTTTTTCTGGTTGAGTCATCAATAAAAATAACATAATAACAAGAGCCACCAAGAGATGATACCTGAGCCGGTCCCCATACATCTGAATGTACAAGTTCTAACTTCTCACTCTTCTTCTCTTTCCCAACCTTGAGAAATCTGACTCTTTTATGTTTACCATAAACACAGTTTTCACAGAACTCTAAATCAATCTTCTTTAGTCCTAGCAATAGATTTTCGGAGTGAAGGATTTTCATCCCTTTCTCACTCATGTGCCCAAGCCTATGGTGCCACATTATTGAATCTGTTCTTGCAACATTTATTGTTGTTGTCCCTGCAGTAACTTTATCTATAGCAGCTAAGGTAGAGTAAGTGTTACCAGTACACAGATATAATGTGCCTACCTTCGCACCTTTAGCTACTACTAATGATCCTTTAGTGACCTTCCACATACTTTTTGAGAAGGTAACTATGCAGCCTTCACTACCTAATTGCCCTGCAGAAATTAAATTTCTTCTTAAATTAGGAACATGTCTTACCTCCTGCAGAAACTAGTCATTACCATTCTGCAACTTGATCTTTATCTTTCATTTTCCAACAATTTGACAGGGCTCATCATCACCCAAATATACCTGTCCAAAATCACCTTGAACATAATCTAGAAAATATTTTCTATGGGGTGTCGCATGAAATGAAGTCCCAGAATCTATTACCCAGGAATCATTAACATTATCCAAACATAAGATTAAAGCATCTTGTAAAGTATTACTTGCAATATAAGCTTCCTTACTGTCATTTTCATTTTTGTCTCCTTCTTTGTTTTTCCAAGACCAACAGTCTTTCTTTAGATGACCAGGCTTTCTGCAGTACCAACAATCTTTCTTTCCTCTAGATTGAGAGCATCCTTTCTTTGACTTCCCTCGTGACTTCTCATTCCGAGGGCCTTTTCCTCTTTCCTTTGATCTTCCTCTGTTCTCCACATTCAAAACACTACCTGATGATGTTGAAGTCTCACCTATTCTTTTCCTTCGCATTTCCTCGCTTAGGATAACACCAACAATATCATCAAATACCAAAGTATTTTTACCAGAGACAGAGTTACTTACAGCCATAACCAAGCTATTCTAGCTTTCTGGCAAAGAACATAAAATCAAGAGAGCCCTAACCTCTTCTGCAAAGGTAATTTTTACCGAAGACAATCGACTGGTAATTGTATTAAATTCATTTAAGTGCTCTGCTACAGATCCTCCCTCACTCATTTTCAAATTAAACAAACGCTTCATAAGAAATACCTTATTCGAAGCCGAGGGTTTCTCATACAACTTAGCCAATGTTGCCATCAAATCTACAGTCATTTTTGCTTCTGTTATATTGAATGCTACAGATGATGCAAGGTACAATCGAATGGATCCCAGTGCCTTTCTATCTAAAATGTCCCACTCTTCATCTAATATTGTGGTCGGTTTCTTTGCCTTTCCTTCCAATGGCCGCCACAAATCCTTTTGATACAGGTAGTCCTCCATCTACATTTTCCATAACTGATAATTCTGGCCGTTAAACTTTTCGACCTTGAATTTGGAATCCTCCATTGCTCCCACTCAAATCTGAAAGTCCTACCAATTTACAGAAAACCTCACTCTGATACCAATTGTTAGGGTTTCAAGTAGATTCGAAGCAAATATGAACTAACAATTATATGCAGATTTAAATACAAAAGATAAAGAAATAAAATAGGACACAAATAACACAGAGATTTAACGTGGTTCACCCAAAATGGGTTACGTCCACCATACACATCCGTCCGATCTTTCTTATTATCAAGCAAAAATAGTACATCAACCTTACAATGCCTTAAGCATCCCAGCTGCTTATAACATGCATTTTTAGGGCAACAAACAAAGTTGGCGAGGATACTGATCAGTAGCCACATTTCAACACCCTAATCAATCTATTCAATCCTAATCATTCTAATCACCTAATCAAGCATTCGAGCATTCAAACTTTCATATGCGATCATGTCTACTTGCAACCACCTTTCCGTTCTTTATTGAGCTCTTGTGCACACATAAAATCTGAGAGCAAATATATCAAGCAAAATCAATGGAGATAGGAAGAATGGGGATCCAAACCCTATTGGACATGTGATGGTATAATCTTTGTGATTTCATTTGATGTGCATTGTCTTAGGTAATCTTCATATGTTATGGTGGATATTTGTTGTTGTTAGGCTAGGGTTTTTTGGTTGAATCTATTTAAGCTTTCAATATTGTTTTTCCATTTTCACCATAAACACATTCTTCCCCTCAAACAGTGCATATTGTCTAGTTAATGGAAGAAGAATCAACACTACTAGATGGTGCAGACCCATCCTCACATTTTCTTCCACCTTTACTTTTGATTCCTTCACCCACATATTTTGCATATTCTCCTTTTCTATATTAATATCAATATTATTTACCAAACCATTCTTCCCATTTTTTTCTCTACAAAATTTGGCAATGTGTGCACATCTATTATAGTTGCAACATATTGGACCTTGTTGATATGCACTTCTATTTGTTTTGATATTTCCACCTCTTCTAATGCTTCCACTTATTTTGATAACTATTGTACACTTAATAGCTTTATGACCCAAATTATTACAAGTATAATAATGTACATTGAAATTCTGAACATTTCTATTATTTGCATTTCTCATCATTCCACTTTTTCACTTATTATCCTTATGACCAACTTTCTTACAAATGTAATACTAGCAATTAAATAGTTGAGAAATGACTTGATTTATACATTCAATAGCTTTATGTCCAAGCATATTGCATGAAAAACAATTTCTATTAAAGGTTGATTTGTACATGACTTGAGTATGAGAGATTTTTTACCCATCCTTGTTCCAGATCTGGAAGGAAAGATTTTGTCTCATTTAATTTATCACTAAAATATGGTAGTGGTCTCCCTTCTAGACTCAACACTTCGCTTATTGCATTCTACTAGGATCACAATCAAATTGGAATAATTTATCAAAATTAGGTAATGTTAATATTGGCTACCATGTTACCTTTTTCTTTAATAGTTCAAAACTTTTTTGTTCTCCTAACATCCACTTGAACTCCTTTTTATTTCCCCTCATTATTTCTATCAGTAGTATGTAGATGGTTCCTAATAAAATTCTGATAGGAACTTTCCAATTTGTGAAAATATCTTATTCCTCCAAAATTTGAATGTGTTGGCCACTTTGCAATTGCCATTACATTCTATGAATCCATGTTTAATCCTTTGGTATATAGATGAAATAACTCTAATACAATAGCTTTATTTCCATGAAACTACATTTCTTGAGTTTTATCAATATATTCTCTTCTCTTGGCCTCTAAAATACATGTTTGATGGTCTACCAATGTTCCTCCTTAGCTTTGCTAAAAATAATTTAAATATCATCCAACTAAACAATGAAAAAAATACCCAAGAATTTCTTGAATACCTCATTCATTAGTTCCATTAATGTGTTTGGTTGATTGGTTATGCTAAAAGGCATGACTAACCACTCATATAGATCCTCATTTATCTTGAATAAATTCTTCCATTCATCTGCATCTTTGATACTTATTTGTTGATATATTCTCTTTAGGTTAATCTTTTTGAGATACTTTGCTCCAGTTTAATAGTCCACAATACCATCCATCCTTGGCGATGAGAATCTATGTTTGAGACTAATCTTATTGATGAATCTTGAATGTTTGGACATCCTCCTTTCTTAATATTTATTTGGTGATCACACTATTAATAGTACACATGGACTAAATCTTTCTTAGATAAACCATTTCCTTAATAACTCATTTAGTTCCAAATGTTTTGTTGTTTTTATTTTCCTGCACTACTTCATTTTGAAAATTGGCTTTTGGTATTAGGTAGATATATGGTAATTGATGCTTTAAAATAGTGTCAATTGTTCTTGGACTTTATCTAATACAATATCTTAGTATTCTATTATCAATTCAGATACTTCTCTTTATGGTGGTTCTTCTTCCTTTGTAGAGGTATTTTATGCACTTTGGGTGTCACACTTCCTTGCAATAAATGAAAAGAACATGTTTTCATGTCTTAGTCTCTCCAAAAAAATTCTTCCATCCACCAAATAAATTTTGGCATTATCACATACTTCACTCTTGCACTCTTCTTCCAAAGATATCAAGATATTATTTTTCTCTATTTCAATTCATAGTGTAGGAATTATTTCTCCCATTGTGAATAATCTTTCAATCATACTACCATGGCCTTCCCAACAATATATGACATACATCCATTGGAATGTATCACAAAAAAATTTATCATTATATGGTGCAATATGGAACTTCACCAAATATTTCACACTTACTAGAACCTTGTGCTCATCTTTGATCTATGTGATCTCCTATGATTTTGGATGTCCCAACCTTTTCAAAGTCAACTTTTTCACCATCTCCTCAAAAGCCAAATCTATGTACTATCACTATGAATGATAACTTTGCAACATGTACCTCTTAATTTTTTATATTTTTTAAATACAATTTTCCCATGCATTAGTTCTTTAATTACTTTTGTCTATATCAAGGCTCTTTTTCTAAGTAATGGTTCACCCTTCTTTAGTTTTTCAATAGATCCTAGTTATAAAAATAGGTTATTCCTTTGTATATATTACATTGCACTATTCTCCATTATTTTAATAGCACTCCCTTGGTAATATTTGAATGCTCATTTTTCTTCTCTTATAAATTTGAAATAGGTTCCTCTAAATAGTCTCTTTTCAAATCCCCCATCACTCCAACATATTTTATTACTATAGGTACCATTTCTTCCATTATCATTGTGATAAAAGCTCTTGTCATTCAGGTTTCTCAAAAAATATTTAATATCCCTTCATTGCGGTATGGGTTCTCATCCTTTTTATTCTCTACATATGGTTGTCCTTTGTCACATTGTGTTCTACCTCTTTGGAATATAGATTATCTTGCCATTTTCCTTTATTCATATCTCTTGTTCAAATTTTCCTCAACTTTTAGTGTAATATAATATGTCCCTTCAACTATTTTAATCCTTGCTAGACTAAGTTCTTATTTAATATTTGTTATGACATCATTTATGTACAACATCACCTTCTTCTCTCTAACCTGATTACATCTAGCCCTGATGATCATCTTGTGAAATTATTTAATGTACTACTTTACCATCTTTTCTTTGTTCCTTAGGTTTTGCAATATCTTGAACAATTTCAACTCATAATTTTAGTAGGTATGAATTGATTCTTCACCTTTGTCACTATTCTATCCCATCTTATGATCTTTCCTTTCCTCTCTTATTTCTATCCAACTAAACTTCCCCCTGCCAAATATTCATATATACTTGTTGTAGAAATCTAAAGTTGTCCTTTAATTAAATAAATGCTTATTATTTATTTCATCCCATTTTCTCTTTTCCAAATTAAATAAATATTTTATTTATTTAATTTATGTGGTCTTTCATCTATTAATTAAGTAAATATTTAAAATACCTGCTCCTTAATCCTAGCCCTTCATTGATCATTTAACCTCTTAATCCTAATCCTCTATTTTTAGAATGTTCTCTATAAAAGTGGATTCCTCCTCTTATTGTTCATATAGAATACTTGAAGCATACTTACATTCTATCAAAATCATTCTACTATGCATCATCACATCATCTTTGAAATCATAACCATACATCATCACAACCACATCCTTTCCTCTTTGAGCTCTTGTGCAAGTGCAACACAAATTTGAGAGCAACCATATCAAATACAAGATCATGGAGGACATGAGAACAGTAAAGACATGATTCTTATGCATGTGAAGGTATACTAGTTTATTTCATTGTTATTTGCATGTATTTGTAGTTTCTATCTTGATTTTGTGTTGAATTAATTTCTAGATCTAGGGTTTGGTTGGATCTTTAGGGTTTACAAATAGATTCAGAATTGGACATAAACACTTGCATCTTGAACTACTAATTCAACATCATCATCATTACGATCCTCATGTTTAGGTTTAGGCCCTTTTGCTTATCTCCTTTAACAAAACCCACTCAAATTTTCATTATCCTCATCATTTCTAACATTTCTTCCATTATTCCAACAATATTGGACATACTAGATATTCTCCTTGGTGGAATCTTCCCTTAGATCTGGTTCAATTACCTCAAGCTAGAAATTTGGCTACAAGATTGCAACTACCTCATAGTTGGCATTTTATTCACCAACACTTCTAAGCTACCTTCACCCTTGGATCCTTATGGACAAATTTTGTTCAAAAGATCTGAAAAATAATTTCTATACCTCTTGGTGTAGTCATGACTAGAGGTCCTAGAAAAGGAATTTTCAACCATGTATATAAGAGTTAACATAACCAAAAATGATATAAAATAGAAAATCAACTTCAAGCAATGATTACAATTGACTCATTGGTCTTTCAGAAGATTTTAATAGACAAGTAAATGTAAGATACTGTTAGGTCCCAGAGACAACTGAGAGGGGGGGGGGTGAATCAGTTGTCAAATAAATTTGAACCAAAAACTTATTAACCAACTTAATGCTTAATACTGGTAAACCAGTTAAGTATGCTGGTAGACAGTGTTAACAGTAAATTGCTATACCGATAAGGATTAATGCATAAAACATAAACATAAAGTCATCCACAACACATGACACCAATATTTGTACATGGAAACCCTATAAGGGGAAAAACCACGGTGGGAAACCTTACCCACAATCAGATGATACTACTACAGATAGTATGTGTACATAAATGAGGTCTGCACATGTAGAAAGGCCAATAGCCTAGAGCTCACTGCTCAATCACAAAATGGGAGTCACAATGACTACAGTTGGATGGTTAAATCCAATAAGAATGTATTGCTCAAAATAGGAACTTCATATGCTGGATTTAGTACCGGTGTAATGCTGATATGCTTCTACAAAAACCTAACTTCACCTTCAAATGATGTCTTCATGTATATCCCTGTTTGATCTCAGATATACCTTCACTTAATTCTTTTCGCATTCCACACTTAATCTTACAAATAAGATCTTACATTTATACCATACCCTAAGACCAATTTTAGTAGGTCGGCTCTACAAGATATTACAATAAAAATATTTTACAAACAATATATGTAGACATCTAAAAATGGTCAATGCTTGCGGAGTCATACTTTAACATTTGCGCATTGCCTTATTTTAGGGTTCTTGCGTTGCATTAACATTTCTTCTATGTTGCGCACTTGGTCTTTATCATTTGCGAGCATCAAGTCCTTCTTCTGCATTCCTCATTTTTATCACTTTCAAATTACGGTTTTCTTCTCATCTTGTGATCGATTTGTCATTGGTCATTGTCATTTTGCGATTGATTCGTCATCGATCCTTGTCCTCTTTAATCATGTCAATTGGCGCTTTTCAATTTGATCTCCTTGTCAATCTTGGTCAATTTGTCATTGATTTTTATCAATCAAATTATTTATCAGCATTGGTCTTTTATCAAGTCAGAATCATGATCAAGTCGATCCTACATCAAGACCTAATTGTTGTCTTTGCATTTCTAATTCATCTTCTAGGTTTTATGATTTATTCATTTAATCTTGTTTGTCATATTCCCTTTAGGTTAAATAATTTATTTATTTATCCTAAGTCTTCTTGTCACAATTAAATATTTATTTAATTGGCTAATTAATTCCCCCTCTTTTTGTGAATTAATTAAGGAATGAAAAATTATTAATTAATTCACCTAATTTTCTAATTTCATCAATTCCTAATTTTCTAATTTCCACATCGTTTCTAATTTTCTAATTTCCTAATTTTCTAATTTTCCTAATTCCTAATTTCCACCTATTTTCTAATTTGTCAAATTCAATTTCCACCTAATTAATATCTCTCTAGTCTCTCCCTATTTTTGTGCTTCGCTGGAAGCATGAATTTCTCATGCGACATACTTTTGGCATAGCAAGATGTCATAAGCTTTTAGTCCTCTAACCTTTGCATTGGCAATATGTCATAATTCATGACATAGAAGGTGTCATAACCTTCTTCCTTCAACTCAATTTTGCCATTTTGAAATCAATTGCCTCTAATATCAATTTCATGCAAATCTTGTCTTTTCTCCAATTTGTCTATAAATTGAATGAATTTATTCAATCCCAACTAATCACATTATCGAACGAATCACTTTTCAAATCGATTCCCGAATCAATCATGCTTCGAGTATTCTTGAGCAATCATCTTGTCTACTTGCTTTGAGATCATGATCATGCACTAGTAGGTGAGATCCACAACAAAGCTATTTGAAGGAGAAAGAAGGACAATGGAGCCACATGACGGAGACATTCAAATCTACACTTGGTTTGCTTAATTTTCAAATCTTGAATGTTTTGTTTTCATGTCTTTATTGAGTGTGTTAGGATTGATCATTGCATTTGAGCTTTTGTGATTGAGCTAGATTACTAATATTGATACTTGCTTTGATAATTTCCGATTTCCTAGCTACATTAATTGGTGAACCCGACGTGAATCTAACCCCCTAATCATGCTTTTGAGTGCTTTTGAGTTGATTTGCAGGTGAAAAACCGAAGAAATAGGGTAATGCAGGGTTTTTTGGGAACTTCTACGCCTGTGTCAAGCATTCTGCACCTGTGTCAAGCATTTTGCGCCTGTGTCAAGGACATTCTGCACCTGTGTCAAGCATTCTATGCCTGTGTCAGACATTCTGCGCCTGTGTAGGGCCAAAAACAGAGGTAAAAGACGATGTTTTTCACTTGCAAATTATTTTCTTTTGCATTCTGTTTCTGCTTTTTTGGTTTTTTGGTATTGATTCTCTGTGTAGAACCTTGGCATACACATGGAAAGACAACAAATGAAACTACTAACATGTTTTTATGCAGGTTCGATAGTCAAAGACTTGGGTTTTACAGGTTGCCTTGGACTACAACTAAACTTTGTGTTTGTAATTAATATTTAGGCATCTAGTATGATTTCTAAATAGGATGGAATGAATATATGTTTGCTTTGATTGTTGAGTTTGACATTGGAGTAGGAGAGTATGCTCTCATCCTTCTTAGGGTGATCAGAAATCCAGGTCTTCAATACCATGCTCATGTTTTTGATTGTGTGTCACCTTTAGAGGGCCTGCCTTCCCGACCATTTCCTTTTGCAAGCAAGTGATAATCGTGAGAAGGGAATGACCCAAAGTGAGTACGGCTAGAATACCTTGGCATTCTAACTCACTATAAACAAATAACTGATGGGCAAAAGCTTTGAAGGAAGGGTTACGTGGGAATTGTAGTTACTTGGGAAGTGATGACCCTTGAACTCTTTCTCATATCAACATCTAAGTAGGGCCTAATGGTCTAAATTGTGCTTGTGCGACTACATTTGTTTGATATCTTGGTGGGCTTATGTCTCAATCACACTTGCATGACACCAAGGAGTAACGCTTAACAGAAATCCTTACTAAACACCTTGTATTTAGAGGCCAAAAATCCTTCTAGTTGCTTGAGAAGGACAAGTTCAGATACTTGGAAGAGATACTAAGTTCGCCACGGGGAGATTTCCATGGGGACTAATGCTTGGCTGCCCTGAGAAGTGATTGCCGTGGAGGGGAGCCCATGGGGTCAAGCATCTATGTATTCTCCTTGAATCCCATAACAAGTCTACCTCTCAAGTACCTACTGTCTTTACCTACCATAAGAAATGTGTGAATGAGCATGATTGTCTTGAGTCTAAGTTAAAATATCTTGTCTTCTTTGCTTGTCAAAAGTTGAGTTGTATCTCATTTCAAAAACAAGACAAATTGATTCAAAACAAGGTTAAACACAAGAGTATTTCATTCAACAAAGTTCACAACACCTTCAAACATGGTTGTCAAACATTTTTCAAAATCTTGTCTAAACATTCATGTCACTTAGATTCAGGTTCATCCTAGGTTTGCATTTTGCAAGTTCATTGTCAACTACCAAGGTTAGGTTTCACCTAGGTCATACTCCTTTTCATATCAATAAGGGTCATCCATTTTGCATATGTCCTCTTGCATTAGAGTAATACCATTGTCATACATTTGCATTTGCATACCCTAGGTCTCTTCATCAAGCTTAGGTCATTATCATATCATATTAGGGTCATTTGCATAGTAATTGTCCCTTTTCATATAGTGTCAAAACTAGGTTTTGTCATACTTGAGTAATGCAAATCTTTGAATAAATCCTAAGTCATTGTTAGGAGGTCTAGACCTTATCAAACCTTTTGCCTTTTTGTCATCAATATCATTTGGTCAAACCTAGCTTAGTATCCAAGCATATAGGGGAGACATTGTCATTTTGTCCTTTTGTCACTTGGTCCTTTTGTCCTTTGAGGTCTAGACATCATTTCAATTTCCTAAGGGTCTCATTTTGAGAATTGCATTCATGAGTTTGTCAAAATCTTGAAAAACAATAAAAAAATTAAGTTGCATTGTCATCCCTTTAGGTTGCATTTGTCAATCCCATTAGTTGCATTGCATAGTGACATGTTTGTTGAAATGAGGTCTCAACCTTCTTACGAAGCCATGTCATCACAATTGAGCAATCAATCATGTCAATCCAATCTATACATGTCTTAGAACTTGGATCAAACTAATCATGATGATGTAAATGTCCAAATACAAAAACTAGAGGAGAAACTAGCTCAAGAAATGGAGATATTGGAACAAAGAGTGAAAAACATTGAGAAGAATAGATCACAAATGTCCAAAATGTTTCAAAAATTTCCAGGTCAAAATCCAAAGATTGAGCCAATTGATGTAAGATCTCTTCTTGAACGATCAGACATACCAGCTCTCCTCTCCCAAATAGAGATGATGAAACAATTTCAAGAAAAGAGACAACATCAATTTCAACATTATGTGCCTCCACAACAAGAACAAGAAGGTGTTTATTATCAATCAGATTTTCAACCAATACAACCAATGGTTCAACCAATTGTTCAACATATACAACCAATACAACCAATGGTCCAATTTCAACAATATGTCCAACCAAATATACAATGTCCACAAATGGTTCAACCAATGGTGGAATATCAATGTCAACAACCACAACCAAACATTCAAAAACAAAGGTTGCAGCACACACCAACCCAAGTTTCAAACATGTCAGAACAATTGAACCAAGTCCAATATCAAAACATGACATTAGATCAGAACCAACTCCTTGCCAAACAAGTTCAAATTCTAGATACAACTATGTCAAAACCTCGAAAGAAAGGTGGCTTTATTGCAAGGCTCTTAAGGAAATTACCAAGTGAGTTCTTTGAAGAAGATCAAGATAATACAATTATGTCTAGCAATGCCTCATCCCCTCGCAAGCAAATTGACTCTCCAGTGGCATCTATCCCTACACCTTTAGAATTTTCCCAAGAACCTTCCATATTGTCCCCATCAAACAATACACCCAAGGATGAAATTATCCAAGAGCTATCCATAATTGATTTCCATGATAATCCAATTCATGATACACATCCTTGTCATGTTTCAGAAATACAAGACCCAATGCCACCATGCACTTTATTGCCATTACTTGTTTTAGAGGACCCCATTCGAAGTCCCTCTTCCTCATGTTCAAGCATTGATTCCTTGCCAGAATCCATCACAAATGTTCAAAATACATTTCCTTCATGCCAAAATATTGATTCCTTGTCCGAATCCCCCATGCATATCCAAAGTCCAACCTCATGTCAAGAGGATAATTTAGAGCATGAAGAAACGTGTCTTGAAACAGATCAAGATCAAGATCCTTAAACCTTATCGTCTCATCCAATTGTTGACCAGGACCCCATGTTCCTAGACACTCATGATGATTCCCCTATTCTTGTCCATCCTATCCAAAGTCCTATTGACACTCCATTCCCCGGGCAAGATCAAGATATCCCAGTTCATCCAATCCCAAACGATCCCCTTCCATTTCATGCAAACAATGTCCTTTCAAGTCCCATTGACATTCCACTTCCTGACAAAGATCGAGATATCCTTTCCATCCTTTATGATGATCCCATTAAAAGTCAAGAGCAAAGCACCTTTAAAGAGGATTCCAATGATCTTCCTCCTTATCAAGATCAAATTATTCCTTTAAATCCTCCACAAGATCCTTTTGTTCCTCCATCTCCTTGTCTTAATGCTCCATATACACTCCAAGATCGCATTTCTTTTGATGATCCCATTATTTCTCCCATTCCATCTCTTGAAGAGCCTATCATTGAACCATGTCCACTACACAATCCTAGTCCCTCTCATGATTCTAACATGTCAGTGCAAGATGTTCATGAACCCCTGACATTAACAATGGGTTCTTCCACTTTGGTGCAATCCGATCCACTTCAAGATCTCATTATTTCCCTCATATCATATCCACCTCATAATGGACTCGCATCTTCTTCCCAAAGAAAAGAGTATCCTACAAGTCAAGATATTCATAAAGCCAAAGGAGTAGATCTTCATAAGCAAGAATCCCTTCATGTTAAAGAAAATATTAAGGGTCATGGCCTTAGTGAAATTCCTCAAGACGTGGGTACCCCTACTAAATCCAACATCCCTTCAAAATCCAAACATATCGCTTCCCCATCATACTTTCCATCCATCTTAGGTCCTTATATTCCTTCATCCTCTATGCAAGGTCAGCAAAGGCACACATCCTTGAGTAAATTTTATCAATCCAAAAGAACTCCATTTCATTCATATCCATCCATGCATTCCTTTCCCCCTCCAAGCAATTTGGATTTCAAGTATAAAAGTCATAAGTCTAAAACTCCACATGTTTTCAAGGATCAACATGTCCAATATAGTCGACATGTTAAAACAAAGAACAATATGATCTATAAAGAAAAAGAAATATCCAAAAGGCCACAAAGGCCCACTGAGCAAAATAAAGAAAAGTCAAAATATATATGGGTTCCTAAATCCCTTATGCAAGCAATGCACTCCAAGGAACCACAAAAGCATGAAAAATCAAAAACCATGTGGATCCCTAAGTGGCTCCTTGAAGCACAAAAGCCTAAAGAAACATCCAACTTGGCATGCAAAGTTTCTATTCCTCCATCCAAACCTCTCAAATCTGCTCCTCCATCACCTTCTTCATCCATTTTGGGCCCTTATGTCCCAAAATCACTATCCTTTCCTCCATCCAAATCTCAATATCCAAAATACATTTTTCCTCCATCAGTCCATCACCCCTCAAGGTGTGTGCCAATGTTGATCTTACCTTCATTTCCATCCACTGAAGCCCAATTCTTCCAATACCCTATCCATTATCCAATGCATATTTTCCATCCTTCGATCCCTTTGGTCCAATCCTTTGCATAAATCCTTGCCTTAGTTTCATCTCTTTTTCCATGTCCTTATCCTACCAACGTCTTTGAGCATACTTTTAAAGGTCATGGTCCATTTTTTTTCAAGGCTACTATCCAAAAAAAAAGACACTTGAGTCCTTCTTCCATCCCCTATCATGTGTCCATCTTCTATTGAAAAAGTCAAAAAAAAAAAAAAGTGAAAAAAAAAGACAAAAGAAAAAAAAAGTAAAGCAAAAATAATTCGTCCACTGGTGAAAACCTGGCAAACAGGCGCCTTGGGCAAGTACCATGATGAAAACCTGGCAAACAGGCATCATGCGTAATCTATGAACTTCTTGCACACAACACTTGGGGGTAGGTTTCCTCCTTCATATCCTATTTCCCTTCATTATCCTATCATACCATGTCATACTCCTCCATTATCCTATTGTCCCTCATGTCCATTTTCCCTTTCCACCTTTGATCTTGACAAGGCTAAGGATCATCATGAGCATCATACATCTTGTTTCCAGCTTTAGTCCATCATAGCTTTTGGTCTTTATCCATTTGTTTATTATAACCTTTCATCCATATTCCCTAGCTTATTGCAACTTTCTGCCACTATCCCGACCTTCAGTCCATGTCCCTTATCCATTCTTGGTCTTGCTTATCCTATCCATATCTTATCACTATCCATACACTCTTTTTCATTCCTTGACCTTGATCTGACATAAGGATGCAAAATTTAAACATGGTTTCAAAAACCTCTTGACATGCCCCTCATGCCATGTCACTGCTTTACATTGTCATATCTAGTCTCTTGTCCCATCATGCAATAGCCCTTGAAAATTGCATCCGTATTGTCTCCGTAATAAAAGGCCTTTTTCTTCCCTCTATCCACCAACATTTCAGTAAGCCTATTTATTCACCTGTCATATTCCTTGCCTTGCTAGACACTGGGGGCAAAATTAAAAAAATCAAATAATGTCCTAAAATAATCCAAAAAAATTGAATAATGTCTTGAAATAATCCAAAAAAACTGAAAAATGTCCTGAAAAAATCATAAAAATGGAAAAATGTCCTGAAATAATCCAAAAAAATTGAAAAATGTCTTGAAATAAATCCAAAAAAAAAAATTGAAAAATGTCCTGAAAAAAATCCCTAAAAAGTCAAATAAAGTCCTAAAAAAATGAACACAAAAAAAATTGTACACACTCGAAAAGTAAAACAAAAAAAAAATATCCTCTTGGTGCATTAGACAAATCACTGAGCATACATCCAACAACACGCAATCACACACTATGCTTTAATGAAATCATGCATAAACAGATGAACTTTTTCAATCAAACCAGACATTCAAACTGATCACAATTGTCTTCTTACTCAAACATCAACATCAATATCATTTGACCTTGTCACTACTATCATGGGTCTTATACAGGGTGTGGTATGCTCGAAACTAGACTGTGTCCTATCTTAGATGTGGTACCGCATTCCCTGAAACCAGACAACATGATTGTCCTATCAGCACTTTCAACTTTTGACAATGAAGATCAAGATGTTTGTTTGACTTGTTGGAATTAGCGAGTCTTATCATTTATTGATTTATCTTCGATCATGTTCCTATGTTGCTCGATGATGTCACTAAGTGATTTAGAGTGACCGAGATGGTTCATGGTCCCTTTCTTTTTTGTTGTGATTGCTGTTTGTATGCGATGTGTCTGTCTTTTGTAAAAAGGGTTGCATTTCAGCTCTGGCCTTCAATGCCATGATGCTACGCATCCATTTTGCTACATTAAAATAAAGGTTCTCACCTACAAAGTGCATTACTGAAAGCAAGTTTTTCTTCATCTCTAACTGTCCTCTGTTTCATTTCTTCTTACTAACATTTCTTCTGTCAATTCGGATAGTCAGTTCGGTCTAGTGCTCTGATTTTTCCAAACACATATGCTGCATCCTACATTCATTGGTTAGTACATTTGCATTATATCGAGCATCACATCAAGCATTTTATCCATTTCATATTATAAATGTATATTATAAATGTATCAAAAACACATAAAAAATATATCCATATATGTTCCACAATAAACAGTGCATAAGTCATCCATACATGGAAAATAACATTAGTCATAACATATTGCATCCCATCATATCGATGCATATCATATCATATATCAACATAATATCGGAGTACAAAATTGGACTGTCTGTCCTAAGTATGGCCCACAGGCTGACTACATAATGTCAAACTACATCTATCTCTGTCCTAAGGAGCACGTGCCTCTGTCACTGCGTGCTTCCTCTATCCTCCTCATCCCTGCCATGTCTCACGGATGATGTCCCTCCTAGTCCTGGCTGTGGTGGTCTCATAGGTCCACTCACCCCCATGCTGCTCACTAACCTCCGAGAGCGTGCCCTGCTTTCTATCCTCGATCATGCCCAATATGAAGCTGCTCTCTGCTCTAGTGGAACTGCACTCTCATATAGTGTCCTCCAATGGCGTATCTCCTCTCTGGTCTCTACCAACATCTGTACCATCTCTCGTGCACTGGCATCCCTAATCGACCCAATATACTCAGTGACTCTCTGTTCTTCTCGTTGTGCCTGAGCTATTACTGCATCTCAAGCCGCTATAAGTCTGGCTATCTCTGCTCTAAACTGATCCTACTCTATCCTCAAGATGGCATTCTGTCTCTCTAATGTCGCAATGTGATCATGCTGACTCGCTATGGTAGCCCTGCACATCTCCATCTCCTCTATCCTAGCTGTCTCCGGCTCTATGGGTATATCCTGCAATGCCTCCTGCTCACTTGAATCTGGCTCATCCTCCTCATCCTCATCCCCACACTCATCCTCCTCATCCTCATCATCTCCCTCCTCCTCTCCTATGAGTGGGAAGTCCTCCTGTCTCCTAGGTACTGGAATGTCCGGATCTGTCAATGGCACTAGTCGTCGTCGTGAAAACCATCTCTCATACTCCTCTATCATCCCCACGTCCTCCACATCTGATCTCCAATCCCACTATCTCTGCTATAGTTATGTGAAGTCAGCATATGCTATGTGTGGCTGAATCATACTCCCCCACTGACTCATCTCTCTGTGAGATCGGGCAAAGTGTGCAGTCCTCCTAGGTACATCCTGCCTCTCTCCAAACTGTCGTCTGACTCTCTCTGGTAGGTACATCTCAATCACTCTCTAGCAATTCACTGGTCACCCAATCAGGTACCTCTCCTTTCTACAATACAGTAGCTCATCACTATCATCTGACCATCCCGGACAATCACGATACGGTCTCCATGTGAACTCTCTCAATCTATCTAGCTCATGTCGCCAATACAATATGTATCCAAAAGGACCCTATCTCAGTGCTCCCCCATAGTAGTACACATATGGTCAGTGTGGTAATACCTATCTCTCTGTAATCGGTCGACATATGGCTATGTGCTCGAATGCCCATCCCTGTAACAGTGTCACTCCACAGCTCAAAGTTTGCACTCCCTGATATGCTATCTGATGCAACTGAAAAATATAGCATAGCAAGCACACATGGTCCCCATGCGTACACCATCCCCTCTGTCGCCATCCGCTCTAGCACTCTTCCCCATCCAATAGGGAATCCATGTCCTCATCTGTCCCCTGCTAGTAGGCATGCTATCACCACTGCTATCACCACATATCATCAATCATACTCTGATGCCATGGTCTCCCAGCCGATCTCCCTCTCTACGATATCCAGATCATCTTTGTTGCACTCAAATAATCTGCACAACGCGTCTCTCCCTGTCACTGGGTCATACTCTATCATCTCCCCATGAATCAGAATGCGGAGGATATGCCATACATCCTCTAGTCTCACAGTCGCCTCTCCAGTCGCCAGATGGAAAGAGGAGGTCTCCGAATGCCATCACTCTGCCAATGCGGTAAGCAGTCCTGTGTTTGCCCTAATCTCAAGCATGAATGTGATATAGTATATTCCCAATCCTGCTAGTGTATCTCTGTCCGTGCTCCTGAGTCTATGTCGTAACATGAAGCAGTCAGGATGGTTCTCTCACATGATCAATGGATACTGTCGACTCTGCATCACAATTGGGGCATATTTTGTCAGTTTTTGGGTTTTCTCCTACAGGTTGCATTTCCTTAGTTCATGTCTAAATCAGGGTGTTTTTCATCTATTCTGACTTATCCTACCCTTATCCCCCCTTTCCGGATCATTTGCATGCTGTTTTTGACCTAAATTGAGTTCCCAGGGCACAATTGTGCCTATGTTGTGTATCCTGCACCTGTGTCACATATCCTGCGCCTGCGTCCCCCTACACAAGTGCAGGATTCGCCGTACACAAGCATAGAAGTCTCTTTCTGCATCCCCTGTGGGCCCCGCAATGTCTCGCAAGCAAGTCAAATTCATAAAATTGAAAATATGGGTTTTTGAGATACATACCGCTGCTCCCGCGTCGTCCAGTCGTCTGAATGTGCATACATGTTCTTCAAGGTGATCTGCCATTGGAATGTTCGCCATCTCTCTGCAAGTGTCCTTTTCCAAAGCAACAAATTCTCCTCTTTGGCTAGTGCAAATGAGCAATTTTCACTCTCTTTGTCTCATTTATAGATCTTTGTCAGTGCATAGATGGATGTGCACTCTATCCATCTCATGCTGGTCGTGGTATTTTGCATGTTCAATTGTTTGTCATTCATGCATCCGATCTCCGAATGTCAATCCACTTGCTCCTATCATTTCCTATCATTATTATCGATCAATTGGCCTCTTTTCTGCATGTTTCCGGCCAATTCCTCGAGGGGGCATGCATATGTCATTGTCATTATCTGGGGCATTTTCATTATTGTTATTTGAAACAATGCTTAAAATCACATTATCTCAAAGAGCGGCAAAATGTAGACATCTAAAAATGGTCAATGCTTGCGGAGTCATACTTTAACATTTGCACATTGCCTTATTTTAGGGTTCTTGCGTTGCATTAACATTTCTTCTATGTTGCGCACTTGGTCTTTATCATTTGCGAGCATCGAGTCCTTCTTCTACATTCCTCATTTTTATCGCTTTCGAATTAAGGTTTTCTTGTCATCTTGCGATCGATTTGTCATTGGTCGTTGTCATTTTCAATTTTGTCATTTTGCGATTGATTCGTCATCGATCCTTGTCCTCTTTAATCATGTCAATTGGCGCTTTTCAATTTGATCTCCTTGTCAATCTTGGTCAATTTGTCATTGATTTTTATCAATCAAATCATTTATCAGTATTGGTCTTTTATCAAGTCAGAATCATGATCAAGTCGATCCTACATCAAGACCTAATTGTTGTCTTTGCATTTCTAATTCATCTTCTAGGTTTTATGATTTATTCATTTAATCTTGTTTGTCATATTCCCTTTAGGTTAAATAATTTATTTATTTATCCTAAGTCTTCTTGTCACAATTAAATATTTATTTAATTGGCTAATTAATTCCCCCTCTTTTTGTGAATTAATTAAGGAATGAAAAATTATTAATTAATTCACCTAATTTTCTAATTTCATCAATTCCAAATTTTCTAATTTCCACATCATTTCTAATTTTCTAATTTCCTAATTTTCTAATTTTCCTAATTCCTAATTTCCACCTATTTTCTAATTTGTCAAATTCAATTTCCACCTAATTAATTTCTCTCTAGTCTCTCCCTATTTTTGTGCTTCGGTGGAAGCATGAATTTCTCATGCATCATACTTTTGCAATAGCAAGATGTCATAAGTTTTTAGTCCTCTAATCTTTGCATTGGCAATATGTCATAATTCATGACATAGAAGGTGTCATAACCTTCTTCCTTTAACTCAATTTTGCCGTTTTGAAATCAATTGCCTCTAATATCAATTTCATGCTAATCTTGTCTTTTCTCCAATTTGTCAATAAATTGGATGAATTTCTTCAATCCCAACTAATCACATTATCGAACGAATCACTTTTCAAATTGATTCCCGAATCAATCATGCTTCGAGTATTCTTGAGTAATCATCTTGTCTACTTGCTTTCATATCATGATCATGCACTAGTAGGTGAGATCCACAACAAATCTATTTGAAGGAGAAAGAAGGACAATGGAGCCACATGAAGGAGACATTCAAATCTGCACTTGGTTTGCTTAATTTTCAAATCTTGAATGTTTTGTTTTCATGTCTTTATTGAGTGTGTTAGGATTGATCATTGCATTTGAGCTTTTGTGATTGAGCTAGATTACTAATATTGATACTTGCTTTGATGATTTTTGATTTCCTAGCTACAATATAATATCCGATGCAATAACTGATTGAACATGTTAGCTTAATGCATTTACAACAATAATAAATCATCTCCATTGCGTTCCATGCTGATCTGGAAAAGATAAACCTGCTGGTGTAACCCTAGATAACCTGGACCTATTTGTCGGTAAAAGCAAATATGCAAATATGAATATACCAATGATTATTTCTTCAAAATAAAGTGTCCACATGATGTCTTTGACATTACCAAGTGTCTTCCACATCATTCCAAGTAACGATGAACAATATATCCTATCGGTGAACCATATACCAGTAACTGTTGCACAATTTACTTGCTTGCCAATGAATGTTGTTGGATCTCCAAAGTAGGTGTATTAGTAGGTGTTGACATCAATGACAAAACCATACCAAAATACCAACAATCTCCCCCTTTGGCATTGATGGCAACACAAGATGGAAAAACCATCAAAGTGCCAAAACAGAAATGCCAAATACAAAAACCAACAATCTATATTTCTCCCCCCTGGGAGTAACAATACCAATCTCTCAAATGTGTTTTTCAAAATCTCTCCCCTAAAATCTCTCCCAAAAAAAGATAATGTGTTTTTCCATAGATATCTCTCCCCCTTTGACATCAAATGCCAAAGTCACAAAAGGTCAAGTTCATACAAAATACCAACCAATTCAATATACCAACAACTCCCCCTGAGAAGTAGCTTCCTCATCAAATACCGGAATAAAAGATTTGTCTTTTAATTTTGCCAGTTGATGATAATCATCAACTGTCTAGGTCTCTACCGATGGAGGTATGACTCCAAGTTGATCTCTGAGATACTCAAAAGTCTCCTTAGGCAAAGGTTTTGTGAAAATATCTGCAAGTTGTTCTTTAGTATTCACATAAACCAGTTTTATCTCCTTTTCTTTGACTTTTTCCCTTAGAAAATTCAGTTTAATAGAAACATGTTTTGTTTTAGAGTGTAATACTGGATTCTTAGATATATCAATTGCTGTAGTGTTATCACAGTATATAGTAATAGGTTCCTTGCATTTTACCTTTATGTCTTTCAAGATTTGCTTAAGCCATAATACCTGTGTACAGTTAGTTGCTGCTGCAACATATTCTGATTCTATTATTGATAAAGATGTACAACTCTATTTCTTACTCAACCAAGAAACTAATCTCTTTCCAAGAAAGAATGCTCCTCCAGTGGTGCTCTTTCTATCATCTATATCTCCTACCCAATTTGCATCTATGTATGCACATAGATCAAAATTTTCATCTTTAGGATACCATAATCCAAGATTTGTTGTGCCTTGTAAGTACCGAAAAATCCTTTTCACTGCTAATTCATGATTTTCCCTAGGCTTACTCTAAAATCTAGAAACAATACATACTGCATTCATAATATTAGGCCTGGGTTGTGTCAGATACAGTAAACCTCCTATCATAGATTTGTATCTAGTTGGACTAACAAGTGTAGATTCATCCCTTTGAGATAATTTATCATTTGTAGTCATGAGTGTGCTTACCGGTTTAGAGTTCTCCATCCCAAATTTCTTTAGTAATTCTTTCAAGTACTTGGATTGAATAAAAAATATACCTTTATCAGTCTGAGAAATTTGCAAACCTGAAAAGAATTTTATTTCTCCAATCATAGACATTTCAAATTCTTGCTACATTTCAAGAGAAAATTCCTTACATAATCCATCTTCTCCTCCAAAGATTATATCATCAACAAATACTTCAATAATCAAGATGTCATCATTAGTTACTTTGTAGTATAAATTGCTATCTGCAATTCCTTTAGTAAAACCAATCTTCAAAAGATACTTGTCCAACCTTGCATACCAAGCTCTTGGGGCTTGTTTCAATCCATATAGAGCTTTTCTTAACCTGCAAACCATATCATTGTCATCTGTCAAAGAAAATCCATCAGGTTGTTCAATATATACTTCTTCTTCAAGATCTCCATTCAAAAATGCACATTTAATATCCATTTGATAAACTTTGTAATCCTTGTGAGCTACAAAAGCCAAGAATAATCTAACTGCCTCAATTTTGGCTACCGGTGCAAAGGTTTCATTGTAATCAACTCCTTCTTTTTGACAATATCCCTTACACACTAGTCTTGCTTTGTTTCTGACAACCTTACCATCTTCATTAAGTTTGTTTCTAAATACCCATTTAGTTCCAATTACATTTTTATCTTTAGGCTAGGGAACTAATGTCCAAGTATTATTTTTCTCAATTTGTCCTAATCTTCTTCCATAGCTTTAATCCAAAATTTATCTTCACATGCCTCATTGATAGATGATGGTTTAATTTGAGAAATAAGACATACCTCTTCATTTGCCAATCTTCCTCTTGTCATAACTCCTTTAAATTTGTTTCCAATTATTTGATCTGTAGAATTATTCAATCTTACATATCGGGGTGTCTTAGTTTGTTGTTGTTCTTCAATTATTGTAGAATATTCTGATGATACCGGGGTAACTGGATCTTCATTTTGTACCGGTGGATTTAGTATAGGTTCATTTGTCACAATTTCTGTTGTCGGTTCAGAGTCTATATACCTTGAAGTTCCTCTGAATTGTTCATCAATCTTTACATTTGTACTCTCAACAATTTTCTGCAATCTTTTATTAAAACATCTATATGCCTTGCTCTTAGATGAATAACCAAGAAATATTCCTTCATCACTTCTAGGATCAAATTTGCCAATATACTCATCTCTTCTAATATAACATTTACTTCCAAAAATTCTGAAATACTTAAGAGTAGGAGTATTACCAAACCATAGTTCATGGGGGGTCTTACCGGTTTCACCTTTGATGTGAACTTTGTTGAATGTATAGACAACAGTGCTAACTGCCTCTCTCCAATACACGTGGTAGATTTGCTTCTGATAACATACTTCTAGCTGCATCCAAGATAGTTCTGTTTTTCCTTTCAACAAATCCATTCTGCTGTGGTGTCTAAGGTGTTGATAACTGTCTTCTGATTCCATTCACTTCACAGAATGTATTAAAGTCTTTAGATGTGAATTCTCCTCCTTGATTTGATCTTAAACATTTGATTTTCTTACCGGTTTCATTTTCAACCATTGCCTTGAATAGTTTGAACTTTCCAAGTGCTTCTGACTTCTCTCTGAGAAAAGTAACCCAACACATTCTAGAATAATCATCAATAATTAGCATGAAATATCTATCACCTTGTAAGCTTCTAGTTCTAGCTGGACCACATAAAACAGTGTGAATTAAGTCAAGAGCATTATTGGATTTTTCTGGAATATTTTTGAAACTAGCTCTAACTTGTTTTCCAAATTGACATTCCTTACAAATTGTATTATGAGGTTTCACAATTTTAGGTAGATCTCTAACTGCCTTAGAAGTACTAATTTTTACCATGCAATCAAAGTTTACATGACATAGTCTCTTATGCCATAACCAACTTTCATCTATGTGTGTAATTAAGCATGCCTTTTCACTGTTATTCAAATGAAAGATATTGCCTCTAGTCTAATTACCGGTTGCAATTTCCAAACCAGTTCTATTCATGATTTTGCATTTTCCATTTTTAAATTGTAACTGAAATCCCTTCTCAACTAATTGACCAACACTTAAAAGATTATGCTGTAATCCTTTAGCATAGTAGACATTATCAGTGCTATGTTTACCATCAAGAGATATTGAACCCTTACCTTTGATTGAACAAGCTTTGTCATCTCCAAATCTTACTAAACCTCCATTGAATTCTTGAAAGTTCAAGAATTTACCTTTGTCTCCAGTCATATGAAGTGAGCATCTTGAGTCAATAATCCATTCATCCTTTGCTTCAACTTTAGCTGCTAGGGCTTGTTCTACCGGTTGAGCAATAGGTGTCGGTTGATCTTCTGTTATAGCAACAAAAACCCATCCATTGTTTGCTGGATCCTCATCAGAATCATCAGTCACACCTTCATCAGCAATGTAACAAGATTTGTCTTTGTTCTTTTTAAATCTGTATCTCTGATATTTAGGATTAGGCTTGTATGTTCTTCTAGCTTCTTCTCTTAGTCTAGCATGTCTATCAGGGCATCTTGAAGCTATATGACCAATCTTATTGGAGTTAAAACATTTAAAGGGTGCTTTACCTTCATACTTACTTCCAATTGGACCTTTTGGCATTTTCCTTGCAAATAGTGCTTCAAGTTCTTCAAGCTCTTCATTCTCCTTTTTGGTTTCTTCAAGTTCTCTTGCATAAAAGGCTCTCTAGTCTGATTTGTCAAATGATGGAGCAGATGATGTTGATGCTTTAAAGGCCAAATCAGTCTTTATAGCAACAGGACCAAATTCCTCAATTTCAAAGGCTGAAAGTTTTCCAATCAATGTATCCCTAGTTACTGATGTATTAGGCATTGTTCTCAGTTCATTTATAGCAATAACCTTCATTTTATATGCCGGTGGCAAACCTCTTAAGTTTTTTTAAACAATTTCATCCTCACTCATAGTTCCTCCACAACATTTAATACCCAAAACAATTTCATTTACTCTTTCCATAAAAGCAGAAATCCTTTCATCTTCTTCCATTTTCAGATGTTCATACTTGACTTGGAAGCTTTCAAGTTTTGCAATCTTGACTGTGGAATCTCCTTCATTCAATGTTTCTAAATGATCCCAAATAGCTTTAGCAGTAGACCTATCTGATAATCCCATGATTTGTTCATTTGATAATGCACTCAAAAGTGCTTCTCTTGCTTTGCAATCATTCTCTTCATCTTTAGCTAAGGTAGTTGGAGCAGTCTGACCAGCTACAGTAGCAGTATAACCTTTCTTAGTAACTTCCCAGATGTCTTTACCAATGCAATTTAGATGTGTCTCCATTCTGATCTTCCATATCCCATAGTTGGTTCCATCAAGTTTAGGACTATCCTTCCTGAAATAATTAATAGACATTGGATCTCCTCAAGCTGTTAAACTTTTGCAAAAGAGGACTAGGCTCTGATACCAATTGTTAGGTCTCGGAGACAACTGAGAGGGGGGGGGGGTGAATCAGTTGTCAAATAAATTTGAACCAAAAACTTATTAACCAACTTAATGCTTAATACCAGTAAACTAGTTAAGTATGCCGGTAGACAGTGTTAACAGTAAATTGCTATACCGGTAAGGATTAATGCATGAAACATAAACATAAAGTCATCCACAACACATGACACCAATATTTGTACATGGAAACCCTGTAAGGGAAAAAACCACGGTGAGAAATCTTACCCACAACTAGATGATACTACTACAGATAGTATGTGTACTTAAATGGGGTCTGCACATGCAGAAAGACCAACAGTCTAGAGCTCACTGCTCAATCACAAAATGGGAGTCACATTGACTACAGTTGGATGGTTAAATCCAATAAGAATGTACTACTCAAAATAGAAACTTCATATGCTGGATTCAGTACCATTGTAATGTTGATATGCTTCTACAAAAACCTAACTTCACCTTCAAATAATGTCTTCATGTATATCCCTGCTTGATCTTGCATATACCTTCACTTAATTTTTTTCGCATTCCACACTTGATCTTACAAATAAGATCTTACATTTATACCATACCCTAAGACCAATTTTAGTAGGTCATCTCTACAAGATATTACAATAAAAATATTTTACAAACAATATAATATTTGATGCAATAACTGATTGAACATGTTGGCTTAATGCATTTACAACAATAATAAATCATCTCCATAGCGTGCCATGCTGATCTGGAAAAGATAAACCTACTGGTGTAACCCTAGATAACCTGGACCTATTTGTCGGTAAAAGAAAATATGCAAATATGAATATACCAATGATTATTTCTTCAAAATAAAGTGTCCACATGATGTCTTTGACATTACCAAGTGTCTTCCATATCATTCTAGGTACCAGTGAACAATATATCCTACCGGTGAACCATATACCAGTAACTGTTGCACAGTTTACTTGCTTGCTGGTGAATGTTGCTGGATCTCCAAAGTAGGTGTATTAGTAGGTGTTGACATCAATGACAAAACCATACCGAAATACCAACAGATACGACAATAAAGAATATTATCACACCATTATTCAACTATTACACTCTACTAATATTAGTTGTTGAACTTATGACTTAAAAATGAAAATTGGATTAAATGATACTATCCTCCAAATAAATCCAAGAGGTTTTTTCTTATAATATTTCTAAGCTTTAAGCATAATTTGGATTTGTCACAAGATGTTCCAAATTTTGTTATCTTATGAAATGTGTAGGTTGGAAAAAATCTAGTGATGAAGCATTAGATGTTGAAGAGCCTCAATGTAATTTTAATTAAAGGTATCTATAGTCCCATACCACCTTCTGATATGTTTAATTGAATATTGAAAGTTGTGGAATGGTGTCATAAAATTCTCATGATAACCTAAGTGTTTTTGATAATAAAAGTAGCCAAAAACGAGGGGGCTGACCCATGGGTACAATTAGGAGAACAATGGAAGGACCATTGTCCACAAACAATCTATAATAATGATAACCTAAGTGTTGATAACCTAAGTGTTGATTGTGAATTAAAAGTCACTTTGGGTAACAACATCTTCCTAGAGAATAATCTATAATAATTCAAATATAGATATAGTGTATGTGATCTATTATTGAACTTTGATTCTCTTCCATGAGCTAAAATGAGATTATGCAATGAAATGTGGTAATATGCACTAGGATGCTCTTGCATCACGAGAGATTATAAAAAATAGTATAAATGTAATTAGAGGTGTTTATTGGTACCCTACAAACATAGATGCACTATTCATTAATTTATTAAGTGAATCCCCCAAGAAAAGTTCCCATCGAAAAGCTATTGTGATGTGTCCAAGGGAATTTTAACCAATTATTACAAAACTTTACAAGCAAGAAGGTAGCTATTTCATAATCAACACATAAATAAAAGAGCACAAGAGGACCTCCTTACCAAATTAATTTGAAGAGTGCAAATTTATTTAAGATTCTTCAATTGTTTGAAATGTAAGTTGATAAATGTAGAAAACAAAGGGATTGAATAAAAGAATAAATACTTCCCAAATCTGAGAGCTTTAATCATGAGAAACATAAATGACCAATCAATGTGGTCATAAGCTTTCCTAAATTCATTTTTGAGGAGGAGAATGTGTTGTTACAAAGATTTGAACTATTCCATTCTTTCCTAAACCACAATAACATTGTCCAAACTAATGCATCCTAAAGTGATGAACCTTATTTACTATAGTTGCACAAAGTAGGTGGTAGATGTGTAAACTCAAAGGTTTGACCATGTTTTTGAGCAAGGTAATAGCCATTTTACAGGTGATAAGCCGTGTGGCCCTAGCCTTGATGAACACATTTTGTATTCCCTTAATTAATACCGCTTCCCAAGGAATTATAGCAAAAAGGTTCCTATTAAATGTGTAGCAAGTCTAGATAACTGATATGCCATATAGCTTTTAAAAATTTGTAGGGAAATCCATCAAAGTGAAGGGCCTTCTTATTGGCCATTTGCATCTTCACAATATAGAACTCACTAAATACGAGCAATGCATCACAGGTAACTTAGACAATGCGACTTAACTTCATACAAATGGAATCCAAGCACCATTCTAAAGCACGGAAATGCTCAAAGTTGATGTTGAGGTCTCTTCCTTCTAGACTTGAAAAATTACCCTATGATAATACAAAAAGATTTTGTATATCTCTAAGCGTAGTAATTTGTCCATGAATATATTAGATAATATTAATTTAAGTTCAAAAATTGAAAATCTTGATCTTTGGTTCAATTATGAAATTAAGTTATAAAATTAAAAATAAAAATAACTATTTTCTAATTACATAAAAACTAACATAAATCTCCTTACACTAACACCATTGTATCGGTTGAAAAACATTTGCCCTTTGATTACAAAATTAAAAAGAAAAATCATAACCTTTTCTTTATGATTGTCCACAATAAACTCCAACGAATGAAGATGCCCAGCAAAAGAGAATTTGACCGACTATTTTGTTTGAAATATAAACGAAAAGAATTTACGCTTCATGGCAATTTAAAGTTTAATATGCTACCACTTTCACAACTAAGATATACAATTTTCTTACTAATATCAATAGTGTGTAGGATTCTATTTTAAAATAGTCAACGGTCAATTTTGATAGTAAATATAAGAAAAATATTTCCCTGATTATTATTTTTATTTAAAATGATGCGTGCCTAACAATTAATTAATTATAGTCAAGAGTATTAGATAGATAGACATTTTTCCACTAACACTAATAGTTGACCAAACACTATTTTTAAATATTAAATGTTCAATTTTGAACAATAGATAAATGATATCTTTTTAATATATATAAGAAATGATTGTTTAACCACTAAAAGAAATAAATTTTTGTCACTCAACGTGTCATTTGATGTAGAGAAAAAATTAGTTGATCACTATTATAGGGAACTTGATTTATTGGTTAATAGTAGACAAGATAATTGAAAAATTAAGAATGTGAATGGAATAGCAAAGGGTGAATAAGATTTGCAAATCATGTCAAATTAATGCATGTTGTGTGATAATTTAAATGTTTCCTTCTCTATTTCACAATATACCCATGAAATGAGAAAATCGGGGGTCATTAAAAAGATAACGTAAACAAGAAAAAGAGGACTTACTAGCTATCATTAGGGTTGACACAACATTAAAAAAATTATATCATCTTTTCTACTTATTATTTATTAATAAAATAGTCAACAATAGATTTTGATCACTAAAACTAGGATGAATATTAGTTTTTTTGGTATGGATGAAGAATCGCTATTTATATTCAAAATGATATTTGCCTAACAATTAATTAATAAATATGGTCTAGAGTATTCGATAGATAGACAATCTTCCCACTAACACTAATAGTTGTCCAATTACTACTCTTAAAATATTTAAAGATGAACTTTTGATCACTAAATATAAAAAAGTGTTATATTTTCATATAAATATGAAATGATCTTATTTACCCATTAAAAGAAACATATACTTAAACAAAGTGGCATCACCCTATGTGTCAATTTGACATAATGTAGAGCAAAAATTACGTCAATCACAATTATAAGAAAACTATTTTAGCGGATAAAAGTGGATGAAATAATTGAAGAATTAAGAATGTGAATGCAATAGTAAAGGATGAATGACATCTTCAAATCATGGAAATGAGTGTAGCTTATATGATAACTTGAATGTTGCCTTCTCTCTTCTAAGTTATACCCATGAAATGAGAAAATTGAGACTCATTAAAAAGGTAATGCTACGAAGCAAAAAAGTGCTAGAGGGATACACTAGTCATTAGTAGGGTCAATACAACTTTCAAAATAATATTCTCATTTTGAGTTATTGTTATCAAGCAATATTTGTGTTTTTAAAAGTCTATAACGTATATACTAAATTATTAATTTTGATCATTATTATTATTTTGTAATTACAATGTAAACAATAAAAAAAATGCTAGGAGAGGACTTGCTAGTTATCATTAGGATTGACATAACTTTAAAAAATTTATATTGACTTTTTTACTTATTATTTATTTATAAAATAGCCAACAATCGATTTTGATCACTAAAATTAACATGAATATTATCTTTTTGGTATGGATAATGAATCACTATTTTCATTCAAAATGATGTTTGTCTAACAATTAATTAATAAATATGATCTAGAGTATTAGATAGATGAACAATCTTCCCACTAACACTAATAGTTGTCAAACTAGTATTATTAAAATATTTAAAGATAAAATTTTCACCAATAAAAATAAGATAAGTGATATATTTTCACATAATAAGAAACAATTGTTTAACCATAAGACAAGTGTTATCTTTTGATATACTTAAATGAAGTGGCCTTATCTTGTACATGTCAATTCAACATAATGAAAGCAAGATTTAGGTCAGTCACAATTATAAGCAAGCTGATTTCATTGGTTAAAAGTGGACAAAATAATTGAAAAAATAAAAACCTGAATGCAATAATAGATGATGAATAAGATTTGCAATTCATGGCAAATGAATGTAGAATATACTATTTTTAAGTCATACCCATGGAATGAGAAAATTAAGGCTCATAAAAAAGGTAATGCCATGAAGCAAAAAAGTGCAAGGGTGGGTCCACTAGACATTATTAAGGTTAACATAATTTCCAAATTTTAATACTCTCATTTTGTAACTATAATGTATATAATGTATATACTAAATTATTATTCTTGATCACTTAAATGTTATTTTGTAGTTATAAAAGATTTTTAATCAAATATTCAAATAAAATTTATAATTATTAATTGATAAATTTATAAGTCATAAATATAATTATTAAATTTAATATTTAATATTTAATATAGGCCCATTTCTTAAAAAAAAATTTTAAAGTATTTTATTTAGTTAAAAGTAAAAACAAAACAATTTTTATTTGAAATAAAGATTGGTGAATTTTCTAACATTAAGATTAAAAGTCACATAAAAGTAAAGTAACTTGTGTACATAAAATAAAATATTTCCTTACTAAAAATTAATAAAAAAAAATATTTTTGATAAAATAAAGTAAAAATATATATTTATTTTTTGTGTAATATTTATTTTATATTAATATGTTTTATTTCTATATTTAAATATATTGGTTATAGTTTTAATTTTTCAAAAAACATATGTTGTTTATGTTTTTTTGTTTTTTGTACATAGGTCTCACTTAAATTTAAGATGACAAGGAAGTGGTATTTCCTCTTAATTATGCCAAGAACTGTTTTACAATGATAGTAGGGCACACAACCTTGTGTTCTAACTATGTACAAAATAAAAATAAAAATATGTTGTTTATGTTTTATTTATTTTTTCTACATAGCTAGAACACAAGGTTGTGTGCCCTACTATCATTGTAGAACATTTCTTGACATAATTGAGAGGAAATACCACTTCCTTGTCATCTTAAATTTAAGTAAGACCTAAATTTGATGGTTGAAATTGTTTGTAAACTAAGTTTCTTGTTCAAGATGCTAAATTGGGAAGTGCTTGTCTATCTCAAATTAGATTTTTTCTTGATTTTTAAAGTTTTTATCAAGTCCATATTAAACATTTTATAATATAAAATTGAGGTTATTTAGATATATTTTCAAGAGTTATTATAAAATTAGAGTTTGTCACTAGATTTATTACCAAGGTTATAATTCAACAAAAATAATTATAGAGGATTGCTCAAAACAAGCTGTTGTGGTTAATATTTGAGGTCATTTGGAAGAGAGGAGAAACTTTTGATTAATAAAAGTAGGATAGACCCGTACCATTATAAATCTGTAATGTGACACCTAGAGTACATGAGGGATGTGCAACCAGTAAAAAAATACCCCACTACAACAAAGAAAAAAACCAATAGGGTAACTTGAAAGCCAACAACAACTAGAAAACTAGCTAAAAAATAGAAAGAGACCAAGGCCCACAAAAAACAAGACCAACCACCTAGTAAAGGCAAAAAGAGATGGCCAACTACATGGGGGAACCTTTTTCTAGCTAATCCTAGCACAAACTTAATACTTTATCAAAAAACAACACCTTCTTACTTGAGTGGACCCCAAAGCTAGAGGAGACCAGTGTGGAATTAGGGGTGGATTTCACCATACACATCGTGGGGCTAGAACTTGCACTCAGGGCCTTTGTGAGTTTATGTTTCTTCTCCCTTTTCTTGTCCATGTCTACCTAGATAGCCTGGATAGCCTGCAAAGAGGCATTGTGCATATTGACCACATTCCTACAAGCAAGATTAGCCTCTTTAATTTTCTTCTTGAGGGCCTCTTGGGATTTCTTTACCTCTTCTAGTTCGTTTGTGGTCCCTGCTATTTTGAGCTTGGCATCCAAATCTTCAATTTTCCCATTCACCTTGTCCCACTTCTCCATGAGGCCAATGAGCTCATTGGCAGATCTCCACACTCTATCTTTATGTAAATAATCTAGCTAGGTGCTATCCCTAGCTTTAGCCTCAGTCGCCACCTCCAACTGAGTAATTTTTCTGATAGTAATATCCATCTACCCCAATAGCCACTTTAATAGGTCATCCTAACTTTACACATCATCATGCAGGTCCTTCACAATTTTAGTGAGGACCGAAATAGAACTCGGGGGCTTGGTAATTGTAGACTGGGGAGGGATAGGGTTAGCGTCAACAATAGCAATACTGGCAGGGGACCAATCCAGCCCTGTGGTTTCTGAGGAGTCCAACTCATCCAAGGAAACAGAATCAGAACCCGAATCCTCAACAATCTCCACGTCTTGGTCCTTTTTAGTGGTAGTGTAGGCATCTAAAAATGGTCAACGCTTGTGATGTCATACTTTAACATGTCCACATGACCTTATTTTAGGGTTTTTGTATTTTACTAACACTTCCTCAGTGTTGCACATTTGGTCTTTATCATTTGTCAACATCATGTCATTCTTCTTCTTTCTCTTCCTATTTGATCCTATTTAATCATTTCAATTTGGGTCTTATCGATGTCAATCTCAATTATCATTTCATGATCATGGTTATCTATCAATTTCATATAATCATTATTTTTAATCCTAATCAATTCCAATCACTTCTCAATGTCATGTCACCAAACATTATCAATCAATTATCATTTATCAATCATCAATCAATCATTTATCTTCATCAATTGTCCTTGTCATTTCAATCATTAAGATCAATCTTGAGCATTGATTTATGTCTCTCTCTTAGGGTTTAATAATTCTTCAATTATTAATCCTTTACTAATATTTCTCTTAGGATAAATGAATTTATTCATTTACCCTATGTCTTGTGTCACAATTAAATACTTCATTTAATTGGCTAATTAGTCTTTTATGAATTAATTAATAAATGAGAATTTATTAATTAATGCATCTAATTCTTATTTCTTAATTCCTAGTTTCCACCTCATTTTCTAATTTGCTAAATTCAATTTCCCACTAATTATCCTCTTCTATTTGCTCCTATTTTTGTTCTTCCTTTGTCATAAGTTGGAAGCATGATTATCTCAATTTGTCATAAGTGTTAAACTGAAACATGTCATAACTCTTGACATAGGAACTTGTCCTCACACCTTGCATGGGAAATCCATCATAATCATGACATAGAAGGTGTCATAAGCGTTCCCTTTTTAATTCAATTTTCCAATTTCAAATCAAATTACCTCTTTTGAGTCTTCCATGCTAATTTCATGATTTCACCAATTTCTCTATAAATTGGTCTCTCTCATCATTTGGAATCAACCACATTTTCAAGTATCCTCACGCTGTCAAAATCAATATTGCTTCATGTTTTTGCACTTGCAGGTGAGATCCACACAAGCCCAATTTGGAGGAGAAAGAAAGCCAATGAAGAGACATGGAGGAGATGCTTTGATGTTTTATGGTTTGCATTTGTTTTTGAGCATCTTGTCTTCATACCTTTATTGTGTGTATTAGGAGTTATTTCCATAAGATTTTAGGTTTGTGGTTGCCTAATTATATGCTTTGATGCCTTTTCCTAAATTCCTAGTTACATTTTTTAGTGAACCCAATGTGAACATGTTAAATTTGATAATTTTGGGAGTCTATTATTTGCATGCAGGTTTTTGGTGCTAATCCATTGTTGCATGCAAGTATTATGAAATAATTTATTGTTGCATGCAAGTTTTATGTGTTGATCCATTGTTGTATGTAGGTTTTCTTCACTAATCTCTTGTTGCATGTAGGTTTTTTTTTTCAATAATCTATTATTGCATGCAGGTTTTTTGTAATAATCTATTGTTGCATGCAATTTTTTGGGACTAATATGTTGTTGCATGCAGGTTTTTTTCTCTAATTTGTTGTTTCATGTAGGTTTTATGAGAGGATCTATTGTTGCATGTGGGTTTTATGGAGTCTAAATAATTATTTACGTAAGTTTTCTTAACATGCAAATAAACAACAATTCTTCACATAGCCTAATTAGGAGGTTTTAATTAACAATAATTCTTCACATAGCATAATCAGGAGGTTTGAATGAATAAAAATTCCTCACATAGCTTAATTAGGGGGTCAATCAACAACAATCTCTCATTACAATCTACTAAGGGTTTCAAAATGAATCATGACATAGTCTAATTACGGTACTAAATGAACAACAAATTCTCATTTCAATTCATAAGGTGTTAAGATTAACCCCACAATCTTCATCTAGATTTCTAAGTAGGGGTATAAATTGGACATTTTATTGATGATTTGTGCAACATATTGGAATTTGTGGGTAAAAGATTTCATTGAAGCTACTAATTGCTTTGGTGTAGGATGTGGTCAAAGAATCCTATTAAAACTGAGTGATTGTGATTTTTAGAGTAGTTGCACAATTCAATTTTCTAAGGTTAATGAACACCATGTTTGCCATGCCTGATTTTGTTTCATTTGTGTGTTTTTACCTTTAGAAGTGGGTCTGCCTCCCGATTTGCTTGGCATTTCGCATAGGCATTGGTGAGAGGGAATGACCCAAAGTGGTGACAGGGCTAAGGCCAAGCCTCTTCCAAACCACTATAAATAATTATGGCTGCAACAAAAGTTGTAGACAACGGGTGTTGGAATAGCATAGCGATGATTAAATTCACCAGATCTATGTCCACCCGAATAGATGCCCTGACTAGAACCTTTTGTGCTTGAAGACCAAACAACTTCTAGTCATTGGTACAAGAGGTCGGACCTCTGATATCGTCTCACACTTTTATGGCTCTGAGTAGAGATAAAAAAATTTCCATGGGGATTTTTCATGCGAACTGATGCTTGGATACCTCGGAGAAGTGACTGTCATGGAGGGGAGCCAGCGGAGTCAAGCATCTAAGTATCCGCTTTAAGTAGGCATAGCTGGGAAACCAAGTGAGATCCAATGACTATTGTCTTTGCCAGCCATATGATTTGTTGTTGAAGGTGCATGATTGTCTTGGGTCAAAGTCAAACAAACATCTTATCTGCTATGCTTGTTAAAGGTTGAATTGAAAACAATTCTCACAAGTGGTCATAAACAACCTTGATTTTCAAAAGCAAACAAGTTTTCAACAAGTCCAAACAATTGTCCAAACAAGATCAAAACAAAGTCCAAACAAAGGTCCAAATTTTGTCCAAGTATTCATCCAACATTTGAACATGGCTTGTCAAAACATTAGAAATCCTTGTTTCAAAATTCATGTCACTTTGGTTAGGTTTTGCATAGTTCAAACCCCAAGTTTTAGGTCACATAGACATTACCTTTTATTTTGGCGTCCTCATTTTGCACTTAGGTTTAAAATAATTTCCCTAAGTCTTCATTTCATTATCATACCCAAGCTAGGTTTTCACTCAGGTGACATTTTTGCATTATCATTGTCATACTAAAATTAGGTCTTGGCCTAGGTTGCATTTTTGCATTTCCAAAGTCATTGGTCCCCACATATCCATATCACATTGGCTTTAGCATTGCAGAGTCCAAACCCTAGTCTTGTCTTATCTTTTCATATCATTTCATATCTCCAAGTCATAACACATCTTGACATCATTTTTATATCATATTTTGGGTTCATATCCCTAGGTCATTTTCATTATCATTGTCTTTTTGCATAATATACTCAAAATTTGGGTTTGCCAAACTTGAAAATTCAAAACTCTAGATTAAACCCTAAGTCATTGTTAGAGAGTCTTGACCTTGTCCAACATTTGTCCTTTTGTCATCAACCTCATTTTGTCAAACCTAGCTTAGTATCCAAATGTATAGGTGATACATTGTCATTTTGTCCTATTGTCATTTTGTCCTTGGTCCTTTTAAGGTCTTGACTTCATTTCAATTTCCTCAGTGTCACGTCTTTAGGGTTGCATTTTAAAGTTTGTCCAAATCTTTAAAAACAACAAAAACTTAGATTGTATTCTTGTCCAAGGTCACATTTGCATTCCTAAAAGTTCCACTTAGTTTCATTTCATTTTCATTCCAAAAATTCAAAAAGAGTCCAAAAACAAAAGTGGCATTGTTGTCCTTTGAAGCTGCATTTGTCAATTCCATTAGTTGCATTGCATAGTGACATGTTTGTTTAAATAATGTCCCAACCTTATTATGAATCCATGTTGTCACAATTGAAGAATCTATCATGTCAATCCAATTTCTACATGTCTCAAAACTTGGATCAAAATTATCATGATGATTTAAGTGTCCAAATACAAAAACTGGAGGAAAAACTAGCTCAAGAAAGAGAGATTGTAGAATAGAAAGCGAAAAATAATTACAAGATTAGATCCCAAATGATAAAAACACTTCAAAAATTTCAAAGTTCACACACAAACCTTGAGCCAATTGATGTGAAGGATCTCATTGAAAAATTAGACATACCTGCTCTTCGCTCACAAATAGAGATGATGAAACAATTTCAAGAAAAAGAGCACAAACTTTAACCATGTTCCAAATCAAGTCTCGTTTGATCAAGTTCTAAATCAAACTTCATTCAACCAAATCTATCAAACCTCATTTGATCAAACTCCATTCAATCAAATTTTGAATCAACAACCAATGATCAAGCAACATCCAATTATCCAACAACAACCAATGATCCAACAATAACCAATGGTCCAATATTTCCAGCCCATACAACCAATGGTCCAATATGTCCAACCAACACAACCAATGGTACAATTTGCATGATATGCCCAACCAAACACACAATGTCAATAATTGGTTCAACCAAATGTGGAGTACCAACAACAAATTCATCCAACAAATCACTATCAACAAATACAACCAAAATTTCAAAACCCAAAGTCGCAACTCACATCAGGCCAAATTTCAAACATGTCAGACCAATTAAATCCAATTCAATATCAAAACATCACACCAAACCAAAGCCAAATCACTGTAAAAAAAGTCCAAAATTAAAAGACAACTATGTTAAAACCTTGCAAGGATTCAAATGCGTCTTCAAAGAAAGATAATCCTTTTAGACGTTTCTTAAAGATAATCCTAAGTGATTCTTTTGAGGAACATCAAAATTGTGCACCTATGTCTAGCAATGGATCAGCCCATCATAAACAAATTGACTCTCCAGTGACATCTATTCCTATACCTTTTGAAGCTTCACAAGAACCTTACATATCATCCCCATCAAATGATATACCTAAAGATGAAATTCTCCAAGGGTTGTCCGTAATAGATCTCCCTGCTAATCCAATTCACGATGCAAGTCCCTGCCATGTTTTAGAAATGCTAGACCCACTGCCAGCATGCACATCGTTGCCACTACCCATTATAGAATATCACATACAAAGTCCATCTCCCTCATGTCAAAGAATTGATTCCTTTCCAAATTCGACCACCAATGTTCAAAGTCCAACCCCATGTCAAGAGGATAATTTAGAGCACAAAGGAATGAGTCCTAACACAAATCAAGATCAAGATCCTAAAACCTTATCATCCAGTCCAATTGTTGACTAGGATCTCATCTCCCCAGACACCAATGATGATCCCCCTATCATTGTCCATCCTATCCAAAATCTTGTTGACATTCCACTCCTTACGCAAGGTCAAAATATCTCTTCCATCCTTTCCGATGATCCCATTGAAAGTCAAGAGAAGAGAACATTTAAAGAGGAATCAAATGATCCCCCTTGTCAAGATCAAAGAATCCTTTTAGATTCATGTCCATCAAAAGATGTTGTCATCGCTCCATCTTCACATCCTAATCGTCCATGTCCAATCCAAGATCTCATTTCCTTTGATGATCCCATTATTCCTCCCATTCCATCTCATGAAGAGCCTATTATTGATCTTCATCCCCCTCATGATCCTAATGCCCCTCATGATTCTAACATATCTATCCAAGATGTTTGTGACCCCCTACATGTATAATGAGTTCCTCCACTTTGGTCCAATCTGATCTGCTTTGTGATTCCATCATTTCTAGCATATCATGTCCACCTCATGATGGACTCAAGTCTTCTTCCCAAAGAAAAGCATATCCTACAAATGAAGATGTTCATAAAGAAAAAGGGGTAGACCTTCACAAGAAATAACCCCTCAATATCAAAGAAAATATTAATGGTCATGATGTCAGTAACATTTCTCAAGATATTGGTATTTGTCCATCAAAATCCAAACATATTCCTTCCCCGCCATCCCTTCCATCAATCTTAGGTCCCTACATCATTTCGTCCCCTATGTAAAATTAGAAAAGGTGCACATCTTTGAGCACCTTCCATCCATCCAAACAACCTCCATTTCATTCCTATCCACACACACATTCCTTTCCCCCTATAAGCAATTTTGATGTCAAGCATAAAATTCTTAAGTCCAGCAATCCACATGTATTCAAGGATCAACATGTCCAATCTAATCGACATGTCAAAGCAAAGCAAAGTATGATCCAAAAAGAAAAAGAAATATTAAAAAGGCCACAAAGGCCAACTGAGAAAAAGCAAGTGAAGTCTAAATTTATATGGGTTCCTAAATCCCTTGTGCAAGCAATGTGTTCCAAGGAACCACAAATGAATGAAAAATCAAAAAATATGTGGATTCCCAAGAAGCTCCTTGAAGCACAACAACCTAAATGAGCATCCAAATTAGCATCCAAAATTTCTATTCTTTCATCACCTCCTTCATCCATTTTGGGTCCTTATGTCCCAAAATCCCTATCCTTTCCTCCATCAAAATCTCAATATCCAAAATCCATTTTTCCTCCATCAGTCAACCACCCCTCAAGGTGTGTGCCAACGTTGATCTTGCCAGCATTTCCATCCCCTCAATCCAAAATCTTCCAATACCCTATCCATTATCCAATGCATATTTTCCATCCTTCCGTCCCTCTAATCCAATCCTTTACATAAATCTTGGCCTTAGTCCCATATCATTTCCATGTCATTATCTTGCCAACATCTTTGAGAATACTTTTTATGGTCATGGTTCATTTTTTTCAAAGATACTATCCAAACAAAAAAGATGTTTTAGTCCTTCTTCCATAACCTATCATGTGTCCATTTTCTATTGAAAAAGTCAAAAAAGCAAAAACAAAGAGAAAAATTGGAAAAAATCTTTAAAAAAACAAAAAAGGAAAAAAAGAAAAAAGAAAAAAAATAGTAAAGAAAATGTTGGAAATTGACACTCATTGGATTCATATGTTGTAATTGATGGAAACAAGATTCTATATAAGGCTTATACCAGTAGATACCAACATTTAGAGGCATACACCGATAGATACTAGCATTGGAGTATTTAGGGTCATCACCGGCACCGACACCGACATCCAACACTTTAGTGAAGTCAACATCAGTCTGGGATCCAAAAGGTTTTATTTGTAAAATCATTTTTTAATTATTGTATAGGGCTGACATTTAATAGCTTTTGTATTGTAAGACAACATAAGGCATATTGTTTGTAAAGGGTATATAAGTTAGTCTGCTAGGTCATTTTGATATATAAAAAGGTAGTAGAACTATGTAATACGAAGGATATGTATGTAGGTCATTTGTACGTGAATGTTATATCATGCAATGATCAGTAGATGGTTTGTAAATAATTCTTGAAGGAGAGGAGATACTAGTAGAATGGTTCAGGGTTTATGAACTGGTACAGAATAGAGCTATAACTAGAACTCTTTTTGGCATTGCAGATACATTTTGTGAGTTCACCAGTACTGTTTTATCTTAGAAAAAGCTTGTAGGCAATGAGACTCTTTTGTGTTGAGTAGTGTGCTCTAGGTAGTGTGCCTTCCTGCATGTGCAGGCCCCAATACTATGTAATATCTTTCATATGACCAATAAATTGATATTGTGGGTAACAAATCCCACTGTGGTTTTTCCTCTTTGAGGTCTTCCATGTATAAATTCAATGTGTTATGGTGTTCATTCATGTGGTTGGTTTATTTACTTCATGTTATATGTTTCTTCATTTATTGATATATATGTGTATATTATAAAAGGTTAAAATCTTGTGTTACTGGCAGAACATTGATTCACCCCCCCCTCTCAGTGTTCTTGGACTCATTGTATTCCAACAATTGGTATCAGATCTTGGTACCTCGGAGGAAGTTTAACAACTTGACGAAGATCCTGAAACTGGAATCATTGAACATGGCTATGTAGAAGCAACTTGAGATGGCACTTGAGGATTATGATGCTGAAAAGATGAAGAACTTAAAACTGCAAGATGAATTGAATTCTGCTAATGTATTCATTATTGTTCTGCAAGAAAGGTTATCATCTTCTCAAGCTAAGAGAAATAAACTTTTGTAAAACCAGGATGATGAAGAGAAAAATGCACTTAAGAAGCAATGTCAAAAACTAAGTCAAGCAAACATCCTCATGAAGAACAAAATAAAAGACCTGACTATGAGGATGTCAAAAGATATTGAGGACATAAAGAAGAAGGAAGAAAATCTTGCTATATCTCTGAAGAACAAATTTGAAGAATGTGGCAAATTGACTCATGAGAATAATCTATTGAGAACTGATTTGGTACAATCCCACAATAATGAACAAGAGCTAGAGAGACAAATAATGACTCTAAGAGATGATCTAACTACTAAAAGTGAGTATAAAGAAAAATTCAGGATTAGTGCTGCACAATTGGATGATTTATTGAAAAGACAAAGGTAGAGTGAAGATTCTAGAGGACTTGGATTTGTACAAGGCGAAAGCTCCAGTACTACAAATGAAGATCAGACAACCGGTATGTAGAACTCATTAGACCAAAGGAAACTGGTAAGGCAATCTAATGCTTACAAATTCAATGGTAGATGTTTTATTTGTAATAAATTTGGGTATATGGCTAGACAATGTAGAAATAGAGAAAATCAAAACTAAAATTTAGTTCCAGATCAATGCACAAATTGCAAGAAATATGGTCATAGATCAGAGGATTGCAAAATGAATGTTAAGTGTCATGCATGTGGAAAGTTTTGACATCTAGCTAATCAATGTAGGTCAAGGAATGACACCAGATATGTCAAAGAAATTCAAAAGAACAATGTTACATGTTATGCACGCAACAAAATAGGTCATATTGCTAAGTACTACAAAAGCAAGACTACACCGGTTAGCAATGATAAAGAAAATGAGAAAGGAAAGCAGAAGGTAGATGAAATACAACAAGATCACACCAAGAGATGGGTTAGAAAGTCTGAAGAACCAAGTGGAGATGCAACTACACTGGTAACTGCACCAGTAACTCCACCGATAGAACAAAGCATTCTTGCATCAACAGGAAATTCAACTGGCAACTGAGGCATACACCTTAGGGGTTGAAAAATTCATTGCAAATCTTGCATATTCCCCATAAGAGATCTAGAAAGAGATTTGGAGAGTGGTATTGATCATTGATGGAGGTTTATTTGGCATAAAACTGTGAAACTGGCATCCGGTAGGGCACGTCGCTAAGCATTTATGACAGTGATGAATTACGGTTTACTCACTGATAAAAATGGAGAATGGACTCATTTTCACTCACCCAATGCTCAAGCAAACCAAAGAGAAGCAAAGGAAAATCATAGGCGATCAAGAGAGAGAAAAGGCATCCCAAAGAATTTCTAGAATTAATCAAAATCTTTCAATCGACTATCATTATCCAAGTATTTCTTTGAAATGGCATTCAGATCATCATCTTCTCCTATTTTTATCATGAATCCCACTTTTGTTGAGGTTAAGGATAGGCTTAGACCTATTTTCAAGGAAGTTCCCCAAATTGCTATGAAGGAAGACTCTATTGGCGCATTTTTGAGGGTTCCTGATGGCATGGTTTATGTGGAAGATATCAGGGCCTATATTCACTATACCTTGGAGAATTTAGGAACTGAGGAAATCAAGAGAATGTATCAATCTGTGATACTAGGTAGCTCCAGAACAATCAAGCCAAAATATAAAATCATTGAAGACCTAGGGTTAACCAGAATCCTGTATATATCAGAATTCAAGGATGAAGTGATCAGATATATTCTGAGTAGGGTCCATAATGAATTCATCTGGCTCAATTGGCCCCACATGAAAGAAAAAATTCAGGCGGTTATTGACTTACCCAAAGTTGGATAGGAATAAGGAAAGAAGATCTCCAACATTGCAGTTGAGAAGCTCACCAGCGCAACCCATGATGGAAGATCAATGAGGGTCAGCACCATCAAAGACAGATGTGAAATTCGCTAGCATGATTATCAGCTACAAGGTAACTCAATCAAGTCTATTGAACTCTGTTTCTAGTTCCTATATCCATGTTGCATATCAAATGATAAAGAATAATGAAAAGTATGACTCATGTGAATGGTTAAGGAGTGAATTGATGTTAAATCTTGGCAATATCAAAGGTGCTAAGAAATGAACTTTCCGGTTTGGCAATCTTATTGTCTGCTTGATGTTATACTTCATGAATGAGCTACCGATTTTGGGAAAGAAACGTTGGGATCATGACATACCGGTAGGTGTGCAGATCAAAGATGCAATCACTGGTCTTGGTAGTAATAGGGATGAGAAGCTTTGGGGTTATTTTAAAAAAATTCAAGAAAAAATGAGACTGGGGGAAAGAATCTCCAAACACATTGTGGAAAAATACTCCACTGAGATTTTATTCATGGTAAAAATAGATGAGACACTGATGGAAGCAGTGGAACCTAAAACAATATGGGTCACTAAATTGGGTTATGAAGTAGATTACAACATCTTGGAGCTATATGCTAAAATGTCGATTAATGCTCCTTTGGATGATAAGGATGAACACTTTGGAACTGTAGAGGAGAAGGCTCTTGAGGTTAAAATTGGTTTCAACAAGAAAAGGAGGGAAAAGAAGATAGACAAAATGTCTGCATTTGTTCAAAATGTAATTCATAGGATAGATACAGAACTAGGTTTTGAATCT
This sequence comes from Cryptomeria japonica, assembly GCF_030272615.1. Classification (NCBI taxonomy): domain Eukaryota; kingdom Viridiplantae; phylum Streptophyta; class Pinopsida; order Cupressales; family Cupressaceae; genus Cryptomeria; species Cryptomeria japonica. Next base: position 203,240,672 of record NC_081405.1, on the reverse strand, counting down.
AAACTGGTAGATCAACCGGCAGCAGTTAGTGCTCTTGAGGTAAAGAGGTCTAAGACTTTCATTTCTTCTATCACTTCTGACTCTGATCCAGAGGATAATCAACCTCTTGCATTTAGAAGGGTACAAATGAAGCAAGATGACAAGCCTCCGGTAGAAGAGAAGAAGGTGGAACCAAGGAGGAAGCTAGTAAGAAAGGTAACAACTGCATCCACACCTCTAGAAGGAAACCTACTCAAAAGAGGCAGCCTGCTCCATCCACTCCTGCAATCCCCAACAAGAAGAAAAAGAGTGATGAAGAAAATGAATCTAGTAATATGACTTGTGCAGAGTTAATTGATGAGGTAACTAAAGATGGAATTTTGAAGAATGTGTCAAATTTCTATAAAGATTTAGATGATAATGAGCAAAATGAAATGGAAGAAGCAATTTTGTTACATTTAGACATATATAAGAAGGCTTTGGTAGAGATTTTGAAGGAAATTCCTTTATCATTGTATAATAAGTTAGATGCAAGGAGATCAGATGCAATCAAAAGGGAGAGAGAGATCAAAGAAGTTGAACTTTTGAGCATGTGTGGTTCTATAAATAATGAGGAAATGAAAAGATGTATAAAAGTTGCAAATAGAACAATATTTAGTAGCAAACCCTGACAAATAAGCTTAATGATGGGTAGAGTCAATGAGATAATAAATGAGACCAGAGATTGTTGGGATAAATTATTCCAAATGAATCATGATTTTGTCACTTCTCAAGAAGAATTTGCTAAGGCAACAACTCCCACCATTTTGGATAGATATAAAGGGAAAGGAATTTTGGGAAGTTCAGATCAAATTTTGAATGAACTGGTAGTTAAACCTAAAATTGATGAGAGTGTATAGACATAACCGACAAAGACTACATTTGTATAGCCTGAGAAAGGAAAAATAGATAATGTATAGGTTACTGATAACATTGTGGATAATACTCCAATGACAGTAATAGATACTGCACCAAGTGCTGAAGCCACCAGTGCAAAAGAGGATGAGAAAATGGATACATCGGGAGAGGATAAGGTAAAGGAGACTGATAAGACACCTAGTACCATATTGATAGTTGATTCCCCAACAAAAATTTTGGCAATTGACACTTCTCAAGTTGAGCAGAAATCAATCATAGAGATGAGTCCCACATAGCTAATGATGATGGATACTCAAAAGCTAATGAAGGAAGGATCTACAGACAAATTGATAATAGATCAATCAATAATAGTTTTGCATAGATTTATTCCTGATTGTATGATTGAAAATGAAGCAAGCCCTTCTGGAAAGCTTAAGGAATTGACATAGCACATATCAAAAAACTTTTAATCATTGCAGCAGATTTTCGATAAGAAAGAACTTGAAAGATTTACTATGGCCAAGAAAGCCACTTTTGATCAGATTATTGAGACAGAGAAGAGGAAGGTTGAAGAGAAACTTATACTTATTGAAAATTCTTTGAAATGGTGTACTAACATCTACAAGGTTTTTTGTAATATAGAAATTCTTACAACAAATGTAGATAAGAGGTTAAAGGAGTTACAAGAATAGATTGCTAATATTGCCAATTCTTTTGATGGACTAACTTTGCTTACAACTTCCATTGATGGAGAAATTTTGACTTCGGAGAACCAAGCTTTTGCTTTTGAAAAGGAAAGAGAATATTATTCGAAGAGCAAGGAATCTCAAAGGTTTGGTGAGTCCAAGATTGGATTCACTTGGTGTACATAAGAGGGAATGTATGGATATGCTTGCGAAGCCCACACCGACAGAAGTCATTGAGAAAGAAAAACTAGCACATTTACTGTGTGGACTTGTATCCATATTTGAAACATTCAAAACTAGCTGGGATACTTATGTACAGTTGCTAGAGAAAACTTATCCGAAAATCTTGAGATTGGTCAAGCTCTGGTAAAGTAATCTGTAATTATTCTTTCAATTATTTCACCGGTCTTTGGCATTGATGTGAAAGGGGGAGAGTATATGTATGTAAAAAATATATAATCCTAGGGGGAGGATATCAGACAGAGTATATTGCAGACACATTCAATCAACTCAGGGGGAGCATGTTTCATGTTTCAGTTGAACCGACAAGGAATCCATTTTTCACATGAGTGTTGCCATCAATGCCAAAGGGGGAGATTGTTGGCAATTGACACTCATTGGATTCATATGTTGTCATTGATGGCAACAAGATTCTATAGAAGGCTTATATTGGTAGATATCAACATTTGGAGGCATACACCAGCATATATCGACATTGGAGTATTTAGGGTCATCACCGACACCAGCACTGACATCCAACACTTCAGTGAAGCTGACATCAGTTTGGGATCCGAAAGGTTTTATTTGTAAAATTATTTTATAATTATTGTATAAGGCCGACATTGAATATCTTTTGTATTGTAAGCTGACATAAGGCATATTGTTTGTAAAGGGTATATAAGTCAATTTGTTAGGTCATTTTGATATATAAAAAGGTAGTAGAACTGTGTAATGCGAAGGATATGTATGTAGTTCATTTGTATGTGAATGTTATATCATGCAATGATCAGTATATGGTTTGTAAAGCATTCTTGGAGGAGAGGAGATACCAATAGAAGGGTTCAAGGTTTATGAACCGGTACAGAACAGATCTATAACCAAAACTCTTTTTGGCATTGCAGATGCATTTTGTGAGTTCACCAGTACTGTTTTATCTCAATAGAAGCTTGTAGTCAGTAAGACTCTTTTGTGTTGAGCAGTGTGCTCTAGGCAGTGTGCCTTCCTGCATGTGCAGGCCCCCACACTATGTAATATCTTTCATATGGCTAGTGAATTGATATTGTGGGTCACAAATCCCATCGTGGTTTTTCCACATATAAATTCAATGTGTTATGGTGTTCATTCATGTGGCTGGTTTATTTACTTCATGTTATATGTTTCTTCATTTACCAGTTTAATGTGTATGTTATAAAAGTTTACAATCTTGTGTTACCAGCAAAACATTGATTCACCCCCCCCTCTAAGTGTTCTTGTATTCATTGTATTCCAACAGAAAAATCATTCGTCCTTTGGTGAAAACCTAGCAAACAGGCACCTTGGGAAAGTACCATGATGAAATCCTGACAAACAGGCATCATGTGTAATATATGAACATATTGCATACTATACTTAGGGGAAGGTTTCATTTATGCTATCTTAAGCATATCCCTGTCATACCTTTCATTATCCTATCTTGTCCACATTCCCTTTTCTACCTTTGATCTTGACAAGTCTGAGGATCTTCATGAGCTTCATGCATCCTATTCACAACTTTCAGTCTATCATAGCTTTTGGTCTTTATCCATTGGCTTATTACAACCCTTCGTCCATATTTCTTGGCTTATTATAACCTTTCATCATTATCCCTTATCCTATCACATCCTTATCCTATTCATATCCTTTATCCATTTTTGATCTTGCTTATCCTATCCATATCCTATCATCATCCATACACTCTTTCTATCCCTTGATCTTGATCTAACATAAGGATGTGAAATGCAAACATGGTTTCAAAAGCCTCTTGACATGTCTATCAATCCATGCCATTGATTTACATTGTCATATCCAGTCCCTTATCCCATCGCATAATAGGCCTTGGGAAGTGAATTCTCTCTACCTTTTCCATAATAAATGGCCTTTGTCTTCCTTCTATCCACCAACATTTCAGAAAGCTTGTTTATCCATCTGTCATATTCCTTGCCTTGCTAGACACTAGGGGCAAAATCATAAAAATCCAAAAAAGTTGTAAAACGTCCTAAAAAAATCCATAAAAAATCAAATAATATCCTGAAAAAAAAATCACAAAAAATCAAAAAAATTCAAACAAACCTAAAAATTGGAAAACATTAAAAATCCAAAAACAATCACTTGCATTTCATTTTGCCAATAAGCTGTCCCTTTTGTACATAGGCAGACATTTGAGCAGATGTCAAACAGAAACATGATAAACACTGTGCTTAACAAAATCGCGTATCAACATATGAATTGTTCAACCGAGCAAGCATTCAAATTGATCAAAGTTGTTGTATCAATCAACAAAATCAATATTATCGGTCCCTTTGTCAGCATTATCATGGGTCTTATACATGGTACAACATTCCCTGAAACTAGACAACATGATCATCCTATCAACACAACACTCTCAATTTGGCAATGTAGATCAAGATGTTTGTTTGACTTGTTTGAATTGGTGAGTCTTATCTTTTCTTGATTTCTCTTTGATCATGTTCCTATGTTGCTCGATGATGTCACTAGTGGTTTAGAGTGGCCAGGATGGTTCATGGTCATTTTTTTTGTTTTTGTTTTTTGTTTGCAGAATGTTTCGTAGCATTCTAGGGCATGTATGTCTTGGGTGTCTGTGATAAGTACGTTTGTTTTGTGAACGCTACACATACCTCAACCCTTGACACACATTATGTCTTAGGGTTTTTTGACTTATTCTTTGTCTGCAACATGTTTTCTTTATGCAAAGGGATTGCATTATCGCCCTGACCTTCATTGCCATAGTGCGTCGCATCCGTTTTGCAATATCAGAATAAAAGGTTTTCACCTACTTTTTGTGCATTTGTGCAAACAATATTTTCTTTACCACTAATTATTTTTCGTCTAATTTCTTCTTACTAACATTTCTTTTGTCATTCCTTGAAGTCATCTTGGTCTAGTCCTGGCATTATTTTCGACAAATTGGACTCTTTTCAAGATTTTTCCGGTCAATTCCTCGAGGGGGAATGCATATATGCTATCATTGTCTGGGGCATATGTCTTATTTGTTCTTTGAAACAATGCTCATAATCACATTGTCTCAAAGAGGGGAAAAATGTAGGCATCTAAAAATAGTCAATGCTTGCGATGTCATACTTTAACATGTCTGCATGACCTTATTTTAGGGTTTTTGTATTTTACTAACAATTCCTCTGTGATGCACATTTGGTCTTTATCATTTATCAACATCGTGTCATTCTTCTTCTTTCTCTTCATATTCGATCCTATTTAATAATTTTAATTTGGGTCTTATTGATGTCAATCTCAATTGTCATTCCATGATCATGGTTAGCTATCAATTTCATATAACCATCATTTTTAATCATAATCAATTCCAATCAATTCTCAATGTCATGTCACCAACCATTATCAATCAATTATCATTTATCAATCATTAGTTGATTTTCTATCAATCATTTATCTTCGTTAATTGTCCTTGTCATTTCAATCATTAAGATCAATCTTGAGCATTGATTTCAATAAATTTTAGTTAATTTATCAATCATTATATCAATCAATCAATTCAATCATTAAATCCTTATCCTGATCATGTTAAATATTTCACGACATCATCTTGATTTATGTCTCTCTCTTAGGGTTTAATAATTCTTTAATTATTAATCCTTTACTAATATTTCTCTTAGGATAAATGAATTTATTCATTTACCCTATGTCACATGTCACAATTAAATACTTCATTTAATTGGCTAATTAGTCTTTTATGAACTAATTAATAAATGAGAATTTATTAATTAATGCATCTAATTCCTATTTCCTAATTCCTAATTTCCACCTCATTTTCTAATTTGCTAAATTTAATTTCCCACTAATTATCCTCTTCTAGTTGCTCCGATTTTTGTGCTTCCTTTGTCATAAGTGTTAAAATAGAAACATGTCATAACTCTTGACATAGCAACTTGTCCTCACACCTTGCATGGGAAATCCATCACAATCATGATATAGAAGGTGTCATAAGCCTTCTCTTTTCAATTTAATTTTCCAATTTCAAATCAAATTACCTCTTTTGAGTCTTCCATGCTAATTTCATGATTTCACCAATTTCTCTATAAATTGGTCTCTCTCATCATTTGTAATCAACCAAATTTTCGAGTATCCTCGCGTTGTCAAAATTAATCTTGCTTCATTCTTTTGCACTTGTAGGTGAGATCCACACAAGCCCAATTTGGAGGAGAAAGAAAGCCAATGAAGAGACATGGAAGAGATGCTTTGATATTTTATGGTTTGCATTTATTTTTGAGCATCTTGTCTTCATACCTTTATTGTGTGTATTAGGAGTTATTTTCATAAGATTTTAGGTTTGTGGTTGCCTAATTATATGCTTTGATGCCTTTTCCTAAATTCCTAGTTATAGGTAGTAATGGCTTTAAATTTGGACATATGTGTAGGTTTTTTTAGTGGGCAATTTTGAACCTGAGTGAGAGGAAATATTTTGAGAGGAGAGGGAAAAAAGTGATGAGAGGCTCTGCAACTTGCTCGAGGGTTTGTTGGTCCCATGGAGGAGTCGTCCCTCATCCTGTTGACGCAGAGGAGTGCTCGACCTCCTCCACATAGTTAAGTTTCCTTCCCCGCCTTCTCTCTTTTTGCATTTATTAACCCATTTATTCAAGCCACCTCTTTTTCTAGCCTTGTGCATGGGTGATCGTGTTTTTTCTCCCATTCAGATGCTGGCTATCTGATGATGAGTGAGTCAAATGGTGGCCCTCCTACCGAGTGCATGACTTTTGTCAAATAATTCAAGTAAGCTCTCCTCAACTTCAATGCTTTGACAATTTCATCTTCTACTAAATTTGAAACTAGGGTTTCAAACTCAGTTGCAGGTAAAGTTGGGGTCGATGGAGGAACGGGTAAGCCCCCTTCCCCCTCAGAATTTACCCTCTTTGTTACTCCTAATTCCGAAATGGTTAAAGAAATTGATATGGAAAAATATAGACTTCAAGATTTTTCTATTTTCTTGGTAGCCACAGACACCTCTAATTGTATGGCCCGCATATATATGGATGAATGGCTTAAAAATGTCTAGATTAAGAGATTAGGCTTGCATTTTTCCTTCTGTCGTTTAATTCAAAAAGATTATTTATTATTTTTTTACAGATTCTAAATCTTAGGAACAAGTGGTTAGGAAGCAATTTTGGTCCATAGGTAAATTCACATTCAGAGCCATTAAATGGTCCCCAGAGGCGGTCAGTGATGAAATCCTTGCCCTTTCATTCCCTAGATGGTTGGTGATAAAAAGTCTCCCCCCTTTGTATTGGAAATTTATCCCGAAGCTCCTTGAATCCGGTATAGTTATTAGAGTGGATAACTCAAACTCTCTGATTCCTCATCTTGATCCTCGAATTCTCATTGCCATTGATCCTAGGAAAGACATCCCTAATTTTATCAAGATTTTCATGAACGATGACCTCGTTCTCTGCTACATTGAAGTTATAGGAGGTATCAATGCTTGCTTCCTTTGTAGATGCGATGGGCATGTTAGAAGAAACTTCCTGATACTTGGTAATCGCAGACCCAATCCTACTTCTAAAACTCCTCCAGAAGGAGGTCCCTCAAATGACAATCCTGGTCAATCTAGGGATTCCTGCAACCCTAACCTTGATGATTTTAACAATCCTAAAGAAGATGCCTCAAACTCTATGGATGCCCCCTCTATCATCCCACCCTCTTTTAAAGAATTTGCAACTTTTGGAAATTTTACTACTAATCCTTCCTCACATTCAGTCATTGATGTTTCCCTCTCACATATTAGAGGGGATCTGAATGAACTATCTCCTTCTCTCCCTAAATCTGGAAAAACTAGGAGAAAGAATGCCCAACAACCGATGCTCGAAAAAATTAGAAATTTGGCTGCTCCTTGTGCTATGGATAATCCTTCTATGGACTCTTCAATGACTAAAAATTCCTTTGTGAAATCTAGAATTCAAGATTTTGAAAATAGGAACTCTATTGGTGATAAAATTGATGAAGATTTTGGTAGTATTATTGGTAAGTTAGACTCTAAAGTTATCGCTCATACTGTTACTGATCATATTGATGATCCAAATCTTCATAATATTTCTCAAAATATTGAGATAGATAATATTCCCCATGTTCTTGATTCTCACCCCATAATCTGTGATATTGATGTTACCTTTATTGAAGTTGTTAAAACAACCCCCTCTATTAGCAATCAGGTTTTTAACATCCCTTAAGCTCTTCCTAATTCCAAATATGACCTTACCAGAACTAACCCTTTGTTTGAGGATTCTGATGGGACTAGGATTTTTGTAGATTGTGGCCTTGCCAACTCTGGGGAGCACCCGGGTCAATAGCCTCCTCCAAAGTCTATAGACTATGGAGATGAAGATGTCCCGAATACTAATGGGGAGGGCCCCTTCACTGAGCTCAGAAGAAAGAGGGGAAGACCCTTGGGGAAGAAGAAAGTCTCCCCCCACCAAAAAAAAGATAGATAACAAGGATGAGCTCCCTTGATTCTTTAGAAGTTTAAAGACTGCCAAGGAATCCTCCTCCTAACTATTGATATGGAATGGGGTCTTAGAACATAAAGGATCTTCAATCCCCTAACATGAAACATATTATTAGAAGATTTTTGAATCATCACAAGAGTCTGGACATACTCCTCCTACAAGGAGTAAAGGCTTCCAAATTTATGTTAGAAGTCAATCTCAATTTTGTGTCGAAAGATGCTTTGCAATTCACCACTAATCATGATATGGGGAGAGGTGGTGTTGTTCTTCAAGTGAGTAGAAAGTGGGTGTCTAAGATTGTTGATAGTGGATTTCCCCCCTATAAAAGAGTTGCTTGGGTCATCTTAGAAGTGGATGGGTCTAAGGTTGGAATATGCTCTATTTATGCCCCTAATGACTTAGATAGAATTGATCTCTGGAAATGGATGACTTGCCTATCAAACATTCCTTGGATACTTGGTGGGGACTTTAATATGGTTGAGAACTCAGAGAATAAGAGTGGTGGTCTGGCTATGGAATGGAAAAGTGGAGAGAAGTTATTTTGGGATAGGATTAAAGTGAAGTTGCATCTCTATGATCCTTTGGCAAGAAGAAAAAATGACTTTAACAACATTTGGTTCACCTAGTGCAATGCCCAACAAGGCCCTAAGAGAATTTACTCCAAGTTAGATCAGTTGTATGCTAAATCCTCTGCTTGTAACTTTGGTCGGGACCCCGATGGTTGCTCCATTAGATTGATCCCTTTTACTCTTTCCAATCACCATCCTATCATGACTTGTATCTTTGATAATTCCCCCCTATCTCATTCTATCAAGAGGCCTAATAACCTCAAACTTAACACTAAGATCCTTCAAAATCAAGATATCAAGAGTGTCCTATTTATCATCATACAATTTAATAGATGGAACCCTCAAAACACTTCAACCATCACTAAATCAAACCAAAATGTTGATAGCTGGAGAGTCCCATGTCAAACAGTTGGCACTAAACTTGCCAAAGATGGTAGGAAAACTGAAAGAGAGCTCATGGAGTAGCTCCTTTCTCAAGAGGCTCTGATCCAAAAAGATCCCCATATTATTGATCTATCTTTATCTATCTCCCATACCCATGATAAGCTCAGGAATATTCAACATAACAAGGTTCAAGGTGCCAAAGTTAGGGCTAGAATTAACTGGATGCATTTTGGTGATAAAGGGTCCAAATTCTTTTTTAAGATGCTCAGGTATAAGGAATTCAAAGAGAGACTGTACAAAGTTTGGGATGATGGTAAGATTTTGATTGAGATAGAAGACATTAAACAAGCCTTTCTTCTCTATTTTGAGGAGTTCTTTACTTCAAATTGTGATTCTTCACTCAACAGAGATGCCCTAGAACCATGTAAAGCCCTTATTCCTAAAAAGATCTCTAGTGCCGATGTTGTCATGCTTAGTAAACCTTTCACTCTTGAGGAGATTAAAGAAGCTATCAATAGCATGAACAATGACAGAGCCCTCAGACCAGATGGACTCCCTATTGAATTTTATAAAGTTAACATTGAATGGATTACAGAGGACCTCCTTCAAGTATACACAGAAGCCTTTAACTCCGGTACCTTGGGTGTTGAGATCAACAAAGGAGTTATCAAACTGGTTCCTAAAGATGGGGATAAATCTCTCATCAAGAACTGAATACCAATCACCCTACTCAATGTGTCCTACAAGATTCTTTCTAAGGTGCTAGCTCATAGGCTGGAAGGCTTTCTCCCTCATATTGTAAGAAATACCTAGAATGGGTTTATCAAAGGTGGATACATTCTTGAAAACCTGATAACCAGCTGGGAGGCCATGCATTGAGCTAAAGACTGAAAACATAATACTGCCATGTTCCTAATTGACTTTGAAAAGGTGCATGATAGGGTGGAATGGGGATTTCTGATTATGATGCTTGAATCTTTTGGCTTTCCTAAGGACTTCTACCGAATGGTTACTGTCCTTTTTAGGGATGGATTGACTCAAGTGGAAGTTAATGGATCTCGTTCTCAAGCCATATCCCCCAACAGATCCATTAGACAAGGCTGCCCCCTAGTCCCATCCCTATTTTTAATTGCTTCTGATGCCATCTCTTATCTTCTAAGAGACTCATCTCTCTCCCCCAATGTGAAAGGCATTACTCTTCCCAACAACATGGATTTGGTAAATGTACAGTTTGTGAATGATATTGCTTTCTTCCTTGAGATAGAGGATAATAATTTTTATTCACTATTATGCAAGTTGAAAATCTTTTGTGATGCATTTGGGGCCAATATTTTGGTGCCTAAGTCTACACTCTTGGGTTGGAACGATTCCCCCTCAACTTGGCTCTCAAAATTTGAATTTCAATGGGGTGGTCCCTCCAAACAGGTTAGGTACCCAGGGATCCCATTTGCTGTTAATCCCTGGTTGAGCAAAATGTGGGTATGGATTAAGAATAAAATTGAGGGAAAACTAAGAAAATGGAACAATTTCTACCTGTCTTTGGTAGGAAGACATGAAGTTTGTCAGAAAATTCTTTCTTCCTACATGTTGTATGATTCTTCAGTATGGATGATTAGTAATTATCAAGTCATAGATATTTAGAAGGCTATCAGAAATTTTCTCTAGTCGGATGGTAAAGGTAACAGGAAGTGGCATTTGATTAGATGGGATTGGTGTCATCTTGGTAAGAATCTGGGTGGCTTTGGCCTAAAGGATTTGAAACTTCAGGGTATTGCACTAGCTACCAAATGGATCTTTCAAGCCCTGGAAGGTGAAGAACCATGGAAGGTCCTTGTTAGAAACAATATTAGACTCTCTGTCCCTAAACATGCTAAATCTTGGAAGTTGCTCCCCCTTGTTGACCTAGTCGCTGACAGCTTTCTTGTCTCCCCTTTTGGATCCTCCATCTTTAGGTCTATTTGGAAGGCCTGGGAGTTTGTTAGACACCTGATTGTTAACATTGGGGTTTATGACCATGATTATTTTATTTGTGGTGAGAAATATATTTGGTGGAACCTCTTCCATAACTCCTAGTAATTGGGCTCTTAAAGGCATTAAACCTTTCAATGATATTATCTCTAATGAGACTCTTACTCCCTGGTGTATTCTCTTTCTGAAGTTCCAGATTTCTCCCTCTCATTGGAGGACCTATGTTATGTTGAGAAACGCTTGCATTAGTGTGGATCTATCTAAACCATGTATGTTGAGGGAAGATACATTTACCTCATACACATGGGTGAATGGATCTCCACTATGCCAACTTAGTGCTAAAGTTATCTATAACTCTCTACTATCTAACAATGATCTTTTTCTCCATTTAAATGCTGTTTAGAATACTCAGAGTAATAGTGCTAATTGGTGGAAATTTTTTAATTTTCTTTGGCATTCACTTGTTTATCCCAAGCTTAAATTATTAAAATGGTTGTTTATACTTCATAGACTACATACTAAGGATGTTCTTAAAAATCTTTTCATTTGTGATACTTGTAGAACCACTGAAAGTATTAATCATATTTTTTTGAATTGCCTCTTTTCCAAAGAGGTTTGGAATATGTTTGGTATTAGTTTTGATAGATTTTTTTTCCACTATGATGTTCTTAGTGGATTTATCAAAGACATGAAAAAGGATGTTAATTATTTCTAGTCTGTTCTTTCTTGTGAAATTCTTTAATGAGGCTAAATTTCAAAATAGGGGTAGGGTGCTTACTGATTCTCTTAGGAGACTCAATTTTTACAATTTTGGCATGCAAGTTATGCTGTTCATGAAGCTATTTGTGAAAAATTTTGAGAGGTTCATTGAGGAGGGAAAAACATAGGGGTATACCTAGTCCAAAGTCACAAATGAGTGTACCCCATTCATGAGTGCACTTGAAGCCTATGTCAAAGATATTAGTGAGAAGAGGCAAGAAGAAATTCACCAACAAATCCTTTCCAAAGTTACAATTTTTGTTCGGCAGGCTAGGACATCTATCTGTATGGAAGGCCCAAGGGTTTGGACCTCTTGGATTGATGGTTGAGGCTGTCTTCCTTTCTTACATGTCCTAGATCTTGTATCTTCTTGTTTTTAGGATAAATTTTGCTATATATTTCACCATATGATGCCATGTAAGTTGCTACTGCTATATATTGCCATGTATGTTGCTATATAGATAGCATACCATGTATGTTGTTGGGTAATTAGGAAGCTATGATGATGATGCCTAGTTTCTTAAGCTCTATTCACTACCTTGTTACTTAAAGCTGATTGTTCCAGTTCAATGTGTTGCCTTTTTACAGCTTGAACAATATTAGTATTCGGTAACATTGATTTCCTTATACTCAATATAAAAAAAACCCGAGTGAGACACTTCACCAAAATTGGAGGGAGTGACAATGAGATCAACATATAAGCTATGGTCACATGTGGACCCAATCTCGACAATGGGGATCCGACCAAAGGGGATTAAGGCCAAGTGGAAATTATAGAACCTACAGATGAGGCCCTAGTGAAGAGGGGGTTTACCCTTAACATAAACTTTGGAAACAAATTGTGGCAAAGAGGACAAAACCTAGTAGGGAAAATTCATTCTTACCCCGTGTTGAAGGTGATTCAACATGGGTAAAATCTGTTGGTTGAATCTCCGCTTCCTTCTATCTAGAGTGAAGTACTTGATGAGGAGAAGGGCCTCCTAATTCATAAGGAGATATGAGAAAGTTAGAATGAAATTAGGGTTTAATTAAAAAAATTATCAAGCTTACAAATCAATATAGTTCTTGGAGATTTGTTTAGAAAGGTTAAATCTAGGCCCAAGTAAGTTACAATATTTTTTTAGATCATTTATATTTATTTTGTGTGATTTATTATGAAACTTCCCCCCATCATTATGGGGCTTGTTCAAAGAGCCAAAGATAATTATGTCATAATTTTAAATTGTATAGATAAAGATGATTTAGTAATTGAGGAAATTCACCTTAGTGATATGAAGAATGAAAGTACAAAAGTTATGGAAGATACTTTATCATTGAAGGAAGAGATGAAAATCATGGGAATAGAGATTGATGCATTGTTAGGGAGAATTGAGTCCCTTTTGAGTGGTATAGAATCCAACCAGGAGTAGATTCACATATTAAGAATTGGGAGGAAGATGAAACTTCTAAGGGACATGACATTTTTATGTTTGGGTAATATATTAAGATGGTTTGTCACCCTAATAATACAATGCATAGGAACTTCATGCCAAAAATGAAAATATGAAAATTTTATGGAAAAATTTGGATCAATTGGATATTAAAAATAGAGTAATTCATTTCTTTTCATCATGTTCCTTATCAAATTTTTTTACAATAGAATCCTTATGTGTAGATCTTAACCAATTCATTTTTTATCATTTACTATGTAAATAGAATAAATATAAGGGATGTGTTATCACATGCTCTATTAGAAAAGGAACTCACTATACATTATGTTATCACATGCTCTATGTTATTTTTGAAATCTATGCCTAAAAAATATATATGCCAAGGAAAGTAGAGTAAAATTTAGTAGCCGATAGAAGGTATTATAAATATAAGAGATAGAAACACTCATAGTCACTTCTTTATCCTACTATACTAACTCCATGTTGAAGTGAATAGGGCTTTTTACTTGAATAGTTCACCTATTAGGTCTTATTCACAAGTTAATTTTACTTATGTCCTACAAATATTTCTATAATTATTATTTATTATGAGATAATATCATATATTACATATCCCATTTACTTCTTATGTATTAGGTAATTTAATTTTTTTGTCTCATGCCATATGATTAAGATGCTTTTCATAATCTTGCTATTCCTATCTCTCACATTGCTTGTAAAAGCAAGGTCTCTTGTACATTTATATCATAATGAGGGTATGAATATCATTGATCCATTAGTGATCATTGTACATTATTGCAGCCATAATCAAGTAAGATTTTCTTTTTCCATATTGTAATGCCTCTCATATTTTCTCTTCTGCTTTCCCATGCTTCTTGATGTGGACTTGGATTTGTTCTTGTGGTTGTGCCATTTGTAGTTTGGATGTGGATCATTTTTGTAGTACTTTGATCTTGTTCAAGATACTTCATTGTTGTAGTATGTGACTTTGAGTGCTTATTGTAGACACCTTATTTGTCCACTTGATTAAATGAATTTTATATTTGTTTAATTATCATTCATCGAACTATTAATTAAATTATTATTTAATTAATTCATCCCAACCCTCTTCTCCTATTAATTAAATAAATTATTCAATTTATTTGATTTAATTCACTTAACCAAATTCAGACCATTAAATAAATAAATAAATCATATTTGTTTAATTAAATCCTCCTTCACATTTAAATTAATTAATATTTATTTAAAATTACCATTTCTCATCTCTCACATTTAATAAATTAATGTTTATTTAAATCCCTAATATCCCCTTTCTCATATTTAAATAAATTAATATTTATTTAAATTCCTAAAATCCCTCCCCCACTTGCACTTTCTAGAAAATGCAAGTTGCAAGTTCACCTTCCTCCTAATCATGTCTTAGCCCCTATTATTAGCCCAATCACCCTTTAATGGTTTGCAAATTCCTAAACCAAAGGTTAACCCTGGTGGTATGATAAAAGAATAAATATCTGATAGAATATAGAGATGGTGGGGGGGGGGGGGGTGTGAATCGGTATACTAAAAACTGATACAAACTCCCAAAATCAAAAATAAACTTGCCAACAAATAACTTAGTCAAGATAATATCTCAAAGATTACCAACATCAACTGGTTTGACTGTTATGATAAATTAAAAATAAACAACTTCAATCTTGTAAGCATAAAACATGCTTAATCATATGTCAACATATTCATCTCTCAATGCTTCCAGTTATCATGCCACATCATAATAGTTAAGTAGTTAATCAAATCAATAAATAAGATCATAACCACAAAAGAATTCACCACTTGACACAAATATTTATATGTGGAAAACCCAAATAGGTAAAAACCACGGTGAGATGAGACTCACAAGGATAGCTATTTGAACTCTTCTAAAGTTTGCCATGTTAGGAGCCAAGCCTGTTAAAGCTCTTACAATAAGTCATGTTAAGAACTAATTTAGGTTAGGAATCACCCTGTTAGGGGATTTACAAATATGCCTTGATCAAAATCACAATACCCTGTTAGGAGTAACCTCGCTGGAGGATTTGAGAATCCAAACTAATGAACCACCTTGTGAGAGGATTTAGAAAGTAACCAAGCTTGTTAGAGCTTACCTGGTTAAGGGATTTCAATTTCTATTGTAAATGTTAGAAAACAATAGGTTTTCTTGATCTGTCTAAATAACACTACATCTGCTTGATCAAATCCTTCTTAAGCTTCAATCTTCCTTTACTCAAATTGCAGATCCATCCACTGGTTAGGCAACCACACACTCAACTATTTTTTGCCAATCTTGTCAACTTTGCCAACGCTCAACAAAACAATATCATCGACCTTCAATACAAATCAACTAGGTCGGTAACACAATAAAAACCTAATTCTCATCATCAAGATTACAAACAAGTCGGTACAATCTTGACCGTTAGAAATTATAATAATTTCTTCACATTAATCAAAACATTTCCAACCACTCCATGATCATTGCTTCATCGGACTTTGTAACTCATCAAGTGCTATGCATTGGATGCAATCCACTTTACTCCTTTCCAAGATAACAAACATGCCAAATAAATCTAAACTAATCCTCATTCAATGATCACACGTGTCTCAATCATTACCGCTCAACATTAGATCTTAAACCAAAAAACTTGATTGGTTAGGGTTTAACAAAAAACAAATGGTAGGGTTTACCAGTTACATAACATAGAAAGGTTTAACCCTTTACACTAGTTCAACTTACAAACTACCATATACCGGTTTACAACATCTTCCTTAAAGTTTATCATACCAGTTACAAGACAATAGAAATAACAATAATAACATCAACAATATCATGAATACCATTCACCAGTTCAAGTGACATCAATGACAACATATCATTAATGCAATCTATATGCAAAATGCCAACAATCTAAAACTACCAACAATCTCCCCATTTGGCATTGATGGGAATACAAATATCAATGCCTCTAATTGTTGTTGTGGATTGGTGAATAGGAATCCTCATTTACATTACCAAGTATTCACCATGCTCTATCTGTCTTCAGTTGGTCGCTGGTTCACCTAATGAGACACATAATTCTTCTCCTCAATTACATAATTCTTCTCCCCCTTTGACAACAATGCCAAATTGAAAGTAAAACATGTAATTCCAAATTCTCAATGTGCATCAACATACTGCAACTTGATGCCCCCTTGTGGAATACATCCACTTCCAAAAACATCAATCCATGTAAGATTTTGCAAGTAACTAAGGGAATGATGCAATCAAAATCATGCTCAACTGACTTCATGAAGAGGGACAACCCCCAACTGACTTCTAAGATACCCAAAAGTGGTCTTAGGTAGAGGTTTGGTAAAGATATTTGCAAGCTACTCCTGGGTAGAAACATGCTCTAAGACAACATCTTTACTTTGAAATTTTTCCCTCAAAAAGTGATACTTCAATTCAATGTGCTTAGTCCTTGCATGCAAAACAAGATTCTTAGGAATATTTATTGCACTTGTATTATCACACAAAATATTTATAGGTTCTGAGATCTTCATCTTAAAACCTTCTAAAATGTGCCTCATCCAAATAGCTTGTGTGCAATTCATGTAAGCTAGTACATACTCAGTTTTTGTAGTAGATTGTGAAGCACAACTCTGCTTCTTACTATTTCATGAAACTAGCCTTCCTCCTAGAAAGAATGCTCCACCTGTAGTACTCTTCCGGTCATCAACATTTCCCGCCCAATCAACATCAGTGTATGCCTTCAAATCAAAGTTTCCTCCATATGGATACCATAACCCATAGTCAACTGTACCTTTCAAATATCTAAAAATTCTCTTGGTTGCTATCAGATGTGCTTCCTTTGGATTTTTCTGAAATCTAGCAATTATACCAACCGCATGGGTAATATCTGGTTGACTGTGAACAACATGGTGTAATTTTCCAATGATTGACCTGTATTCCTCTTCATCTATAGACTTAGATGTATCTTCCTTGGACAATTTACAACTTGTAACCATTGGAGTTCCAACTGGTTTACAGTCACTCATTCCAAAAGTCTTCAAAACCTCTTTCACATACTTAGATTGAGCAATGAAAATACCATTCTTCATCTTCTCTATCTGCAAGCCTATGAATTTTTTTATTTTCCCTACTAATGACATCTCAAACTCATTTTTCATTTCATTTGCAAAACTGTTGCTCATGACATTATTACCTCCAAATATAATGTCATCAACAAATACTTCACTGACTAGTATTTCATCTCCTTCAAACTTGAGATAAATGTTGCTATCATCACTGGTTCTTGCAAAGCCTATCTTCATCATATGCATATGAAGTCGTTCATGCCATGGTATGGGTGCCTACTTTAATCCATCTAAAGCTTTATGCAATCTGCATACCATGTCTTCCTTATTTATCAATGCATAACCATGAAGCTTCTCTATATAAACCTCTTCTTCCAATATCCCATTCAAAAATGCAAACTTAACATCCATCTAGTATACCTTGAACTTCTTATGGGCTGCAAATGCAAGTAATATTCTAACTCCTTCTAGTCTTGCTACTGGTGTAATAGTTTCTCCATAATCTTCTCCTTCTTCTTGCGCATAACCTTTGCAAACTAATCTTGCCTTATTGCGAACTACAATACCATCTTCATTTAACTTTTTTCTGAACACCCATTTAGTACCTATGACATTCTTGTTTACTGGTTGGGGTACTAGGGTCCAAGTGTTGTTCTTCTTAGTTTGATCCAATTCCTCTTCCATTTCTTTCACCCAATGATCATCACCAAATGCCTCCTTAGCACTTCTAGGTTAAATGGTGGAGATCATGCAAGAGTTCTCTCTAATTTTCCTTCTAGTTAGTACTCCAGCATCCTTATCCCCAATAATCTTCTCAGGACCATGATTCAGTCTCACATATCTAGGAATAACATGATCATTCTCATTAGGTTCGGCTTCTTCATTGTCTTCTTCCTCTGAATTTATTTGTTCCAGTTGAACAAGTACATCGGGATTTGCTTTACTGGTTTTTGATTTCACAGTTTCAGGTTCCAAAAGCAAAATGCAAGGATCTTCTTCCTTTCTCTCTAAACTAGTTCCTTCTGAAATTTCAAGACATTCATGTACACAAACATCAACACTCTCAACAATTCACTATGTCTAGTTGTTGAAGTATTTGTAGGCCTTACTCTTGGTGGAATAGCCAAGAAATATGCCTTCATCACTCTTAGCTTCAAAATTTCTTATGTAATCACCTCTTTTGATAAAACATTTACTACAAAATATTTTAAAATAACTAACATCGAGTGATCTTCCATACCGGTACTCATAAGGTGTCTTGTCCTTGCCTCTTTTCACCAGAACTCGGTTCATTGTGTAGACTATTGTACTTATTGCTTCTCTCCAAAATATTTTTGCTACATTTCCTTGTATCAACATAGTTCTAGCTGCTTCAACCATTGACCGGTTGTTCCTTTCTGCTATACCATTTTGTTGTGGTGTCCTTGGTGTAGAAAGTTGCTGCTATACCATTCTCATCAAAATACTTAGTGAATTCCTTAGAGGTGAATTCACCACCTTGATTTGTTCTCAGAACTTTTATCTTTTTGCCACTCTCTTTCTTAGTTAAGGCTCTGAATGCCTTGAATTTACCAAAAGCTTCATTCTTATCCTTCAAGAATGTGACGCACATCATCCTTGAACAATCATCGGTGAAGATCATGAAATATCTATCACTTGAAATGCTTCTAGTTCTTATTGGTCAACATAGATTTGTATGAACAAAATCTAACAAGTTCTCTACCGAGAAGGACTTTCTCTTGAAAGTTGAAGAAGTTATCTTTCCTAACTGACATTCTTTACAAAGAGCATTAACTAGTTTGTCTATCTGAGGTAGACCTCTTACTATCTTAGACTTTCTCACTTTAACAATGTTATCAAAATTTATATGACAAAATCTCCTATGCTAAAGCCGGATATCATCTATTTTTGCAATCAAATGGTTGCTAACTTTAGGATTAAGATGAAATAGATTACTTCTAGTCTGTTTCCCAGTTGTAGTCAATTCACCTTTGTTGTCAAAGATTATGCACATACCATTTCTAAACTCCAGTGGGTATCCTCTATTGTTAAGTTGTGCCACACTCAGAAGATTGTGCTTTAGGCCTTCAACCCAATAGACATCGTCAACACTACTCTTCTCATTAAGAGAAATAACTCCCTTACCTTTAACCATATAGGATGAGTCATTGCAAAATATGACAACACCGCCATCAAATTCCTTCAAGGAATGAAATTTTGCTCTGATCATTGGTCATGTGATGTGAAGATCCACTATCAATGATCTAATCATTAGAGTTATCCATCCTAGACACTAGTGCTTTTTGATCTGATATCTCTTCCTTAATAGCTACAAACACAATATCTTCACTAGCATCATCATCACATTCTTCATCAGTAATACCACTATCAATATCAACAAGACAATCTCTCTTGCCTTTACCCTTATATTTATTAAATTTGTCTCTCTTGTATTCATTTTCACCATTAGGGCAATTAGATGCTATATGACCAATCTTATTGCAAGAAAAACATTTTAATGGTAGCTTACCTCTATATTTCCTAGTGCCTCTAGGTAGTTGTTTTTCCAACAATGCTTCAAGCTACACTAAACTGTCTTCATCATCAGCATCTCTACTGGATCTAGATTCATAGCTATGGCCAGTATCTCTACTTCTTCTCACTGATGGGTTAGAGACAAAAGCTCTAAATGTAGATTCTGATTTTTGTACACTACCATCATAGCCATTTATTTCAAAAGCAATAAGTTTGCCAATGATAGAGTCAAGAGTTACCATTTTTTTGTCAATGGATTTCAGCTCTTGAATAGCTACAACTCGGATAACATAGGCCGGTAGCAGGGTTCTCAGTACTTTACTAATCACTATGGCATCTTCCACTTTCCCTCCTACACTCTTTATTTCACCAACTATCTCTTTTATCCTTTGACCATACTGTTGGATATTCTCACCTTTAGACATTCTCATGTCATGAAACATTCCTCTTAAACTCTCCTCTTTAGCAATCTTAACATGCTCATCACCGCTATAAATCTCTTCATGTTTTTTCCATACTTCATAGGCAGTTTCAAGACCATGAACATCTACATATTCAACATCAGACAAGGAACTGATAATAGCCTCTAATGCTTGATGATTCTCTTGTTGTTCTTTCTTCTGATCATCAGTCAGAGTTATAGTAGGTGCAGTATACTTAGTTTCTATATGATCTCAATACTAAATACCAAGACTCTTAATATAAATCTTTATTTTGTCGTTCCATATCCTATAGTTATCTTGGTTGAAATTCAGACCTTCTTTCTTCTTCATGATCTACAAGATCTTTTCCTCAAGCTATTAGGCTTTTAGGTTAAAGAGGACCTGAGACGCTCTGATACCAATTGATGGTATGATGAAAGAATAACTATCTGGTAGAATACTGAGAGGGGGGAGTGAATCAGTATACTGAAAAACTGATACACACTCCCAAACTCAAAAATAGACTTATGAACAAATAACTCAGTCAAGATAATATCTCAAAGATTACCAACACCAACCAACATCAACCAGTTTGACTGTTATGACAACTTAACAGTAAACAACTTCAATCTTGTAAACATAAAAAATTCTTAATCATATGTCAACATATTCATCTCTCAGTGCTTCCAGTTATCATGCCATATCAGAATATTTAAGTAGTTAATCAAATTAACAAATAAGATCATAACCACAAAAGAATTCACCACTTGACACAAATATTTATACATGAAAAACCCAAATAGGTAAAAATCACGGTGAGATGAGACTCACAACGATAGCTATTTGAACTATTTTGAAGTTCGCCCTATTAGGAGTCAAGCCTGTTAAAGCTTTTACAATAAGTCCTGTTAAGAACTAATTCCAGTTAGGAATCACCCGATTAGGGGATTTACAAATATGCCTTGACGAAAAGCACAATACCCTATTAGGAGTAACCTCGGTGGAGGATTTGAGAATCCAAACTAATGGACTACCTTGTGAGAGTATTTAGAAAGTAACCAAGCTTGTTAGATCTTACCTGGTTAGGGGATTTCAATTTCTGCTGTAATTGTTAGAAAACAACAGTTTTTTTTTATGTCTGAATAGAACTACATCTACTTGATCAGATCCTTCTTAAGCTTCAATCTACCTTTACTCAAACTGCAGATCCATCCACCGGTAGGCAACCAAACACTCAAATGGTTTATGCCAATCTTGTCAACTTTGCCAACACTCAAAAAAACAATATCATCGACCTTAAATACAAATCAACTAGGTCGGTAACACAAAAAAAACCTAATTCTCATCATGGAGATTACAAACAATTCGGTACAATCTTGATCATTAGAAATCATAACAATCTTTTCACATTAATAAAGAAAATTCCAATCGTTCCATGATCACCACTTCATCGAACTTTGTAACTCATCACACGCTATGCATTAGATGCAATCTACTTTTCTCCTTTCCAAGATAACAAATGCACCAAATCAATATGAACTAATCCTCATTCAATGATCACATGTGTCTCCATCATTACCATTCAACATTAGATCTTAAACCAACAAACTTGATCGGTTAGGGTTTAACAGAAAACAAATGGTAGGATTTACCAGTTACATAACATAGAAAGGTTTAACCCTTTACACCAGTTCAACTTACAAATTACCATGTATCAGTTTACAACATCTTCCTTAAATTTTATCATACCGGTTATTAGATAATAGCAATAACAACAATAACATCAGCAATATCATGAATACCATTCACCAACTCAATTGACATGAATGACAACATATCATTAATGCAATCTATATGCAAAATGCCAACAATCTAAAAATGCCAACAAACCCAAAACCCATCAACTCAAACCTTTAATGGCTTCATTCTAAAGTCTTCTCAAGCCTTTAGTGGTTTCCCTCAAAGTCTTCAAGCCTTTAATGGCTTCCTTCTAGAGTTCTCTTAAGCCTTTAATTTCCTTCCTTCAAGTCTTCAAGCATTTAATTCTTTATCCCCCTTCTTCTCATTTAAATAAATTAAGATTTATCTAAAAAAAATCTAAAATTCACATGCACATTTAAATAAATAAACATTTATTTAACTCCTATTTATCCTCAAACACTTGTATTCTCCTACAATACCCACTTACTCACTAATTTTCTTCTAAACTCTTATAAATTAGCCTAATCGCATTCTAAACATTTGCACATTCCTAAACTAAGGATTAGGAAGGAGTCACTTCTCAAAAAAAATTAAGGCTCTTACATAACATTAAAAGCCTTTTTCTTCCACCAGTTAGCCCCCAAAGTCTCCCAAAAATAATTAAGGCTCTTACATAGCATTAAAAGACTTTTTCTCTTTCAACAAGCTAACCCAGTTTTGACTCTAGGTTAGAGATACATTTTTGGCACCCGATGTGGGGCCCGTCCCCAATTTTTTAACCATTTTGCACGTAGGTTTAAAGACAAGTTTCAAAAGAGTTTTAGGATAGTGCATATGTGGCAATATGTAGCACATTGAATTGATATTTCATAACATAGGTCCTCTGTTACAATGCATTTGAGGTCCAAAGAAACACATATACACCAATTTCTAGTGCATCAAGGAGAATTTTGTATTCTGTCTATCTTTCTTTTAGCGCATCAAGTCATTATAATAGCGCATTTTAGTTCTAGAGTACCACATATACTCTATTTATTAGCACATTTTATCTCTATGTTAAGCGCTTATGTTTCCAAAGTAGCACATTTATCACAAGTAGAGAGCTAAATTTTGTAACACCAAGAAGGATTTTAGGTTTGTGAGCCCATAATATTGGACTAACATTTTGAGGGTTTGTAGGTTCTAATTTTTCTTGCATACTTCCAAGGAGTTAGATTAGTTTGTATTTTACTTTTGTTTTGAGTTTTCAATTATTATCACAAAAGTTTAAAAAGAACTCACCCTTCATTTCTTTCAAGGTTTAAAAAGAACTTCACATTTTCATTTGGTGTCATAAAAAGAACTATTTCTTTTCTTGCAAAGGATAAAAAGAACAACAAAAGAACCTTTATTTTTTGTAATTACCTCATACTTAATTTGGTGCAAGGTAAAAAGAACAAGTAAATTTCATTTTCTTGTTACAAAGGGTAAAAAGAACAAACCAAACTTCAAGTTGGAAAGTAAAAAAAATAGAACAAGCCACGTTTTTCAAATTTCAAGTTCTTGTTTTTCTTGCAAGGTTTTTAAAAGTTTTAAAAGTTCAAATATTTCTATATTGGTTAAAAAGAACACCATGTTTGTTGGAGAAACATCCTCAAGTAGCAATTAGATCATATTACAATAATGAAAAAAAAAAAACAATTTTACTTTCATTTTGTAAAGGATTGAGGAATGAACATATCTTCTTTATCTTGTGATAGACCTATGCTCTCCCCTTAATTGGGTGACCGAATTCCAGACTCACTTTCATTTATTGCAATTAAGTTAAATCCATTAACAAGCATGTCCTCTCAAGAAGCCCATAAGGTGAGTGAGAAGGGAATAACCTAAGTGGGGAACCACTAATGCCAAGTATT
The DNA here is from genome assembly GCF_030272615.1 of Cryptomeria japonica. NCBI lineage: Eukaryota > Viridiplantae > Streptophyta > Pinopsida > Cupressales > Cupressaceae > Cryptomeria > Cryptomeria japonica. The sequence continues at coordinate 203,216,615 of NC_081405.1, read as the reverse complement.
AAAACCCACTATGATCAAATGTGGATTGTTATGAAAATCACTCCTTGTGATACGTAAAGCCTTTGTTCTAAAGGTTCAGAAACCTCTTAAGGGAGTGTATCTTTAACGCATCGAACAAATCCCTTACTACAAACTTTAAGTGTAGAAACCAAGCTAATTTAGTAATCCAAACATTGTAGTATCACAGTGAAAGGGTGGGGAAGAATCCACCCCCAAGACTCTCACCATACATCTCCCAAGAAAATGACCCAATTGAGGAGAAATTCTCTTTGTTTCAACTTCTGGAAAAAGGCAAAAAAAATGGGTACACCCTCGGGTGTGATAGGGCTATTTGAGATGAAGCAGTATCAGGATGTGAGCTATGATATTATGAATGACCCTTGAGAATAAAAGATTTTAACTGATGTGCCTTCTTCGTTCAAGCCAGTGAAAACAAATGAGATTTGAAAAGATCCTTGAACATACACTTACTATTTAGATTACAGGGAAAAAACAAGTCAACACTGTTGTCTTATTAATTGATAATGTGTTTTTTTCATGTTTCAAAAGATCATTCATTAGACACTTAGAATTTTCAATCACCAAAATAGACAAATTAATACTAGTGTAGCACATTCAGAGGGTAACTTAGTGCATAGGAGGTTCACATTAGTGCATTCATTGAAACTTTTAGTGCATTCATTATCTATTTTAGCGCATTGGGTTGTCATCACTAAAGATAGAGAACATATTTGAATATTTCTTCGAAAACTAGAAGCATTTCCAGATACCCTTTTCAAAGCTAAGCTTGTCAGGCATCATAAAACATCAGTTTAAATGGGGCAAAATTAGGTAATTGCAAGTGCAACCTTTCAACTGAACTTAGATAAAAAAAAATTGAGTAGAATTATCATTTTAATTTTTAGTAGAGTTTCATCAGTAGGATATATCATCCTTTATCATGAAACGAGGCTGAAAATTAGATTAGATGAGTCTATCAATAGGAAGGATCTTTCCTATTCGATTTAGGTCTCTCATATTGATAGTCACAAACAAGGATCAAATGTTTGGAACAATCCTGATCACTTGTATGATCATCCACCATCGATTAATGAAGAGGAAACTTAGTCAAAAAGAAATCTCGAAGAAGAGAATATTTCTCTACATAAACCGTAAACTCTTGTTAAAACATCATATATTTGTACACCATTTTCGCAATTATCTACATGGTCATGGAAATGAGTTTGATGAATAATATTTAAAAAATCGTGCCTTTCAACAAAGATCAGCCTTATCTCAATCTCTCAATAGAAGTGGTAAAATCGCATTGTCATATCTACCTCAACAAAATATCACTTATTGAGTCACTCACCATCTAGGATAGTCTTTCATCAATTCATAATTGAATCATCCCTTTCAAAACAATCATAATTAGATCACTCGTATGCTCGTACTAACTAGATCTCAGAAATAAAAACTCAAAAGTAAGGAAACAAAACCACAACCAATCATGGCAGAAAGAGAAGAAAAACCTTTTTCCAGATATGATGATACTGATGTGGAGGAGATAGCCACATACCTAATTTAAGAGGCTCAACAAAACCCCAAATTCCAAAAATTCATGGAAAAGCTTATAGAAATTGACCCAGATAAATACTTTCTGATGTTGGCAAGTCAAGGTGCTAAACTACCTGCTGATTTTGATATAAGAACACAAAGAGAAAATCCTAAGCAAGTAGAGGCAAGAACCAATGGAAAAAATCCATTGAATTCTTTAACTCAACAAATCTAGGCTCTTCAACAACAAATGCAAGACATTCAAAGGGGAACAACAAGGAGATATACCTTGGAAGATATTTGTCCCTATTGGTGCAGAAGCACCAAAGAAAAAGAGAATACCAGGAAGCTACAAGACGTTAAGGGACATGGAATGAGTCATTTGAGTCACATTTGAGTTCTTTTGTATCTAATTGAATCATTGTGTAAGGCTACATGAGCCATTTTGTAAAAGTTACTTAGATTGTCCTTAGAGGGTCAAAAGAGTCAAAAGATGAAAATGTACCCATGAAAGGGAGAAATGATGTAAAAACATGTTATCAAGGTCCATCTAGATGTATATAGGAGGTCTATGTCACATTTGGACACAATTTGTAAAAGTGACAACAAAAAGTTGTAAAGGGAATCTCAAAAGTTGCTAAAGTTGTAAAAAAAACCAAGAAATGGGAAGTTGTACGATCATGCAAGTTGGTAACCAGTTTATAACTAACAAGGGAAGGTGCAATGTCTATTTAAGATGTCTTTTGGTTGAATACAAGGGATGGAGACAAATTGGAGGGAGTGCAAGGATGAATGAAACATTCACACTTCTGACTGTCTTGAATTTTCTACAGAAGGAGATAGTCATTTGTTTTAGAGTATAAAACCCATGTATGGATGTAAACAAGGGTAGGAATGGAGTAAGGAAGGCCTTTCTCCATCAACCAAATTATTGTAAATTATTTCTCTAAAGTTTGGAATGGACTTTTGTGCTCAGTTTGCAAACTTGTTAAACATTTCCTTGACCAGTCACGTTTTGGATTGTTTTCTTGTATTTTTTTGTAATGGATTGACTTTGATTAACCAGTGATTGGAGGGTGAAGTAGAGTGAATAAGATTTTTTTTGGTTCCAATTAGAGGTTTGGATGTGTTGAATAGTGACAGATCCATTGGTTTTCGCAAAAATTGACTTAAAACCATTCTTTTTTGAGTAGTGTACAAGAGTTTACAAATATCTCATAAATGAACTGTTGGAAAATTATTAATGTTGGCTTGATGGAAAGTATATTCATACACTTTTAAAATAAATTTTATTTTGTGTTTCTTGGTTTTGTATCTTGGAATTTATTTGATTCCCTAGAAGATATAACTCAGAAATTCTAAATTTGTTTTAAGACAGTAAAATAGGTCGCGATAAAGAGGCCATAACTTTTTATTTAACCATTGGATCTTTAGAATTTTGAAATATGTTGGGAAAAACCTAGTTATTCATATTAACACTGGAGATATCTTCCAAATAATGTTTGGTTTGTATGTTACAAGCAACATAATACAATACTATAAAAACTATTGTGACAGGACAATCGAAGTCTATGTTTTGATCCTTGTTTATTTGATTTGATGAAGGTTGATACATGGATGTGTTTGGAATCATATGATAGATGAATGTGACTAAAAATGGATATATTGAATCACATGGGTTTGTATGCAAAGGTATAAAGTATCAATCAAATGTGTGTGCAGGTAGCAAATGACAAGTCACTATTTTGTGGGCAACAATTCGCTATATGATTTGATCTTGGTTGTTGATCTTGAAGGGAAGATTGTAAGTATAAGTTGTTTGTGGCTTAAGGATTATGAACATGATTGTTCCTTGTGGCTAATTGAATGGTCTGCAGTGCTATGTACTGTTTTGTGATCAGAAATATGTGATTGTTGATGTGTATGGACAATGTTGTGGATGATGGGAATATGTTTGTATTGAAGCATTGTGACTAGATCCTAGAAAGATAGATACTAGTGAAGTTGATGACCATGGTTTAATTGATGAATGACCTTTAAATAAGGATTGTGTGTAGAGTTTGATTGAACTTTTTGTAACAATGAATTATTAATCTTGTTAGGTGCCTCTAAATGATGAAATGATGAATGGATCAGCATGGATCCTAGGACATTGGTTGGTTTTGTAAGATGCTTTGCATCACCTATCCATTTGATTGGAACATGAACATGATACCATTTCCACCAAATTGTGAGATTCCAAGATACAATAAATATAATGGAAAAACTAATCCACAAGACCATGTGAGGAAATTTTGCACCATGAGTTTAGAATTAGGACACAAGGAGACCTATTTAATGAGGTTATTTCCCAGAAGTTTGAGTGGAAAAACCATGGAATGGTTCTCAAAACTTCCACCAAGTATCAAGACATTTGATGAGCTGGTAGACAAGTTTGTATCTCAATACTCATACAATATTCAACACAAAGTAACCATGCTTGACTTATGCAATAGAAAACAAAAAAATGGTGAAACATTCCTTACCTTATTACAAAGATGGTGTCGGTTGTTTCCTAGGTATCCTTGTCTTGTACCTGAGAAAGAAAAGAGAGATATTTTCACTAATACATTGAACAGTGAAATGAGCTATAGACTCCAATTACAATGTCTACCAGGTTCTCGAAAGATAATTGAAAATGGTGTCAAGATTGAGGAAGCCTTAGTTAAAAGAGGAGTGTTAAAATTCTCTATAGAAGGCACAAACTTTTTCAACAATTATAACAACACCAATAGTAATGATAAATCCAAATTCTAGACAAGAAACAAGAACATTGTTAATAATGGTGTGGTCGATGCACATAACATCAAACTAAAGCAACCAATATTGAACTTATCAAGAACTATACCCAAAAAAATTCAAATAATACCAAATCTAAACCAGCACCTACACCATATCGATGAAAATTCACACCTTTGGGACAACCACTTGAATCAACATTCAAAGAGCTCTTTGCAAACAAACTCATAACATTGCCAGATACACAAGATTTTGAACCAAAAGTCAAACCAATATGGTGGAATGATGTGCATCATTGTGAGTTTCATAGAAGCAAAGATCATGGAACTAATGATTTCCAAAGATTAAAACATTTAGTTCAAGACTTTCTCAATAGAGGTGACATAATTGTGGAAGGACACAAAACAAATGATGATCATGGAGCATTCAAAGATCCTCTTCTTAATTATGAAAAGGGAGAACCATCTTCATCAAACAACAAAGGAAGAAAAGTGAACTACATCTATGACAATATTATCAGTCACATTATACATCAGATAATAAAACCAATGTCATCAAAATCAAGGATAAAAAAGACTATAGATCAGGAAATATAACCACACGAGCATAGTCTAAGTTTGTATTGAAAGGAAACGCATCTAAAACATCTACCATCCCTTCAAATCAAAACAAATTAGTAGATCAATTACAAAAGATATCGACACAAATATCCATACTATAACTTCTTAAAATCTCACCTGCACACAAGGATATTCTAGAAAGAGATCTAGTGGACACTACGGTAACAAATAACTTGGATGTTGAGGTTGATTTCAAGACATGATGGGGCATTTAACCATACCCAACTTTCTATCATTTTTAGAAAACAATGATGTCTCCTTGAGTCATCCGCATAACACTCCACTCCATATTCAAGTTTTTATTCATAAACGTTGGTTCAAATGTGTATTAATAGATGGAGGAGTTGGTCTAAATATTTGTACTTTAAAGCTTATCCATGCATTGGGTTTCTCATAAAATGCTATAGATTATAAGAAAAAATTACTATCACAGCTTATGATGATGAAGAGAGATCTTCAGAAGGATTAGTGGTATTGCCCATTCAAGTGGGACCAATTCAGAAATATACAATTTGTCATCTTGGACATGGAATTGACCTATAACATCCTTGTGGTCGACCTTGGATCCATGAAATGCAAGCAGTACCATCGACTTACCAACAATGTGTGAAATTCCCCTGCTATGGACAAGAAATCTCAATCTTAGCAGATTCTAATCCCTTTCAGTATTGCAGTAATCTCAAGGCAGTTCAAGATGTCTTTGTACCACACAATAGGGAATCTCTCACTTCTGATTCATCCAACAGTAAAACACAACTCAATTCTTTATCAGTAAATTTTGAGAAAAATATTTAGCTAAAAGATAATGGTATGGGAGAATATTAGTTTGAACATTTTTTATGTCTATCAAAACTGTTAGTTTCACAAAGATCTCATGGAAAACCATCAACATTTAAGAAATAATCTTCACAACCTATCAAGCTCTTTGATAGTACATTTTTCAAAGCAGGCACTCTAGCAAACGAATTTGATGATAAAGACATTCTAAACTGGCTATACAAGGATTAAGAAGAAACCAAATAAATAGCTTTGAATATTAGAGTACAAACAAAGCAATATGGTAAAGGGTTCAAAATCATGCAAAACATGGTATATGATGGAAATAGTCATATGGGCAAAAGAAAAGAAGGCATTCTAGAACCTATACAACTTCCTTATCAAAATTCTAAAGACAAATCAAGATTAGGCTTTGGTTAGGACATTCTAGTTCATAGAAAAAAATAAGAAATAGCACACGAACAACAACATGAAGAAGAAACTCTCAAACAACAAAATAAGGAAGAAGTCCGAAAACAACAAGCAGAAGAAGTAGTTCATAAAAAAAAAGAGGAAGAATATGAGAAAGAACAAGAAGAACTTGCCGTCAAGAAGGAGGAAGCTAATAAAAATCTCTATGAAAAAATCCACAGATTGCAAGCTAGGTTTTAAAAAAACTCAAATGAATGGGAATGGGATTCACCTGATGAAATATCTTGCGATGAAAAAGATATTGATATCATCCAAACATATGCACCAATACTCTATGAAGGAAAAATCTTAGGGTCTAGACCATTTTGAATTTGGACCACAACGTATCAATGACTCTCGTGAGGACGATTAGATTCAGAATGAGATAGATGATTCTAAGGAGAGTAATATCATAGATCTTGACTTCGCTATCGCAAACCTTGACAATATTTCCATCATGAAGCTTACTATCTTAGATCTTAACCTACTAGATGATTCCTTACCATTGGTACATCCTGAAATCATCAACTGGGAAGAAAAATAGCCTCTTAATATATGAGTCTTCCCCAATAATGATGTTATCATTAACTACCTCTGTTCAGACAATCCATAAATATGTTCCACCAGTGGATCTCATAACAAAGTTTTTGACCAAGGGAGTGCCAAGTCTCTTAGCCACAAAATAAATCAACAAAAAATTGATCTAATGGTGAAAACCTGACAACAACAGTGTTAGACCATCAAAAAGTAAAAAGAATTAGAGTATCCAATGGTAAAAACCTCTTTGAGGCACTGAAGGATGAGAGACTTGACACTCTTCCTAAGAATTATTACGAAAGATCATCAATATTGATTAAACCAAATCAATCAATCAATATTGGCACTGAAGAAGCAGAAAATACCATACACCTGGCTGAATCATTAACAAAACAAGAACGACTTGATTTCACCAAGTTATTCAAAGAAAAACAAAACATTTTTTCTTGGTCATATGCTGATATGCCAGGGACAAATCTAGATTTGATCATGCACCACTTATCCCTAGCTCCTAGAGATAAGTCAGTAAAGTAGAAGCTATGAAAGATGAACCCACATGTAGAACTTCTAGTCAAAGCAAAATTAAAAAAACTACTAGATGTAGGATTCATCTGGCCAATCAACTATGCAGAATGAATTTCCAACATTGTACCTATATCAAAACTAGACAAGAGCATTAGAATCTGCATGGATTTCAAATATCTCAATAAGCCCTATCCAAAGCATGACTTTCCTTTGCCTAATATAGGTATGATTGTAGATCTAACAGAAGGACATGCGATGTTATCACTCATGGATGGTTTCTCGGGATACAATCGGATCAAAATAGCACCTGAAGACTAGGGGAGAATAAATTTTACATGCCCATGGGTTACCTATTGTTGGAATGTCATGCCTTTCAGATTGAAGGTCGCAGGAGTGACCTATCAATCTGCTATGACCACAATATTCTATGACATGATGCACACGTTCATGAAGGACTATGTAGATGATTTACTAACAAAATAATTCACAAGGAAAGGACATCTAGATATCCTCGATAAAATATTTTAGAGGCTGGAAAAATTCAATGTAAGGATAAATCCGAAAAAGTTTGTATTCGGAATTCCCTTAGGAAAACTCCTAGGATACATAGTATCAGCAAAGGGTATTGAGGTAGATCCAACAAAGGTACAAGAAATCATGGAGAGGCCACCTCCTAGAAATATCAGCCAATTAAGATTGCTACAAGGAAAGCTACAATCCATCAAAAAATTCATCTCATAGCTAGCTGACAAATGTCTACCTTTCACTCATTTGCTACACAAGAATGTTCCTTTCAAATGGGAGGTAAAATGTGAAGATGCATTTGATCAATTGAAGCAATATCTAATGAATCCACCTATATCAGTGTTGTTGATAACTGAAAAACCACTTCTTTTATACATCTCAGCAACTGGTGTATCCTTGGGAGCTCTTCTAGCACAAAAATATTCAACATGCAAAGAAAGGTATATGTACTACATCAACAAAACATTGAGTGGTTATGATCTTTACTACACATTCATTGAAAAGGCTTGTTTGGTTGTGGTGTTTGCATCTAAAAAGTTGCAACACTATATGTTGGCCCACAAAATCAAACTTATAACAAAGATAGACCCATAAAAATATCTACTCAGCAAGGCCACTTTGATAGGTAGACTAGCAAAGTGGGTAATGATATTGAGTGAGTTTGACATTCAATATATGGACAGAAGAGCCATTAAAGGTTAAGCAATAATAGATTAGTTAGCTAAAGCACCGTTGCAAGACAATCATTTGATGCACATTGAATTCCCTAATACAGATGTCCTAGCAATTACAACACAACCATGGGTACTATAATTTGATGGATCTTACACCAAACATGGATCGGGTGTCAAAATCTTATTTGTCACTCTTGAAGGACACACCATCCCCAGGTCTTATAGGTTGATGTTCCCCTACACCAACAATATAGCTGATTATGAAGCCCTGGTCACTAGCATCAAAGTAGCAGTGGAATGGAAAATCACAGAGTTACTAGTCTATAGGGACTCTCAATTGGTCATTAATCGAGTCAATGATGATTATCAAACAAAGGATGGCAAAATGATACCATACAAAAGAATGGTGGATGATTTTAAGAAATATTTATTGACATCAAATTTGAACAAATCTCAAGACCAGACAACAAAGTTGTAGATGCCATGGCAACCATTGTCTCTCTTCTACAAATGCCAGAGAAGAAGAATTGCTATGAGTTCTTGGTGGAACGATTGTTTTCCCCTACCTATGACAATAGTGATTCCCAAGTCATATGCCACCTAGTTGCTTCTAAATCTCCAACCTATGGGAAGATTTATAACTATATAAAAGACAATGCCCTCCCACCCAATCTCTCTTAGAACTAAAAATGAAACTTTCACCGACAAGTAGCCTATTACACCCTAATAGCTGATACACTTTACCTATTGGCAATATTGATATTGATAAAACCGATTAATCTAGTGAACTGGTATATTAGCTGAGATTTGTCATTGATGACTAACAATGACCAGTGGAGTGGTGTATCTCAATAGCAAAGGTGATGGCTTGAAAACAACATGGAAGCAACATCAGAGATAGATGATCAAGGTTCGATTGTTTCAAGGGAAGACATAAAAGGCCAACTGGTTTGTGATTCAAGAAGATCGATGCTAAGGTCAGATCTTCAAATTGGCGATTCTGATGATAATGTAGTCATAGAAGGTGACCTAGGAAAGAAGGATTGAGGTCCTATGCAAACTGGAAAATCATTGGCAAATAGGAAAAGAGCCTTGATGCAATACTGCAAACTCGTAGCAAAGGATGAACCGGTAGTGAAGAGTGCAGTGGTCTACTAGTAGGTTGGCGAAGTAGAAGAACCGGTAGTGAAGAGCGTAGTGGTATACCAGTAGGATATTGAAGCATAAGGAAGATAGGTGGTCACTGGAAATCTAGGAGAGGTGATCGGTTACAAATTTGTGATGGAAAAAGGTGAGTTGGTTAGTTTGTGATAACGTCAAACTAAAGGTTGGTGAAGACAACCTTAGTCATCATGTAGTTAAGCCATGATTTATTGTGGATTTTTTGGTTCCCATTTAAAAGACTAAACTCGACCCAGAAGTTGCTATTTTGGGGGGATGCCATGGAAAATTTTGATGAGTAGTTGGTGGAATTGTTGCAGGGCACACAAAGAAAGAGCAGGAAGATTTGAGTTTTAAATCTACCAAGCTCTGTGATTGCATTGATTAAGGAAACACCTAAAGGTGACGACAGAGGGAGTATAAAGTGTTTTGAGTTCATGAAAAAAATTTGATCGAAATATTTGCAAAGTGAAAATCCTATGAGAGTCGATCCAAGGTGTAGAGTGAAGAAGAAGACGTGCTAAGTGATTTAGCAAAGTAGAGTGAGTGCATTAAGTAGACCGACAGAGTGCAGAGCCGAGGGTATGAGAAGAGAACTGGTGTAGTGCATAGCAGACACAACTAGTGAAGATAGAGTATGAGATTCATTGTGATCTGATCAAGCTATCAGTAGCTATTCTAGTAGATGAACTTCCTATTGCTTTCTAACCATTGCAACTCAAAATCCCTTAATCGGGTGGACTTGAATAGGTCCCTTTTGTAACATCCCTTATGCGGGTGACATCTTAATTGATGATCTGAAGTCCTTTAACAAGGCTACCTCTAACAGGGTAAAGGCACTAACAGGTCTTAAATAAAATCCCTTAACTAGGTGGCACCTAATAGTGTCTTTGTAATCTCCTAACAAAGATGCCTCCTCACCGGGCATACTCTAAAAGAGTGCAGATTTTGTGAGTTTCTACTCACACCGTGGTTTTCTCCCATTTGGGTTTCCACAAGATAAATCTTGGTGTTCTTGTGTGAATGGTCATATGTGTGCATGTAGTTTATTAATGCTTCTTATTCTGATAAGTATTAAGTTTGAATAGAAAACTTGATTAATGTTAAATCTGATATACATGGTAAAGTGTTGATTCACCCCTCCCCTCTCAATACTAGTTGGGACTAACAATTGGTATCAGAGCTCTGGTCCTTAGATTCAGAAGAGCTTGAAATCTTAAGGAAAGATCCAGGATGATGTGAAAGGAGGGCCCTAAGCTCTCTAAGGATAATTTCACTTTATGGTGTGGTAGAATGAAGCTCTACCTCTCCATTTTGAAAACTTTTGTTTCTTCTCTTTAAAAGTGAAAACTATTGCCTCTGTGCTGCAATAGAAGAGAAAAACAAAAAGTTTGAAATAAAGACAACAATATGAGGTTCCAAATGAGGAAAAATCCTACACTTCAATCCTATAAAATCTTGGGAAAGTGAACCCTTTTAAGACTATTTTCTTACAAAAATAGAAAAAGGCTTACAGAAAACCAATGTAAATTCCTGTAAACTTTCATTTCTAATTGGTACAACTAAAACATAAATGGAAAGTTGATTTGATCTTTTGAAAAGGACCACAAAATGCACCCAAAAAAACCAACAGGTAAACCAGTGCCTTATTTGGGCAATAGAGTCACCTACAACATACTGTAACCTGAGAAAAGAAACTTGTACACAAATCACAACTTCTTGATCTATCAACTCTAAATATGCCTAACATATACATAGTCCTCATCTGAACCGGACTTCATTATCAAATCCATACCAAAAATACTTATATCAATGACTTTGTTCAAAGTATATTTATATTTTCCTCCTTGAGGAGAAGACTAAAAACAACTTCATTAGATGCCTAGTAAACCATTCAAATAAACAATCCTTGATTATTTAAATAGAATGAACACTAGTACAATGACATAGAGACAACACAAGTCTACGTTTAAATTATTCGGACTATATATTTCATTCCTCTATCAAAAAGGTTACAAGTACATCATATCTGACTCATAAATTGCTAAGAAAAAGGCCTGTATTGATTTTGCCAAAGTTTAGCTACAAATTTGTGTCCCCTTTTTTAGGTAGCCTTGGTATCCTTTTATAGAAATCAGGATGCAACAAGCTTTGGACTACCTAGAAGAAAACTCTTACCCTAATTATCATTCACTCCAAAAATTACATTGTTGTACCAATGAAGTTGAGGGAGAAACGTAACTTTCTTTCTGGAACGCGCGCTTCATTAATTCACTGGTCATTCAGTTGGAAATTAGCTGAAAGGGCGATCGGTTACAACTACTGATAGCTTCATAATGCTAGTGTATTCTCTCGTGCCAGAGCATTGATGGATTCTTCCTAAGAAAACACATAGCCACACACCATTATGTTCTCTGCAAATCTCCTTGAATACCTCTCACCAACATTTCACTTCAAACAATGTCAGATGGAACTTGCACACCTCAATCATTAATTCTTTTGAATATTTAAGGTTTGGCACCAACGGACCAGGGAGGCTTTTTTTCTGAGAACATTTCCTTAAGTCACCATGTCATGATGTTTAAAGTTCAGACATATTTCCATTGCAGTATAGCGACAACCATTTGATCATCTATCAATCGTTCGATCTTTAAAATCTTTGAAAACTTAACCGCTACCACTAGTTGTCTGCCATAACCACTCACCACTTAACTGTTGGCTTTAACCACTGTCCCAGCTTGCCGGTAGTGGTTTGTCACCATGTCCTAAGGAATAACCATTGCGCACCTTTGTGTTGCGGTATAGCAACAACCATCGATTTGCATCAGACCTATTCGGTCATTAACCATTTCTAACCTTCAAAGCGGGCCCCTTATCTATTTCACTCATCTGCAGACCCCTACCATGTGTTACCTCTTAGTTCGTCTTTGGATCCACCCACTCACCACCTGGACCTACCACCTGACCTAGGACCTAGGTCCACCTTGGTTCTTCTTCTATGCTATGCCACATGGCACATCCTGATTCATTCTGAGCCCACATGGACGGCCACCTCAACTACCACCTCACCAGGCACTATGTCGTAGGGGATAACTATCAAGCATCTTTGTCTCACGGTATAGCAACAATCATTGATCTTCTTTCAACCTGCTCAATCCATAACACCTGAGCCGCTCTCCTTTTCCGTACGTGCTTTGTTGCCAAGTCGCGGGGTTAGCTGGTGAACTTCATTGCATCATGGTATAGCGACCATGGTTGGATCATCTGTGATCATCGTTGATCTGTTTGACTTTCTCGCTAGATATTTTGCCCTTCTGCTACAAAATTTGGGCAGTTTGAGATGTGCATGCATGCGAGGACACACCAATGCTAAGCTAGCCTTGTCAAAAGCCCATAAGCTTTGACACTATAGATGCGTGTGACTTTGCATTTGAATACAAAAATGCCCCTCCTCACGGCCAATGTGGGATAAATGGTCTACACGCCTGGTGACTGAAATTGCTTCCTTGGACTACGCAGAGAGGATGGTTCTGGTCGTGGGCCTGGACTATACACCTGCCAATTGCATTACCTAAAATTTTCTTTGATTCCCATCTATCTGCAACCACATGACCCCATCTAGCCATGACAGGGAAAAATATGGTTCTACACTTTCCAATTGCCTTTGTTTAAAATCTTTTGAGGGCTACTAACACACCAAGATGGAAGTGTAGATGCAAATTTTTTGAAATGGGCCTCTCAAACTAACAAAATTTTATAGGTCCCAACAATGGCTCTAATTGGAGATGGTTGGATGCAAGACCAACACAGGAATTTAGCAAAAACTCTGGAACGTAGACCAACAAAATCCTAATGAAAGAAAACCTAAAATATATATAGCCTACAACTACCGTACATGGACTGAAACAAATCAAGAGAAGTAATATTTCAGGAATTGTCCATGCACTGGAAATTCCTTTACTTCGCCATTCATTCTTTCCAAGAAGTATGAATCCTTTCCATTTATATCACAAACAATTAAAGGGCCTATCCATAGTGATTCAAATTTCTTATGCTTGCCTTTGTCTTGGTTTCTTACATTCCACTGCAACACCATGTCACTAATTTAGAACTTTCTTGTACTAGTCCTTTTATCAAAAAGGTACTTCGAGTGTAATTGAAGTTTCATATTCCTTTTATGGGCTGCAGTCCTTATTTCCTCTAGCTCTAATAACTGAATCATCCTTTCTTCCATGGGCTCAGACATTTCTAATTCTTCAATCTCCAAAAATTTGTAATCTGGAAGAAAATTATTCACACGTAATCTGGCTTTCACTCCATAAACTAGCTCAAAAGGGGATGTACCAATGACCTTTTTTACAGTCACCTTGTCAGCCCGTAAAGCTAACCTGAGATTTTGATCCCAAGACCTTTTATTTTCCTCTAGGATATTCTTGATGATGTTGAGGAGACATTTATTACTTGATTCTGCCTGGCCATTTCCCTGTGTGTGGTATGGTGAAGAGTATGACATAATAATCCCATAATTAGCACAAAACTCTGCAAACTCCTTAGACCTAAAGTACAAAGCATTGTCCATGACTATTTTAGCTGGCACACCAAACTTTGTCCCTATATTGTCCATCAAAAAATTAATGACTACCTTACTAGTGGCTTGTCTGGTAGGTATGGCTCCAATCCATTTGGTGAAATAATATGTAGCCACCAGGATCCATCTATGACCCCTGCTTGATTTTTCTATTATCTCTCCAATAAAATCAATGCCCCATTGAACAAAAGGGGCTTCAACTATAACATAATTCAAAGGCAAAGCACCGACATACTTTAGTTTAGAAGAAAACCTTTGACAAGGATCACATTTTTGAACATATTTATGAGCATCCTTGAACAAAGTCAGCCAATAATACCCTGCTCTGATTATCCTACCAGTAGTAGTCTTAGCTAAATAGTGGCCTCCACACACCCCATTGTGCATCTCTTTCAGAACCTTCTCAGCTTGGAATTCATCCAGGAAAACCAGTAGCATCCCATCATTGTTCCTCCAATACAGGTTTCCCTGAATAAGAACATATTTCTGTGATTTTAACTTTAATGTTCTCATCTGGTTGTGTGTCATACCTTCTGGACATGAGGTATTCTTCAAGAAATATACCACATCTGAATACCACAATTGCCTCTCGATACTAGTGACCAGGACTTCCTCAGTTTCAACATTATTAACATCAACAGTAACCAGATTTGATTCAGCCATCAAATTTGCAAGGCCTAATCCTCTTACCAGCCTGGTGATTTTGATCACTAAGTCAAACTCTTGTATTCTTTTTATCCATCTGTATCTCTTTCCAGTTACTTTAGACTAGGACAAAATGTCTTTCATAGCTGCATGTGGTACATAGGCTACAATTCAAGCATTTACCAAATAAGGCCTAAAGGATTTTATGGCTTTGACTAGAGCATATGCCTAATTCTCCATGATTTCATACTTTAACTCAGCAGCCTGTAAAGATTTTCTAAAGAAATCAATTGGATGTTCATATCCTTCATCATCCTTTTGAAGCATAACTGTTTCTACTATGTGATAAGAAGCAAAAGAAAATAATGAGAAAGACTTACTGTAATCAGGGGACTTTAGCACTGGTGCTTCTTGAAGAGCCTTCTTAATTTTGTCAAAAGCATGTGTCGCTTCTTCATCCCAAGAAAACTTTGCATCTTTTTTAAGTAATTTAACAATAGGCTTAACGATTTCAGCAAAGTTAGCTATAAATCTCCTAACAAAATTCACCTTTCCCAGGAAAGACTGAATCCCTTTAATATTCTTTGGCTGAGGTACATTATTTATAGCTTCAATCCTTTCAGGGTCTATTCTAACCCCTTCCTTGGAGAGAATATACCCTAATAATTTTCCTTTAGTCACCACAAAATGACATTTTTTATGGGTTCAAGGATACACCAAACTCCATAGCCTTGCAAAAAACTTTTTCCAAATGACCGCAATGATCATCTGCCTTCTTTGAGAAACATGTCAAATCATCATGGTAAACCACCATTATGATGTACTCCTTAAAAGCTACATCCATTGCTCTCTGAAAAGTAGCTCCAACATTCTTCAGACCAAATGGCATTCTCACATGCACATAAGTCCCCCAAGGGGTAGTAAAAGTAGTCTTAAATTGATCAAACTCTTTCACTAGTACCTGATTATAACCTAAGAAGCCATCCATCATTGACAATAAATCACAACCAGTTACCCTTTGTAACATGGCTTCCATATTTGGGGAAGAATAATTGTCTTTTAAAGAGGCAACATTCAAATTTCTCAAATATACACAAAGCCTTATGTCCCATTCTTCTTTCTGACAAGGACCGAATTGGATACCCATGAAGAATGTCTTATAGGTTTTATAATCCCCCCTTCCCTTAACTTGGTTAATTCTTGTTGTATTTTGGTCTCCAAAAGGGGGTTAATAGGTCATTGCTTCTATTGAAAAGACTTAGCATCAGCATGCAGAGGAATTTCATGTTGAAATAAGTCTTTTCTATACGCCTTTTGGTCCTAATAGGACCAAGCAAAAACATGTTTATACCATTTTAATAAGTTAATGAGGTTGGTCCTAATATTTGGAGATAGGTTCTTCCCAATATACACCAACTTAGGGGATGCTTCTATCCCCAAGTTCACCTCATCCAACTCCTCCAACTTTGTAGATGATGATTGATGTAAGTGACCATCACTATAATCGATCATACCCTTTAATTCAACTAGTCCCCTATGTATTTAATTTGTCTCTAGCTGCACTATGTTACTCCCAAAAATTATTTCCTATCCATCTACTACTTCCACCAATGCATTACAATCAATCTTTTGACCTTCATAGTCATCTATGCATTGTACAAATCTAAGAATGTTTTCATCATCCTCAAAAACTTGCCAATTGTACACATTATCTGGGATGGTTGGTCTGGCTTTTGTCTCAATTATTGAAACTCCAGTCAATGTTACATAATCATTCTTTATGCAACATTAGCTAAAAAATCTTCCATAATGTTCTTAGACCTTTCAATCCAATCAATGAAAAATGCATCAAAGTGTTCAATGACATCCCAACAACATGCTTGTACCTTTTTAACTTGTCATTTTTAGATGCATATCTTGACCTTATCTGAGACACTACAAGTTCAGAGTCTCCATAAACCCTTAACAACTTGATCCCATGTCTTTTAGCAATTTCTAAGCCTAATAACAAAGCTTCATACTCAGCTGTGTTGTTTGTACATTGGAATGTTAACATAAAAGAATACTTGAAGGTAATACCTGATGGGAAAACAAATAGAACTCCCGCTCCAGACCCTTCCTTAGAGAAAGCTCCATCAAAGTAAATCTACCATAGGACTTCTTGTTGGGATTCCAGCTCATCAAAAATAGGATCAATATTCTCCAACTGAGGCCGAATGGGTTCAATCATGAAGTTATTGAGATCCACATCAATCATACAATTAAGCATGTTTGGGTCTATTTTTTCAATAACCACTGGGGCACATGGTTCTGTGTATAATTTTATAGAATTCCCATTCACTGGGATAGTTTCATATGATAAATCTACCTGAAGATGTCCTCCAACAGTAGCAACCCACTGTCCAGACAAAAGCATGCCATAATGGGGCTTGGTGTTTGTAACTATTACATCCATTTTATAAGTAGCATTAGGGAATGCTGTTATTTTTACTTCTACATCTTTCATAGTACCCACAACAGGCACTTCTCTATTATCCATAGTAGAACACCTCCCATATGAAGTGTGTACTGACAAACCTAGTTCTTTCATAACCCCATAAGGCCTTACATTAGCAGCAACACCAGAATCTATCATGCAATTTTTTATCAATTTGTTATTTACTAACAGTGTGACATAACAGGGATCTATCTGAGATGGTTCCTGATTAATAGTGGTACCCACATAAACTTCTAGGACCCCTTGTTCTTGATCCTTCTCATCTTTTGTATTTCTATTTTTATAAGAAGCATCTACATCTGATATACTTGAAATCAATGAAAAAGCAACCTCTCTATGTTCTTTTATTTTCAGCAGCTCTATCAAAGGTACTGAAACTTTCATTTGTGTTAAAGCTTGAGTCATATCAAAAATAGTGTTAACATTTGACTCAACATGAGCTTTAACCTTTTCTGCCTTCTGGTGACTTGTTCTCTTGTCACCAGTGGTCTCTACCTTATTTCCAATTGTATTAGAAATATCAAGTTTCATTGAACTACTTGACTGATCACCTTTTGCCTGACTATCTTTGTCAGAAGTTTTGTTCTCAGTGGACCTCTTAGAAGAAGTTTCTTTAAAAAATAGACAACCAGGCATACCTTGACTTCCATCATCTTTGTTGCTTCTCAGATTATAGTTATGCTTTGCTTTAGCTATTGCGGCCATAGTGAGATTCTTGACTTCCTCCTCACTAGGCCTTCTAAGATGAATCTCTTGATCTTCTATTCTGACTACATTCAAATGGGATGCTAATCAATTGTCAATTGCCCTTGGCAATTTTCATTGCTTCTTGAGACATCATATTCACTCGCTTCATCTTCTAAAGACTCAGAGTCATTGTCCACAGTATACTTAAACATATTAACTGTAGGTTCATCCTCATTTCTCATGGATTCATTTAGAGCTTGAGCCACAACACATTGATAGGGGGAATATGGCCCATCATATTCCATACACCAAGGGATATTTTCCACATTATGAACGTTTCCTCCCTTTAAAGGATCAGGGGTGTTCTGATTTTGTGTGCCTTTTGATCTATCTTGCAAGGGTTTGTCATCTTTCCATGCAGTGTTATATGGCATATCATGTAATCTAGCAGGTCTGTCTTGCCAGTTGTAGTGAGGCCTCTTAGGTTTACTTACTTTAGCAGTAAGATCCATGATAGCAGTCATTAATTTCTCTATCTTATCCTCTTCTTTAGTGGATTTATTTTGTTGTGGTTTTTGTTCCTGCCACAATCTTCCATCAGTCCTTCTTCCCATTTTACCCGATGCTTTTCTATTACTCTCTACATTGATTGCAATTCTGAAAGCATCCCTTAAGCTATGTGGGTTCTTATCTTTGAGATTGTAAGCCATCTTAGGATCAAAGGCTTTATAATAAGTGGTTAGACATACATTCTCGTCTAACCTCATACATTGAAGGAGCCTATGCATTGCCTTTTGAAACCATGTATTAAAATCTATAACAGCCTCATTATCAGATTTCCTGATATTGTTAAATTCGTTGAGCATGAAGCTCACATTTGTCTTATCACCATATTGCTCTTTAAAGCAATTTTTGAATTCCTCCCAAGAACTAACGATGTCTACAGGTAACGCTTTGTACCAATCTCTAGCATCCTCAATCAAAGATTGCACAAATAGCTTCATGATGACATCCTCATGTGCAGTTTCATAGTTATTAATAATGTCACCGAAATATTTTAGATGCTCTTCAGCATTGATAGCATTGTTCCCAGCAAACTTCTGGAGTTTATCCCTCATTTCAATAGGGACATGGTTTGGATATCCTAGAATTCCATCAAAATACAACTGCCTATACAACTCAACATTTATCGGTCTCCTTTGAAATTGATTTCCAATAAAGTTATTTCCAACATTCACCCTTGGGCCTGAACCACCAACTCTAAGAGTTTGATGACTTTGATTATGGGATGGTCTGTGGCTAGTTTGGTTTGCTGGAATTGTACTTGAGGGAATGGCAGAATTATTCAAGGCAAAACTTTCAGATTGGTTAATGGGTGGAATAGCATTTGTTCACATCATTGGTTGAGTATTCAACAGAGAGGTAGAAGTATGTTGGGACATATGATTACAATGATCTATAGGTGGGAAAGTTATAGGAGGAGCTTTTAAGAAACGTATCTTTCTTTTGAACTCAACATTGAGTGCTTCTATTTCAGCCTTTTCTAACTCCCTTTGCAGGTCTTCATTTTATTTCCTTATCCTTTCTACCTCGATCTCATGCAACATCATTCCCTGGGGTCCTTTTGCACTTTCTGACACTAGACCCATAGATTTATTCTCCACTAATTTCTGCTTCCCTTTGTCAATAATAGGTCTAGCAGGTTGGGGATCACTATGAGCCTCCCTACTAGGTTGTGTTGCAACTTTAGGTGCAAAATTTTTTTTAGGATAGAGGATTTCTCTAATAATAGGACCTGGCTCTTTACTCCCAGGTTCTTCTTGAGCAAACAACTCAAGTTCTGCAATCTGTCTTAATAACCTATCTCTTTCAATGAGTTTGGCTTTGGTTTCATTCTCTTTTTCCTTTTCATTTCTTTTTCTTATGGCAATCAATTGATGTACTCTATGATTTATAACCTCAATCTCCTAGGACACCTCATCTTGGTTTGGCAAGGTTTCCTCTGAATCAGACACATTTAGCTGGTCCATATCAATAAGACTGATATTTCCCTCCATAGTTTTGGGAATGGAACTGACCCTATTAGAGGTGCCATATCTATCTCTCCTAGAAGTGCTTGTATTAGACAATCCTTGGTGAAAGGTTTGGACATCATCATTAGTACCAAACAAGCTAGCATGAAAACCCATAATATCATGGTCAGAGTCATGAGAAGAGGCATTGGACCTTGCATATACGGGATGCTTAGAAGACTTACCTATTTGATTACTCTTTTGTTTCCATGACTGATTTGAGTGATCGGGAATAACAATTCCTCTCTAGCCCTTCTTGATCAGGAATAGCAACTTCTCTTGAGGGTTTTTCTTCATATAGGACCTAGTATTCCTTCTCCTATTCATCTTTCTAACCCTTTGAAGTGACTGTGATTTTTCTAAAAGAACACTGGTTTTTTCCTAACTTTAGAGTCACCACCCAATATCTTGGGAACAAAATATATTATAACATGGTGAATCACTTACAAGACACTTGAGAATGAAACTGTTGATCTTTAGAAAATAATAGAATAGTATTCTAAGATGCTAAAAGATGGAACAAGGATTTCTTTAGAAATATAAGCTCAATAATTTTCAGACTAAAACCAAGGGAACTTGATCTCAACACTTTTATGCAAATAAGACACAGATCTGCATTATAAGACTTATGTTATTTGACTCTCCCCAGTAGAGTCGCTATTTTTGTTGTTCTCCATTTTGAAAACTTTTGTTTCTTCTCTTTAAAAGTGAAAACTACTGCTTCTATGCTGCAATGGAAGAGAACAACAAAAAGTTTGAAATAAAGACAACAATATGAAGTTACGAATGAGAAAACCTCCTACACTTTAATCCTATAAAATCTTGGGTAGGTTAACCCTTTTAAGACTATTTTCTTACAAAAATAGCAAAACGCTTACAAAAAACTAGTGTAAATTCCTGTAAACTTTCCTTTCTGACTAGTACAACTAAAACATAAATAGAAAGTTGATTTGATATTTTGAAAAGGACCACAAAATGCACCCCAAAAAACCAATAGGTAAACCAGTGCCTTATCTGGGCAATAGAGTCACCTACAACATACTACAACCTAACAAAAGAAACTTGTACACAAACCATAACTTCATGATCTATCAACTCTGAATATGCCTGACATATACATAGTCTTAATCTGAACCAAACTTCATCATCAAATCCACACCAAAAATACTGATATCAATGACTTTGTTCAAAGTATATTTATATTTTCCTCCTTGAGGAGAAGACTAAAAACAACTTCTTTAGATGCCTAGCAAATCATTCAAATAAACAATCCTTGATTATTTAAATAAAATCAACACTAGTACAATGACATAGAGACAATACAAGTTTGTGTTTAAATTCTCTGGATTGTATATT
Organism: Cryptomeria japonica; assembly: GCF_030272615.1. Classification (NCBI taxonomy): domain Eukaryota; kingdom Viridiplantae; phylum Streptophyta; class Pinopsida; order Cupressales; family Cupressaceae; genus Cryptomeria; species Cryptomeria japonica. The sequence continues at coordinate 203,195,187 of NC_081405.1, read as the reverse complement.
TCATTCCTCTATCAAAAGGTTACAAGTACATCATATCTGACTTAGAAATTGCTAAGAAAAAGACCTGTATTGATTTTGCCAGAGTTTAGCTACAAATTTGTGTCCCCTTTTTTAGGTAGCCTTAGTATCAATTTATATAAATCAAGATGCAACAAGCTTCAGACTACCTAGAAGAAATTTCTTACCCTAACTGTCATTTACTCCAAAAGTTACATTGTTGTACCATTGAATTTGAGGGAGAAACCTAACTTTCTTTTTGGGACGCGTGCTTCATTAATTCACTGGTCATTCAGTTGGAAAGTAGCCGAAAGGGTGGGCTCCTTTTACCCAAAATTAGTTACAACAACCAACAACTTCATAAGGCCAGTGTATTCTCTTGTGCCAGAGCATTGATGGATTCTTCCTAAGAAAACACATAGCCACGCACCATTATGTTCTCTACAAATCTCCTTGAATACCTCTCACCAACTTTTCACTTCGAACAATGTTAGATGGAACTTACAAACCTCAGTCATTAATTCTTTTGAATATTAAATTTTTGCACCAATGGACCAGGGAGGCTTTCTTTTGGAGCACCTTTCCTTTAGTAGCCATGTCATGACGTTTAAAGATCGGATGTATTTCCATTGCGGTATAGCGACAACCATTCGATCATCTATCAACCGATCGAGCTTTAAAACCCTTGAAAACTTAACCGCTACCACTAGTTGTTCGCCATAACTGCTCGCCACTTAACTGCTAGCTTTAACCAGTGTCTGGGCCCATCGCTAGTGGTTTGTCGCCATGTCATAAGGAATAACCATCACACACCTTTGTGTTGTGGTATAGCGATAACCATCAATCTGCATCAGATCTGTCCGATCATTAACCATTTCTAACCTTCAAAGTGGGCCCCTTATCTATTTCACTCATTTGCAGACCCCTGCCACGTGTTACCTCCTGGTTCACCTTTGGATCCACCCACTCGTGACTTGGACCTACCACCGGACTTGGGACCTGGGCCCACCTTGATTCTTCTTCCACGCTCTATCACGTGGCACATCTTGATTCATTCTGAGCCCACCTGGATGGCCACCTTAACTACCACCTCGCCAGTCGCTATGTCATGGGGGATAACTATCGAGCATATTCGTCTCGTGGTATAGCGATGATCGTTGATCTGCTTTCAACTTGCTTGATCCTTAACACCTCAGTCACTCTCCTTTTTTTGCACGTACTTTGTCGCCAAGTCACAGGGATAACGAGCGAGCTTCATTTGATCATGGTATAGCGACCACCGCTGAATCATCTGCGATCACCATTTATCTGCCTGACTTGCTCGCTGGATATTTTGCCCTTCTGCTATAAAATTTGGGCACTTTGAGATGTGTGCATGCAGGGACCCACCAGCGCTAAGCTAACCTTGTCAAAATCCATAAGCTTTGACACTATAGATGCGTGTGACTTTCAATTTGAATACAAAAATGCCTCTCCCCGCAACCAATATGGGATAAATGGTCTACACACCTGGCGACTGAAATTGCTTCCTTGGACTATGCAGAGAGGTTGGTTCTGGTTGTGGGCCTAGACTATACACCTTCCAATTGCATTAGCTGAAAGTTTATTTGATTTCCATCTGTCTCCAACCACGCGACCCCATCTAGCCACGATAGGGAAAAATTTGGTTCTACACTTGCCAATTGCCTTTGTTTAAAATATTCTGAGGGCTTCTAACATGCCAAGATGGAAGTGCAGATGCAAATTTTTTGAAATGGGCCTCTCAAACTAACAAAATTTTATAGGTCCCAACACTACCTAAGAACCCTAGGAGATCAATACTAGAATCATGTGATCATAAATTACAATGAACCTACGGGGGTTCTCACTGCAGATCAAATCAAAGAAAGGCAAGACAATATTGCAACTATGGATGTGATTGCTAGCACTCTATTTGATAATGAGTATGTTGAGGTTCAAGATCTGAAAACAACCTATGAGATGTGGAATTAGATGAAGATTGTTTATGGAGGAGATTCTCATGTACAAAAGGCCAAGGTGGACAACTTAAGAGGCAAATTTGATGAGATGAGGATGCAAGAAGGAGAAAATAAAGAAGAGTATAGAAAAAGAATAAAGGATATGGTAAGTTCCATCAGAAGTGTTGGAGGAAAGCTTCAAGAAGATGATGTGGTCAACAAAATCTTGGGAGCTTTGCTACCACAATATGGCATAAAGGTTTCTACAATTTAGGAACTTAGATCCTTGGGAACGGTTAGTGTTTCACTTGACTCACTGATTGGTAAGTTAACTACCTTTGAACTACGCAACTATGATAATAGTATGCCAAAGATTGATGTTGCCTTCAAGGATTCCATGATACCTACACCAACAAGGAGAAGAAAAGAAATCAGAAATATTTCTATTACAAGAATCAATCATTCTCATGAACGTGGCAACCTGTTATCTCAAGAATAGGAAGAAGATGAGATTGAAGCTCTATTAGCAAGAAGGCTACCAAGAGGAAAAAGAAAGTATAAAGGTAAACTTCCCTTGAAGTGTTTTTGTTGCAATAGAATAGGTCACATTGCATCCGGATGTCCTGACAATGATAGGAAGGATAATTTTAGAAGCTACAAAGACAAGAGAAATAAGCAGTGCTATCTTGCAGAAGGAGTTACCAAAGAAGAATCAGAAGGATCTAATGGAGATGGAATTGCATTTGTAGTGGTAAAGGAAGATAACACAGAGGAAAGTGATATGGAACTGATCTCTAGTTCAAACCGGTGTGGAGACTAGGTAATTGACAGTAGTTGCACTCACCACATGACTGGTGATAGAAACAAATTCCTAGCATGGAGGACTATAATGGAGGAACAGTGAGATTCGACAATGATGATCCTTGTGCAGTAAAAGGTAAGAGATCTATAGCCCTAAATGATAAAACCAATTGTGATGATGTTTACTAGTAGAAGGCCTAAAGTATAGTCTGTTGAGTGTTACACAACTTAACAATAAGGGTTACCGGTTAGAATTCAATGAAGGAATATGCAAAATAAATGATTAATCAGGAAGTCTGATTGCTATCGGTAAACAATCTAGAGGTAATTTGTTTCACCTAGACACCACTGTAGGTAGTTGTCTTATGGAAAAGGTAGAATACAACTGGTTGTGGCACAAAAGACTGTGTCATGTTAACTTTAATAGCATAGCAAAAGTTAGTAAAATGAAGTCTGTCAGAGGTATGCCTGATATTATGAAACCTGAAAATGCTATGTGTAAAGAATGCCAACTAGGAAAGTTGACCAGATCTAGTTTCAACAACAAATCTTATTCATCTAAGAATGTACTAGACTTAGTTGATACAGACTTGTATGGTCCTATGAGGACCAATAGTTTCTATGGGGACTGGTATTTCACGTTGTTTGTAGATGACTTCTCAAGAATGATGTGGGTTGTATTCTTGAAAGAGAGGTCTGAAGCCTTTCACATGTTCAAAGTATTCAAGGCTCAAGTGGAGAGAGGAACTGGTAAGAGTCTGAAATGTTTAAGATCAGATAGAGGAGGAGAGTTCACCTCTCAAGAGTTCATAAATTATTATGAAGAACAGGGGATTATGAGACAAATGTCTGCACCCAGAACTCCTCGACAACATGGGGTTGCTGAAAGAAGGAACAAAACTCTGATTGATTGTGCGAGGACTCTGATGATACAAAAGGATATTCCACATATCTTCTGGAGAGAAGTAGTAAGCACTGCTATGTATGCCTTGAACCAGATACAGGTGAAGAAAGGGACAAATAAAACTCCCTATGAATTATGGTGTGGATACTCACCAAATGTGAGCTATTTCAAAGTATTTAGAAGTAGGTGCTATATCAAGAGGGATGAGTACTCTGGAAAGTTCGATCCCAAGAGTGATGAAGGAACCTTCTTAGGTTACTCCACAAAGAGTAAATCATATTGGTTTTTGAACAAAAGGACCGGTAAGATTGTGGAGAGTGCCAATGTAAGAGTAGATGAGTTCTTTGAGAAAAATGAACAGGATAGCAAGAGTGAACTAGAGGATTATCAAAGATTCAAGTACGTTGTACCAGTCAAAATTGCTGAAGAGAATCCTTTTGTAGCAGCAAATGAGGAGGCATGTGAAGTAGAACCTACACAACTGGTAGAAGAAGCTCCAAGAAATAAAACTAGTACTAGCAAGTATGTCAGAAACAATCACTCTGCTGACAAAGATGCTAGAGTATTGAATAGAAGAAGAGAAAGAGAGAATACATGTCTTCTCTCCAAAATTGAGCCCAAAACAGCAAAGGAGGCTCTAAAAGATGAAGACTGGATCAAAGCCATGGAGGAAGAACTAGAGCAGATTGAGAAAAATGAAACTTGGACTCTTGTGCCCAGACCAGAGAACAAAAATGTGATAGGCACCAAATGGGATGAAACTGGTCAAGTAGTAAGAAACAAAGAAAGGTTAGTCTACAAAGGGTATGCTTAGGAAGAAGGTTTAGATTATGAAGAAACCTTTGCACCAGTGGCCAGGCTGGAAGGGGTCAGAATATTGCTTGCTTATGTTGCTAACAAGAAGTTCAAAGTTTACCAAATGGATGTCAAATTGACATTCTTGAATTGTAATTTAGAGGAAGAAGTGTACATTGAGGAACTAGAAGGATTTGTATCAGAAGATGGAAGAGACATGTTATGCAAGCTAAAGAAGGATCTGTATGGGCTAAAACAAGCACCAAGAGATTGGTATGAGAAGTTGCACTCACATCTAATGAGTATAGGATTCATGAGAACCGGTGACAACAACAACTTATATTTGAAAATCAGAGGAAAAGAAAAACATCTGATTGCAGAGATTTTTGTAGATGACATCATCTTTGGGGGAGATGATGAGATGGGAAAAGGTTTTGTAGATGAAATGAAGCAAGAATTTGAAATCTCCATGATCGGTGAAATAAAATTCTTCATTGATCTGCAAGTATCTCAGCTAAAGAATGGTATATTCATTAGCCAGATCAAGTACATAAGGGAAATATTGAAGACTTTTGGAATGGAATATTCCAAACCTATTGGAACTTCAATGATTATAGGTTGCAAACTCTCCAAAAATGATGAGGATAATGAAGTGAATGAGACATTTTACCGATCCATGATCGGTAAGTTGCAGTATGCAGTTCATAGTAGATCGGATATAGCACAAGCAATTGTCTTGGTTGCTAGATTTGCTGCAAATCCAAAAGAGACTCATATGGTGGTGGTTAAGAGAATATTTAGATATCTTAAGGGGACTGATGAGTATGGTCTCTGGTATCCACATAAGGGAGATTTCAAATTAAGTGTCTTCACCGATGCAGATTGGGTTGGGAACATTGATGACAGAAAGAGCACTAGTGGAGGTGAATTTTTTCTTGAAGATAGGATTGTGTCATGGACAAGGATGAAACACAATTGCATCTCTCAATCCATAGCTAAGGTAGAGTATGTGGCTACTGCTATCAACTATACACAGGTAGTATGGATCAAGTAGATATTGGAAGGTATCCAAGAAAAGGTGACTGAACCTATGGTGATTCAATGTGACAACACCAATGCTATCAACATATCAAAGAATCCAGTGATGCATTCTAAGACAAAGCATATATCTATCAAATACCACTACCTCAGGGAATAGGTTCAAGACAAAGAAGTAAGATTGGAGTATATACCAACAAAAGAACAGGTGGTTGATATCTGCACCAAGCCACTACTAAAGGACACCTTTGAATATCTTAGAGGTAAGCTAGGGGTAATACCCCTACTTGAATTAAAGTAAGTGAAGAAGGACTCTACATCAATCTAGTATGCTTTTTTTATGAAAAATTTCTAAGACTAGATTGATAAGTGTGGACTACTTCGATTAGGGGGAGTAGTCTTGTACGTATATTAAAATACATCTTTGGAATTGTTGTCAAAGGGAGAGATTATTATAGTGTTTGAGTATTGTTGAAGCAGAGGGTTGCTAGAAGTGGGTAGAGTGGTCTGATGGAAACAGAGTATTGCCAGTGTTAGGGTGAGATACTCATTACTCAGAATAGAATTAATGACCAATATAGAAATGAAGAAAGAAAAAGAAATGAAGAAAGTACATGTAGGAGAAACTGATAAGACAGAGTCTGAAGTGTAGCCATCAATGCCAAAGGGGGAGATTGTTGGCATTACTGATATTGACAAAATCGGTTAATCTAGTGAACTGGTATATTAGCTGAGATTTGTCACTGATGACTAAAAATGACCGATGGAGTGGTGTATCTCAGTAGAAAAGGTGATGGCTTGCAAACAATATGGAAGTAGCATTAGAGACAGATGATTAAGGTTTAATTGGTTCAAGGGAAGACAAAATAAGCCAACCAATCTGTCATTCAAGAAGATTGATGTTAAGGTTAGATCTTCAAGTTGTTGATTCTCATGATAATGTAGTCACAGAAGGTGACTTAGACAAGAAGGATTGAGGTCCTATGCAAACCAAAACCTCATTGGAAAATAAGAAAAGAGGCTTGATTGAAATACTACAAACCGATAGAAAAGGATGAACCGGTACTCAAGAGTACATTGGTATACCGATAGGCCGGCGAAGTAGAAGGACCGGTAGTGAAGAGAGAATAGGTATACTAGTAGGATGGTGAAGCAGAAGGAAGATAGGTGGTCACCATAAATCTAGGAGCAGTGATTGGTTACAAAGTTGCGATGGAAAAAGGTGAGTTGGTTAGTTTGTGATAACGCCAAACTAAAGGTTGGTGAAGTCAACCTCAGTCATCATGTAGTTAAGCCATGATTTCTTGTGTATTTTTTGGTTTGCATTTAAAAGACTAAACTCAACCCAGAAGTCGCTATTTTTGGGGGATGCAGTGGTAGATTTGGATGAGTAGTTGGTGGAATTGTTGCAGGGCGTGCAGAGAAAGAGCACGAAGATTTGAATTTCAAATCTACCAAAATCTATGATTGCATTGATTAAGGAAACACCTAAAGGTGATGACAGAGGGAGTATAAAGTGTTTTGAGTTCATGCAAAACATTTTGATCAAAAAATTTGTAAAGTGAAAATCCTATTAGAGGAGATCCAAGATGCCGAGTGAAGAAGAAGAAGTGCTAAGTGATTTAACATACTAGTGTGTGTGTGTGTGTGTGTGTGTGTGTGTGTGTGTGAATTAGAATGGCAGAGTGCAGAGCTGAGGGTATGAGCAAAGAACCGGTGTAGTGTAGAGCAGACACAACCGGTGGAGATAGAGTATGAGATTCATTGTGATCTGATCAAGCTATCAATAGCTATTCTAGCAGATCAACTTCATGTTTCTTTCTAACCATTGCAACTCAAAATCCCTTAACCGGGTCGATTTTAACAGGTCCCTTTTATAAAATCCCTTAACTGGGTGACCTCTGAATTGATGATCCTAATTCCTTTAACAAGGCTACCTCTAACAGGGTAAAGGCACTAATAGGCCTTAAATAAAATCCCTTAACTAGGTGGAACCTATCAGTGTCTTTGTAATCTCGTAATAGGGATGGCTCCTCACTAGCTGTACTCCAGAAGAGTGCAGATTTTGTGAGTTTCTACTCACACAATGGTTTTCTCTCATTTAGGTTTCCATGAGATAAATCTTGGTGTTCTTGTGTGAATGGTCATGTGTGTGCATGTAGTTTACTAACACTTCTTATTCTGATTAGTATTAAATTTAAATAGAAAAATTTATTGAGGTTAAATTTGATATAACTGGTAAAGTGTTTATTCGCTCCTCCCCTCTCAGCACCAGTTGGGACTAACATTACCGACAGGGTTTTGATGATACTCTCCTTAGATGTCTTGAAATTAATGAATCTGATACCACCTTATGATAATTTCAAAGGTATTTGTGGTGCACATTCAAGAAGTCCTACTCTAGCCAAGAAACTTCTAAGACTGGGATACTATTGGCCAAACATGCAAAACGAATCCTATCAATTTGTTGAGAAGTATCAAAAACATCAAATTCATGAAAATCTTATACATGCACTGGCACAAAAGCTACAACCATTCACAACATCATGGTCACTCTATCAATGGGGACTCAACCTCGTGGGTAAGATCCATCCCTCCTCCTCAAATGGACACAAGTTCATAATCACAGCCACTGAGTATTTCACAAAATGGATCAAAGATGGTCCATCAACCACTGTCACCAACAAACATATATCCTCCTTCATTTTGAACTATATTATTTGTCGGTATGGTATCCCTAGTTCCATTATCATTGACAATGGTAGACCTTTGAAGAATCACAATGTGCAAGAACTTTGCGAAATATTCCATATCTAGCATCACTTTTTCACACCTTATTATCTTCAACAGAATGGCCAAGCAAAAGATTCAAACAAGACCATTTTGAAAAGCCTAAAGAAAAATGTGATTGATGCTAGCCATGATTGGAATGTCCAACTAAACCCTACCTTGTGGGTATACCAAACTAGCATCTGCACCCTTACTAGAGCCACACTATATGCACTTTTATATGGATCATAATCCATTTTACCCATTGAGGTCAAGTTACCATCACTCAGAGTATCATTAAAAGGACTCATCCTAGATGAGGAATATCAGGTGAACAAACTATAAGATTTGGAACTGCTAGATGAACATTGTTAGCATGTTTTTGATCACCTGAAAGCATATCAATAACTGATGTCCAAAAGCTATAACCACAAGGTGAGACTGAGAATGTTTCAATTTGGTGACCTGGTACTAAAAGAGAATCCCTGCAATCAACAAGATCGAGAAAAGAAAGGAAAATTTGAACCCAACTAATTCGGTCTATTCATCATCAAATCAACATATGGATATGAGGCATATCAACTATCTACATTAGAAGGGGACCTATTTTATTAACCTATCAACAAAATCCATCTCAAAAGTTTCTACACTTGAATCACCCAATGCACGAAAAAAGAAAAAAAAAAGCAAGAAAAAAGCAAGAAAAAGAAAGAAAAGCAAAAAAATAAAAAATCGAAAGGTTGGAATAAAATCAAGTAGTGAAAACCTGGCAACATGCACTATTTGTGATAGATTGACTCTTCCATATATTGATACATGTGTCATACCATCCACTTTTCACTATCATTATCTATGTTCATAGTAAAGCCTTATATACACCTCGAACATTGCAGTAATGTCTCACCATGACTTGGTGATTATCTTATATATCCATTATAAAAGGTTGTTTTTGGACTAGAGGCAAAAATCCTAAACTCGATAGGGGCAATCTGCTTTGAGCATAACACAATATACAAACATTAGTAGGATAACACATTGGAACAAAGATAACACAGAAACTCAATGTTGAACATAGATCACAAATGTCAAAATCAAAATCAGGATTGATAAACAAAAATTCAATTGATGATCTATTCTAAATCAAGGTTTGATCACTTTGGCATGATGGTTTCAACTTTTTGTATCTTGATTTTTGTTATCATATCTCATGAGTGACTCAAGAATGTATTGAAATAGAGAAGCAAGGAAGGAACATGATATTTTTGTTTGTCTACTGTTTGTGAGTTAATCATTACTACTATACGAATTTGTCACAAGATGTGATCAATAACGTATCATCAAGGATATTTAAAATTTGTATAGGAAAAAGATTAACTTTTGTCTATTTTATACAAGCAATACTTAGGTCATCTTGGTTCAAATATACCTTGATTCTTATGTTATCTTGCCATATCAAAATCCATGTAAGAGGTACTAAGGTCATCAGGGTTTAATTATACCTTGATGTTTGTACTCTCTTCCAACATTAAAAAAAACTCAATGATGATAAAAAGGGCACAAAAAATTGATCAACATAATGAGAAAATTGCATAACTAGGCTTGCATACATCATTCACATCATTAAATTTAGTTACATTCATTATCAGTCCATTTAATTGCATTTAAAGTAAGCACAAGATTCATCCATTTCATTTCATTTGAGCATATCATATCATTGCATTCCATCCATCCATAAATCTGGATATCGTTGCATATCATTCATACAGTGTTATGCCAATGAATAAACTCTATTTTTTATCCTCTTCCACAAGAATGAGGCCTAGGTCCTCCATACCTTCTATCTAACATTGACTCCCCCCCTCCCTATCTAGGTCATCGAACACCCTGCATGGTGTTCCATAAACTGATCAAGCCAAGTTCATCAAATTCCATCTAACAGGAAGGGGCTACATAGCCTGTGTCACCTTGGTCATCCTGTATGCAATACTATGTATGCATTTTAAACACAATTGTCAATTGGTCAACCAATCAAACACAATAAAAAAAAAACAATTACATCAATTGCCTAAGTATCATCCAGTATTTTGCTTCAGATACCTTGACTTCATCAGACAATTACATCAATTGTCTAAGTCTCATAAGGTCAATTTGACTCACTTACTCAGACTTTATCCTATCCAAGTGACCATCTGACATCAACTATCATGCTTTGACTAAACTAGGGCAGTTCAATCAATTGCACCAGAGTGTCCAACCAATATTGATTTATTGTATAGCATCAATCAAATGCACCACACTACACTTACATAGTATCTCTTGCATGACCTAAGGGTACTCACCGAATCATCCTTCTCCTCCACAATTCACCCCCACATCATCCCCAATCCTCCATTCTACCATGACTGTTTTTCTTAAAATTTTTTAGAGATTGCCCAAGTTTTCAAAATTTCGTCCAATGTCTCGAGGGGGCATACCTAACGACCAACTTGGCGCATGCTTGGGCATGTACCATGCTTACTTATTTTTCTTCGAAACAATGAGATAAACCACGTCACTTCAAAGATGGAAAAAATGTAGACATCTATTTTTGTCCACTTGATTAAATGAATTTTATATTTGTTTAATTATCATTCATCCAACAATTAATTAAATATTAATTTAATTTAATTCATCCCAACCCTCTTCTCCTATTAATTAAATAAATTATTCAATTTATTTGATTTAATTCACCTAACCGAATTCAGACCATTAATTAATTAAATAAATCATATTTGTTTAATTAAGTCCTCCTTCACATTTAAATAAATTAATATTTATTTAAAATCCCCAAATCCCATATCTCACATTTAAATAATTTAATTTTTATTTAAATCCCTAAAATCCCCTTTCTCACATTTAAATAAACTAGCAATTGCACCTTAGTGTGCAATGGGTATGGCAAAAAGGCATGGAAGATCAAGTAGGCAATAGTTTGGTTTAATTTTTGGATACATTTGTGTAGTATATGATTTCAATTGGTCAGACATCTAAATTGGGAAGATATTATGTTTGTAATAGGGAGAGAGAGAGAGGGAGGGAGGGAGGGAGGGAGGGAGATATTGGGATAGAATGAGGTAGAGTTAGGGGCGAGAAAGAGATAGGATGAGGAGATAGAGAAAGATAGGAAGATAGAGAGGGACATGGAGAAGGAGATGAATATGGAGAGGAGAGGGAGAGATAAAGAGAGAGGAGAGAGAGAATTATAAAGATGGAGGAGATAAATATATAGATAAGGAGATATAATGAGATAGGGAGAGATATCAAGATAAAGATAGAGATGGGAAGTGATATATAAATCTAGAGAGATGGAGAGATATAACAATGGAGATAAATGGTGAGCTAATGGTAGAGGGGGGAATGTTAGGAACCAGAAGGGCAACTGAGAGGGGAGAGGGGTGAATCAGTTGTCAATGAATTTCATCTTAATTATAACTTAATCAAACTTGATACTTAATACTGGTAAACCAAACTTACTGTCAGTTAACAGATTAACATTTAATATCAATACTGGTGAAACTTAATGCATGAAACATAAAGAGAAACAACATCCACAACACATAACACAAAGATGTTGACATGGAAACCCTGTAAGGGGAAAAACCACGGTGGGAAACCTTACCCACAATCAGATGATACTACTGCAGATAGTATGTGTATACAAATGGGGTCTGCACATGCAGAAAGGCCAACCGCCTAGAGCACACTGCTCAAATGGGAGTTGCAATGACTACAGTAGGATGGTTAAATCCTAGAATAATGTACTACTCAAAATAGAATCTCCAATGTTTGATTTAGTACCGGTTAAGCTCTGATAAACACCTTCAAACCTTCCTTGAACCTTCTCTATGGTATGCTCATATGATCTTCAATATTCACACATACCATGTTACAATACCATACCATAACCATATCCTATCTATCATCTCACAAATGAGATCTTACATATATACAAAACCTAAGACCAAATGTGTAGGTCCGCTTACTAAGAATATTACAATAAAATCAATTACAAATAAGTCTTGATGTGATGCATCATGTTGGCTCAATACATTTACAACAATATTCAATCAATAAATAATCTCCATAATGTGCCGTGCTAATCTGGAATAGATAATGCATACTAGTCCATAACCTAGACCAATCTGTCAGTAACAACAAATATGTCAACCAAATTAGACCAATAACCAGAACACCAAAACCAAGTATCCAAACCATGTCTTCAACATAATCAAGTGATCTCCAGATGATAACAAGTCATCAACTATGTTGGTAAACCATATAACCTACTAGTGAGCACATACTGACGACTATGCATAAGTCACTGACCTTGCTGGTGAACACAATGTGTCGGTTCATCAGTAAACCAATATAACCATAATGCTAAATCAACAATATAGATCTCTAGAAGGATAAGTGTTGACATCAATGACAAAACTAATGCAACACATCCATAATACCAACAATCTCCCCCTTTGGCATTGATGGCAATAGTAGATGGAAAAACATCTAGGTGCCAAAGCAGAATGCCAAAACCCAAAAACCAATAATCTCCAGAATAGATCAATACCAGAAATCAAAATCAAAATACAAAGAGTATATATCCCTCCCCCAATGAATAATGTCTCTCAAAAGAATGCTTTTCCATAGATCTCCCTCCGCCTTTGACATCAAATGCCAAAGCAATAAAAAATACCAGAACATACAACCAACTACTCCCCCCGAGAAGTAGTTCTCCTCCATCAAAGCCAGAAAAAAGATTTATATGTTAGTTTCTGTCAGTTTTATGCCAAACTTCAGTTATCTAAGTCTCTGCTAGTGAGGGTATTACCCCAAGCTACTCTCTGAGATATTCAAAGGTTTCCTTAGGCAAAGGCTTTGTAAAGATATCTACAATTTTCTCTTTAGTATTCACATAAACCAATCTTACTGATTTTGCATCAACATTCTCTTTCAAAAAATTATATTTGATAGAAACATGCTTAGTCTTAGAGTGAAATACTGGATTCTTTGATATATCAATTGCTACTGAGTTATCACAATAAATGATTATAGGTTCTTTGCATTTTTACTTTTATGTCCTTCAATAATTGCTTAATCCATAAAACCTGAGTACAATTAGTTCCTGCTGCAACATATTCTGATTCTGTTGTTGATAATGATAAAGATGTAGGAAGTGATATATAAAGAGGGAGAGGGTAGGTAGGAGAGAGAGAGAGAGAGAGAGAGAGAGAGAGAGAGAGAGAGAGAGAGAGAGAGAGAGAGAGAGAGAGTAGGTGATTGAGATAAGTAATAAATAAATAAATATGGGGGGAGATGGAGTGATAAAAAGAGGTAGGGATACACACACATATATGTATATGTATGTATATATATGTATGTATGTATATATATACATACATATATATACATACATATATATACATACATACATATATATATATACATACATACATATATATACATACACATATATATATATATATATATATACACACACATATACATATACATACATATACATATGTGTATGTATATGTATATATATGTATATGTATATGTATATATGTATGATATGTGTGCGTGTGTGTGTGTGTATGTATGTGTATGATATGTGTGTGTGTGTGTGATACATATATGTAGATACATCTATATATGTATATGTATATGTATATGTATAGATACAATACATATACATCTGCATCTACATCTACATCTACAACTACATCTACATCTACATCTACATCTATATATATATATATATATATATAGAGAGAGAGAGAGAGAGAGAGAGAGAGAGAGAGAGAGATGGAAGGTGCATTAAAGAGGGAGAGAATGATGTTAACTTAACATCTCAAATATTTAATATTACTAAAAATGATTAAATTTGCAAACTAAATAAAATAAATATTTAATAATAATGATAAAAATTCTAGAACATAATTTCACAAAATAAACGTAAATAATTAAAACATTTTCAAATTTATATCTACTTTAGAAACTAAAATAGAATAAACAAAAATGTAAAATCAATATATATATAAAATCTAAATATTAATAAACATAATAATTTAAAACAAATTAATTAATAATAAATAACAATAATATTAGTATATAATTATTGTATCATGCCAAAAATAATGTAATAATAATAATATTTTTTATTTAATTAGAATTTAAATATGATAAAATATGTATTAAAATTATTATTAATATCATGCATATATAGTCAAAAGTAATGAAATAAAAATAATGATAATTTTTGAATTCGTTAGAATTTAAATATGATAAAATATGTATAAGAAGTATAAATAATTTCAAAAATGTTAGTTCAATATAAAAAATGTATCGAAATCTTTAACAAATCAATTTATTTTAATATGGCATGAGATTTATTAATCTTGTACTTTATGTAAATAATATAAACATATATCCTTTAAAAAAAATCTGCTTTGCATTCTAATTGTAATTTTATCTTTAATTTTTTTACTTAATTTACATTTTTACTAAAATTTTATGTTTTTATGATTGTATTTAACTATAAATCTCTTCCATTAAAAAATATATTATAATTATCTATTATTATATATTATATTTTATAAAATAATAAAATATGTAAAATAAATTAATAAATATTATATAATTTAATATAAAAGCATAAAACATAGTCATTTTATAATAATTCAAATTTAAATAGAAAAAAAATGAAAATTTAAATCAGTTTTAATAAATTTTATTTATTATTGTAATTTAAATCTACTTTAAACATTAAAATAGAATAAATATAATTAAAATAAAAATATATAAAACCTAAATGTCAATAAAATCAAAATTTTAAAATAAATAATAAATATCAATGGTCTTGATATTTGATAATATTATTAAGTAAAAAATACCTAAATGTAAATAGTAATATTTTTTTTAATTTATTAGAATTAGATATGATGAAAGCTTGTGATAAGGTAAAGTGGAATTTTTTGATATCAGTCTTACATAAGTTTGGTTTCTCTACAAAATAGTGTAAATGGATTAAGGCATGTATATCAGGTGCACATTTCTCAGTAATCATAAATGGGACACCGGTAGGGTTCTTTGCAACTACCCAAGGAGTTAGACAAGGAGATCCACTATCTCATTTCTTGTTTATTATTATGGCTGAAACTTTTAGTAGATTAATCAGATTTAATCATGATAGGGGTGTTTGGCAAGGTATTCATATCCCAAGTACATCTATTTCTATCACACGCTCTCTATTTGCAAATGATACTTTTCTCTATGGAAAATCAACTGCTCAAGAAGCCACTAAAATGAAGATAGTGCTAGAACTTTATGCATCAGTGTTAGGACAATAGTGTTAGACACAATGCACCACTGAGAAGGGGGTGAATAAGTGATTCTCAAAATTTTCCCTTTAACTATCAATATGTGAGTATACTAATTAACAGATCTAACTGAATGCAGACTTACCGGTTAGTGAGGAGACTAAACACAAATGCATTCACACAAGAGGGACATCAAATAACACCACTATATATGAGGAAAACCCAAGATGGGAAAAACCTCGATGAGAAATGCTGCTGGAGACTACTGCTCCAATCCAGCCTCACAATCAATCTCTGATTACAATGTTTAGGGCACCAACCCAAGGAGCACCAACCCCTGATTTAGGGAACCAATGCAAGGAGCACCAATCCTTGATTTAGGGCACAAACCCTAGGAGCTACAACCCCTACACTGAGCTCCAACTCGGTGAATACAAAACATTTTCATTTACAAGTTAATAGCCTTGTCACAAATGGATTTTGTAACTCTTCCTCAAATCTCTCTGTTGGATCGCTTGTCCAATTCACTGTCGGTTCTCTCTCTGCCGGTTTTACTCTCTGCTAGTTCATAACTCTGTTGGTTCTTCTCTTTGTTGGTTTACTCTCCTCTCAACAAGACTACTTCTCTCTACCAGTACTACACTCTATCGGTTCTATGCTTGTCTGCCGATATGATCACTATCGATTTTCTCACTGCTACTTGGTTGGACACTTCAACCTAGTTCTCCCTCAAACTTAGTCTCTTCTATATCTCCTTGATGAGCACTTGTAGCAACACTCCTTCATCCAACAACAATACTCTGTCCTTTAGTAACAAACTTCAATCATTTTCGCTTCCTATTTATAACATATTTTTCCTACCAAAAGCCAATTCAAATCATAGGTGGTTAGGGTTTCCTCATCAACCTCGAGGAAAACCAAATCCAAATAGATCATATCTGATCTGATTGCCCAAATAGCTATCTTCACATCACCACCATTAACGTGCCTTCCAATACACATTGGCTATGTTTAGCAACCATAGACAGTCAATCGGCGAGACACAAGATCAATCACCATTAATGGTTCAACAGACTTCATCACCAAACTCATTCTGCACTTGGACACTCTGCATTGATCTTTGCATCCCATCGATCACCTCTATTTGACCTTCCTTGAGTCGCACACCTCTGCAACTCCTTTGCAACACCTCTCATTATTTATGAGGTCTACAATTAATATCGACCAACTTTGTAACAACGTCGTTGATGCACACTCCATCCATCATTGCATGCATGTCCGCCACCTTGACTCCATGTGGCATCCATGACAACATCCACCTTTGCTCGAACAATTGTTTCGGTATGGATTGGATCACCGACCAACTCCATTACCAAGTTCATCTATCGACTTACCAACCTTGTCAGTTAAACCCTGAAACTAGACTATCATTAACCTTGCTCTTTGCTTCTCTTCCGATGGAACACTCAACCGGTCAGTACTCTTTCTAACCTACCTTATGCATTGTTGGGATCCAAGAACACTAAGAGGGGGGGGGGGGAGAATTAGTGTTCTGCCGGTATGAACAGTTTTTATCCTTTTATACCATATGCATATAAATTGGTAAAAAGATAAACATATAACACACCATAACACACATAAATTATACATGGAAAACCTCAAAGAGGAAAAACCATGGTTGGATTTGTGACCCACAATATCAGTTCACTGGCCATATGAAAAGATATCCACATAAATGAACACCATAACACACATAAATTATATGTGGAAAACCTCAAAGAGGAAAAACCATGGTTGGATTTGTGACCCACAATATCAATTCACTGGCCATATGAAAAGATATTACATATAATAAGGGCCTACACATGTAGGAAGGCACACTTCCTAGAGTATATTGCTCATCACTAAAGAGCATCAATGACTACAAGCTTTTTGCTAAAGTAAATTACTGAAAATGAACTCAAGAATGCATCTGCTATGCCAAATAGAGTTCCAATTTTGTCTCTTCTCTGTACTGGTTCATAAACCTTGAACTACTACCGGTATCTCTTCTCCTCCAAGAATACTTTCCAAGCTATCTATAGATCATTGTAGGATATAATATTCACATACAAAATGATCTTTATACATATATTTCACATTATACAGTTCTGCTATATTTTCCTATATCCACACACTTCATATATGTCAAAATAACCTAGCAGACTGACCTATAAACCTATTACAAATAATATGCCTTATGTCAGATTACAATACCTTTATAAAATATATTCAATGTTGTCCTTGATAATAATTATAAAATGATTTATTAAGTAAATCCTCCTTGATGTTGGCTTCCAATGAAGTATCGATGTTGGTGTGGGTGTCGGTGTAGCCCTAAATGCTTCAAAGTCAGTATATGTCAGTATATGCCTCCTAGTGCCAGTATATGACTTCATCCAATCTTTTTGCCATCAATGACAACAAAATGAATCCAATGAGTGTCAATTGCCAACAATCTCCCCCTTTGGCATTGGTGGCAACACTCATGTGAAAAATGGATTCTCTGTCGGTATGCTCCCCCTGAGCAATACATTCCATCTGATATCCCAATATCCTTCCCATGTGTTTTTATCTGGTATTCTCTGATATTTTTCACATATATGCATACTCCCCCTTTGACATTAATGCCAAAGACCAGTGGAAGAATTGGAAGAATTTTATAACAAAAGAATAAATGAATATTGTTAGTTTCACTGGAGTTTAATCATCTTCAAGATTTCTGGGTATGCCTTTTGCAATAACTTAAGATATGTTTCCCAGCCGATTTTGAAAGTATTTGAAATGGATGCTGGTCCACTTAGTAAGTGGGCATGTGTTTCCTTCTCTTGGACATCTGTCGGTGTGGGTTTGGCTATCATATCCATGCACTCTCTTTTATGAACACCCAATGAATCTAATCTAGGACTTACCAGTCCTCTTAGACTTCTTGCTCTTCACATGATTTTATCTCTCTCCTTCTCAAAATAAAAAAATTGGTTCTCCAAGGAAAAAATTTGTCCATCAACAGATGTGGTCAGTGTAGTCAGCCCATCAAAAGAGTTAGCAATTTTAGCTATCTTATCATATAACTCCTTTAATCTGCTATCTACATTAGCCGCAAGAATTTCTATTTTGTACAACACACTCTGTAGATATTTGTACATTGTTTTAAACAAACCTCAACAGAAATAAGTTTGTCCTCAATTTTCTTCTTCTCTGTTTCTATAATGTGATCAAAAGCTATTCTTTTAGCTACTGTGAATTTATCCAAAGCCTGTCGATCTACAATCTACCTCAAATATTGAAAATTGTTAGAGATATGCTCTGCTAGAGTCTTGAGCTTGTCAAAAGGGCTTTCTCCATCTTCAATCTGACAGTCAGGTATTAATCTGTGCAAAACTGTGACCGATTGATCAATTATTCCATTATCTATAGTATCTTCCTTTAGTAATTTCAGAGTAGCCACCATCATCAATTCAGTTGGACTCAACTCAGAGACTAATTTTTTCTCAACCTGAGAAGTGTCAATTGCTAATACCTTTGTCGGGGAATCAGTTTTACCTTCCAGTATGGACTTAGTTTCTTTTACCTTGTCTATCTCAACCTCTTTTGCACCAGTGGCTTCGCCACTTGGTGCAGTATCAGTTGCTGCTGGTGGAGTATTACCCACAATATTTATAGTGTCTAGTACATTACCTTGCACAAAAATGGTTTGTGTCGGTACAGACTGTACACTCTCCTTAACTATCGGTTGTGTCTCAATATTTATAGTTATGGCCGGTTGTGTCAAAATTGGAGTTGAATTGCCCAAAATACATTTCCCTTTTGATTTGTCAGGAATGGTGGAAGATGTTGCCCTTGCAAATTCTTCTTGAGATGTGAGAAAGTCCGGGTTTTTTTCTAAAATAATTTGGTCCATCCCTTACTAGTCTCATTTATCACCTCATTCACTTTCCCCATCATAAGGCTTATCTGTTAGGGCTTACTACTGAAAACTGTCCTATTTGCAGTATCTATGCATATTTTCATTTCTTCATTATTTACAACACCACATAATTCCAAAAGTGCTACTTCCTTGATCTCCTTATCTGTCTTGACAACATCAAGTCTTCTAGCCTCAAGTTTATTATACAAGGATAAAGGTGTCTCCTTCAAAATTTCAACCAAGACTTTCTTATAAATGTCTATATATAACAAAATAGCCTCTTCTAATTCATTTTGATCATTCTCTTCTAAATGTTCATAATACTTTGATACATTTTTCAATATTCCATCTTTTGTAATTTCATCAATAAGCTCAGCACAGGTCATTGTGGTCTTACCAGTTTTAGTAACATCACCCTTCTTCTTTTTGCTTGTGGTTGGTGGTGTGACCGGTTTCCTCTTTTGCATAGGCTTCCTTGTTGGTGGTGGAGGTGCAGTATGCTTAGTTGCCTTTCTAACAAGTCTCCTCCTAGGCTCTGCCTTATTTTTCTCTACCAATGGTTTTACCACATTCTTCCTTTGTACCCTTCTGAAAGCTAGAGGTTCATTATCCTCAGAGTCAAAATCAGAAGTAATAGGGGAAATGTGAACTTGTTGCTTCTTCACTTCTGCAGTACCAATCTCTATCGGTTTAGCTGCTTGTTTGGATCCTGAAGCCAATTGAGTGTCTATCTTATAAATTACATCTTGTACATATGCAGACATCTTTTCTATTTTCTTCTCTCTTCTCTTCCTATTAAAATTGGTTTTCACTTCAAGAGCCTTCTCTCTTGTTGTACCAAAATGCTCTGTCTTATCATCTAATGGGGCATTTAACAACATTTTTGCATAGAGCTAAAAAATGCTATCATCCACCTCATATCCAAGCTCAGTAATCAATATTTTCCTAGGTTCAATTGCTTCCATAAGAGTTTCATCAATTTTTACCATGAAACAGATATCAGTGGAATACTTCTCCACAATGTTCTTTGATATTATCTCCCTTTGCCTCATGTTTTCTCAGAATGTCTTTAAATACCCCCAAAGTTTCTCATCTCTTTCGGTACCAATACCAGTGATTGCTTCCTTGATTTTCATACCTATCGGTATGTCATGAGCCCAATGCTTCTTCCCTAGACTAGGTAGCTCATTTAGGAAGTAAAGTATAAAACAAATAATCAAATTTCCATATCTAAAAGTGCCTTTCTTGATTCCTTTGATCTTACCAAGGTTCAACATCAATTCACTCCTCAGCCATTAACATAAGTCATACTTCACATTATTCCTTAGTATCTAATATGCAGCATGAATGCATGAACTAGCAACAGAATTCAATCAGTTGGATTGAGTTACCTTGTAACCTATTATCATGCTTGCAAACTTTACGTTAGTGTCAGTGATTGTGCTGATCCTCATTGATCTGCTATCAGACATTGCACCGGTGAGTTTATCAACCTCTGTGTTGGAAATTTTCTTGCCTGGTTCTTGTCTGACTTTGGGTAGGCCTGTGACTACTTGAATAACCTCCTTCATGATCATGTAAGGCCTATCTAGAAAAATAAATTTGTTGTGAACCCTAATCAGAACGTATCTAATAACCTCATCTTTGAATTCCGATATGTACCAAATATCGGCTAACCATAGATCCTCAATAGCTTTGTATTTTGGTTTGATGGTTCTAGAATCTCCAAGTATCATAGATTTGTAGCGTCGTAAATTGTACGCACCTGCTAGGGTGGTACAATTTCACACCTAGTTTAGCACCCACCTTGGCGCATTTTGCATTTTTCATTGCATTTCCCCTTTAGCACTTAATTAGTCAAATTAATTAGGTCTAAGGTTCTATTTCATCATCTCCCACATCATAAAGTTGGGCCCTTTCATTAAAGTGTGCCCTTTTCATTTTATTCCTCCAATACATCATTTAATCAAAAACCCTAATTAGGTCCTATTTTGAACTTGGGGGCTTGATTTTGGGGGTCAAAACATCTCGAAATCACCTGTAACTTCGGGATTCTCTCTAAAATCATCATATCCGACAGTCCTAAAAATTTGGTGAAAAGTTGTCGGGACCATGGCGCCCGGAGTGCAACATGGTCCCGGACATTTTTCCCAAAATTTTAGGAGCGCAATCCAATCATAAAATAAATCTTAACCCCAAGAAATTGGCGGGAGATTCAATCTCTAGGTCGGCCAAAAGTTGAAATTAAGACCTAGGGTTTCATATATAAGAGCTCTCTTTCTTCATTTGAGGGGATCCGATTTTCGTTTTCAGGAACCTCATATGCAACAAGAGAGCAGATCTTTGAGGACTTCAACAACATTCAGCATCCTTCTATCAAGCATTTATCAATTTCATTCATCCATTTAGGGCTTGGAAGACATTGAAGAACAATAGGAGATTACCGACTGAAGATTGGCTTGTACTCCTCCCTTGAGGGTTGGGTATGATTTCATGTTGTTTTCATGTCTTTTCATAAGCTTCAATATATCCTGTATTCATGCTTTAGATCACTTTGCATCTTTATTTAGAGCATTTACATTATCATTTACAAGCAATTAGGGTTTACTTTCTAGGTTGCTCTAGTTTGCTTTCTTGCATTTTAGGACCTTGCACACACACTAGGTCTGCACACACAATACATTTTACAATACAACTTGGCTATTCGTGGAGGTGGAAATCACCGAAGCGGGGGTTTGAATAAGGCAAAACCCTATATAGCCACCCAAAACACCTTTTCAGATATAAGTGCAGGTTTTGGGACTCGGACGACGCCGCAGGGTACAGATCCGGGAAGAGCAGACTGAGACAGAACTCCACACCAAATTGCAGAGCAGAAACCCAGGACAGGGGCGTGGGGCGCCCTGGTCCTGCCAGGACAGGGGCACTGGGTGCCCTGTTCCCTGGGACAGGGGCGCTGGGCGCCCTATTCCCTGGGACAGGGGCGCTGGGCGCCCTGGTCCTCCTGACAGACAGCATTTTCAGCATTTTTGACAGCTTTTCCAGAGTACAAAACAACAGTTTTCGGAGCAGTTTCAGGGGCAAAATCAGGACAGTGGCGCCCGCACCCCCGTCCCGAACATTTTCACTCAGATTTTGACTTTGGGTACGCATTTGCATTCTTGCCTCGTCCTTGTGTTTACAGCTTTCCATTGTTTAAGTTCAATTCTGCAATCTTGTTATTAGTTCATACTTGCACTTTGGGGTTAGGGATTGAACTTGCATCATTTTATCTTTCAATTGCAACAAAGGAATAGAAATCCTAATAGGTAGCCCGTGGCTCTCTCTTCCACAAAAAGAAGTAGCCAATTGTGTGATACCTCTAGGCTCTTTCGTATTCCACAAATGTGTGACTGAAAGTGAGATTAGGGCATGTTTGCTTAGTGTCACTTTTTCTGCCACACATTTTGGTGAACCCGGCGTGAACTCCAATCTTCTCTAATTCTGATTTATGTTTTCAAATTTGAGTGTTTTCAAATTCAAATTTGTATTTAAAGGTTTTAATTTCTTGCAAGATTCAAAAATTTAGAAGAAATTTTTGCTAAAACCCTAATTTTTCAATTCAAAGTTGAACTTGTGGATAGCTTAATTGGGATCAATAATTTCAAATCTGATTTAGGAACTCATTTGAATCATAAATTTCATTTTCTAAATCTACATTCTAAGTGCTTGCATTGGTTAAAATTGAACATTTTCTTCTATTTTGCATGTGTTATCATTTGAAAGAGGAAAATTGTTGTCATGATGCATTCATTCCATAGATGTGATAATGGGTTAGCTTCCCTTGTTTCAATTTTTCCTTCTTCTAAAGAACCTCCCCCCATCTATAACAACATTTTAGTGCCTAAAAGAGTTTCTACCAATCCCTTTGAGACTCTCCCATGCTCTAAGGATGAAGTCTTTAAGAGTGATCTTGATAATTCTCCTAAAATGTGCCCTTCCTATTTAGCTATCCTAGAGGAAGAGAATGATATCATAAACACATTTCTTAATGTTACTTCACCTTCCCTCCATGATGCCTCTCTAAGTGAAAAGGTATTGATGGACATTGAATTATTTTCTCCTAAAGTTGGTCCTTCCAATGGGGGCATGTTAGTGCAACAAGAGGTTATGAACACTTCTTTCAAAGATCTCCTTCCTAAGCATGAATCTTTGGAGAAATATGTTCATGTTCCTCCTAAAAAACACTCCCTTCATGAGGATCCTTTTGTGCAAGAAGATGACATTATCCCTACATTTGCTAGTGATGGCATTTCCTTTTCCAACAAAATTCCCACTAGAGATGATGAATTAATGATAAATGCTTACCCTTCTCCTAAAGTTTGTCTTACCCATTGTAGCGTCGTAAATTGTACGCACTTGCTAGGGTGGTACAATTTCACACCTAGTTTAGCACCCGCCTTGGCGCATCTTGCATTTTGCATTGCATTTCCCCTTTAGCACTTGATTAATTAAATTAATTAGGTCTAAGGTTCTATTTTATCATCTTCCACATTATAAGGTTGGGCCCTTTTCATTAAAGTGTGCCCCTTTCATTTTATTCTTCCAATACATCATTTAATCAAAAACCCTAATTAGGTCCTATTTTGAACTTGGGGGCTTGATTTCGGGGGTCAAAACATCTCAAAATCACCTGTAACTTTGGGATTCTCTCTAAAATCATCATATCCGATAGTCCTGAAAATTTGGTGAAAAGTTGTCGGGACCATGGCGCCCGGAGTGCAACATGGTCCCAGACATTTTTCCTGAAATTTTAGGAGCACGATCCAATCATAAAATAAAGCTTAACCCCAAGAAATTGGCAGGATATTCAATCTCTAGGTTGGCCAAAAGTCGAAATTAAGACTTAGGGTTTCATATATAAGAGCTCTCTTTCTTCATTTGAAAGGATCGGAATTTTGGCTTTCGAGGACCTTCTATGAGCGAAAGAGCAGATCTTTGAAGACTTCAACAACATTCAACATCCTTCTATCAAGCATTTATCAATTTCATTCATCCATTTAGGGCTTGGGAGACATTGAAGAACAATAGGAGATTACCGACTGAAGATTGGCTTGTACTCCTCCCCTGAGGGTTGGGTATGATTTCATGTTGTTTTCATGTCTTTGCATAAGCTTCAATATATCCTTTATTCATGCTTTAGATCACTTTGCATCTTGATTTAGAGCATTTACATTATCATTTACAAGCAATTAGGGTTTACTTTCTAGGTTGCTCTAGTTTGTTTTCTTGCATTTAAGGACCTTGCACACACACTAGGTCTGCACACACAATACATTTTACAATACAACTTGGCTATTCGTGGAGGTGGAAATCACCGAAGTGGGGGTTTGACTAAGGCAAAACCCTATATAGCCACCCACCACACCTTTTCAGATATAAGTGCAGGTTTCGGGATTCGGACGACGCCGCAAGTTACAGATCCGGAAGAAGCAGACTAAGACACACCTTCCCACCAAATTTCAGAGCAAAAGACCAGGACAGGGGCGTGGGGTGCCCTGGTCCTACCAGGACAGGGGTGTTGGGCACCCTGGTCCCTGGGATAGGGGCGCTGGGCGCCCTGGTCCTCCTGACAGACAGCAGTTTTCAGCATTTTTGACAGCTTTCCAGGTTGCAAAACAGCAGTTTTCGGAGCAGTTTCAGGGGCAAAATCAGGACAGTGGTGCCCGCGCCCCTGTCCCGAACATTTTCAGTCAGATTTTAACTCCGAGTACACATTTGCATTCTTGTCTTGTCCTTGTGTTTACAGCTTTCCATCATTTAAGTTCAATTCTGTAATCTTCTAATTAGTTCATACTTGCACTTTAGGGTTAGGGATTGAACTTGCATCATTTCATCTTTCAATTACAAAAAAGGAATAGAAATCCTAATAGGTAGCCCGTGGCTCTCTCTTCCACAAAAAGAAGTAGCCAATTGTGTGATACCTCTAGGCTCTTTCGTATTCCACAAGTGTGTGGTTGAAAGTGAGATTAGGGCATGTTTGCTTAGTGTCACTTTTTCTCCCACACATATTGGTGAACCCGACGTGAATCTATCATTGCTTCCTCTTGCATTGCATTTGTTAGATCTAGATCTAGATTTAGTGTGTTTTCATTTCATTTTCATTAAAAAGAAAAGAAAAAGAAAAAAAAAGTGTGTTTCTTTGCATTGTGTGTTTAAAATTTTATGGAATTTCAAAATGTCAGATTTTTATTTGCAAGATGTTCATATTTGTGATGATTATGAGTTAGATGAAGCTTTAGATGAATTTTTGAAACCTAAATATACCAAACCTTCATTTTACCAAAAACTCATAAACATTGTTACTATGCCATTTCGTTGTGATGAGAAAGATAAGTCGAATGATTCCTCTCAAGGGTACATTCCTATCAGCTCTTCCACTAAATCTAGTAACATGGTTGTTTTCAATGATCCCCTCTATGAAGAGATATCTCCTTTTGAATCAAAAGATAAACCTTTTAATAGATATGATCATGCTTTGTTGAATGATGCCCTTAATCCTTTTGTGCAAGAAGATGACATTATCCCTACATTTCCTAGTGATGGCCTTTCCTTTTCCAACAAAATTCCCACTAGAGATGATGAATTAATGGTAAATGCTTACCCTTCTCCTAAAGTTGGTCTTACCCATAAGCATCCCTTAGAGAAAGAAGATGAAATAATAAGCAATTTCCTTAATTCTCTCTCCCCCATTGAACATATTTTGAGGAAAGAGGATGAGTTTAGCACATCTATTGATGCTCTCCCTCCTAAGGATGAGGAATTAATAAACAATTTTATCTCCTCTCCCGAAATTGACAATACTTCAAACATTCCTTTTAACAACCTCACTATTTGGGATGAACCATTGGAAGAAGGTACAGATTATTCTCTACCCCTAGCCAAAGGGGATGAAATCAAGATTGGAAACTCCCTTGATAGTTTCTCCCCTTCCTTGAATCTCAATTATTCTCCCTCTAAAAATAAAGCATCTCCCTCTCCTCAACTTGGTTCTACTCATAAGGAAACCCTAGTTCAAAGCAAGATGGTTAACATTTCTTTCAAAGGTCTCCCTCTCAAAAGTGAGACTTTAGAGAGTAATGTTGATCCTTCTCCTAGAGAGTTTATTCCCCATGTAGATCCTTTGATGATAAAGGATGATATGACCTTTCCTAGTATTACTCTTCCTACTAGAACATCAATGCCTACCCCTTGTCTCTCTCCTAAAATTGATTTAATCCGTGATGAGATTTTAGTGCAAGAGAAGACTATCAATAATTCTTCCAACACTTTTGTTCATTCCTCTAAACCATCCTCAATCAATTTGATACATGTGAATGAAACACCTAACAAACCTCTCTTCATTGTCCAAGGTGCTTGTCCTTCTCAAAATTCTCAACCTTTAAATAAGCCTATCTTAGTGGTTCAAGGTGGTTATGCTAATGATTCTTTTTGCACTCCTAAGAAACCTATTATTACTATGCAAGGAGGGTATTCTACTAAGAGCCCTTATGAGTATGCTAAGCAATTGACTAGAGAGAGTTATCATGCGGTTGCCCATACTTATAATACTAGAAACAATAGGCAACCTAATCCTCCTCCCGTTATCCCAACTTCACTTCCTCCTTCCCAACCTATTCTTCCCCAAGCTCCACGTATTTCACAAGTTCTTTGTAAGGAATATGATCTCATAGAACAACTTAAAGCTACCCCTGCTAAGATATCCCTTTGGGATTTGATCCAAACTTCTTCCGCTCATCATGGAATGTTACAAGATGCCTTGAAAGATTTGAATGTTCCTCCACCTAATACATCTAGTAATATAGTGTCTTTCATTAACTCTATAATGAATCCTAAAGCTCAAATTGTGTTTACTCAAGATGAATTGCCTACTAGTGAAATTCAACATCAATATGATCCCTTGATGATTGTGGTTATCATAAATGACACTGCTATAAGACAAACACTGGTAGATAATGGCTCTGGCCTTAATGTGTGTAGCATTAATCTATTGCATAAGATGAATGTGGATACATCCCTTATTGAGCCTGACTCTCATCCCATTCGAGGCTTTGATAATGTGGCTAAGTCTTCATTAGGTATTATCACCTTACTCGTCAAAGTGGGACCGGTTACTTTGCTTACTCCTATCCATGTTATGTCAGGAAATCTAACATACAACTTGTTATTAGGGAGACCTTGGATTCACGGTATGCAAGCTGTCCCCTCTACATTGCATAGATAAGTTAAATTCATTTATAACAATAAGACATATACCTTGATAGGTGATACTAATTTTCAAGCTTGTTTGCAAACATCTAAGCCTTCCTCTTCTAGTAATGACTCTTTGAACAAGATACCTATGGATGAATCCTTACCCTCTGATAATCAAAATTCTTTGGATGAGTCTGAAGCTCCTGAAGAAGATCCTTCTCAACTTGAATATACGCATAAAAAGGCTTTTGATCCTGAGAAGGTTCTTGCAGAAGACGATTGGGGATCTCTTGACTTTAATCCCACCTTTGTAGGTGAGTATAGGGTTCCTCCTAGAGAGTTTAAAGTTAAAAAGAAGGAAGAAACTAAAAATCAATCAATCTTACCTGAACCTATGAGCAATAATTTTGTGGCCGCTTCTCAAACTTCTTCTCCTCACACCTCTAATTATGAAGAGTTTGATTCTTTGTCTTATGAAAAACCACCTTCTCTTCCTGAAATGGCTGATCGTTATGGTCATGGTTTTCACATTTTTGCTAAGCATGGGTATCATGGAAATGGTTGTGGCGCTCATGAACAAGGGATAAAAGTTCCTCTAGAGACTAATTTTCACAATTATGCATTTGGACTCGGCTATAATCCCTGCAAACGTACCAAAGCATCTAAAAGACCATCTCTCAATGTGAATGCTATATTTAGTAGTGATGATGATCTCACTTCAACTAAATCATCTTCTACTTCTATCAACTCTCATTCCCCTCATAAGGAAATCTTGGCAATGAACAAATCACTTTATGAATCCCCTCAAATTTCTAAATCCACTTATGAATCTTTATCTCCTATTCATCATAAAGTCCTTTCCTCTAGGGATAAGGCTCTAATAAATTACACTCATCCCTCTTCTAAGATTTCATGTGACTTTTCTTCTTCAATCTTTATCATTTTATACATGTTCTTGATCTCACTTATAGTTGAGCATTTAACATGTCATATTCAAATACCTCATTTAGTCTATCATGTCTTTAAATAACATTAATGGCTATTATGTTGCTCATCATTATGTGACATTGGTAGCTCATTTACTGGGGGCTCATTGTCATTCATGATGGTACAATTTCAAGTGCAATCATATTTTTTGAAACAACATAATAGCCTAATTTTCTTGTTCCTATGGGGACAAGAATGATTTCATACATCTCTTCTTTTGCTTATGTCCAAATCTCTCCCTAGAAGATTGTGTAAGTCCTTCTCATTGTCCTTATCCTTGGGAGGCAATGATCTTTCCTTATTTTTATCTAAGGATCCACTTTTTCCTATTTTGTGGATGGTGTGGACTTTATTACTTGATGTTATGCCTTGTACGCATTTGTTGTTGTTTGTTCAAGGGTTCTCTCTTACAAGAGGTGTAAGTCCTTGACTACAACCTCTTTTGCACTTGGTAAAATACATCCATAATGAATTCACTCTCCCAATTGGGTTAAAAAGAGCGTCATCCTTCATTAAGAATCACTTTCACCTTGCAAAAGAAGGAAGTATTGCATTCTTATTCTCTTCTTTGTCTTATTCTAGAAGATGTTATATTTGTCTAAGATAATTCCTCTCGGGGATAGGTGTCTTTTGTACAAAGATCTCTTCTCCTCTAAGATATCCCTTTTCAACTATCTTATCCTTGCTTAAAGAGTGCAAAACTGTCTTGCTTGGATCTATGACATTGTGGCATTTTTTGGGTATCTTCTTTTGTAATAAAGGTAGGTATCCTTGTTCTACTTTACTTATGACATAAACATTACACTTTTTGAGCAATGGGTCATTCTCAGAACCAGAGCACAGACTCTTAGAGCGAGATGTCTCCATTTTTCTTTTATGCAAGGTGATTATTCTCGGAACCAGAGCACAGACTCTTAGAGCGAGATGTCACGCTTTTGTACTATACATATACAGGTTGTAGCATACTCGGGCATAGACTCCTATGAGGTGCTTCTAACCTCCCTTACACACACATGCATGAGGTTGAGTGGAACTAGCGGCATAAGGCTAGACTTTCTCACTCTCCTCCCTTACATGGATCACCTAGATAGACTCTAGGGGCTAGTTTTCCATGTCCCTTTTTCCATGGATCACCTAGACAAGATCTAGGGGCGAGAAGTCCATGTTTTCTCTCTCACTATTCTTCTCATGGATCACCAATGTGTGTATCCATGCTTTTCTCCTTTCTTTTCTTCTCTTTGCATTTTGTTTCCATTTACATCCTTCATCTTGTGTTAGAGAACTCTCAAAACCTCACACTCTTTGTTGTGTTGGAATTGAGATTTAGTCCTCTTTCTTACCAAATGATTCTCCATTAGTTTTTGATCTCATATCAAATCTTCTTGTGAGCATTTGTCATCAATTTTCTTTAACAATTCGAAGTGGTAAACATGATACCCTATTTCAACTCACTAAAATTAGCAAGCCAAAACAGGGGGGGGCATATAGCTACCCTCGAAATTTCATCACCTTCCTTAGTAAGCATTAGGTGATTTTGTGATCTAACGTGTGTTTTGTAGGGTGCGGTTCCTAACTGTGTACTGCAGATACCGCTGGGGGCTTCGTTCGACAGACCTATGGATATATTCTTTTTCAAATAATGTTTACTTTTCTGTACTTTAGCTTGCATATGACCGCTAAAGTGGGGGCTAAATGTAGCGTCGTAAATTGTATGCACTTGCTAGGGTGGTACAATTTCACACCTAGTTTAGCACCCACCTTGGCGCATCTTGCATTTTGCATTGCATTTCCCCTTTATCACTTAATTAATTAAATTAATTAGGTCTAAGGTTCTATTTTATCATCTTCCACATTATAAGGTTGGGCCCTTTTCATTAAAGTGTGCCCCTTTCATTTTATTCTTCCAATACATCATTTAATCAAAAACCCTAATTAGGTCCTATTTTGAACTTGGGGGCTTGATTTCGGGGGTCAAAACATCTCAAAATCACCTGTAACTTCGGGATTCTCTCTAAAATCATCATATCTGACAGTCCTGAAAATTTGGTGAAAAGTTGTCTGGACCATGGCGCCCGGAGTGCAACATGGTCCCGGACATTTTTCCCGAAATTTTAGGAGCGCGATCCAATCATAAAATAAAGCTTAACCCCAAGAAATTGGCGGGATATTCAATCTCTAGGTTGGCCAAAAGTCGAAATTAAGACCTAGGGTTTCATATATAAGAGCTCTCTTTCTTCATTTGAAAGGATCAGAATTTTGGCTTTCGAGGACCTTCTATGAGTGAAAGAGTAGATCTTTGAAGACTTCAACAACATTCAACATCCTTCTATCAAGCATTTATCAATTTCATTCATCCATTTAGGGTTTGGGAGACATTGAAGAACAATAGGAGATTACCGACTGAAGATTGGCTTGTACTCCTCCCCTGAGGGTTGGGTATGATTTCATGTTGTTTTCATGTCTTTGCATAAGCTTCAATATATCCTTTATTCATGCTTTAGATCACTTTGCATCTTGATTTAGAGCATTTACATTATCATTTACAAGCAATTAGGGTTTACTTTCTAGGTTGCTCTAGTTTGCTTTCTTGCATTTAAGGACCTTGCACACACACTAGGTCTGCACACACAATACATTTTACAATACAACTTGGCTATTCCTGGAGGTGGAAATCACCGAAGCGGGGGTTTGACTAAGGCAAAACCCTATATAGCCGCCCACCACACCTTTTCAGATATAAGTGCAGGTTTCGGGATTCGGACGACGCCGCAAGTTACAGATCCGAAAGAAGCAGACTAAGACAGACCTTCCCACCAAATTTCAGAGCAAAAGACCAGGACAGGGGCGTGGGGTGCCCTAGTCCTGCCATGACAGGGGTGCTAGGCGCCCTGGTCCCTAGGACAGGGGCGCTGGGCGCCCTGGTCCTCCTGACAGACAGCAGTTTTCAGCATTTTTGACAGCTTTCCAAGTTGCAAAACAACAGTTTTCGGAGCAGTTTCAGGGCCAGAATCAGGACAGTGGCGCCCGCGCCCCCATCCCGAACATTTTCAGTCAGATTTTAACTCCGGGTACGCATTTGCATTCTTGTCTTGTCCTTGTGTTTACAGCTTTCCATCATTTAAGTTCAATTCTGTAATCTTGTTATTAGTTCATACTTGCACTTTGGGGTTAGGGATTGAACTTGCATCATTTCATCTTTCAATTACAACAAAGGAATAGAAATCCTAATAGGTAGCCCGTGGCTCTCTCTTCCACAAAAAGAAGTAGCCAGTTGTGTGATACCTCTAGGCTCTTTTGTATTCCACAAGTGTGTGGTTGAAAGTGAGATTAGGGCATGTTTGCTTAGTGTCACTTTTTCTCCCACACACCCATAAGCATCCCTTAGAGAAAGAAGATGAAATAATAAGCAATTTCCTTAATTCTCTCTCCCCTAAAGATCATATTGAACATATTTTGAGGAAAGAGGATGAGTTTAACACATCTATTGATGCTCTCCCTTCTAAGGATGAGGAATTTATAAACAATGTTATCTCCTCTCCCGAAATTGACAATACTTCAAACATTCCTTTCAACAACTTCACTATTTGGGATGAACCATTGGAAGAACGTGTAGATTATTCTCTACCCCGTGAGAGAACCCTAGCCAAATGGGATGAAATCAAGATTGAAAACTCCCTTGATAGTTTCTCACCTTCCTTGAATCTTAATTATTCTCCCTCTAAAAATAAAGCATCTCCCTCTCCTCAATTTGGTTCTACTCATAAGGAAACCCTAGTTCAAAGCAAGATGGTTAACATTTCTTTCAGAGATCTCCCTCTCAAAAGTGAGACTTTAGAGAGTAATGTTGATCCTTCTCCTAGAGAGTTTATTCCCCATGTAGATCATTTGATGATAGAGGATGATATGACCTTTCCTCTTCCTACTAGAGCATCAATGCCTACCCCTTGTCTCTCTCCTAAAATTGATTTAATCCGTGATGAGATTTTGGCGCAAGAGAAGACCATCAACAATTCTTTTCATTCCTCTAAACCATCCTCAATCAATTTGATACATGTGAATGAAACACCTAACAAACCTCTCTTCACTGTCCAAGGTGCTTGTCCTTCTCAAAATTCTCAACCTTTAAATAAGCCTATCTTAGTGGTTCAAGGTGGTTATGCTAATGATTCTTTTTGCACTCCTAAGAAACCTATTATTATTGTGGAAGGAGGTTATTCTTCTAAGAGCCCTTATGAGTATGCTAAGCAACTGACTAGAGAGAGTTATCATGCGGTTTCTCATACCTATAACACAAGAAACAATAGGCAACCTAATCTTCCTCCAGTTATCCCAGCTTCACTTCCTCCTTCTCAACCAATTCTTCCACAAGCTCCACGTATTTCACAAGTTCTTGGTAAGGAATATGATCTCATAGAACAACTTAAAGCTACCCCTCCTAAGATATCCCTTTGGGATTTGATCCAAACTTCTTCCACTCATCATGGAATGTTACAAGATGCCTTGAAAGATTTGAATGTTCCTCCACCGAATACATCTAGTAATATAGCATCTTTAGTTAACTCTGTGATGAATCCTAAAGCTCAAATTGTGTTTACTCAAGATGAGTTGCCTACTAGTGAAATTCAACATCAATATGATCCCTTGATGATTGTGGTTATCATAAATGACACTGCTATAAGACGAACACTGGTAGATAATGGTTCTGGCCTTAATGTGTGTAGCATCAATCTATTGCATAAGATGAATGTGGATACATCCCTTATTGAGCCTGACTCTCGTCCCATTCGAGGCTTTGATAACGTGGCTAAGTCTTCATTAGGTATTATCACCTTACCCATCACAGTGGGACCTGTTACTTTGCCTACTCCTATCCATGTTATGTCGGGAAATCTAACATACAACTTGTTATTAGGGAGACCTTGGATTCACGGTATACAAGCTGTCCCCTCTACATTGCATAGACAAGTTAAATTCATTTATAACAATAAGACTTATACCTTGATAGGTGATACTAATTTTCAAACTTGTTTGCAAACATCTACTTCCAAAGGGAGTTCTTCTAAGCCTTCCTCTTCTAGTAATGACTCGTTAAACAAGATACCTATGGATGAATCATCACCCTCTGATAATCAAAATTCTTTGGATGAGTCTAAAGCTCCTGAAGAAGATCCTTCTCGACTTGAGTTTACACATGAAAAGGCTTTTGATCCTGAGAAGGTTCTCGCAGAAGACAATTGGGGATCCCTTGACTTTAATCCCACCTTTGTAGGTGAGTATAGGGTTCCTCCTAGAGATCTTAAAGGTAAAAAGAAGGAAGAAACTAGAGATCAATCAATCTTACTTGAACCTATGAGCAATAATTTTGTGGCCGCTTCTCAAACTTCTTCTCCTCACACCTTTAATTCTGAAGAATTTGATTCTTTGTCTTATGAAAAACCACCTTCTCTTCCAGAAATGGCTGATCGTTATGGTCATGGTTTTCGCATTTTTGCTAAGCATGGGTATCATGGAAATGGTTGTGGTGCTCATGAACAAGGGATAAAAGTTCCTCTAGAGACTAATTTTCACAATTATGCCTTTGGACTCGGCTATAATCCCTGTAAACGTACCAAAGCATCTAAAAGACCATCTCTCAATGTGAATGCTATATTTAGTAGTGATGATGATCTCACTTCAACTAAATCATCTTCTACTTCTATCATCTCTCATTCCCCTCATAAGGAAATCTTGGCAATGAACAAATCTCTTTATGATTCCCCTCAAATTTCTAGATCCACTTATGAATCTTTATCTCCTATTTATCATAAAGTCCTTTCCTCTAGGGATAAGGCTCTAATAAATTACACTCATCCCTCTTCTAATATTTCTTGTGACTTTTCTTCTTCAATTTTTATCACTTTATACATGTTTTTGATCTCACTTATAGTTGAGCATTTAACATGTCATATTCAAATACCTCATTCAATCTATCATGTCTTTAAATAACATTAATGGCTGTTATGTTGCTCATCATTATGTGACATTGGTAGCTCATTTACTGGGGGCTCATTGTCATTCATGATGGTACAATTTCACATGCAATCATATTTTTGAAGCAACATAATAGCCTAATTTTCTATGTTATCTCTGGTTCCTATGGGGACAAGAGTGATTTCATACATCTCTTCTTTTGCTTATGTCCAAATCTCTCCCTAGAAGATTGTGTAAGTCCTTCTCATTGAGGCAATGATCTTTCCTTATTTTATCTAAGGATCCACTTTTTCCTATTTCGTGGATGGTGTGAACTTTATTACTTGATGTTATTCCTTGTATGCATTTGTTGTTGTTTGTTCAAGGATTCTCTCTTACAAGAGGTGTAAGTCCTTGACTACAACCTCTTTTGAACTTGGTAAAATACATCCATAATGAATTCACTCTCCCAATTGGGTTAAAAGGAGCGTCATCCTTCATTAAGAATCACTTTCACCTCACAAAAGAAGGAAGTATTGCATTCTTATTCTCTTCTTTGTCTTATTCCTCTCGGGGATAGGTGTCTTTTGTACAAAGATCTCTTCTCCTCTAAGGATCTCCTTTACACATACTACAAGATATCCATTTTTCAACTATCTTATCCTTGCTTAAAGAGTGCAAAAACTCCCTTGCTTGGATCTATGACATTGTTGCATTTTTTGGGGTATCTTCTTTTGTGATGAAGGTAGGTATCCTTGTTCTACTTTGCTTATGACATAAACATTACACTTTTTGAGCAATGGGTCATTCTCAGAACCAGAGCACAGACTCTTAGAGCGAGATGTCTCCATTTTTCTTTTATGCAAGCTGATTATTCTCGGAACCAGAGCACAGACTCTTAGAGCGAGATGTCATGTTTTTGTACTATACATATACAGGTTGTAGCATACTCGGGCATAGACTCCTATGAGGTGCTTTTAACCTCCCTTACACACACATGCATGAGGTTGAGTGGAACTAGCGGCATAAGGCTAGACTTTCTCAATCTCCTCCCTTACATGGATCACCTAGATAGACTCTAGGGGCTAGTTTTCCATG
Source organism: Cryptomeria japonica (assembly GCF_030272615.1). Lineage (NCBI taxonomy): Eukaryota > Viridiplantae > Streptophyta > Pinopsida > Cupressales > Cupressaceae > Cryptomeria > Cryptomeria japonica. The sequence goes on along the minus strand of NC_081405.1, from coordinate 203,159,355 downwards.
TCCTTTTTTCCATGGATCACCTAGACAAGATCTAGGGGCGAGAAGTCCATGTTTTCTCTCTCACTATTCTTCTCATGGATCACCAATGTGTGTATTCATGCCTTTTTCCTTTCTTTTCTTCTCTTTGCATTTTGTTTCCATTTACATCCTTCATCTTGTGTTAGAGAACTCTCAAATCCTCACACTCTTTGTTGTGTTGGAATTGAGGTTTAGTCCTCTTTCTTACCAAATGATTCTCCATTAGTTTTTTGATCTCATATCAAATCTTCTTGTGAGCATTTGTCATCAATATTCTTTAACAATTCGAAGTGGTAAACATGATACCCTGTTTCAACTCACTAAAATTAGCAAGCCGAAATAGGGTGGGGCATATAGCTACCCTCAAATTTTCATCACCTTCCTTAGTAAGCATTAGGTGATTTTGTGATCTAACGTGTGTTTTGTAGGGTGCGGTTCCTAACTGTGTACTACAGATACCACTGGGGGCTTCGTTCGACAGACTTATGGATATATCCTTTTTCAAATAATGTTTACTTTTCTGTACTTTAGCTTGCATATGCACGTAGTGTTCATATGACCGCTAAAGTGGGGGCTAAATGTAGCATCGTAAATTGTACGCACTTGCTAGGGTGGTACAATTTCACACCTAGTTTAGCACCCGCCTTGGCGCATTTTGCATTTTGCATTGCATTTCCCCTTTAGCACTTAATTAGTCAAATTAGTTAGGTCTAAGGTTCTATTTCATCATCTCCCACATCATAAAGTTGGGCCCTTTCATTAAAGTGTGCCCTTTTCATTTTATTCCTCCAATACATCATTTAATCAAAAACCCTAATTAGGTCCTATTTTGAACTTGGGGGCTTGATTTCGGGGGTCAAAACATCTCGAAATCACCTGTAACTTTGGGATTCTCTCTAAAATCATCATATCCGATAGTCCTAAAAATTTGGTGAAAAGTTGTCGGGACCATGGCGCCTGGAGTGCAATATGGTCCCGGACATTTTTCCCGAAATTTTAGGAGCGCGATCCAATCATAAAATAAAGCTTAACCCCAAGAAATTGGCGGGAGATTCAATCTCTAGGTCGGCCAAAAGTTGAAATTAAGACCTAGAGTTTCATATATAAGAGCTCTCTTTCTTCATTTGAGGGGATCCGATTTTTGTTTTCAGGAACCTCATATGCAACAAGAGAGCAGATCTTTGAGGACTTCAACAACATTCAGCATCCTTCTATCAAGCATTTATCAATTTCATTCATCCATTTAGGGCTTGGAAGACATTGAAGAACAATAGGAGATTACCGACTGAAGATTAGCTTGTACTCCTCCCTTGAGGGTTGGGTATGATTTCATGTTGTTTTCATGTCTTTGCATAAGCTTCAATATATCCTGTATTCATGCTTTAGATCACTTTGCATCTTGATTTAGAGCATTTACATTATCATTTACAAGCAATTAGGGTTTACGTTCTAGGTTGCTCTAGTTTGCTTTCTTGCATTTTAGGACCTTGCACACACACTAGGTCTGCACACACAATACATTTTACAATACAACTTGGCTATTCGTGGAGGTGGAAATCACCGAAGCAGGGGTTTGACTAAGGAAAAACCCTATATAGCCACCCAAAACACCTTTTCAGATATAAGTGCAGGTTTCGGGACTCGGACGACGCCGCAGGGTACAGATCTGGGAAGAGCAGACTGAGACAAAACTCCACACCAAATTGCAGAGCAAAAACCCAGGACAGGGGCATGGGGTGCCCTGGTCCTACCAGGACAGGGGCGCTAGGTGCCCTGGTCCCTGGGACAGGGGCGCTGGGTGCCCTGGTCCTCCTGACAGACAGCATTTTCAGCATTTTTGACAGCTTTTCCAGAGTGCAAAACAATAGTTTTCGGAGCAGTTTCTGGGGCAGAATTAGGATAGTGGCGCCGGCGCCCCCGTCCCAAACATTTTCACTCGGATTTTGACTCCGGGTACGCATTTGCATTCTTGCCTTGTCCTTGTGTTTACAGCTTTCCATTGTTTAAGTTCAATTCTGCAATCTTGTTATTAGTTCATACTTGCACTTTGGGGTTAGGGATTGAACTTGCATCATTTTATCTTTCAATTGCAACAAAGGAATAGAAATCCTAATAGGTAGCCCGTGGCTCTCTCTTCCACAAAAAGAAGTAGCCAATTGTGTGATACCTCTAGGCTCTTTCGTATTCCACAAATGTGTGACTGAAAGTGAGATTAGGGCATGTTTGCTTAATGTCACTTTTTCTCCCACACAAGATTGATACATGCTTTTGATGTCCTCTATGCCCAAATCCTCCATGGTGCAGTGAATGTATGCCCTCACATCTTCAACATACATTACGCCATCAGGAACCCTAGAAAATGCTCCCATAGAGTTCCTTTTTAGCAATTTTTGGAACCTCCTTAAATATTGGTGTTAACCTATCCTTGAATTCAACAATGGTGGGATTTGCAATGAATGTAGGAGATGAATATCTAGATGCCATTTAAAAAAATTCTTGAAAGTGGATGCTAGTGGAAGATTGAGTGCTTCAGATAGCCCCTTTTATCAGCAAATAAAACACTAATCTTTCTCTATAGTAAATGTTTTGCCAACAATCTTACGGATGCCGGTTTCACAGTCATGTGTCGAGTGAACCTTCATCGATGATGAACACAACTCTCCAAATCTCCTTAGATCTCTTCTAGGGTAATATGCAAAATTTAGCAATGACTTTGCCAACCCCTAAGGCTTATGCCTCAGTTACTGATGGAATTTCCTGTCGGTGGAGGAATACCCTGTTCTACCGGTGGAGTTACCAGTGTAGATCCATCTCCACTTGGTTCTTAAGATTTTATAACCCATCTCTTGGTGTGATCTTGTTGTATTTCATCTACCTTCTACTTTTCTTTCTCATTATATTTATCATTATTATTCAGTTGAGTTTCGCTTCTACAATACTTAGCAATATGACCTATTTTGTTACATGCATAACATGTAACATTGTTCTTTTGAATTGCTTTGACATATCCGGTATCATTTCTTGACCTACAATGATTAGTAAAATGTCCAAACCTTCCACATGCATGACATTTAACAATCAATCTACAATCTTCTAATCTATGATCATATTTCTTACAATTTGTGCATTGATCGGGAACAAAATTGTAGTTTTGATTTGCCTTATTTCTACATTGTTTAGCCATATGCCCAAATTTATTGCAAAAAAAACATCTACCATTGAATTTATAAGCATTAAATTGCCTTACTGATATCCTCTCTTCTGATGAGATCTACGTACCGGTTGTCTGATCTTCATTTGCAGTACTAGAGCTTTCACCTTGTACAAATCCAAGTCCTCTAGAATCATCAATCTGTCTTTGTCTTTTCAATAAGTCATCCAACTGTGTAGCACTGATCCTAAACTTTTCTTTATACTCACTTGCAGTAGTCAGATCATCTCTCAGAGTAGTTATTTTTCTTTCAAGTTCTTGTTCATTTTTTTGGGAGTGTGCCAAATGAATTCTCAACAAATTATTCTCATGAGTCAATATACCACATTCATCAAATTTGTTCTTCAGAAATATGACAAGATTATGTTCCTTCTTCTTTCTATCCTCAATATCTTTTGATAACCTCATAGTCAGATCTTGTATTTCATTCTTCATGAGCATGTTTGCTTGACTTAGTTTCTGACATTGTTCCTTAAGAGCATTCTTCTCCTCATCATCCAATTTTTGCAAAAGTTCTTTTCTCTTGGCTTGAGAAGATGATAACCTTTCTTGCAGGATAACAATGAATTCATTTACAAAATTCAATTCTTCTTGAAATTTCAAGTTCTTCATTCTTTCAGCATCATAATCCTCAAGAGCCATCTCAAGTTGCTTCTCCATAGCCATGTTCAAAGATTTCAGTTTTAGGATCTTCCTCAAGCTATTAAACTTCTTCCAAGATACCAAGCTCTGATACCAATTGTTGGGATCCAAGAACACCAAGAGGGGGGGGGAGAATTAGTGTTCTACTAGTATGAACAATTTTTATCCTTTTATACCATACACATATAAACTAGTAAATAGATAAACATATAACAAGAAGAAAATAAACCATCCACATAAATGAACACCATAGCACATAGAATTTATACGTGGAAAACCTCAAAAAGGAAAAACCATGGTGGGATTTGTGACCCACAATATTAGTTCACTGGCCATATGAAAAGATATTACATATAATAGGAGCCTGCACATGCAGGAAGGCACACTGCCTAGAGCATAATGCTCATCTCTAAAGAGCCTCACTGACTACAAGCTTTCTACTAAAGTAAATTACTGAAAATGATCTCAAGAATGCATCTGCTATGCCAAATAGAGTTCTGGTTCTATCTCTTCTTTGTACTGGTTCATAAACCTTGAACTACTACTAGTATCTCTTCTCTTCCAAGATTTCTTTCCAAGCTATCTATAGATCATTGCTAGATATAACATTCGCATACAAAATGATTTTTATACATATATTTTTCATTATACAATTCTGCTATATTTTCCTATATCCACACACTTTGTATATGTCAAAATAACCTAGCAGACTAACCTATATACCTATTAAAAATAATATGCCTTATATGTCGGCTTACAATACATTTACAAAAGATATTCAATGTCAGCCTTGATAATAATTACAAAATTATTTATTAAGTAAATCATCCTTGATGTCGGCTTCCAATGAAGTATTGATGTCGATGTCAGTGTCAGTGTAGCCTTGAATTCTCCAAAGCCTATATCTGCTAGTATATGCCTCCTAGTGCTGGTATATGACTTCATCTGATCTTGTTGCCATCAATGACAACAAAATGAATCCAATGAGTGTCAATTGCCAACATGCACATCTTCATCAGATGGGAAGTCTTCTACATCTGCACCTTGTCCATATTACTGGTGGACTTACATACCGATAAACACTCTTGATGAAACCATGTCATCAACATTCAACAGACTCTATCTTCAATCTGGCCATTTTACTTTGTCTGCATCTTCTCGACCTTGCCTTCTTCCTGATCAGCTCAGGCCATATCTCAATCGATTTGTCAAAGTGACAAACTCATCACTCTTCATCTGTATAGGCAACTCAACATTCCTTCCTTGTCAGTCTAGTGCATACCCCTGATCTTATTCACATGAGGAATTCTTTTGATTCACCAATAGATCCAATGTGATCCTTCAAACACCTTCCTTTACCTCTTCTTCCTTATCTCACAGAACTATGATGCATACTATGCACAATAGGAGATAAGCTCCACTTACCGGTGATAGTGATTCCTTGTCATCTATATCCTACAATGCACTCATGTGGCTTCCTTCTTTGTGCATCATATCTTCAAACAGGCACATGTGATCTGGTGTGGGCACATTCATTGTGAGTCATCTCTTCACATGGTGATTGCATCTCTATCCAATGGGAGTCCCGATGTTCTGCATCCACACAGTGTACCAATGACCTGTACATCCTTCTTCTCCTTGTGTTGATGTGATTTAGGTAACATTCTGCCTCTTCATCACAAACAACAACTCAACATCCTGTTCATCCTACTTGTACACTGGTCATAAACTTGTTGGTTTGCAACCACTCATTTTCAAGACATCATTTACCAGTTGACAACCTCACCTTACCGATGACAAACTATACTGGTAACCTGTTCATGTCTTTAGCACAAGTCAAACACTGACTTGTATACTAGTGAATCCAAAGTTCATTCTACAAGATGACATTCTCTCCCTTACCTTTTCGATGTTCTACAACACAAGGTAATACCAAAGATATCACATCAACTATATTCCCATACCGTTTGTCCTTTTATATCAGTTCACATCAATGACAACATAATGCTAACAATCTCCTCCTTTTGCATTGATGTCAACTCATTTAGTATCCGACATACTACATAATCTCTCTCCCCCTTTGTGTGATCCAACTCTTCCCCTTTGTATAATTCATGGATTCTCACACATGTAGTATGCGGTATACTACAAAATCTTTCTCCTCCTTTGACAACAATGACAAAGGGCACTGTCAAGGTTTCATTCCTCTTTGTATTTACCAAGCACTATCAAAAACCTTTCTCCCCTTTTTCTTTACCGGATGTATCTCCTCCTATGATACTATCATTTGTTACATCTTCTCAAGTAGCAGTACTTGAGATAGAGAACTCAACCACCAACTGATAGCAATTGAGTATGCAAATCTGATACTAATTGTTAAAGCACTCAATTCTAGAAGGATGTGTTAGTGAATACTGCTCACCTATCGGTTAGACTGCATCACCTCCTGTTTGATCCCAAATTTCTTTAGAATCAAGTGTGATTGTACTATGAATACAACCAACCAAATCAAAAGTAGATACCCTTAATTATGAAATTCTCCTAGGTATTCCTACAACAATTTCCATCATCTATAGTTTATGCAGTCAATATCCTCACAAGTTCAAGCATGATAGCTCTTCTTGATAAGCACTTGAACTCCCCCTTTGTCATACATCTCAGGTCCACAATGCTGGTTAGATCCAATATTGGGGCTCCAATCAACTCCATATACCAATTGAGTTGTGCATATGTGATCATCTGATGATCTTTTAGCTCCATTATATTCTCCACAACCTATAACATGATCTTGTATCTACACAATGCCAAACAATGTCATCATCAAGTCATAAATCAAATTGGTTAGCCCAAAACATGCAAGCCTGCATGATTAATAACTAGGCTAGCATATGTCATTTAGGTATTTTTCAATACCACCTGAGAAATAAATTCACATTCCATGCTACAGTGGCTATTGCAATGATCTCCAACCTCATTGTCTTACATAACCTGCAAGTACCTATTAGCATTCATGCCGGTAACATCCTGCACATACCGGTTTCATGTACTAGTCTATTATCACTACCAGAGCACCTTCCTATGACTCCTGACATTTTGTGTCACCTTGTATCTAATTCCAATTGTTATCTTGTCATACATTGACATAGTCCTAGTGATCCAACACTGATTTGTAGGTGTGTAGCCCAGGCAGTCACTACACACACTTATCTACTCATTTCCATCTTTTGTACTGGCAGCACCTTGTTCTTCCAAGTGTCCTTCTTCATTGAGGGGGTGAATGATCTGGTTCAATATACTACTCCCCCTGAGTTCATGCATCTCCTTTAGGCCTTAGGAGATATCACCTATGTATTGAATGCACAGTGTCGGTCCATGGTCTTCTTCCTCCAAACCTGCTTCATCTCATTCTTCTTCCCATTTTTAGTCTTGGGAGTAGGTCTTAGCATCTTCTAATGATGGGTCCTTTTATTTCTAGACTCTGCATCACAACTGGAGGTAGTGCTATATTAGCACACAACATTCATCCCAACTTCATGATTGGGGAATCTCTTAACATGTTGGTTTGACAATCTTCTTCCGGTCATGTTGTTGTGACTAGCAACTGAAATCGGTGGACCTCTTGCATTTGCAGGGACATTTCTCCTTTGGTTCCATGCAAGTCTCTTACTTCCATATACTCTATATCCATTTATCTGCAAAGCATAGTTGCCATACCAGCTTCCATGTGTTTGCAAGTTCCTCTTCCTGCATTCAAACACTCTATGGCCAATTCCATTATAGTTATAACAAACAATATTTGCATAAATGGGAGAGGGGACATGCATGTATCTACTCCTGGATATATTTTTCTCATATGCATGAAATCAATGAGATCCTATATTATTCCTTCTAGATATCTTTCTACATTCTTCTGCCCTGTGGCCATAGCCATTACATGCAAAGCAATAACCAGTAAAGGATGGCATATGACTTACAAATTTATTTTGCATTGCATGGGGAGATCTTACTGATTTAGCATCTCCATTTCTGCTTCTCTAAGAATGGATCCTTGGTTGTCCATTCTGTGCAGCCCTTCCATCTGGTCTCTTCCTCTCCCACACTTGTTTTTTCTTGTGGGCAATAGCACTTCCTTGTCTTCTACGGCTAGGAGGTCTTCTTTGTTGTCTTCTCATGTTCCTGCTTCTGGTGAATCTATCTTCTCCCATTTTTGCTTTCCCTTTGGGATCTACATTGTTCCTCCTTGCAACATTGGTCTTCATTCTTTTCTGCAAGTCCTTACAGGTTGTATTTAGATCAACCTTCTTCTAGGGAGCATTTTTAACTATGAAGGTATGTCCCTTGTTTTCTCCATTTGAGGAGACAAACAAAATGTCATTGTGGGGGACATTCTCGCTGGTGGAGCATTCAATGACACCACTTACTAAACCTTCACTGTCCTTGGCATGCTTTTGCTTCTTCAACATTTTGTCTAAGGCATCACTGCTACCATCAAAATGGATTCTTACCTTGAGGTTAGCTTGACATTTCTCAAGATCATTTCAGAGAACCTCCATTTCTCCAAGCAGCTTCTGATATTATTTATCTTTTACTTCTAGCTCAGAGGCTAGATCACTGCATCGACACTCCTTGGTGTCTTTCTTGTGAGACTTCAACTCTGAGATGCATTTCTTATATTTTTCAAGGCAGTTGGTTAACCCATTCTGCTCCACAATAGAAACATTCATGGATAGCTTGTATTCCTTTCTTACTCTACTGAGTTCTTCAAGTGCATTTACAAGCTCTCCTTCAAGATCAACTGTTTCTTCCTCTTCTTATTCAACTTCACTATTACTGCTAAACACATCTTGCTGGTAAAAGTGATCTGCATGATCATTCTCAGATGTGTGCCTCTCATCTTCTGATTCTTGAGCCATGAAGAGGTGGGTTCCTTCTTCATCAATATTGTGGCTACTAGTAGATCTTCTTTCATCATCTGCAAATTCGTGAGATACATCTCTCATCTTATTATCGCAAGCCAGATCTGCAATAGTGGGCTCATTTCCACAGAGCTTCTTCAATATCTCCCATAAGCTTTTTGCCAATCTGCATCTATCCACCAATGAGGAGACATCATCTATTAACCCACAAAGTATAGCCTTCATTGCTGCTTCATTGTACTGTTTTCTTCTTTTTGCATCTGAATCAGTGGGAGGACTAACTTTACTAGGGGAACTATTTACAACAGACATCCACACATCAAACCCAAGAATTGATAGGTAGACTTCCATTCTACAAATCCAAATGGAATAGTTTGAACCATTAAAAATTGGAGAAGGGAATGACACTAAAAAAACCATTGTGTCCTTAAGCTAGAATCTACCCAAGTTGGAGAAAGCTTGTCTGACTAGGAACCTAGGCTTTGATACCAATTGTTAGACACAATGCACCACTAAGAGGGGGGTGAATCGGTGGTTCTCAGAATTTTCCCTTTAACTAGCCTGATGTGAGTATATCGATTAACAGATCTAATTGAATGTAGACTTACAAGTTAGTGAGGAGACTAAACACAAATGCATTCACACAAGAGGGACATCAGATAACACCAGCATATACGAGGAAAACCCAAGATGGGAAAAACCTCGGTGAGAAATGTTGCTGGAGACTACTACTCCAATCCAGCCTCACAATCAATCTCTGATTACAATGTTTAGGGTGCCAAACCAAGGAGCACCAACCCCTGATTGAGGGAACCAACCCAAGGAGCACCAACCCTTGATTTAGGGCACGAACCCAAGGAGCTACAACCCCTGCACCGAGCTCCAACTCAGTGAATACAAAACATATTCATTTACAAGTCAATAGCCTTGTTACAAATGGATTTTGTAACTTTTCGTCAAATCTCTCTACTGGATCGCTTGTCCAGTTCACTGCCAATTCTCTCTCACTCTATCGGTTCTACTCTCTACTGGTTCATAACTCTACTGGTTCTACTCTCTACTAGCTTACTCTCCTCTCAACAACACCACTTCTCTCTATCGGTAATACCCTCTGTTGGTTCTATGCTTTCCTGCTCTGTAGTCTTCTACACTTCTTCTCTGTCGGTATGATCAGTGTCGATTTTCTCACTGCTACCCAGTTGAACACTTCAATTTGGTTCTCCCTCACACTTAGTCTCTTCTATATCTTGTTGATGAGAACTTGCAGCAACACTCCTTCATCCAACGATAATACTCTCTCCTTCATCAACAACCTTCAATGATTTTGGCTTCCTTATTTATAACTTGGTTTTCCTGCCAAAAGACAATTCAAATCACAGGCGGTTAGGGTTTCCTCATCAACCTCAAGGCAAACCAAATCCAATCAGATCATATCCAATCCAATCGCCCAGATAACTATCTGCACATCATCGCTATTAACGTGCCTTCCAATACCCATTAGCTATGTTTAGCAACCACGAACAATTAGTCGATGAGACACAAGATCAATCACCATTAATGGTTCAGTAGATTTCATCACCAACCTCATTCTACACTTGGACACTTTGCATTGGCTAATGCATCCCATCGATCACTTATGTTTGACCTTCCTCAAGCCACACACCTTTGTTGCTCCTCTGCAACACCTCCCATGATTTACGGGGTGTACAATTAATGTCAACCAACATTGTAATAACCTCATCGATGCACGCTCCATCTACTACTACATTCATGTCCACCACCTTGAATCCACATAGCATCCATGATAGCATCCACCTCTACTCGAACAACTATGTCGGTATGGATTGGATCACCGGCCAACTCCATTATTGTGTTCATCTATCGGCTTACCAACCGTGCTAGTTAAACCCTCAAACCGGTCTGTCATTAACATTTCTCTTTGCTTCTCTTCTAGTGGAACACTCAACTGGTTAGTACTCTTGCTAACCTACCTTATGCACATATTCATCAGATAGGAAGTCTTCTGCATCTACACCTTGTCCATATTACCGATGGACTTACATACCAATAAACACTCTTGATGATACCATGTCATGAACCTTCAACAGATTCTATCCTCAATCTAGCCATTTTGCTCTGTCTACATCTGCTTGACCTTGCCTTCTTCCTGATCAGCTCAGACCATATCTCAACTGGTTTTTCAAAGTAACAAACTCATCACTCTTCATCTATACTAGAAACTCAACATGCCTTCTTTGTCGGTCTAGTGCATATCCCTAATCTTTTGCACTTGAGGCATTCCTTTAATTCACTGGTAGATCCAATGTGAGTCTTCAAACACCTGCCTTTACCTCTTCTTCCTTATCTCACAAAACTATGATGCACACTATGCATAATAGGAGATAAGCTCCACTTACCGGTGATAGTGATTCCTTGTCATCTGCATCCTGGAATGCACTCATGTGGCTTCCCTATTTGTGCAACATATCTTCAAAGAGGCACATCTGATCTGGTGTGGGCACATTCATTGTCAGCCATCTCTTCACATGGTGACTGCATCTCTATTCAGTGGGAGTCTTGATGTTCTGCATCCACATAGTGTACTGGTGATCTGTGCATCCATCTCCTCCTTGTGTTGATGTGATTTAGGTAACATGTTTGCAACCACTCACTATCAACATGTCACTTACTAGTTGACAACCTCACCATACTGGTGATAGACTATACCGGTAACCTGTTCATGTCTTTAGCACAAGTCAAACACTGACTTGTATACTAGTGACTCCAAAGGTCATTCTACTGGATGACATTCTCTTCCTTACCTTACCAGTGTTCTACAACACAAGGTAAGATCAAAGATATCAAATCAACTATATTCCCATACTGGTTGTCCTTCTATACCGATTGACATGAATGACAACACAATGCCAACAAGTAGATAAACCCTTAGAAATATAAGGTATTTATTTTGAATGCTAAGGCTATTACTAAAAGAAAGATTATTAAGATTCTGGGATTCAAGTTAGAAGAGTTACCTAGTATATGCTTGGGTATACCTTTATTCATGGGAAATAATAAGATATCTTATTGGAAAGATGCTATTGAACAGATAAAAACCAAAATTCTAGTGTGGAAAGCTAGATGGCTATCACTTTAAGGATGCATCTTACTTATCAAAACTATCTTGACTACCATTCCAAACTATTATATGTTTGTACTTAAAGCTCCCAAATCTATGATTCTTTAATATGAGAAAGTCATTAGGAACTTTCTTTGGAAGGGAAATTTATTAGAAGAAAAGAAGATTCCATTAGTCTCACTAAGTAACATGGCAATTGGGAAAAGAGAGGGAGCAGTAGGTTTACATGACTAGGCTAAGCAAAATAAAGCCTTTGGAGGGAAATTAGTTTGGAACATGTATACAAAGCCAAACTCAAAATGGTATCAAATCATGCAAGCTAAGTATTTGGACACATCCAATCCTCTTAGAGTTCTTACTATATCTAATCCTCCAGATGGCTCAGTTATGTGGAAGTTCATGATGGCTTCTAGGGATGTGGTGACCAAAAACATTTCTTGGCAAGTCCATAATGATGAATCAATACAATTTTGGTTTGATTCATGGAATGGCTATACCCCATTATCCCATATTCATTAATTGCAAATAGTAATCCCACCCTTCATTAAAAAATGGAGCTCTAAATTAATAGACTATCTGAGTGCAATCAATCTTTATTCAGGGAAAGTCATTTTGGAAGGATCTCATGGATATTGGGATTGATGATGATATAATGAGGCTAATCCAGCAAGTTTAATCTTAGAGGGTAGTTTTTTTGACAGACATAGATGACAAAATCATATGGGCTCCATCCAATGATGGAACTTGTTCGATGAAGCATGGATATACAACACTCCAACACTTGATGAATCAACAACAAGTATAGAGAGCATTTTATTTTTGTTGGAACAATGCAATTATGCCCAAAGCATGATGTTTTGCATGGTTGGCTTTGAAAAAAAAAATTCTAAGAAGTGATAAATTAACTAAGCTACAAATCTCACAACAGTTTAAATGTGTTTTATGTGATCAAGAGTATGAAACAACTGGTCATCTTTTTATTCAATGTCCTTTTGCTCAATAGTGCTGGATTTTATGATGAATAAATTAAAATTTTCTATGCCCCTTCCAAATAATATATGAGACTTGTTCCAAGGGTGGCCCATCCTCTTCAAGCCCTTTATTTTCTCTTGCATTTGGAGAATCATTCTAGCAACAACTACGTGGTCTATTTGGTAGGAACATAATAAGATAATTTTCAGGAAAGCCTCCTCCTCTATTGGGAAAGTGCAATATGAAATATAAAAATCAGTCTCTGAATTAGTAAATGTTTAGGTACAGAATCATCACACTTGTAATTCAAAATTCACCTCCTAGGATGGCTCTATCATCAAGAATTGGAAGTATATATGTTTATCTCCCAATGGTCATTTATCTATGATCCCTAAGCCAAGGATTGATAGATCTCTTATAACCTGACAACCCCCACATCAAGACTTTGTGAAGATTAACTTTGATGGTTCCTCTCGAGGTAATGCAGGAGATTCAAGAGCAGGTGCATGCATTAGGAATTATTTGGGTGAGGTTCAAGCTTTTAAATCATCTTCATTGCCACAAGGGACTAATAATATGGCAAAAGCTTAGGCTCTCTTATGTGGACTATCAATGGCAAAGAAATTGGGATACTTGAAGATTCATGTAGAAGGTGATTCTACATTGATTATAAATGCTTGTAAAACAAGATTTTTTTTCAACTGGCATATCAATTATGTATTAATTCAGGCTTGGGCTCTTTTAGATTCTTTTAAGTCTTACATTTTATCACACACATTCAGAGAAGGCAATAAGCTAGTAGACATGTTAGCTAACATGGGATGTGACAAAATGGAGGTGGATTCAATTGATGGAGGTGTAGATATAGATGCTTTTCCCCACTTACAAGATATTGTGATGAATGAAAAGTATATGATCAATAGGAATAATGACTTTTTGAGATGTCATTCGGGGATATTACCCCATCTGGAGAAAATTGTGAAGTAGGAGAGGATCTCAACTTAGAGTGAGTTGTAGGTTAGAGCCATATATATGCATGATTTTCTTTCAGATTGTTTGAATAGACTATTATCTATGAAATCTATGATCAAGAGTCCTTTATGCTGACAAACAAGAGTAGTGTCTGATCTGGTTGTTTCTACTTTGATTGGCCTTGGAATCCATGAATCTTAGTAGTCTTTGAGTTCTTTGGAGGTGCCAGTAAGATCTTCATCAAGTGGGATATTGTTGGATAAATGTACCTCAATCTTACTGGCCTGAACCTCTAAGAGAGCAATATTGGTGAGATCCCTGAGATGTCTGGCTAACTGAGCAGTGCTGGAGAAGTCTCCCTTGGTGACCTAATCAGTATGACTTTGGCCGACTTACGTAGTATTCTTGAACTATATTTGGTCTATTTGATCGGTGTGACTTTGGCTGATGTTCAAATAGTGCTTACTATCGAGTTGACTCAGGTTATCGATATGTATTCTATTGACCAATCATGTCTAGTTGATAATAGGTCAGAATAGTCCTATCAGAGTGAGTCTTTCCGATGAGGTGGTGTTTTCTATCCATCGGTGTGACTCTGATTGATGTTAGAATTCAATGGTGTGTCTCAAGCTCTTTGTAAGAGTCTTAGTAATATGGAGAGTCAAGTCGATGGGGATTTTCTTCGGTGTAAGTTAGGCTGATTCCATTTGAGTAGCTTTAGAAGAGATATTGGCATAACCCATGGTGATGGATTGAGTATAGAGGAGATTAGGGGTGACATTTGTCTTCGTTAGCCCGACTTTTATTGTTTGGCCGATGAACTTGTGGAGCCAAGGTTATCGGGATGACATGATGTTTCAGGATGACTTTCAGATTGTGACTTTGATGGATGTTGAGTGACTGATGTATGCTTCGACATAAGTCAGACCGATGTTGTTTGAAGAGCTTTATAAAATCTATCCACTAACTCATGGCGATGGACTGAGTATAGAGGAGCTTCATGGTGACATTGGTCTTTGGAATGACTTGTCGAATGTTAGACCGGTTTTTATTGTCTGGCCGATGAACTTGTGGAGCCGAGGTTATCAGGGTGACATGATGATTTAGGATGACTTTTATATTGTGACTCTAATGGATGTTGTGTGATCGATGAATTCTTCGGTGTAAGTCAAGCCTATGCCATTTGAGCAGATTTAGAAAAGCTATCGACGTAACCCATGGCGACAAATTGAGTATAGAGGAGCTTTGGAGTGACATTTGTCTTCAAAATGACCTGTTGAATGTCAAATTTACTTTTATTGTTTGGCTAATGGGGTTTTGTTTGGTGAGAGTCTGGCTGATGAACTTTTGGAGTCGGGGTTATTGGGGTGACATGATGTTTCGGGACAACATTTAGATTGTGACTCTAATGGTTTTTGTGTGACCGATGAACCTATTTGGTTGTACATCAACGTGGCTTGGCCAATAAGTATTAGTCGAGTTATTTTGGCCCTAGAATAGTAGACATCGGGATGACTCTTGCCAATGTGGTCTTGTTGATTGTATTATGATTGTGGCCAATGTTTAGCTTAGATAGGTGATAGTTTTACAATTAATTTTTTGAGATACATTATGTATCTTGATAACATTTGTAATTTATATCGAGCTATAACCAGAGGTTTTCTTGTTGGTTCTTTCCTCCTAGTATGCTCTTTGAACCACTTTTTGTAATCCTTATTATATTAATATATATTAGTGGTTTACCACTTTTGCTTAAACAAAATATGTATAAATATAATTTCAGAAAAAATATAATTAAAAGTAACAAATCAATTTATTTTAAATGATCTTGTACTTTATAAATATATTCTTTCAATTTTATCTAAACTACATTTTCACTATAATTTTATCTTAAAAACAATTTATTTACTTGATTTAGATTTTCATTATAATTTTATGCTTTTATAATTGTATGTAATTATATATCTTTTTTCACTTTAAGAAATATATTGTACTTTTCTATTATTATGTATTATATTTTTATATACTATTAAATTTTTAAATATATTTTTAATGTAATATAATATAATAAAATTACATTATTTTATATTATAAAATTGCATTATTTTATATTTTAAAATTTCTGTAATATTTTTTTTATTATTTTGTTTATTTGATTTCCACTAATGATTGTTCAAATAAGATATAGCACAGAAGCATGTCATGATAAATTTAATTGAAGCAATACCTATATTAAAACCATTGCAAATATAAAGAAAATATTTGGAAATCTGGATCTCTTTCCAATATTTTAAAAATGGTGAAATAAACATTTAGATGAAATATAAGTGAAATCCGAACCATCTATTTATCCTTCATTTATGAGGAGATACATTACTCCCCATGTGACATTAATTTATTAAGACAACATCCAAAATATCGTCAAAGTGTTGTAGTGAAATCGAATAGGTGGATTTAATGCATTTTACAGAGGTGCATTCAACACTGTGTGGAAAATGGTGCGGAAAATTGGCTACCATAAGAAACAAGGCATTCCATCATCGAAATAATTTTTTGCAATACAAAAATAGAGGACCAGGATTAGTTTGATCGTCTTGCAACCCTTCTCGATGTAGCCAAATCATTGATCATGAAATCCAGGTCGTGCGTTTCAAATAAGAAATGCCTTTGGCGAATTAATATTTATTTAAATTCCTAAAATCTCTCCCCCACTTGCACTTTATATAAAATACAATTTAAAATTTAACCTTCCTCCTAATCATGTCTAAACCCCTATTATTAGCCTAATCACCCTTTAATGGTTTGCACATTCCTAAACCAAAGGTTAACTCAAAACCCATCAACTCAAACCTTCAATGGCTTCCTTTAAAGTCTTCAAACCTTTAATGGCTTCATTCTAGAGTCTTCTCAAGTATTTAGTGGTTTCCCTCAAAGTTTTCAATCCTTTAGTGGCTTCCTTATAGAGTCCTCTTAAGCCTTTACTGACTTTTTTCAAGTCTTCAAGAATTTAAATAAAATCCAAAATTCTCATGCATATTTAAATAAATAAAAATTTATTTAAATCCTTTTTATCCTCATCCACTTGCATTCTCCTACAATACCCACTTGCTCACTAATTTTCTTCTAAACTCTTCTAAATTAGCCTAATCCCCTTCTAAATATTTGCACATTCCTAAACTAAGGATTAGGAAGGAGTCTTTTCTCAAAATAATTAAGGCTCTTACATAACATTAAAAGCCCTTTTCTTCCACAAGTTAGCTCCCAAAGTCTCCCAAAAACAATTAAGGCTCTTACGTAGCATTAAAAACCTTTTTCTCTTTAAACAAGCTAACTCACTTTTGACTTCAGTTCAGACACTTATTCCCTAACTCAACCATCCAAAATAACCTTCAAGTCTCCTCAATGTTGGCATTTGGGAGATTATTAGGATAATGTGCAAATATGTGTTTGGGTTGACTGAGTGATGTGTTATCATTGATGTCAACATATTCCTCTTTGTGTTCCAGTGTTGTAGGTAGATTAAGTGAGTTGATTTGGCCAGTGTGTTGCAGATGATTTGTTGCGGATTAAAGGGTTTTGAGATAAGTATCTCTAGTTGATTCAGATCAAGTTCCAACGGTTCACATGTAGATTTGAATGAATTATGAGATCCACTATTGCAGTCGGTTTTTCAATTGTTCAATGTTGATCAATGTTCTAGATCTTTCTCTGCATTGCAATATCTTGGTTTTCATATTTGGAAGAATGTTTGGGACATTCTGATGTGTCCTCAATTCAGATTGTTCGAGATTTGGAGGTCCGCAAGTGAATCTTTTAGTTTGACAATCATTGCAGTTAGTTTTCTTGAAGTTCGGTATAATATAGATGAAGATTCCAGTAAGCAGTGTTAGTGTGGTTGTTGATGTGATAATTCATGATGCTTGTGGATGTTTCTAGATCATGTCCTATTTGTGTTGATGGTTTTCACTGATTGGTGAGCATGTTATTGATGATTTTCTCCATTTCAATGGTGTTCTTTATGTTATTGGTTGACATGATGATTGTAGCGTGTTATGGATGTTTGAGGCATAATTCTTGGAGGTGTTTCATGTTTGAGGTATTTATTTAGGTCCATACTATGTCTTAGTCAACATTGATTTGGTCTGTATATAATATTGTATCGTGTATAGTTATAGCTTTTTAATTTTTGATGTGTGTTGAGCTGACCTTGAAAGATAGGTTGATGATATGTATAAATAAATGCAATACTCATGTTAGAGAGGTATATGTGTGTGCGAATAATTCTTTGATCTTTTGGAAAAAGTTAAGTAGTGTGAAGAAGTGTGAAGAAGTGCGAAAGAGAAAAATATGTGTTATGTGCCTAACCGAAACTGTAACCAGGCATGAGGAGATTCTATTCTATCAGTTCATGATCCTCTAGATGTAATCTGAATATGTTTGTAAGACACTGAGTCTTCCATGGGTTGTAGCCATTTGTTGTTTTTAAGCAGTGAGCTCTAGGTAGTGTGATTGAATGCATGTGCATTCCCCATTGTAAAATTTCATATACTTATAATAGGGTATCATCATATTGTGGGTAGGTTCCCACCATATTTTTTCCCTTGAATAGGTTTTCCATGTCAAAAATCTTGGTGTTATGTGAGTTATTGATGTGTTGATTTAATATGCTTTCACTGTTAATAATCATATCTTAAATTGTGTTTGAGCTAATAAAATATTTTGAGAAAACTCATTCACCCCCCCTCTTAGTTTTCTACCTTGTTTCTAACAATTGGTATTAGAGCATGTTCCTCTGAAGAAGCTTGATCACTTGAGGTGATCCAGGATGGAAACTTATAGGAAGGATAGTCCAAGATTTGATGGATCAAACTACACTCTTTGGAAAAGCTAGATAGAGTGTCACTTGGGATGCACTGGTCAAGACTACTAGATAGTTGTATAACATTCCTTAGAATGGTCCTGTTAGGCCCAATATGGAAAACTAATGTACTGAGAGGGGAGGGGTGAATCAGTACTCCAAAAATTTTCTTTGATAATAACCTTACTGTTATGCATAAATAGAATAGTGTAGTAACATAAAATAAAGCTAAAATCAATAGATAACAATCATACATAATTTACTCCATAACACATATATTTTGGTCAGGCAGAAACTCTTGGTTAGAGATAAAAACTGTAGTGGGGATGGCACCCACAACTTCACTACTGTAATAATAAAGATTGCTCAGTTAGAGCTACATTTAGCTATTTCTGATAGCTTACCCTGTTAGGAGTATCAAGATCAGTTAGATCTACCTTACTAAAGGATTTTACAACACTATATAAATGCTGCACCTGGTTAAAGGATTTATAATTTATAGACTTGGTTAGAGTCTTTTACCCTGTTAAAGGTTTCTCTTACAACTTCAAATATTACAATAGAATCATTACAAATATGTGCAACTTTACATCTGAAATGCTATAGCAGATTCTATGTGCTCAGAATAAGATTACCTAGCTTGTAGCATACCTCAGTAACCCATAATGAAACTCGGTAAACCCTTCTGTTTACTCTATTCTTCAACTATTCACTGATAACCTTCTCGGTGACCTCTCCATGTCTCTATAACAGTCTTCCTTCATGCATACACACACATATCTCACATCTCTTATTGTATGTCTTTTCTAACCCTAAAATCATGCTATATAAATAGATCTCTTACAGTGGTGGTTTAATTCATTGCTTCGATCTTACAAAAAGATTCTTCAAATGAATAACTAAACAAAATATCTCATTGGTTAGATTGACCTTTTAATCGTACACAATCTCCTATTGCAATTTCCAATGCAAAAATAGTTAGATGTGCCTTGATCTTGTAACACGTTTTCATGTGCATGTCCAAGTTCACTGTATCTGGTAAAATGTTTCACTCAATGAATATCAACTTGGTGAGTTAACTTTACTGCTCGGTAGCCATGAAACATTACTCGGTAAACAACTCGGTGAATACTGCGTTTTGTGACTGTTTTCTTTTGTAACCAACTAGACTGTTCATACCGACTTCTCTGTGTGTACCGACTGCATGATTCGATAATACTAACCGACTACAATATATAGTATGACTTTGGATATGAAACTAATGGCAATTTGATAAGTAGTAACAATCTCCCCTTTTGACATTAGTTGAGATGTTTGACAAAAACTACTTTCAAAGTCATAACTCAAAAACTATATACTTGCAAAATGACTATACTTGACAATATATACAATAGTCAATAAAATAGTATATGTAGATATACTCCCCTTATCATTATTCTATACATAACTCTGAATTTTGCATGTTCGGTTCTGTTTTGTACTTGTGTGCTCTGAATGCTCTGTATATTCTGCTTGATATACTCCCCTTGTATACAATACTCAAAATTGTGTTATCAAAACTGTATTACTCTCCAAATGTAGAATTACTCCCCCTTTGCTGGGTATTACTTTCCTCTATGTGGTATCATAATATTACTCCCCCTTTTTGACAAACATTAAAAACTTAATTTCCATCCGGAGGTGGTAACTGATCAAAAATAGTCTTATACTTGGTCCGGGTGTCGGTGAGGGCGAATGAGAGTGAGTCCTTGACACTTTCCATTAATTAATTTTGTGCTTGAATATCAAATAAGAGTGATATTAAGCCATCAAGAGTGCTTCCCTCTTGTGTAGTTGATAAGCGTGTAGCTCGATTGATATTTTCCTGTACTGATGAGAGATGAGGAAGGAATAATGTCTGAAGGGTCATTATATCCATCCTAATTTTATGCTCTTCATTCCTCAGTTCTAACTGTTGAGCCATGAGTTGTTGTAGCTTTGTATAAAATTTCTGAACTGAATTTGGCTCGGTGGTCAACTTAGATGAGAGATCGGTGATCTCTTTCTCAATTGTATCAGTTTTATTTTTGACATCTTTAATAAATAAGGAAAATGTACACAGTTTCTAGAATAAATAAAGAATATGCTTGAGTTGAGGGGACAACTCAGTAATGAATTTGACAAGTTTTACCTTGCCAACAATAATTGATTTTTGTACTTCCTCTATCATTTTTGCTGTAAGTCTTTTATCCTTGAGTTTTCTTAAGTACTCAAATGCATCAACTCCAGATGTTTCAATCTGATTGAGGAGTTCATCCAGTTGAATATGGATGGCTGCATCAGTTGACACTGTTGTTGAAGGTAGCATTTATGTGAGTAGTGTCCTAACCTTCTGAAGTACTTTATTCTTTTTCTGTATGGCCAGTTGCTTCTCCTGTTCTGCCTTTGCTTTGCTTAGTTCACCGAATTCAGTGAGTGCTTGCCCTTTCAATTTGGAAATGTCTACATTGGGCAACATGATCGGTTTAGATAAGTCAAATTTGAAACCATGCTTTCTCACCTTCTTCTCTTTTCCTTTGGTCGGTGGCACTAAGACAAGTTCTTATGAGGCTTGCTGACCCTCAGTAGGTTGCTCGATAGATGCAACACTTTGGTTGGTTCCTGTAGCCGTTGTAGTGTCTTTGGGTGGCTCGGTGCTAGGGGTCTCAATTGTAACATTTGCAGTGCTTGTCTGTGCTTGAGACGTCTGATCTTTGGTTGTATCTCATGTAGCTTCAGATTTGTTACTTGTATCTCCTGCAACTTTAGATTTGTTACCTTTGGTGCCTTGCTCGGTGTCCTTGGGAGCTTCGGTTGAGACTGGTGGCTTCACCGGCAGATAAGACTGAACTTGTTCTAAGACAGATTCACTAGAGACAAGTTTTGCATAGGTAGTGCCTTCAATCATTGCCTGCTCTGGTGCTACTTCATCCATTACATCTTCATCAATTTGTATAGTGTCAACCGGGTCTGGACCTTGCTCGGTGACATCTAGATCTCGCTCGGTGACTTCAACAATTTCAATTTGAGATTGTTCATCGACATCCTTTTGTTTGAAGATCTCCTGCCACTTGGCTTTTGTCTCATTCTCCACATCAATGTATAGCCCATTCATCAATTTTAAGGCTCTTTGTTTCACAAGAAATTTAGAACTGTATGTGGTCAAATGCTCCTTGATTTCAGCTACGAACATGTCAAGAAATAGATGGACTAGACTTCTTTCTCTTATTTGTCTCTCTGAGTCCATTGCATATTTCCATCTGTTATCAATGTGTAAGTAGAGTTCACTAGGAAGTGACTTTGCTAGTTCTAATGGTGCTAACCGAAACTTCAAAAGTGTACAGATGATAGCTTCTTCAATCTATCGCTTCTCATCATTATTCCTAGTCTCATACTTAACATATCTGAATCATGCAAATCCACTGTATTCTTTAAGATTGGCACAAAAAATTTCCACACTGTGAATGTTTACCTTTTTGCTTTTCACAGTTTGGAATTTGTTTGCATCATCAAACTCTGTATCACTTGACTCTTTTGCCAAAATGAGTCTCTGAGTAGATTTCTTGTAAGTCTTGGTTACCTTTGGTGCAATAACACTCTTTTGCTTCTTACTCGGTGATGCAGCTGATGCTCTGGTGTTGGGTCTCTTTGTTGGTGGAGTTGGTAGGGCCTTTGTGATGTCCCGTTTCTTTCTTTTTAGAACTTTACCCTTTGGCAACTCTGTGCTCAATGTTATTGCAGCCTCTTGAGCTTCTGATTCCTCTTTGGTAATGGCAAGATTGCCTTTGACAAGTGTAGAGGAGGATTCTTCTCTGAATTTCTCAGATAAAACCTTTATCATCTTTATAGCTTTTCTTGTAGCCTTAGGTACTACAATGCTCATTTTTACTTTCTCCTTCACCTCTTCATAGGTTCCATACCTTAGTTTAGTTGCATGCCTTGGCAGTGATAAATAGGCATCAATTTGTTGATGTGTAATATCATAATCAATCTCATAACCCATTGGTTGCAATGATTGAGTCCTCCGTTCAACATCATTTACATAGCAATAATCAGTGTCGACTTCAAAACATATATTATCTTTGCATTTTTCGACTAGCTATGGTGGAATCTTGTACTTGTTGTGCATTTTCTCTTGGAATTCGCTGAAGTAATCATCCATGATATCATTAAAGTTATCTCCTAACTTCTTGATGTAGTCATTGATTTGATGGGTGATAGGTCAGTGTAGCTCCCATACTACTTTACCGACTGAGGGAAAGAACTTCTCAAAATAGAAAAACATACATACAAGTAGTGAACCGAACTTTAGTGTATTTGCCAAGTTGTTCTTCTTCGACTTCCTTATTGTGTTCAGATTCTCAAACAAGTTCTTCAGTAGCACTTCACATAAGTCTACTTTCATTCCCTTCTTCACTATTTTGTAGGCCAAGTCAACTGCAGCACATGGTACACTGTTTTCCCTTGTAGATTGGAAGAAACAATAACCAATAACTCTAATTGCAAACTTTAGTTCTGCATCAGTGACATTATTCAGTTTCAGTCCTCGGTAATCAGATTCTACTCCGGTTAGACTGATTAGCTCCTTTTGTGATATCATTTTCTATGCATGAGCATGATCGTAGATGGGATACCCGGTGATCAGGTGAATGACTTCCTTCGTGATCTTGAACGGTTGCTCTTGTAGCCACATGAAATCATCATGTACTCTACTTAATACAAACTTAACCCACTGGGGTTTGAACACATAGGGATAGACTAGGGCTTCAGTTAATCCCTTGATTTTGATATGCTCAAATTTGCTATCCAGTTTGCCATCAGTGAAAAGTTCATCATATGTGTCACTAATATCTACATGACCGAGTTCCTCAACATGGCATTTGGTAAAGAATCTGACATCTTCCACTAACAAGATTCGATTCGGGATGAGTGAAAATGCAGTTTTATCATCCGGTTCTGAGGCAACTTTGGGAGTTAGAGAATATTTCAGCGAGGGCTTCTCCACATTTTGGACAACTACAGGGTCTTGGATCTTGGGCGCCATGGTAGGTTTCGGGTAAGATTTGACAAGTTATCCTTAGGGTTTACAAGTGACTGATGCTTCACACTCGGTAGACAACAGCAATTTGACTAGATCAGAAACCAGCTAAACAGTGAATAGATTGATGTAAATACCTTGAAATTTGCTCAGAATGAAGTTTGATCACTTTGATTCGCTTTGCTCTGCTTCTCAAAAACTTGGGTGAAAGAAAATGACCATGAAAACACTTTTAAGTACTCAAAAATACCTCATCGGGCTCCGTGCAAGTTAGGTCAAGACATTAAATGCACTTGATTCACCTTTTACTGATTTACTCCTTTTTTTGTTTTAACCGAGTACCCAACTTTTCTTTACTAATCGACTTGACAGGTTTCCTGTATACACTGACTTGACAGGTTTCCTGTATAGTATATAAACTGACTAATTGCATCTTAACTATGTAGATTTTGAATTTTGTACATAATAGAATAGGAACTGTTATGATTTAACTTTTAGAGAATGCAACCCCTTCATACCTTTTCTTGACTAATTTGAAATAGGTGCACCTAACTCGGTAGGTAAGGTGCTTTCTTCATTAGACATAATTTCTTTCTTTTTCCATATCATCTTGAATTTTTCTTTTATCTCTTCCGTGTCTCTTCTCGGTTGATCTCTGCAATCTCCAGCTAAATGTCCAGCTTTGTGACAATGAAAACATGCCATACTAGGATTTCTCCATGATCTCCAGTTGTTCATTCCAAATCTTATAAAACAGTTGGCACTTATATGTCCATATCTTCCACAACATTCACACCATATCCTTGTATTGTAATCCCATGGTACTGCTGCATATTGTCGGTAAGGATCTGTGTAAGTTCGGTAACCTCTAGTGTTTGCTTGGTGTGGATACTTCATGTAGTTCTTTTTCTTAAACCAGTACTTCTCGGTACTATGTCCATATCTATTGCAGTTTTTACAAAACCCTTTGAATTTTTCCTTCTGATAGTTGTTAATAGACTTTGTCCTACATTGATTAGGTGTGTGACCATATTTATTGCAATTGTAACAATATCCATTGGACTTAGAGATATTCAATTGCTTACCTTTTCTGATCTGGCATATGTTGGCAGTATGACCTTGATTTCCACAATAGTAGCAAATAGGCTTCTTCCTTTTGATGTTATTCCTGTTTCCAGCTTGCTTTGATGATTCTCCTCTCTCGGTAGTATGAATTCCTTTCTCGGTTGATTCTTTTCCTTTGTAACCAAGTCCTCCATCTTTGTAGAGTCTTCTTGTATTCAGTTGGTCATCCAACATCTTTGATGCTTCATAACTTTTCTCTAATGATTCTTTGGATTTCTTCTCTATTTCAAGTTCACCAGTCAACCTTGATACTTCAATTTTCAATGATTGATTTTCATCATTCTTCAAAATTGCTTCATGATGTGCATAACCTAGTTGATCTGTAATATTTTGTTGAATACCAGTTAACCTTATGATTTCATCATCCTTATCAGATACTAGAGCTTCAAGTTGTTGTTTCTCTCTTTGTAGACCTCTTGCTTTATCCTCAGCTATCCTTAATGCATCTAGATTTTCAGTCATCTGTGTACTGAAATGTTCATGTTCTCTTTTCATTACTTTTAGTTGATCAGCCAATGCTTTGTTCTTTTCTTTCAACATTCCAATCATTTCTTCAGTCTCTTCAGATATACTGTTCTCAAATGATGTCTCGATTTGTTCCACTAGCTCTTGAGAATCCTGCAAGTCATCAGATAATCTTCTCCTTACTTTCAAAGATTTTTGCATTTGCCTTTGCATGTCTACAATCACTTGATTTGCATTATCCAGCTCTTCTTGAAGATACACAATCCTCCGAGATTGTTTGTAGCCTTCCATTGCTAAGATCTTTCTCTTTAGGTAGTTAAACCCTTTTCCAAGATTCAAGCTTTGATACCAATTGTTAGGCCCAATATGGAAAACTAATGTATTGAGAGGGGAGGGGTGAATCAGTACTCCAAAACTTTTCTTTGATAATAACCTTACTATTATGCATAAACATAATAGTGCAGTAACATAAAATAAAGCTAAAATCAACAGATAACAATCATACATAATTTACTCCATAACACATATATTTTGGTCACGCGGAAACTCTTGGTTAGAGAGAAAAACTATGGTGGGGATGGCACCCACAACTTCACTAGTGCAATAATAAAGATTGCTTGGTTAGAGTTACATTTAGCTATTTCTGATAGCTTACCCTGTTAGGAGTATCAAGATCAGTTAGATCTACCTTACTAAAGGATTTTACAACACTATATAAATGTTGCACCTGGTTAAAGGATTTACAATTTATAGACTTGGTTAGAGTCTTTTACCCTGTTAAAGGTTTCTCTTACAACTTCAAATATTACAATAGAATCATTACAAATATCTGCAACTTTACATCTGAAACACTATAGAAGATTCTATGTGCTCAGAATAAGATTACCTAGCTTGTAGCATACCTCGGTAACCCATAATGAAACTCGGTAAACCCTTCTATTTACTCTATTCTTTGACTATTCATTGATAACCTTCTTAGTGACCTCTTTGTGTCTTTGTAACAGTCTTCCTTCATGCATACACACACATATCTCACATCTCTTGTTGTATGTCTTTTCTAACCCTAAAATCATGTTGTATAAATAGATCTCTTTTAGTGGTGATTTAATTCATTGCTTCGATCTTACAAAAATATTCTCCAAATGAATAACTAAACAAAATATCTCATTGGTTAGATTGACCTTGTAATCATACACAATCTCCTAGTGCAATTTCCAATCCAAAAACGGTTAGATGTGCCTCGATCTTGTAACACGTTTTCATGTGCATGTCCAGGTTCAATGTATCTGGTAAAACATTTCACTCAGTGCATATCAACTCAGTGAGTTAACTTTACTGCTCGATAGCCATGAAACATTACTCGGTAAACAACTCGGTGAATACTGTGTTCTGTGACTATTTTCTTCTATAACCAACTAGACTATTCATACCAACTTCTCTGTGTGTACCGACTGCATGATTCGGTAATACTAACCAACTAGAATATATAGTATGACTTTGGATATGAAACGAATGGCAATTTAATAAGTAGTAACAAGTCCTACAACTTTGGATGAGATAAAGGAATTTGAATACAATATTAGAGCTAAGGAAGTATTTTTGAGTGCCTTGACTAATTCTGAAATGACAAATGTGATAGATTTGCAGACTGCTCATGAGATCAGGAAGAAGTTCGAAACTTTGTATGAAGGTGACAACCATGTGAAGATTGCCAAGTTGTAGAGGTTGAAAGAAAAGTATGAGTTGTTGAAGATGAGTGAAGATGAGAACATTAAATCTTTTATGCAAAAAATGAATGAGCTTGCATGCAATATCAGATGTGTTGGTGGAGTATTGGAAGAATTAGAGATTGTTGCTAAAGTATTGAGATCCTTGCCTCCTTCTTACAAGCACCAAGTTGTTGCTATTGAGGAGATCCAAACCATGACTAATGTGACTAGAGACATGCTGATTGGAAATCTTGTTGCCTTTGAATTAAGTGAAATTGGTGACTCTCTTCCTAAGACAGAATCTGCATTCACAGCTACTATTTCGGGAAAGCAGAGATATGATTTGGGAGAATTTTTTTCAAGAAGGGTATCTAGATATGAGAAGGAGATGAAGGAACTTGAAGAAGAAGAAAAATAAATTGAGGAGCTCGAAGCCCTTATTGTCAGAAGATTGCGTAAAGGAGCCAATAAGTATGAAGGAAATTTTCCTCTTAAATGCTTTTCATGTAATAAAATTGGACATTTTTCTTCAAGGTATCTAGAAAGAGTTCCTAGGAAGCAATACAAGACTAAATATCAAAAGAAATATTATTATTTTGTTGATGAAGGTGTGACAGATGATGAATCTGAGAAATGAAATTTAGGTGATGATGAATGGGTATGTTTTTCTCTCAAGGAAGATGATCTAGTGCCTATTGATTCTACTAGCTGCATTAATGAGGAGAAAGCTTTGTCTACAAAAGATGAAGAGAAAGATGAATGGGTTATTGATAGTGTTTTCTCTCATCATATGATAGGTGATAAGAGTAAGTTTGTGAGTATGGAGAAGTATGATGGTGGTGTAGTAAGATTTGGTGATGACAAAGCTCGTATAATTTGTCATAGAGGTTCCATTTCTGTTGATGGTAAGCACAATACCGATGATCTTTTATATATAGAAGGTCTAAAGTATAATATTTTGAGTGTTGGAAAAATGGTTGATAAGGAGTATGATTTACAATTGAATAATTGCAAGTGTGGAATCTTAAGTGATTCCAAAATTGAGATTGCATCAGGGACAAAGACTAAAGGTAATATCTTTCACTTGAATGCTAGAGGTAAAAATTGTTTGATTGCTTAGATTGATGAAAGCTGGTTATGGCATAGGAGGATGTGTCATGTGAATTTTGATTGCATGGTTAAGATAAGTTCTACTCAAGTAGTGAGAGATCTTCCTAAGTTGGAAAAGCCTACTAAATCAATATGCAAGGAATGTCAGTTAGGGAAGGAGACAAGAGTTTCTTTTAAAAGAAAACAATATTGTTCTAATGGATTATTGGATCTTGTGCATACTACTTTTTGTTGTCCTTCTAGAGTGAGAATCTTACAAGGAGATAGGTTTTTCATGTTGTTGATTGTTGACTATTCTGATGAATAATGATGAACAACAAATACCCCAACCGGTACTAAGAGGGGGGGGTGAATCAGTACAAACAAAAACTTTCTCAACAACTTATCTAGTTAAAACAATACCAAATGGTTATCACCATTACTAAACTTAACCACAACAATACCAGTTAAACATAGTAAGACACCAAACACCATAAACTGATAAGTTTGAACACTTCAAATATGATCAATACTTGACATCAACTTCACCCATAAACATATGCATGTGGTCTACTAGAAATACCATAACCTATTAACTTTGCATGCATAATATTTCAATCAAATACTTCATAAACATCACATGAAAAAATGCACAACACATACCACACAGATTTTTCACGTGGAAACCCAAATGGGAAAAACCTCAGTGGGGATGAATACCCACAAGCTTGTTTTTGAACTCTTTTGAAGCTCACCCTGTTAGGAGCCTAGGCCGGTTAAAGACTTTACAATAAGGTTTTGTTAGGAACCGATCCTGTTAGAGATCACTTGGTTAAGGGATGGCTATATACCCTGTTAAAGGTTGAAACCCTCTTAGAGGCTACCTCACTAGAGGATTTGAAGAACTCAATGATCTTGAGTCACTTGGTTGTAGGTTTTACAATAAGCTTGTTAAAGCTACCCAGTAAAGGGATTTTCCAACTATTGAAATCATTAGAAGACAATAGGTAAAACTCTGATCTGATAACAACACTACATACCAAGTTAGATCCTTTTCATATCCTCTACTCTGCAATCACACTCTTCAATTTACCTCTTATTGGTCTAGCAAGTATCAAGTATCTCATCACTCGGATATACACACAACATTTACCAACAACTTTACAATAACAAACATCATCAACCTTCTAGACAATAGATAGGTTAGTAGCATAAACCCTAAACCCTAAGAATCTTAGGTTTACAATACAGGCGATCCATTCCTAACTGTCCAAACACATTGCATAGAGCTTTACAAATTCATCAGATCACAAGACAATCTACATCATTCATTCTTCACTGCACATAGGAATTAGTAACGCATCATGCTTTCTTCTCATACCACTAAGAAGAATGATCATTCCCAAGGTAGACTTCAAACGCGGTCGATCTTCTCATGCAAGATCCTCAAGAAAATCCTTCATGTGCACAAGGCTGACATGGAACCTTGATCTCATTCATATCTCTTAGCTAACTAATCACAAAGCATCATCGATTGCATCGCACAAGCTGAATCGCCATACTGATAACCATAGAGCTGAGACTACCAACTGGTAGTCACACTTAGTGAAACCCTGACATCGGTTCACTACATCTCTTCATACCTCTTCATACCAGTTCATCAACTTCTTTCAATCCGTATACCGGTTCACTTACACTTATTGACATCAATGACAACATACATTATCATCATATCAACATGTTGGTTCATCATATGCCAATGATATCCAACAATCTCCCCCTTTGGCATTGATGGCAATACTCAATGTAGCATTGCAACTGTAGACATCATAGACCAGTGTATATTTAACATCAGATATCTTCTCCCCATACATTAGATATCTTCTCCCCCTTTGACAACAATGCCAAAGTGGAGGCATAAGCTTCCAAAATCTACTTATGTTGCTCCCTCTAAGGAGTAGCATCCTTCAACACATCAATCCTAAAAGATTTGTCACTATATTACTTGACTGATGTGGAGCACACAACTTTAGTTGACTTCATGAAGGGGCAAAACCCCTAATTCACCTCTCAAATAGGTAAATATAGTCTTTGGTAAGGGCTTAGTGAATATATCTGCTAGTTGCTCCTTACTGGAAACATGTTGTAGTACAACCTCCTTATTCTGAACTTTTTCTCTCAAAAAGTGATATTTAAGCTCAATGTGCTTAGTTCTAGCATGCAATACCAGATTCTTAGAAATATTTATTGCACTTGTGTTATCAGAAAATATATTCAATGGTTCAGCTACAGGTACTTTGAAACCTTCCAATACACGCTTCATCTAAATTTCTTGAGTGCAGTTCATAAATGCTGCCACATATTCGGCTTCAGCTGTAGATTGGGAAATACATCTCTGCTTCTTACTTGTCCATGATACTAATCTTCCACTGAGAAAGAACACTCCATCGGTTGTGCTCTTCTGGTCATCCACATTACCTGCCCAACCAGCATCAGTATATACCTTGAGATTATAGTCACCATTATATGGATACCACAATCCATAATCAATTGTTCCTTTCATATATCTAAGAATCCTTTTGATAGCTACCAAGTGGGATTCTCTTGGACATTTCTGAAAAGAAGCTACTATGCCTACTGCATGAGCAATATCTAGTCTACTGTGCACCACATAGTGTAGTTTACTGATCATTGACCGGTATTATTTTTCATTCATCAGTGTTGAATCATCTTCCTTGGTCAATTTACAGCCAATCACCATCGGTGTACCAACCGGTTTGCTTTCCTCCATGCCAAAAGTCTTTAATACCTCTTTGACATACTTGGACTAGGTAATAAAGATACCCTCTTTCATTTGTTGAATCTGTAAACCAATGAAGAACTTTATTTCTCCTATCAAAGACATCTAAAACTCTATCGTAATTTCATCTGCAAACACATGACTCATTTTATCATCTCCTCCAAAGATCATGTCATCCACAAACACTTCACAGATCAAACTTTGATCACCTTCTGATTTCAAGTAGATGTTGCTATCTTCACTTGTTCTCTGAAATCCAATCTTCACAAGATGAGAGTGTAGTCTTTCATCCCATGCCCTAGGTTCTTGTTTTAGTCCATATAGGGCTTTCAGTAATATACACACCATGTCACTATCTTCTAATAAGGCAAACCCTTTTGGTTGCTCTATATGCACTTCCTCTTCTAGGATTCCATTTAGAAAATTAGATTTCACATCCATCTGATAAACCTTAAATCCCTTAAATGTTGCAAATGCAAGTAGTATTCAAACACCTTCTAGTCTAGCCATAGGAGCAAAGGTTTCTCCATAGTCTTCTCCCTCCTCCTGAGTGTATTCCTTGCATACAAGCCTAGCCTTGTTTCTTACAACTATGCCTTCTTCATTTAGTTTATTCTTGAAGACCCATTTGGTACCTATGACATTTTTATGTTTCAGTCTAGGCACCAAAGACCATGTCGCATTCTTTTCTATTTGGTCTAGCTCTTCTATTGCTTTAATTCAGTCTTCATATGTAAGAGCTTCTCTGGAAGTCTTGGGTTCAAATTCAGAAATCATGCAAGAGTTTTCTTTCACTTTTGTTGTGAGTATCCCTGCATATTTATCTCCTATGATTTTCTTGGGATCATGATGCAGCTTCACATATCTAGGAATGATTCTAGCCTAATCTGCTAACTTTTCATCTTCTTCTTCACTAACTTCTTCTTCTTCTCTCACTATAACTTCTACCGGTATAGGAACACTGAGATCTTTACAAGTTTCTTTCTTAAGCAGTTCCCAGAAGGCTATACCTGGTTCATCTTCCACTTCTTTGTTGTATGTTTCCTCAGGTTCCTTAGGGGATTCATCAACCCTAACATTGATACTTTGAACAATTCTCTAAGTTCTATTGTTGTAGCACTTGAGAGCTTTGCTCTTAGTGGAATACCCCAGAAATATTCCTTCATCACACTTTGCATCAAATTTGCTCACATGTTTACCTCTCTTGATATAGAACATACTACCAAACACTTTAAAGTAACTCACAGTTGGACTTTTCCCAGTCCAATACTCATGAGGATTTTTATCTTTTCCTTTCTTGATGAGTACCCGGTTCATAGTATAGACTGCAGTGCTCACCGCTTCTCTCCAAAAAGTGTGAGCAACCTTTCCTTGGATCAGCATTGTTCTAGCTGCTTCAACTATAGTCTTGTTATTTCTTTCTGCTATGCCATTCTGTTGTGGTGTCCTTGGGGTAGACAGCTGCCTCTTGATGTCATTATCTTCACAGTACTTATTGAATTCATCAGAAGTGAATTCTCCTCCTTGATCAATTCTCTGGAATTTTTTCTTTTTACCACTTTCTTTCTCTACTAATGCTCTGAAAGCTTTGAACTTTCCAAATGCTTTAGACTTGTCTTTCAAGAATGTGACCCACATCATTCTTGAGTAGTCATCAGTAAGAATCATAAAATACCTATCTCCCTGAATACTTCTAGTTTTCATAGGACCACACAAATCAGTATGCACAAGATCAAGTAAATTTTCTAATGAGAAAGACTTACCTTTAAAAGTTGAGGAAGACATCTTCCCAAGTGGACATTCTCTGCACAAATAATTCTCAGGTTTGTTCAACAAATGTAATCCTCTTACCGCTTTGATCTTTCTGGCTTTAACAATGTTGTCAAAATTCATATGACAGATCTCCTATGCCATATCCAACTATCATCAAACTTAGCCATTAGACACCGACTTATCTTGGCATTCAATTGAAATAGGTTACCTCTAGTCTACTTATCGGTCACAATAACTTCACCACTCTTCCCAGTTATACTGCAAATTCCACCTTTGAATTCCAGAACTAATCCTTTGTCATTCAACTGAGCAACACTTAACAGGTTATGCTTAAGACCTTCTACCCAGTAGACATCATCTGCACTACTCTTTCCATTCAGTGAGATGGATCCTTTACCTTTCACCAAGAATGGTGCATCATTGCCAAATCTGATAGCACCTTCATCATATTCCTCAAGAGATAGAAACTTTCTCCAGTCACCAGTCATGTGGTGAGAACAACCACTATCAATTATCTACTCATTAGAGTTGTCAATGCGAGAGACAAGAGCTTTCTTGTCAGACACTTCTTCCTTTACTGCTACAAACACTATGTCTTCATTTTCTTAATCCTCTGATTCTTCATCAATGACACCTTCATCCACAACAACTAGAAAATTTCTTGTGTTTCCTCCTTTAAACTTTCTAAACCTCTTGGGTTTATCCTTATTGTCATTGTTAGGACAATTAATATCTATATGTCCTATCTTGTAGGAAAAAAATTTCAAAGGAAGTTTACCTCTATCCTTTGGAAGTCTTTTAGCAAGAAGAGCTTCAAACTCCATTAGAATCTCTTCATCATCCATATCTCTGCATTGTCTGGATTCGTAACTGGTACCAGTTTCTTTTCCTTTTCTATATGGTACAATAGATACTTTAAAAGTTGACTTTGTCTTCTGAACACTATCATCATAGCTATTCAACTCATACACAATTAACTTTGCAATAATAGAATCTAAGGATACCTTGGTTTTATCAATAGACCTTTGTTCTTGGATAGAAGCAACTCTGATTGCATAGATTGGTAACAATGATCTAAGAACTTTACTAACAATAGTGGTATCATCAATAGTTCCACCAATGCTTTTGATATCACCAACCACAGTCTTAATCCTAATACCATACTGTTGAATGGTCTCACGTTCAACCATCCTCATATCCTCAAATTTACCTCTAAGGATTTCCTCCTTAGCTTGCTTTACATTCTCAGCATTGTTTCCAGTGCATCCCATACATCCTTAGGTGTGTCCTTGTCTTGTACATCAATAAACTCAATATCTGAGAGGATGCTGATAAATCAGGGCTTCCATGACTTGCCCATTTTATTGGATCTCTCTCTTCTGATCATTAGTCAAAGTGCCAGTGGGAGTAACATAGGCATTCTCAACATAGATCCAGCGTTGAGCACCCATACTCTTGATATAAATCTTCATTCTATCCTTCCATATCTCAAAGTTATCTCTATTGAACATAGGACCTTACCTCTTCATAATTATAGTAGGATCTTTTACCTCAAGTGGTTAAGCTTATATCACCGAGGACCTGGAGTTTCTCTGATACCAATTGATGAATAATGATGAATAGTAGATACCCCAACCGGTACTAAGAGGGGGGGGGTGAATCAGTACAAACAAAACAATTCTCAACAACTTATCTAGTTAAAACAATACCAACTGGTTATCACCATTACTCAACTTAACCACAACAATACTGATTAAACACAGTAAGACATTAGACACCATAAACTAATAAGTCTGAACACTTCAAATAAGATCAATACTTGACATCAACTTCACCCATAAACATATGCATATGGTCTACTAGAAATACCATAACCTATTAACTCTGCATGCATAATCTTTCAGTCAAATACTTCATAAACATCACATGAAAAATGCATAACACATAACATAGATTTTTCACGTGGAAACCCAAATGGGAAAAACCACAGTGGGAATGAATACCCACAATCTTGTTTTTGAACTCTTTTGAATCTCGCCCTGTTAGGAGCCTAGTCCGGTTAAAGACTTTACAATAAGGTTCTGTTAGGAACCAATCTTGTTAGAGATCACCCGGTTAAGGGATGGATACATACCTTGTTAAATGTTGAAACCCTATTAGAGGTTACCTCGCTAGAGGATTTGAAGAACTCAATGATCTTGAGTCACCTGGTTATAGGTTTTACAATAAGCTTGTTAAAGATACCCGGTAAAGGGATTTTCCAACTGTTGAAATGCTTAGAAGACAATAGGTAAAACTCTGATCTAATAATAGCACTACATGCCAAGACAAGTCCTTTTCATATCCTCTACTTTGCAATCACACTCTGTAGTTTCCCTCTTACAGGTCTAGCAAGTATCAAGTATCTCATCACTCGAATACACACACAACATTTTCCAACAACTTTACAATAACAAACATCATCAACCTTATAGACAACAAATATGTCGGTGGCATACACCCTAAACCCTAAGCATCTTAGGTTTACAACACAAGTGGTCCATTCCTGACCATCCAAACACATTGCATAGAGCTTTACAAATTCAAACAGATCACAAGACAATCTGCATCATTCATTCTTCACTGCACATAGGAATTAGTAACCCATCATGCTTTCTTCTCATACCACTAAGAAGAATGATCATTCCCAGGGTAGACTTCAAACGCGATCTATCTTCTCATGCAAGATCCTCTAGAAAATCCTTCATGTGCACAAGGCTGACATGGCACCTTGATCTCATTCATATCTCTTAGCTAACTAATCACAAGGTATCATCGGTTACATCGCACAAGCTAAATTGCCATACCGATAACCATAGAGCTGAGACTACCAACTGGTAGTCACACTTAGTGAAACCCTAACATCAATTCACTACATCTCTTCATACCTCTTCATACTAGTTCACCAACTTCTTTCAATCTGCATACCGGTTCACTTACACTTATTGACATCAATGACAATATATATTATCATCATATCAACATGTTGGTTCATCATATGCCAATGATATCCAACATATTCAAGGATGATGTGGGTTGCTTTATTAAGGGAGAAGTTTGAAGCCTTGGAGAAGTTCAAGATTTTTCAATGCCCTGGTTGAGACTAGGACATGATTGAAGATAAAGTGTCATAGATCTCATAGAGGTGGTGAATTCATTTCCAGTGAGTTCAATGCATTTTGGGAAGAGCATGGAGTGAAGAGATAGTTATCTACACCTAGAACTCCTCAAAAGAATGGTGTTGTGGAGAGGAAGAATAGAATAATTCAGGAAGCTTCTAGAACCATGATGATTGAAGGAAATGTTCCACAAATCTATTGGAGAGAAGCTGCGAGTATTGTTGCATACACTCTTAATTAGGTGCATATCAAAGGTGATACCGGTAAGACTCCTTATGAGTTATGATTTGGTCATGTTCCTACAATTAGATATTTCAAAAAAAATGGAAGTAAATGCTATATCAAAAGAGATGAATATCTAGGGAAGTTTAATGATAGATGTGATGAAGGAATTTTTATTGGTTATGCTTCTAAGAGCAAGGCCTACCGGTGTTATAATAAGAGATTGAGAAAGATAGTTGAAAGTGCAAATGTGAAAGTTGAAAGAAATGAGAAACGGATCAGATCCTATGGATACGATTAGGATGATTAGATGACAGATTAGACAAAGGAAAGAAAGTGCAAACCCCGAATCTAATTTGGATTGTTTCAAGAAAGCCACAAAATCAAGAAGAGACTAGTGCTAGTGCAGAAGAAAGAATTCAAGAGTCTAAAAGTTAAGAAAATCCTAAGACTCCAAGGGATGTGCGGTTGAATCATTCAAAAAATTAGATCATAGGAGATAAGGATAAAGGTGTGATGACTAGAAGAAGAATTGTTGAAGAATATTGCTTGATTTCTAAGATTGAACCTAAAGATATTAATGAAGCATGCACAGATGAAAATTGGGTGAAAGCAATGGAAGAAGAATTGAACCAAATTGAAAAGAACAATACATGGATTCTTGTTCCTAGACATAAGGATAAAAATATAATTAGAACTAAATGGTTCTTCTGAAACAAATTGGATGAACAAGGTGAGGTTGTTAGGAACTGTAACATCCTAAAATTGCACCCCTTGCAATTTTGACCCCATTTTGGGCCCTCACCTTATCGGTCTCATTGCCATGCTTGATTGAGACCTATTTATGCATATTTTATGCAACCAAACCTCATATTTGCATCCTACAACTTGCATAGCCCTTTGATCCTGGCCCAAATTGGGGTAGGACCAGGGCACCATGCCCTTATCCTCCCTAATTAGGACATATCTTGGCCCCTAGGCCCCATGTCAATTTTGAGAGAGAAATGAATCCCCTGTCGACCTGTGTTGGAAAATTAAATATTTGACAATAGGAAAGTATATAAGGATGTGTTCTCCTCTCATTTTGATATATCATCATACCTTCATGAAGGTGGAATTGGATCTCAAGCGTTGAAGCATCAAGCATTCAAGCATTCATCATCTAGCATTCCTCAAGGCTGCATATTCTTCATCTATCCATTGGAGCATTATTACATCATTCATTTGCTAGCATGTGTGTGTGTTAGGGTTTTGTCATGTTCATGACATTTCATACAACATATGTGATTACATCTAATAAGAAAAGCATCGTCATCTATTGCAGATCTGAAGGTATATCTTTCCATAATTTATTTCAAGAACTTGCATTATTTTGTTCAAGGTTGATTCCAAACTGAGGTTTGACTTAGAAAAACCCCTATTCCCAACCTCTTTCTTCTTCTTTGTGTGTGTAGGAAGTAGGTGCGCAACTATACTTCTAGAATTAAGCTTTATTTGCAAAGATGGAAAAACCCTTTTTGATGCATGGCAAGTTCAGAGGACCAAGTTGGGGACGCTCCTATTTGGACACATGGTCCCTACAACTTTTGCCTGATTTCACGGAGCACCTTTGAATCATCTCAAACTTCTTAGATATAGGTGCACAATTGAATCCCAAATTTGTAGCTCATTGTTTCCTCATACTTTGTCTTCATTTCTAGCACTTTACTTTTTCAACTTACAAAAGAGGGTCAACCACAATCTAAACACAATCAATCTACTTTGTATTAAGTCCTAGTATCATTTTAGGATTGGATATAATGGATTCATCCTCGTATTTTGAATGTAAAGTCCTCCAAGTGAAAATTGAGCTTAGTGAATCCTCCCTTCCAAATGGCAAATTTGCTAAGACCCCAATTTTCCACTTTACAGGAACAAAGAAAGACTTATTTGTAAGGGATATTCTAAGATGGAAAAAATTGTCTTTGAGGAGACTTTTTCTCTAGTGGTAAGAATTGAAGCTATTAGATTATTTCTTGCTTATGTTGCTTACAAAGATTTCAAAGTTTATTAAATGGATGTCAAGTCAGCCTTTCTTAATGGTGAGTTGGAAGAGGAGATTTGTATTGAGAAATTGAATGGATTTCAGTTGATAGATCAAGAAGATATGGTTTGCATATTGAAATAAGCACTATATGGATTGAAGCAAGCTCCAAGACCATGGT
Source organism: Cryptomeria japonica (assembly GCF_030272615.1). Lineage (NCBI taxonomy): Eukaryota > Viridiplantae > Streptophyta > Pinopsida > Cupressales > Cupressaceae > Cryptomeria > Cryptomeria japonica. The sequence goes on along the minus strand of NC_081405.1, from coordinate 203,121,026 downwards.
ATGCCAAATTGGATAAGTATTTACTAAAGCTTGGATTTAGTAAAGGTACTGCTAATAGTAATATGTATTTCAAGATTGACCATGATAACATTTTGATTATTGAAGTTTTTGTTGATGATATTATCTAGAGTGAATGATAGTTTGTGCAAGAAGTTTGTTGAGATGCAGAATGAGTATGTGATGAATATGATTGCCGAGATGAAATACTTTTTGGGATTGCAAATTACTTAGTTGGATAAAGGTATTTTTATATATCAATCCAAGTATGTGAAGGAATTGTTGAAGAAGTTTGGTTTATATGATTCAAAGTCAGTTGGTACTCCTATGTGATGAGATGTAAGTTGATAAAGGATGATGAATCCCCTAAAGTAAATTAGACTAGATATAGATCTATGATTGGTGGATTACTATATTTAACTCAGACTAGACCATATATCATGAATGTTGTCTATCTTGTTATTATATTTCAAGTTGATCCTAAGGAATCTCATGTTGTAGCTGTGGAAAGGATTTTTAGATATTTGAAAGGAACAATTGATTTTAGTTTGTGGTATCCTAAAGATGATGATTTTACTTTGAGTGCTTTTATTGATGTTGATTGGGCCAGAGATGTGGATGACAAAAAATGTACTAGTGGTGGTGCATTTTGCTTGAGAAAGAGATTGGTTTCCTGGATGAGTAATAAATAGAATGCTATTTCTTTATATAATGTAGAGGTTGAGTATATTGCCACTGCTAGCAATTGTACTCATGTGGTATAGATGAAGAAGATGTTAAAGTATATCAGAGTTGTTTATGATGAGTCTACAACTATATATTGTGATAATTCAAGTGCTATCAACATTTCTAAGAATCTAGTGTTGCATTCAAAGACTAAACATATATTAATCAACTTTCATTTCTTGAGAAAAAAGGTGAATGAGAAGGAAGTCCGATTGGAGTATGTATCTAAAAAAGGAACAAATTGAAAATATCTTCACAAAGCCTTTGCCTAAGGATAATTTTGAGTATCTCACAGAGAAGCTAGGGGTTATTTCTGCTCCTAAAAGAGAACTAAGATGCATGGATTTACATCATTTTAGTGGATTTCATAGTCATATTTTGTGACCCAAATTGATGAGTGGTGGTTGCTACTCAGGAGGAGTAGTTAGTGTTGTGGTTTAGATGTTCAGATTTGGGGGAGAGATTTAGTTTAGTGAGTTTTGTGGGTTTACAAATATGTGCCTTTTCCATTGGTGTCAAAGAGGGAGAGAGATTCATGTGAAAAACTATGTAATGATCTAATGGGGAGAGAATCATGTGGAAAAATGTTATATCATATGCTAAATCTTAGGGGGAGACTATTGAGAGAGAATTATTTATTTTTCATTGATTATTTTTCATATCATATGTTGCCATCAATGTTAGCAATAACAATGGAGGAAATTTTAGACCGAGGATTGAATCAATTTTCATTGGATCTACAAACTTAACCACAAATACCGATCTAATAAACTGCAGCAATAAAAAAGATAAGCAAATTGATAGCACAACACTGTAATGGCGAAAAAGGGGTGATGAGGATATCAAGTGGAAAGCTTTACCCTCCCCAAGAAATGAGAGAAAGTTTCACAAAGGATCCTCTTCAACCTCTTTCACACATTACATTTAAAAGAGGGGGGTTGAATTCACTAGATCTAATAACAACGAAGAGAGATTGAATGCTAAGTGAATTGGCAATGAGTTTGGAAAGTAAAGGTAACCCCTCTTTTAGAATGGATAAGATAAATTAAGTGAATTGAGACTACTAAGTGTAAAGATGGCAAAGAAATGATTATAACTTGAGATAGAAATGAGGGATGAAGTTGTGCACCTAGAATTAGCAGTAAAATATCGAGATAAACCTCCCCTATAAGTTTGAGAAAAAGTTATCAGGATCGTGTTGAAAGTGTATTTGGTCCTTCGAAAAATCCGCATGTCGAAAAGGGTTTTTTCGTCTTTGAAAATGAAGCCTAGATCTACAAATACAGCTACGTACCTGCAACCTATACACATAAAAGAGAGGAAATGTTGTTGGGATTGGGGGTTTACCTTCAAGTCAAAGCTCAGTTTTGGAATTAACCAAATCATGGAAAGTAATTGCAAGTGAATGAAACTAAATGACTGAAGTATAATTCACCTCAAGAGAGGATGCAATTGGAATGTTGATAGAGTTGTTTGAAAGGATATGTAGAATTGAATGCTTTGAATGTTGATAGGGATCTCCTCTTTAATGGTTGAATCCTTGACTTGAATGCAACACCTAGCCTTGAAAGGAGACTTGAGATGATCAATGCTTGAAAGGAATTCTTGAATGCTTGAATGATTGATTTCTTGAATGCTTGAATGGTGATAATGCTTGTTCACCTTACTTTCTTCTTATATAAATAGGAGGGAAAAAATGTCTTATATACTTGCTAATTAGGGTTATTTGATTGATTTTATGTCTTAGGCCGACATAGAAAACCTTTTCTCACTTCCCCTTTGACAAGTCCAATGTAGGATTTAAGTGGAGGGGGGCCAAAATAGGGCAATGACAGGGACGTCGCGCCCCTGTCTTGCCCTAATTCAGCACACAAAATTAGAGCAGGCAGTGTAGGATGTAAGGAAATTCATGTTTTGGGAGGTGTGAGGATGTCTCGGGTCTCCAATCAGACTTAGAGATTTGTTTTGTCAATGTGAAGACCCAAATATGGTCGAAGATTGCAAGGTCACAATTTTATGATGCTACAAACACACAAAACCAAGATTTTGACATGGAAAACCCAGTTAAGGGAAAAACCATGGTGGGAACCTACCCACAATAAGATGATACTATGTAGTAGTATGTGAAAATATTACAATGGGGATGCATATGCATTGAGGCACACTACCTAGATCTCACAGCTCAAAAGATAATGAACCGGAAGGCTACAATCCTCAGGGAAGTCTCACTGACTTACAAAAAGATTCAGACTACAATACGACAGGAATGAATTGGAACAATAGAATCTCCAAATGGTTGATGACAATTCCGGTTAAGAAAAATTGTTTTCTTTGCAACACCAAAAGATGAATCCTTGTTCTCACATACACCACTCTTTGATAATGCAGACACAACCTTGATACCCAAATTACATGACAATATCACCTATTTATATAATTAATCAACCTTGACAATAAGGTTGGCTAAACCCTCAACTCACAATTACAAAATTACATTACACAATACAAAGATCAATCACCAGACCAATATAATGATTTACATGACATAAAATGGACCTAAATCAAATCTCCAAACTTGCAACACCACTAGAAATCACGCCAAGATCAACCACAACACGCTACACCACAAGGAAAACTGCATAACAGGAAGAACATCACTGGTTCAAAAAAATCACCAAAAACTCACACAACGATCAATGCAGATCATCAAGAAAAATAGGACATGACTAGGAAACACCAACAAGCATGTTAGAATAATCAGTAATAGCTGCACCAACACCACTTATCAAATCTTCATTTGCCAATGTCTGGAGCTCAAGAACACTCACATAGAAGCAACTGTCACGAAAAAAGATATCTTGCGGAGCACCAAATCATGAAATATCTAAAATTAAGATACACAAGACTATGCCAAATAATATCCCAAAATCTCATATCAAGATGTGATCACACTGGAATATACCAGAGGAAATGTTGAACTCTATAAAGCACTGTTTAGATAAACAAACTGCAAAACCAGATAATATGATATGATCAATTAAGCTTCCTGGGTCACCAACAAAAAAGATTATAATGATGCTTAAGATACTCCATATACCAAACCATAATCATAATGAACCAATCTACAATCACCAGAGAAGGAATATGTTGACATCAATGACAACAACATATCCTAGCAGGAGCAATGTCCAACAATATCCCCCTTTTGCATTGATGATAACATTTGAATGTGAAAAACAATCAATGCAAAGAAAGAAATATCTCTAGAAAACTCCCCCTAAGTTCAAGCAGATAAAACCATTTTTCACATGCATCTCTCCCCCTTTGACAACAATGCCAAAGATCAGAAAACCAAACTCTCCCCCATAGATAAATAGATTATTAATCTCTCCCCCTAAACACATAACCAGACTAATCTACCAGAGGAGCATCACCAACTCATCATTTCGGATAAAAAAATAAGACTATGAAGTCCACCGGATTGATGCAATTCAGTGCATCTAGTTCTCATCAGGAGGGATGGATACCCGTAAATTGTCTCTCAAATAGACAAATGTATCTATAGGCAAAGGCTTAATGAAAATAGCAGCAATCTGTTCCTTTGTAGACACATATTTCAACTTCACTTCCTCTTCACTGACTTTTTCCCTCAAGTAATGATATTTGATTGACACATGTTTAGTCTTTGAATGTTTCACTGGATTCTTTGACATGTTGATACCACTGGAATTATCATAGTATATAATACTAGGCTCATCATAAATAACTCTGATATCATTCAACATTTGCTTCATCCAAACCACCTAAGTGAAAATACCAACAAAAACAATGTACTTAGCTTCAACAGTAGATACTAAAACTTGATTCTTACTAGCACAAGAAACCAATTTCTTACCCAAAAAGAAAGCACCATTAGATGTACTCTTCTGGTCATCAACATCACCAGCCCAATCAACATCATTTTAAGCACATAACATGAATTCATCATTCCTTGGATAACAAAAACCATAATCCATAGTTTCCTTTAAGTATCTAAATATTCTTTTAGCAACAATGGCATGAATCTCTTTTGGATCAGCTTGCTATCTAGAAGCCATGCACACAACATGTATAATGTCTGGCCTAGTCTAAGTAAGATATAGTAGTCCACCAACCATAGACCTGTACAAGCTCTGATTAGCTTTCAAAGATTCATCATTCTTAGATAATTTGCAGCTAGTTACCCTATTGATGTGAGTTTTGAGTTCTCTCAACATTCATAAACTCTTTCTCTCAACTGTGATTTTATGTTCTTGAAAGGTTTAGGGGACCTAGACTTCACATAAATTCACACGTATTCCATACATCAACTCATGCAACCAAACATCTATATATACAATGTTATTCGTTGAAACTCTTAACTAAGTGAGCCATAGACATAATATACAATGTTACATAAATTCAACTACCTGAACCTATAACATTCACTATGGTGCACTCTAGGAGATAAAGGGGACCCAAACACATCATAACATATATTTTAAAGTTAAGTCCCATGAATTGCACATGCTAGAACATCCACAAAATCTGGCATCAACCATAACATCTAGAATAACAAGCAAACATGTTAACGAGTTGGCCCCAAAAAATCTCCAATATAAAATACACAATTCAGATCTGCACATGCTATAGTGAGACCCATTCCCATATCAACATCCAAGATCCACCTCCAATGCAGATCTAGACCAAAAAAGGCATGATCTAGATAAGATACACCACCTGCATCATCTAGAAACTAAATTGACTAACAACATTGAACTCAGAACAACATAAATTCAATTACCAATCAAACCAACGCTAGAAAACTAAATTAGAAAACTACACAAACTAAATGAACATGTCCTCCAACTTGCAACACTTGAATCCACACACTAGATAACTTCCTAGCATTGTAATAACTAGTTCTGATAGACAATGTCACTATCAGAAACAACAACAACCAACTCTACCATTTGAGAAATAGATGACCTATAAACTTGATAGTGCAATATATATAGTTCATAAATATTATATCTAAAAATACACTCTGTAATCTTCACAATCTAGAGGAATGTAAATCATTCTTCCATTGGGACATTAAATTATCTTTGCTACATATAAATACTATTTTCTACATATTGAATCATCCACTACACCAGCCATCTAGAAATATCTCAACTTCACTATCAAACCACACAACAACCTTAGATCACTTACTTTTGGATCATCTAAAATTTATTATGACATTAATGAAAACACCATATAGGTTGACATCAATGACAACACAATCAACAACTCAAGTTTCCAACAATATGGCCCATAGTTTTTATTTTGATATATTTAGAGAACTTAGTCAATAATTGATCTTGTTATAGATATGTTTAGAATTTAGTCATATTAAATAAATGTTTAGGATGTGTTATTATGGTTAGATTATTGAGTTTTAACTTTTCTTATTTTCCATTATATAATACTCGCAATGTTAACATTGATAAGTCAATATTGAATTGATTTCATCCTTCTTGATATAATTTAATCTTAATACAATCACAATATTCATATTTAATCCTTTTAATATAATAGTGCACTAACAATATTGGTATATAATACGTTTATTGGGAAATATTTTTTTATATTTCTCAAAGTATAATTTTAATAATAGAATTATTGAGTGTCTGCTAACTCTATTGGCATCATTGATATTGAGTAAATCGGTTAATCTAGTGAATCGGCGTATTAGCTGAGATTTATCATTGATGACTAACACTGGCCGGTGGAGTGGTGTATCTCAGTAGCAAAGGTGATAGCTTGCAAACAACATCAAAGAAGAATTATAGATAGATGATCAAGGTTCAATCGGCTCAAAGGAAGACAAACTAAGCTAACCGGTCTATCATTCAAGAAGATCGGTGTTAAGGTCAGATCTTCAAGCTGACTATTCTAATGATGATGAAGTCACAGAAGGTGACTTAGGAAAGAAGGCTTCAGTTCCCATGCAACTGGAACCTCATTGGCAAATAAGATAAGAGGCTTGATGGAAGTACTGCAAACCGGTATCAGAGGATGAACCGGTAGCGGAGAACGCAGTGGTATACTGGTAGATCGATGAAGTAGAAGGAAGATAGGTGGTCACTGTAAATCTTGGAGTGATGATCAGTTACATAGTTGTGATGGCAAAAGGTGAGTTGGTGAGTTTTTGTCAATGCCAAACTAAAGGTTGGTGAAGTCAACCTTAGTCATCACGTAGTTAAGCCATGATTACTTGCGGATTTTCTAGTTCACATTTAAAAGATTGAACTTGACCCAGAAGTCACTATTTTTAGGGGATGCAGTGACAGATTTGGATGAGTGGTTGGTGGAATTTTCGTAGGGCGCGCAGAGAAAGAGCGAGAATATTTGAATTTGAAATCTATCAAGATCTGTGATTGCATTGATTAAGGAAACACCTGAAGGTGACGACAGAAAGTGTATAAAGTGTTTTGAGTTCATACAAAATATTTTGATCAAAAAATTTGCAAAGTGCAAATCTTATGAGAGGCTATCCAAAGTGTAGAGTGAAGAGTGAGGAAGTGCTAAATGATTTAGAAAAGCAGAGTGTGTGTGAAGTAGACTGGCAAAATGCAGAGCTGAGGGTATAAGAAGTGAACCGGTGTAGTGCAAAGCAGACACAACTGGTGCAGATAGAGTATGAATTTCATTATGATCTAATCAAGCTATCAGTAGCTATTCCATTAGATCAACTTCCAGGTTCTTTCTAACCATTGCAACTCAAAATCCCTTACCCGGGTGGACTATAACAGGTCCCTTTGTAAAATCTCTTAACCGAGTGACATCTTAATTGATGATCCTAAGTCCTTAACAAGGCTACCTCTAACAAGGTAAAGGCATTAACAGGCCTTAAATAAAATCCCTTAATCGGGTGGCACCTAATAGTGTCTTTGTAATCTCCTAATAGGGATGTCTCCTCAACAGGCATACTCCAGAAGAGTGCAAAGTTTGTGAGTTTCTACTCACACCGTGGTTTTCTCCCATTTGGGTTTCCATGAGATAAATCTTGGTGTTATTGTGTATCTTTTCATGCATGCATGTTCTCTTGCAATAACTTTTTGTATTGATGAATATTAGGTTAGTGCAGACTTGAGTTAAAAGGTTTTAATTTTGAAAAATCGGTAAAGTATTGATTTACTCCTCCCCTCTCAGCACCAATTGGGACTAACAAACTCTATATCAATAAATGGTCATTTTTCATACTAATATCAATTTCCATCCAATTCTCTCCTTGACATTAATGATCTTGTATCTTTTAGTATAGAATGTTGTTGGTGTAATTAAGGTGTTTTACCTTTGTTGTTCTCCACCTAGGTCCTAATTACACGTCACTTAAGCTTACTTACAAACCACATAGGGGTTTGTTGGAGCATCTCCTCTTCGGGTGGCATTATCATGTTATCATTTTAACCTTATGTGGTGTCTCCACCTTTAGTGCCTTTATCACATTATCATATCCACCTTTCATGGTTGCACCTTTCCACCTTTGGTGGGTGATCCACCTTTAGGGGTGTTATCACATGATCACTTTTCCACTTTAGGTGGGATGATAGATTGTCACTTTTTGTCTCATGCCATAAGATTACAACACTTGTCATAATCTTATACACTCCTATGTTCTCACCTTAGCTATGTAACTAAGGGGTCTCCTATGTAATAATCTTCTAGTTGATCTCATTCTATTACATCATTGATAAGAATATAGTTTATTCTTGTCACATTTATTTGTCTCTTGTTGTTATTGTTTCTATTCGGCCTCTATATCTTGGGTGGATACCTTCATAGACAATTCTTACATGGTATCAAAGTTTGTAGAGTGCAATTGGTTTTCCATTTGAGATAATTTTGGTGCAATTTTGTGTTTTGCATTTTGTGGCTTTCTATTATTGGTCAATATTGGAGCTTGTTGGGTCAAATATGAGGGTACTATTAGATTGAGGAGGTTTGAGAAATTCAAAATTTTCCTTTGTTTCATCCAAATCCAACATTGGAGGCCAAATCTACAACCATTTGAAAGTGGAAGGAGGTTTCCAATTCGGTAGGCACCTATAATTTTTTAGCATTTTGGGTCAAAATCATCCCTACCATCATGCTCAAAAGGCCCAAAAATCCCAAGATCGTTTGTCCATTCATCCAAATCGGAGTAGGGAGCCCATAGTTGAGGAAAAACACCCCTACTTATCGACGGTATAGACATTCGCAAACTGATATGATTTTTTAATTTTATAATGGAAAAAAATCACATTTTGTTTTTTATTTTTTTTAAATTGTTAAAAGATAATAATAAAAATTGCATTTACATTGCATGGGGACATTTTAATTTTACATTTAAAAAAATTATTTTTTTGACTATAGGTGTTACCCTGGTACCACAGACCTTGTGGCCCGCAAAGTACTTGTGGGTATCGCAAGGTACCCTATGTGTACCACAGGTTTGCAGCCCACAGGGGACCAGACTATAGTGGCAGGTACCACTTGCCACGAATGTGATAGGTTCCCTACCATCATAGGGTCCCACATTTTTAAAAAGAAAAAAATAAGTTTTTTAAAATTAGAACTTTAAAATAGTTTTTTTTTTCTTAATTATTTTTTAAAGTTTAAAAAAAAAAACTATTTTAAAAATAAAACTTTTTAAGTAAATTTTTCTCTCTTTAATTTTTTAATTAAAGTTTTTTAAATAAAAAAACTTTTAATTAAGTTTTCTTTAAGATTTTAATATTTAAATTTTTTTTATAAAAAAAAATTATTAATTTTTTAATTAAGTTTTTAAAAATAAAACAAATTAAGTTTCTCTTTATTATATTTTAATAATATTTTTTTTTGGTTAAAATTAAAAAAAAAAATTTCTTTATTATGTTTTTAATAATATTTTTTTTTCATGGGTTTTTAATAAATGTTTTTATCAAGCTTTATATTAAGTCTTTTAAAAACAATTTTTTTCATTAAATAAGCAAAATTGGGAACACATTTTTTATCCATCTACATACTTGTTTATGGTATTTGTCCTCCAACCAGTAGTCATGGGGGGGGGGGGGGGGGCGGGGAATTGTTCTCCTTTTTCTTGGTGACATTCCAATTGGAGAGCATCATCTGTAGTTTTCTATAGGGCAATTCTTTGGTAGTATCATCTTCTTCAATTTTGAGATTTGCATCTTTATCATGTTATTGTTGTATTCTCTTGCATGAACTATGTTGTAACACACTAAAATAAAGTGCCATGCTTATTTGTACTTTTTCATTGATGATATATTTGATGTAATTCTCATGTACTCAATAGATTAGGACTATCTTGTTAGATTTGGTATATGTCTCTAGATGAGAATGTATGTAGTTTGAGTATCTAGTTGATGCACATACAAGTTGTCTCCATGCCTGATCTTCATCATGTTTCAATGAATCATTCATTGGTCATTATTCATCGATAATAGTAAATGCTTTTGTCACACTTTGACATTCTTGGTGCAATATTGGCTCTATTTCTTCCTAAGCAAAAGAATGTTGGTTGACATCTTAGACCATCCTTGCAGGAGATTCTACTTTGAGGGGGGTCTTTTGTTTGATATTGTTGGTCATTGCTGCTGCTAGGATATGTTGTTGTCATTGATGTCAACATATTCTGGTGATTTGATTCGGTGATTGCAGATTGGGAAGATTCTTCGATCCGATTTGTAGTGTTGGTTTGTTAATCACTGTTTTGTAGAATCTGGTATATCCTCTGGTATATTCTGGTGTGATCAAATCTGGTGCTGAGATTTTGGGATATTTATTGGGATGGTCTTGTGTATCTTCATTTTATTTGGATCATGATTTGGTTCTCTGCAAGTTATATTTCTTCGTGACAGTTGTTGATTGGTTGTGTTCTTGAGCTTTCAAATGTTGATCGATGAAGATTTGAAAAGTGGTGTTGGTGCAGTTGTTTTGGATGATTCTAATGTGCTTGTTGGTGTTTCTTAATCATGTCCTATTTGTCTTGGCAATCCACATTGATCGTTGTGCAATTTTTTTGGTGGTTTCTATCAACCGATGATGATTTGCGTGTTATGTGGTATTTTTGATGGTGTAGCGTGTTGTGGTTGATCTTCGCATGATTTTTGGTGGAGTTGTGTGTTTGGGAATCTGATTTAGGACTATGCTATGCTATGTAAACTATTATATTGGTCTAGTGGTCAATCTTTGTATCATGTGATGTAATTTTGTAATTGAGGGTCGAGGGTTAGGTCAACCTTGTTGTCAAGGTTGATGAATTATATATATAGGTGATATAGCCATGTAGTTTGGGTGTCGATGTTGTGTCTTCATATTTAGAGGGAGGTTTGTGTGTGAACAAGTTATTTATCCTTCGGTGTTGAGTTTGTGGTGAGATTGGTGGTGCAAGGTAGACATCTATGCTTAACCAAAACTGTAATCAGGCATTTGGAGATGCTATTCTTTCAGTTCATTTCTTTCGGATTGTAATCCAAATCTTATTGCAAGTAAGTGAGACTTCCCTGAGGGTTGTAGCCTTTTGAGAAAATATTACTTGAGTAGTGAGATCTAGGCAGTGTGCCTACACTCCCCATTGTAATATTTTCACATACTACTATGGAGTATCATCTTACTGTGGGTAGGTTCCCACCATGGTTTTTCCCTTAACCAGGTTTTCCATGTCAAAATCTTGGTGTTGTGTGTTGTGCTATTAATTTGCTTATCTATCTTATTGCTGTAGTTTATTAGATCTATGTTTTGTGGTTAAGTTTGTTATTCTGGGGAAGACTGATTCACCCCCCCTCTCAGGCTTCCCTCTTGGTTGCTGCTAACAATTGGTATTAGAGCTAGATCCTTTGGTAGAAGCTTAACCTCTTGAGGAGATCCAATATGGCAACTCAAGGTGTAATCTTTAAGAAGGACAATCCGAGATTCGATGGAAGTAATTATGATATATGAAAGGACCGGATGGAAGTGCACTTGAAATGTCTTGGTGAAGATTATTGTAAGATTACAAAGAACATCTATTTTGTTCCTCAGAATGGACCATCTACTCTTGATGAGGTTAAGGAAGTAGAACATAATATTAGAGTGAAGAAAGCATTTCTTAGTGCCTTGACTGATTCTGAGATGGAAAATGTAATGGGACTTTAGACCGCACATGAGATCTAGGTGAAGCTTCAGGTGCTATATGAAGGAGATAAACAAGTGAAGGTTGATAAGCTATAGAGTTTAAAAGGAAAGTATGAGACATTGAAGATGGGAGATGATGATAACATACACTCTTTTATGGCTAAGGTGAATGACCTTGTCCTAGGTATTAGATGTGTCAGTTGAACCATTGAGGAAGATGAAATTGTTGCTAAGGTGATGAGATTTTTGCCTCTTGCCTATAAGCATAAGGTTGCTTCTATTGATAAGATTCAGAGTGTGACTATAGTGACAAGAGATATGTTGGTTGGAAAGCTTGTTGTATTTGAGCTAAGTGAATTTGGAGAGTCACATGGAAAGTCTGAGACGGAATTTAGAGCATCTACATCTGTATCCGGTAAGTAGAAATATGATCTTGATGAGTGTAGAATATCTAGATATGAAAGAGAGAGAAGAGAGATGGAAGAGCAAGAAAGGGAGTTGGATGAACTTGAAGCACTGATTTCCCAGAGATTGCCTAAAGTTGTCAGTAAGTATGATGGAAAGTTGCCTTTGAAATGTTTCTCTTATAACAAGATAGGACATTTTTCTTCTAGATCCCTGGAGAGAATGACTAAGTATGTTAGACATGATAAGTTTGATAAGCATGATAGGAATGATAGATATAACAAGCATGAGAAGTATGACAAGTATTACAAGCCTAACCAAAAGTTTAGAAATCAAAAGAAGTGTTATTATGTTGATGATGAAGGTATTACAGATGAAGAAGCTAAAGGAGATGAAGTTGCATTCCTTCCCATTAAGGAAGATAGACATGTACTTGTTGATTCCACTAGATATATTATTGATGAGAAAGCTTTAGCTGCTAAAGTTGAAGAGAAAGATGAATGGGTGATTGACAATGGTTGTTCACATCATATGACCAATGATAAAAGAAAATTTGTAAGCATGGAAAGATATGATGGTGGAATACTCAAATTGGGAGATGAAAAAGCCCGTGTCATCTGTGGAAGATGTTCTATTTATTTTGATGGTAGGAATAACACTGATGATTTCTTGTATGTTGAAGGTTTGAAGCATAATATTTTGAGTATTGGATAGATGGTTGATAAGGATTATGATCTACAATTCAAGGATGGTAAATGCAATATCTTAAATGCCTCTGGTATAGAGATTGCATCTAGAAATAAGACCGGAGGTAACATTTTTCATTTGAATGCTGGTGATAAAAGTTGTTTGATTGCTCAAATTATGAAATTTGGTTATGGCATAGGAGAATGTTTCATGTAAATTTTGATTCAATGATTAAGATATGTTCTACACATGCTGTTAGAGATCTACCAAAGATTGTTAAGCATGCTAATCTGGTATATAAGCAATGTCAGTTGGGTGAGCAAATAAGAATTTATTTCAAAAGAAAACAATATACATCTAATGGATTGCTAGATCTTGTGCATACTGACCTATGTGGACCTACAAATGTTATAAGTGTGTAGGGTGATAGATATTTTATGCTGCTAATTGATGATTATTCTAGGATGATGTGGGTTGTCTTTTTTAAGGAGAAATCAGAAGCATTTGATAAATTCAAGATATTCAAAGATAAGGTTGAGACTAGGTCTAGATTAGAGGTGAAGTGTTTGAGATCTGATAGAGGTGGAGAATTTTGTTCCAGTGAGTTCAATTAATTTTGTGAGAAGCATGGGATTAAAAGACAATTATCTGCTCCTAGAACCCCTCAACAGAATGGAGTCATTGAGAGAAAGGAAAAAAGTGTTTTGGATGCTGCAAGGACTATGCTAATTGAAGAGAATGTTCTAAAGATCTACTAGAGATAAGATATTAGTACTATTGTTTACACATTCAACATAGTTCACATCAAAGGAGATACCGATAAGACCCCTTATGAGATTTGGTTTGGTCATGTTCCTATTGTGAGATATTTTAGAGTATTTGGTAGAAAATGTTATATCAAAAGAGATGAGTACATAGGAAGGTTTGATGCTAGAAGTGATGAAGATATTTTCTTGGGATATTCAACAAAGAGAAAGGCCTACTGGTACTATAATAAGAGACTGAGAAAGATAGTAGAAAGTGCAAATGTGAAGGTGGATGAGAACCATGGAAAAGAGATTAGATCATGTGGTTATGATGATGGTCAACATATTGTTTTAACACCTATCTATCCCGAAGAGCCTAAGAAGAATGATCTGGTAGAGATTGTGAATCTAGATATTGTTGGTGAAGGAGTGTAGGAACCTCAGAATCAGCACAATCAAAAGACTCTGAGGTATGTAAGATTGAATCATTCTGAAAATTAGATTAATGGTGATAAAAATAAAGGTGTGATGACTAGAAGGTTAGCTGCTAAAGAAGTATGTTTGATTTCCAAAGTTGAACCTAAAGATGTTGTTGAAGCCTGTAAAGATGAAAGTTGGATGAGAGATACCGAAGAGGAATTAGATCAGATTGAAAATAATAACACTTGGGAACTTGTGCCTAGACCTAAGGATAAGAATGTTATTGGTACTAAATGGGTATTCAAAAACAAATTGAATGAAGTCGGTGAAATTATTAGAAATAAATCTAGACTGGTCTGCAAAGGGTATTCACAACAAGAAGGGATTGATTATGAGGATACTTTTTCTCTGGTTGCCAAACTTGAAGCTGTTAGATTGTTGCTTGCTTATACTGCTTATTAAGATTTCAAGGTATATCAAATGGATGCCAAATCTTCTATTTTGAATGGTGATATTGATGAAGAAGTTTGCATTGAACAACCTGATGGATTTTCACTGTCAAATGATGGAGACATGGTATGTAAGTTGAATAAATCTCTTTATGGACTGAAACAAGCTCCTAAAGCCTGGTATGCTAGACTAGATAAATACTTGTTGAAATTAGGATTTAGTAAAGGTGTTGCTGACAACAATCTATACTTTAATATAGAAACTGATAACAAACATCCCAATTGTTCAAGTCTTTGTTGATGATATAATCTTTGGTGGTGATGATAACTTGAGCTTGAAGTTTGCCAGTGATATGCATAAATAATTTGAGATGTCTATGATTGGTGAAATCAATTTTTTCTTAGATTTGTAGATTGCACAGACTGGAAAAGGTATATTCATATCTCAAACTAAGTATGTGAAGGAACTGTTGAAGAAGTTTGGATTAGATGATTTCAAACTAGTTGGAACTCCTACGGTGATTGGTTGTAAATTGTCTAAGAATGATGAATCTCCTAAAGCTAATCAGAGTTTGTATAGATCTATGGTTGGTGGATTGTTGTATCTTACTTGGACTAGGTTGGACATTATGGATGTTGTGTGCATGGCTTCTAGATATCAAACTAATCCAAAAGAGAGTCATGTCACTGTTGTGAAAAGGATATTCAGATACCTAAAGGGAATTATGGACTATGGATTATGGTATCCTAGGAATGATAATTTCATTCTATGTTCCTATACAGATGTTGATTGGGTTGGTGATGTTGATAACTGGAAGAGAAATACCAGTGGATAATTATTTTTGGGTGAGAAGATAGTTTCATGGGATAGCAAGAAACAAGACTCAATGTCCTTATCTACTATTGAAGCTGAGTACATTGCTGCTACTAGTAAATGTTGAAGGATATCATAGTTATTTATTATGAGCCTATTGTTATATACTGTGATAATTATAGGGATACTAACATGTCAAAGAATCTAGTGCAACATTCAAAGACTAAGCATGTGTCAATCAAATATCATTACTTGAGAGAGCAAGTCAGTGAAGAGAAGGTGAAGCTGGAGTATGTATCTACAAAGGAACAAATAGCTGATATTTTCACTAAACCTTTGCCTGTAGATACATTTATCTACTTGAGAGACAAGTTAGGGGTATCCACCCCTCCTGATGAGAACTAGATGCATTAATTTGTATCAATCCAGTGGATTTCAAAGCTTTAATTTTTCATCCAGATTGGTGAGTTGGTGTTGCTCCTCTACCGGTGTAGTCTGTGTTTTGGGGAGAGAAATTCATGTTTCTGCTTTGGAGAGTTTGGTTTATTGTTTTGTGAACTTTGGCATTGTTGTCAAAGGGGGAGAGAGATCATTTGAAAAAATTCTTTCGAAGTCTTGATCTTAGAGGGAATTTGTTGGAGATATCTTCTTTTCTTTGCATTGATTGTTTTTCACATTCATATGTTGCCATCAATGCCAAAGGGGGAGATTGTTTGGTTATTGTTGGTCATTGTTTTTTCTAGGATATGTTGTTGTCATTGATGTCAACATATTCTGGTGATTTTCTCTGGTGATTGTAGATTGGGAAGATTCTCTAATCTGGTTTGTAGTGTTGGTTTGTTGATCAGTACTGTATTGCAAAATCCAGTATATCCTTCAGTATATTTTGGTGTGGTCAGATCTAGTGCTAAGCTTTTGGGATATTTCTTGGGATGGTCTTGTGTATCTTCATTTTATTTAGATCATAATTTGGTGCTCCGCAAGTTATCTTTCTTCGTGACAATTGTTGTTTGGTTGTGTTCTTGATCTTTCAGATGTTGACTGATGAAGATTTGAAAAGTGGTGTTGGTGCAACTATTCTAGATGATTCTAACATGATTGTTGGTGTTTCTTAATCATATCATATTTGTCTTGGCAATCCACATTAATCATTGTGTGATTTTTTTGGTGGTTTCTATAAACCGGTGATGATTTGCGTGTTATGCGGTATTTCTAGTGGTGTAGCATGTTGCCATTGATCTTGCCATGATTTCCGGTGGAGTTATGCATTTGGGAATTTGATTTAGGACCATGCTATGCTATGTAAACCATTATATTGGCTGGTGGTCGGTCTTTGTATCATGATCAATGTAATTTTGTAATTGAGGGTTGAGGGTTTAGCTAACCTTGTTGTCAAGGTTGATGAATTGTATATATAGGTGATATAGTCATGTATTTTGGGTGTTGATGTTGTGTCTGCATTATCAGAGAGAGGTTTATGTGTGAACAAGTGATTTATCCTTTGGTTTTGAGTTTGTGGTGAGATTGGTGGTGCAGGGAAGACATTTGTGCTTAATCGAAACTGTAATCAAGCATTTGGAGATGTTATTCTTTCAGTTCATTTCTTTTGGATTGTAGTCCAAATCTTATTATAAGTCAGTGAGACTTCCCTGAGGGTTATAGCCTTCTAGGAAAATATTATTTTAGTAGTGAGCTCTAAGCAGTGTGCATAAATGCATGTGCATTCGCCATTGTAATATTTTCACATACTACTGCAGAGTATCATCTTACTGTGGGTAGGTTCCCACTATGATTTTTCCCTTAACTGGGCTTTCCACATCAAAATCTTGGTGTTGTGTGTTGTGCTGTTAATTTGCTTATCTATCTTATTGATGTAGTTTATTAGATTTGTGTTTTGTGGTTAAGTTTTTTATTCCGGTGAAGACTGATTTCCCCCCCCCCTCTCATTCTTCCTTCTTGGTTGCTGCTAACTTCTTCATGGTCTTTCCTATTCCTCTTATGAGTTTTTTTTCTTCTCATTCTTCATTGAGAGCATTGTGTGTTTGTATCTCTCTTTTGGGGAGGAGTTTTGTCCCATTGGGTTTTTTCCTTTTCTTCATTTGCAAGAGATTGCATTGCTTTTGTACATGGGTACCTAATGTAGTGCCCAAACTTCAGGGCAAAAACACAACAACAATTTTTTTTAAAACAAGGCTTAATTACTCGAGTTTACATAAAGTGAAGGTGTGGATGCTCACTAAGTTTTACTAACTTGGTTACCTTAGTATCAACTTGGTGTGATCTCAATTGTGAACGACCTAATATTTTATTTAAAATTTAATTAAGATGGCAACATGTAACGTACGTTGACTATGTGTGGTGAATTAACCCCTTAAGCCATTGCTCTTCATTACACTCAGTGCGGAATAGTTCTTTGAAATAAAAGATACCATCCCTAGAGTTAATAACAATACTTTAATTAGATTAATTAAATTATTTATTAAATTCACAACTAAGTGTTTGAATATCTCCATTCATTTAATTATAACCTATCACCATGGGATGAAAAAATTACATCCCTTTAATTCATTTAAAAAGTTCCCATTCAAATATATATCTATATATGTATTTAATTGCATACCCCATGGGTATGTAATTAAATACACATACAAATGATTCCCCAAAAATTGCCACTTTAATATTTTATTCATGAAACCCTTTTCTTTTTCTATTAATACATTTAGGGTTTCTTTATTTTTATTATGGACCCCTTTTTATTTTGCCCTAATGTGAGTTAGGGCTTTTCATTTTTTTTTGGATTGTTTGTAGGGAAGGGCCAGACCTTGTTTGGCCGCCATTCTTGGCAAGCCCGAATAGGTCAACGACTGTGTAGGGACTCCATGTATTCGTAGGCGTATGAGATGAAGCGAAGCGTAATGGGGGATGGGGGTGCCACCACTATGGGTCGCGACCCACATAGTGGGATGCGACTCACTAAGGTGGGACATGACTCACTAGGTGAGTCGTGGTCCACTCGCTACCCTCTCTTTATATGCAATCTCTTTATCGTTTTTTAATTTTTTAATTTTTTTTAATATATATATATATGTGTGTGTGTGTGTGTGTATATACATATATATATGTATGTGCTGGATGCATATACAAGCTTATTTTAAAAGAACATTTTATATATATTTATAAATGTTTATATATATATATATATAGATGTATATTCATGCAAATTTGAATATACAGATGCACAATTTATTATGAGGTTTAAAATCAGTTTCTTTAAAAATAAAAAAAGGTTATATGTATATATACATATTTATACTCAAATATATATATATATATATACATATATATACATGTATATATATGTATATATACATGTATATATATACATATATATAGATATATATACATGCTGATTTAAAAACATACGTTCTTACATTTTTTTTATATCAATTTTCTAGTTTGCTAATATATAGGGTTTGACTACATATATATATATATATATATATATTTATTGGTGAATTCCTTTAGAAGAATATGTATTTCCATCTGGTTATTTTTAAAACAGATTAACTAGTTGTAGGTTGAAAAGTAGAAATGTTTCAAATATATATACTTTCAGGTTAAAATATTATTATTTTCATGAGAATAAATGAAATGCTAATATGGTGTTTAAGTCTAAAATTTTTAGAATATCTAATAAAAGATTTAAAACATTAACATAAGTATAAATAGATCTAATTCCATTTCTCTTTCCAAGTAATTTATTTTCCTATATTGATACAAATATAAGTGTTGAAAATAGATTATATCTCTTCCTTGATTTTTGTAAGAATCCACTTTCTAAGAAATAGAACTATCTATGAGTGTAAACAGATTGTAATTAAATTTAATACAAGTTTAGAGATGACAATGTTTTATTAACTTAAATCTGAAAACAACAACTCACTGCCATTTAAAAGAAAGTTAATATTTTCCAACTTAGTATTTATTCAAATAAAATTGACAATAGAAATACTATACATTCTTGTGCCTCTCTTTTTGCTTCTAAATACATATACTTAATGAAGTAAATAAAACTTTGTCACATACATTTTCTTAGAAACTCAATAGTAGGTAAAATAAATTCATAGTTTTCTTTTCCTTTTAGATTTATTTTCACTAATAAGCATAAACTAAAATAGTCATGAAGTTGCAACTTGAAACATTCCTCAAACAACCACATAGATAACTTTCATTCTTCCAACTTCTACATCCAAAATGCAGACATGCAAATGAAATAACTCCTGTGGTTGTGACCATGGAGGCTCACCTCCCAACCTACGCGTACAAGAGGCCACCCCCGAGCTTGGGAGAACTAGGTGCCAAACAGGTTATAAACAAGCAACACATGCACACAATTTTCAAATTACAAGGAGGACACATTCAACATAAAACTCCCAACCCAATCTTAACACAACCATAAAAATGACATTTTTAAAGTGGGCTGAAGGTGGACTAGACATGGGGAGATCTGCAAGTATAATACAGTAACCCAAGGCCATCACAAGGCCAAATATATCCTTTCAAGCTTGGTCTCTCGTGACCATAAAAATAAATCCCTTATGACCCCCTAAAGCTTTCAAGCCAAAACCTCCCGTATGACCCTGAATTTAAACAAATAAAATGTAGCAAGGATCCCAAATCTTTGTTTCCCTCTCTTCCCAAAAGAGAGACTCTACACCCTATGAATGTCAAAGTCCCTTCACCCCAAGATTACTCTATCCTCCCAAGGGTGAGTTTGGTCTTGACTCCCATAAACAATATATAAGAAAAGACATACAACACTATTCAACAAACCATCCAAAAATTCAAAATAACACCAAAACTATAAATACAACAAGTGATTTAACAACATGCAGATTTTTACAAAAACAACCAAAATATGCATTTAAAACCTAAGGGTGACAATGCACCAACCTCAACTCCTGCAATGGAATGTGTTGAGAAGATTTGATGAAGAGCCTCCAACCCAAGCCAACGGGATCTCCACCAACTACAAACTTTCTACCTTAGCTAAATTTTCTTCTTTGAAATTCAATTCATTCAACAACTCTTGATCTCCAAGATTGGAGAGTGGGTGATGAAAAATTCCAAGTTTGAATTTTTCCTCTAAGTATACTCCTCTCACACTTTCCAATTCCCTTGGAAAAGGATGGTGAGAGCTCATAGGTTGGTCTTCCCAACCCTCTTACAAGTTTTCTAAAAGAGGAAACTGAAAAGGTAAGTGTAAGGTGGGGAAGTGCATCCAACACAAGAATGGAAGGTTGTCTTACCAAGACTTAATCTTCTAAAAGTTGATTTTCGTCCATCAAGAAAAGGTCACTTTTGAAGTGACTTGACAATCACATGTAAGTGGTTATATGCCTAAAAAGGTCCCTTACCCATAGGTATATCAAGCGGGCCTTCAAAAATGACTTAACCTCAACTATAGGAGTTAGTTTGACCCCCCAAAAACCCACCTAAAGTTTACCTACGGGTCAAACTTGATTTGACCATTCCAAGGGCTCCCTAACCAAGTTGTCTTTTGGGAAAACTAAATGAGGTTTGAAAAATGCATAGGTTTTCATATTTCCCTCTCAAAGACATGTCATATGCCAACTCACAACACATCACAAGTGTCAAGTGACACCAAAAAATATAACACACACATCAACATGCATGCAGTACCCCTACCCTGTTCAGACCCATTTTGATGTCATTGACCAAGGTTGACTTTTCTATGGCTTACGTGGATGGATGATTTATTGTGATTGTGGTGTGTTATTATGGTGTTATTCTTTGGAATGTGATTGCATGCATATGATTATGCATTATTTTACATTGAGGAATAGATATTGAATATGCATTATTGCTTATTGATGAGTAGTTGTAAACTTTGCTTTTGCATTGCACTTTATAAATGATGAAATGTTAAGTTTATTTATGCGTTATTAATGATGGACTTACACATTTACTTTACATGTGAGTTGCTTTATGTATATGTTGACGTTTTGTGTGAAAGTGTATGGGGTGCGAGGAGATGATTTTCTTTCACTCACTTCGGTGAGATAGGGAATGTCACGATTCTCCTTCACCGCTATGTCTAATGTGTTTGTATATACATGCATATGTGGTTCATTGATGCAGGAAATTGTAGGTACAAGTACTGTATAGGTACGAGGTATCATCTCCACCTAGCTCCACAGGTCTGAGCATACCTAATTAAACTAATGGAAGTGGATGAGGTAGTTCTAAGGTCCTACTCTTAACCCTAGCCTTGCTCAATTGTGAGCATCGTTAGTCTTTCGTTTGCCTTGTCGGTTTGCCAAGTAGGCCACTTTTTCGACGTTGGTATGTATGTCATATTCTATTTTAGTTTCAGTTGAATGTTGCGTGTTATGCATTTTGTGTGTTTAATTATTCTCTTCTTGAGTAGTTAATGAGAATTTAATATGTGTCGTGTTGATTAAAGGAAATTAAGAATAAATTATATTAGAATCATTTTTGTGGTTAATTAATTAATCGATTACTTTTAATTCCCATGAGGGACACCTTTGTGTAGAATTCCAAGTTGTGACTCTATGATACTATGATACTTAATACAAAAATTGTCTAATTTAGAGTGAATGTTGAATTATTAGTGAAAGTTAAATTATATTTGACTTGACTAATTGTTTAAAAAAAAAAAAAATAAGACCATTATTTTTTATAAATTGATAAATCAAATTCTATTAAGCTAGAAAAATTAGAGTATTTATTTATTACCATATGGTGGAATTAAACATCTGTTATGCATTTTTGAACAATGAGTATTATTTTCCAAATTTTGGAGATTTCTAACCCTACAATTGATTTTTGAAATTTTGATTGGGAAGGATTTGCTTGGAGAGATTTTGTGGGTATGAGCTTGTTGGATTTGAGTGGAAAAACTCTTGTTGAAACTCGGTTTTCGTAAGTTCTTTTGGATTCTTTGGCTCCATGTTTCATTTTGAAATTCCTCAACTTGAAGGTGAGTTTTATTTGATTTATCCCTTGATTCTTCATGAAATTGTGTAGTTCTTGTTGCAAATGGATAGCAAATAGATTTAGAACCTTTCTCCAACTTGAGTTTTGGATTTTACTTTAGATATGAATTTGTATGTTTCAATTTTTAAAATGAGAGTTGTTTTAGGGAAATGCTGCCCAAATTTTTATGTATGCCCAGAAAGTGAATTTTATTTCAAAAGTGTGATGTTGTTCACCCATCAACCAATGGGTTTTAAGGAATTTTTGATTTGGCAAGTTTTATTTTTTTGAGTTTTTGGAGGTCCATCAATGGTGGATGGCCTCAGAAACCTGGTTATTGGTCTCTTTAGACTTTTTGAAAAATGTGAATCTGATGTTTTAAATGTGAAATTATTATGTGAAATAATGATATTATATATTAAAATTTTATTTGGGGATTGAATTGAATCTGTTCTCCTAGCGTTAGGGCCAATTGAGTAATTGAATACATGTGCTGGAAATGCATTGTTGCCATGAGTTATTTGTGTGAATTTATTAAAAAAAAACCCAATCAAAACAAAATCGTAGTAAATGTTATTTCCTGTACAATGCGTAATAATTTATATTGTTTTTAAATTCGATATATATATATATATCCAACAAAGTTGGACCCTTCATTTTGTTTTCTTAATGGCGGCAATTTCGGAGGCGGTTCACATATTCCTCGTGGACCAGTCGAGCGTTAGTTTGGCATGGAAATTCTCAATTTTATAGAAAAAATGGACACGCATTAAACCCCACAACGTAACTCACGGAGTCTTATAACCCATATATATATATATATAGTTTGTAAATTTGTAATTTCCAATTTGTAAATTTTCTTCGAAATATGGTGTTAGATGAAATTCAATTTTAATTTTTTTTATCAATTTGGTAATTAATATATAAATATTTTTATACTATGTATTTTGAACTTACTATATGAAGAAAATGTTAATTATTGATTTAATGTAAGCACAAATTAGTTGTGCAAATGAAATTTACATTGTTAGCCATCAATTACGTTTAGTTGATATGACTTTGAATTGGAAAGATTATTTTGATTTAAATATTGAATTTAGTTTTCAAAAGTATTTTAAATGTTAATTTTCATTATCTTGAAATTCGAAATTCAAGTGGTCTTTATTATAGCCAAATTGGCTTTAGTTGAAATGATTTTATATTTGTCTTTAAATGATGGTTTATTTAGGCTCCGAGTTGTTGTTATTCTTTTTAAGGTGTATGGTTTAAAATTGAATATTGAACAAGTTTATTTGAATTTTTGTTTACTTAGATTGTCTTCATGCGATATTTTATATTGTGGTGTTCTTTTCATAAAAGAGTTAGTTATTGAAATAGCTGCAATTAGAGATTGTTAGTTTTAAGTATATTTTGAGTGATTGTTTTGATTCCTTAACATGGATGAATTTAGAGTGCAAGTAGATTTGTTTTAGTGTTTACTCTGATTGGTGAATTTTTGGTGTTGATTTGGTAAAGTCATTCTCGTGTCATGATGGCATGTTGTTGAATATCATTTTATTAGGCAAGTTGATTTGGTTAAATTTTGGTTGTGGTCGTACATGCTTTATTGTGTTTTTGGTCTTTTTTTGTGGATAGACTAGTTATTCGTTTCACACCTCCAATTGGTTTAACCATGGTAGAAGGTTTGTTTAATCATATTGTCCTTCAGTTTTGTTTTTTTGAGCTCCTTATGTTAGTTGGCTTTTGTGTTTTGCCTTGGGGTTCTTTGGAGGTTATGCATTGTCATAAGGAAGAGTGGCTTTTGAGTGGGGGTCGTGCCCAAAGAGGTAGCAAGGTAACCCATTGAAAGTTGAGTAATAAGTGATAACTTAATTAAAAAATGGGGGGTTGGCTTTACAAATATTAATCAAGATAAATTATGATCTGCTCATGGTTGAGTGCTACTATAGACTCAAGGTGTAGTGGGAAGGCCTAGAATGGCAAACCAACTACCTTGTCCTCACGAAAGGTTTGTTGGGTCTGTATGAGACATGGATGTGGGTCGGAGGTTTGGGAGAGGCTACCAAGGTAACCCAGGATGGGGGGTGGGGCCTATGGAGGCCTTCCAGGACACTCTTCCCTTATATTCACTAGTGTATAGTCATGTATTGGCTTTACTTGGAGCACACTTGTGAGATTCATGCTTGTATGCTTATGTCCTATGTGAGGTCCTAATGTACATGTGAGACCATGTGATGATTTGTTATGCCTTGCTTGAGGGCCTTAGTTCTATCTCCTAGCACGGAGGTGTGGTTCCTTTTTGGGCCACATGGTTGGGTGGTAGTGCCACTTTTGATTGGGTATTTTGTTTGTGCCTTCTTGTGATGGATTAGCTTCATAGGTGCTCTAGTTGTTTCTCTTGGATTCATTTCATTATGTTGTTCTAGTTGTATCCTCTTTGATGCCTCAGATCATATTTGTATATCTTGGACCCTTATGTGGTTGGTTGTATCATTTGTTTGTGTACGCCTTGATGGTAGCATGTAATTGATGTAAACTATGTATTTTTCATCTTTTATTTATTAGAATTGTCTTGCCATTGAAGCAGACCCAGAGACGTAGCCCATTAGGGGTGAACTCTATTATCAATATGTCTTGTATGGTGTATGTGTTCATCTAGTTCCTTTTAATTTTGCATGTATGAATGGTATTATGGTCAAAATGTATAATTTAATTTAGGTGATATTAATCTTAATTGCATGTATGAAGTTATCAATTAAATGTAGAATATGGAATATGATGAATGCAGTTTAAGTGATGTAATGTAACAAATGGCAGTTGTTTATATTCAATCACGCTTAGTTTAATCTCTTATGAAATTTAATTACTATGTTCATGTGGTAATCATTCTATCATGAGTAGGTTTAATCAATCTCATTGTTAATTGGATTAATACAGCTTAATGTTCGTTGGATTAATCAAGTAATCTTCATTGGAAACCCTTTAGAAATTTGTGTTTCTTGGAATTTTGAGTTTGTTGGCATTTTGCATAGAGATTGAATTAATGATATGTTTGTTGGCATCTGATCAAGCGGTGACAATGTATGTTATCATTGATGTCAATAAGTGCTCAAGAAGGAACCAGTATGCACCAGTATGAAGATTGGAAGCAGTTATGGTCAACCAGAATGGAGTGGACTGGTGTCAGGGTTCACTAAGTGTGACTACCGGTTGGTAGTCTCTGTTCAGCTCTAGGGTTATCGGTATGGCCTATGCGGTGTAACTGATGGTGCTTTGTGAACAATAAGGATAAGGATCAGGATGCCACATTAGCTGTATGCACATGAAGAATTTCCTTGAGGATCTTGCAGTGAAGATCGAATACATTGATTGTCTATCTTGGGAATGCGCGATGTTGTGAGCGGTGTACGAAGAGTGCGTGATGGGTTACCGTTTTCCAGATGCGGTGAAGATTGGATGATGCAGAATGTCTTGAGATCTGTCTTAGTGTTAGGTCCCAGAGACAACTGAGAGGGGGGGTGAATCAGTTGTCAAGTAAATTCAAACCAAAACAACTTAACCAACTTATTGCTTAATACGGGTAAACCAGTCTTTTATACCCGCAGACAGTTTTAACAGAAAATTGCAATACCGGTAAAGATTAATACATGAAACAAAAAGAAAAGGTCATCCACAACACTTAACACCAATATTTGTATGTGGAAACCCTATAAGGGGAAAAACCATGATGGGAAACCTTACCCACAATCAGATGATACTACTACAGATAGTAAGTGTATACAAATGGGGTCTGCACATGCAGAAAGGCCAAGCGCCTAGAGCTCACTGCTCAAACACAAAATAGGAGTCATAGTAAGTGTATACAAATGGGGTCTGCACATGTAGAAAGGCCAAGCACCTAGAGCTCACTGCTCAAACACAAAATAGGAGTCACACTAACTATAATTGGATGGTTAAATCCAATAAGAATGTATTGCTCAAAATAGCATCTTCATATGCTAGATTCAGTACTAGTGTAGTTTTGATATGCTTTCACAAAAAACCTTGCATCACCTTCAAATGATGTCTGTGTGTATAGGTCTTCTTATTCTCGCATATACCTTCTCACAATTCTTCTTCGCATTCCATATCCGATCTTACAAATAAGATCTTACATTTATATCATAACCTAGGACCAATTTTAGTAGGTCACCTCTAAAGGATATTACAATAAAATCAATTTACAAATAAATTAATGCCCGATACAATAACCGATTCAACATGTTGGCTTAATGCATTTACAACAATAATAAATCATCTCCATAGTGTGTCATGCTGATCTAGAAAAGATAAACTTGCCGGTGTATAACCTGGACCTATTTGCTGGTAACATCAAATATGCAAATACGAATATACCAATAATCAAATCTCCAAGACAAAGTGTCCAAACGATGTCTTCGACATAACCAAGTATTCTCCATGCCATTCCAAGTGCCGGTATCAATGTAAGGGTTGATAAATCCTCTGAGAAGCTTGAGGAAACATGCAGCAAGCAAGCAGAAGATGAACCGGGTGTAACCTTCTGGGAACCCGTTAAGAAGGAAACAAGTCACAAACACCAGAAAGACCTCAATGTTCCTATACCGGTAGAAGTTGTAGCAGGTGAAGAAGAAGATGAAGTGGAAGAAGAGGAGGAAAAGCAAGCAGAACCATCTAGGGTCATTCCTAGGTATGTGAAACTACATCATGATCCGAAGTAGATCATAGGAGATAAAGATGCAGGGATACTCACAAGGAGAAAGGTGAAAGAAAACTCTTGCATGATTCTAGAATTTGAGCCTAAGACCACTAGAGAGGCGCTTACCGATGAAGTTTGGATAAAGGAAATGGAAGAGGAGCTAGACCATATAGAAAAGAATGCAACATGGTCCTTGGTACCCAAACTGGAATACAAGAATGTGATAGGTACCAAATGGGTCTTCAGGAATAAGCTGAATGAAGAAGGCACAGTGGTAAGGAACAAGGCAAGACTTGTATGCAAGGGATATGCTCAAGAAGAGGGAGAAGACTATGGAGAAACCCTTTCCCTAGTGGCTAGACTGGAAGGTGTTCGAATGATACTTGCATTTTTAGCATTCAAGGGATTCAAGGTATACCAGATGGATGTGAAGTCTATATTCTTGAATGGAATCCTAGAAGAAGAAGTATATATTGAGCAATCAAATGGGTTTTCTTTGTCACAGGATAGTAACATGGTGTGTAGATTACACAAGGCCCTATTTGGATTGAAGCAAGCACCAAGGGCATGGTATGAATGGTTACACTCTCATCTTGTGAAGATAGGTTTTCAGAGAACAAGTGAGGACAACAACATCTACCTGAAATCTGAAGGTGATCAGATTCTGATATGTGAAGTATTTGTAGATGACATAATATTTGGAGGAGATGATGAAATGAGCCATGCATTCATAGATGAAATAAAGAAAGAGTTTGAGATGTCTCTGATTAGAGAGATAAAGTTCTTCATTGGTCTATAGATTCAACAGATGAAGGAGGGTATCTTTATTACCCAGTCCAAGTATATCAAAGAGGTATTAAAGACCTTTGGCATGGAGGAGAGAAAACTGGTTGGAACACTGATGGTGACTAGCTACAAACTGACAAAGGAGGATGATACAACGTTGGTGAATCAGAAGGAGTACCGGTCAATAATCAGTAAGCTGCACTATGTGGTGCACAATAGACCAGATATTGCTCATGCAGTGGGCATAGTGGCCCATTTTCAGAAGAGTCCAAGAGAATCCCACTTTGTAGTGGTAAAGAGGATTCTTAGATACCTAAAAGGGACAGTTGATTATGGATTGTGATATCCATACAATGGAAAATTTGATCTCAATGTGTTTACCGATGTAGATTGTGCAAGTAATGTGGACGACCAAAAGAGCACAACCGGTGGAGCATTCTTCCTTGGTGGAAGACTAGTCTCTTGGATGAGCAAGAAGCAGAGCTGTATTTCCCAATCTATAGTTGAAGTAGAGTATGTGGCAGCATTTATGAACTACACTCAGGCAATCTGGATGAAGCATGTATTGAATGGCTTCAAAGTGCCTATATTTGAACCGGTGAGTATTTTTTGTGATAATACTAGTGCAATCAATATTTCCAAAAATCTGATATTGCATGCTAGGACTAAGCACATTGAGCTCAAGTATCATTTATTGAGAGGAAAGGTTTAGAATAAAGAGGTTGTTTTAGAACATGTTTCCAGTAAGGAGCAGCAAGAAGACATATTCACTAAGCCCTTACCGAAGACTACATTTACCTATTTGAGAGGCGAATTAGGGGTTCTGCCCCTTCATGAAGTAAACTAAAGTTGTGTGCTCCACATTAGTTACGTACTACCATCTCAGATCTTATAGGATTGATATGTTGAAGGATTCTACTCCATAGGGGGAGCAACATAGTGGAGATTGGAAGCTTGTGCCTCCACTTTGGCATTGTTGTCAAAGGGGGAGAAGATATCTCATGATGTATATATTGTTTGGAGAGAAGATATTTGATGATGAAGACACATGGCAGAGTGCACACTGACCAATCCAGATGGTGGTGGTTGTGATCTTTGAACCGAACTATGTCAACCAATAGATGTTATTGAGCATGGTGCAGATACTGAGCAATGATACACTGAGTATTGCCATCAATGCCAAAGGGGGAGATTGTTGGCATCTAATGAAGCGATGACAATGTATGTTGTCATTGATGTCAATGAGTGATCAAGAAGTAACCGGTATGCACCAATATGAAGATTGGAAGCGGTTATGGTCAACCAGGATGGAGTGGACTGGTGTCAGGGCTCACTAAGTGTGACTATCGGTTGGTAGTCTTTGTTTAGCTCTAGGGTTACCAGTATGGCCTATGCAGTACAACCGATGGTCTTTTGTGAACAATAAGGATAAGGATCGGGATGCCATGTCATCTATGTGCATGTGAATAATTTCCTTGAGGATCTTGCGGTGAATATTGAATGCATTGAATGTGTATCTCGAGAATCCATGATGTTATGAGTGGTGTATGCAGACTGCGTGATGGGTTACTATTTTCTAGATGCGGTGAAGATTGGACAATGCAGAATGTCTTGAGATCTCTCTTAGATCGTTTTATTCTATGCAATGGATTTAATGGTCAAGATTGGACCACTTGTATTTGTAAACCTAAAATGTTTAGGGTTTAGGGTTTATGCTACCAACCTAATTGTTGTCTATAAGGTTGATGATGTTTGTTATTGATTGGATTGTCAAATGATGTGTTTGTGTCTGCATGTTGAGATACTTGCCAAACAGAGTGTAGAATCTGTAGAGTGTGATTGCAGAGGAGAGGAGCTGAAAAGGATTTGCCTTAGCAAGTAGTGTTGTTATCAGATCAGAGCTTTACCTGTTGACTTCTAACCATTTCAACAGAAGGAAAATCCCTTGATCGGGTAGCTTTAACAGGCTTGTTGCAAATCCTCTAAATAGGTGACTCAAGTTCATTGAGTTCATTAAATCCTCTAGCGAGGTAACCTTTAATAGGGTTTCAACCTTTAACAGGGTTTATAGTCATCCCTTAACCGGGTGATCCCTAACAAGATCGGTTCCTAACATAACCTTAATGTAAAGTCTTTAACCAGACTAGGCTCCTAATGGAGCAGACTTTAAAAGAGTTCAAAACAAGCTTGTGGGTATTCATCCCCACTTGGTTTTTCCTATTTGGGTTTCCACGTAAAAATCTGTGTTATGAGTTGTGAGTTTTTCATGTGATGATTGAGTAGTTTTTTATTAAGTTAGTTATGCATGTGGTGCTAAATGATTGTGGTATTGTTGATACAACTCATGCTTGATTATATCAGGAAGTAGTCATCAATATTTAAGATCTGTTAAATATTGTCTAAAGTATCTGTGCTTAACTGATATATCCATGGTTATGCTCAGTTGTTAAGACAACCAATCAGCTGGGTTTTAATATGATAAAATATTGTGAAGTTTTCATGTGTACTAATTCACCCCCCCCTCTCAGTACCAGTTAGGACCTTAGTTGTTCATCATTATTCATCAATGTTGTCATTGATGTCAATTGAATCGGTAATGGTATTCATGTTATTGCTGATATTATTGTTTTTGATATTGGCTAGTAACCAATCAGAAGAGCTTTGTGGAAGATGTTGTAAACCGGTATGTAAAGTTTGTGAGTTGAACCGGTGAACCGGTGTAAAGGGTTAAACCTTTCTATGTATTGTAACCGGTAAACCTTATCAGCTTTTAAACCCTAACTGATCAAGTTTCATGGTTTATTATCTGATAAGCAGTAATGATGGAGACACGTGTAATCATTGTATGAGGATATGTTCAAATTGTTTTGGCATGTTTCTTTTTGTCTAGGGAAGGAGCAAAGTGGGTTGCATCTAATGCACAACACGTGATGAGTTACAAATTATGATGAAGCGGTGATCATGGAGCGGTTGGAATTTTCTTGAATAATGTGAAGAGATTGGCATGGTTTGTAATGGTCAAGATTGTACCGACTTGTTTGTAATTTCGATGATGAGAATTAAGTTTTTTCTATGTTACCAACCTAATTGATTTGTATTTAAGATCGATGAAGTAGTTTGTAAAGAGTGTTGGCAAGATTGATAGAAACCTGTTGAGTGTGTAGTTGCCTAACCAGTGAATGGATCTGCACTTTGAGTTAAGGCAAATTGAAGCTTAGAAGAATCTGATCAAGAAAACTTGTTTTCTAACAATTACAGCAAAAGTGAAATCCCTTAACCGGGTAAGCTCTAACAAGGTGGTCCATTAGCTTGGATTCTTAAATCCTCTAGCGAGATTACTCCTGACTGGGTATTGTGCTTTTCATTAAGGCATATTTGTAAATCCCTTAACCGGGTGATTCCTAACTAGAATTAGTTCTTAACAGGACTTATTGTAAATCTTTAACGGGCTTGGCTCCTAACAGGGAAAAATTCAGAAGAGTTCAGATAGCTATCCTTGTGAGTCTCATCTCATCGTGTTTTTTACCTATTTGGGTTTTCCACGTATAAACATTTGTGCCAAGTGATGAATTCTTTTGTGGTTGTGATCTTATTTATTGATTTGGTTAACTTTTGATAAGGCATATTAAGCACAAGCATTGAGAGTTGAATATGTTGAGTTATGATTAAGCATTGTTGATGTTTACAAGATTGAAGTTGTTTACTGTTAAAGTTGTCATAATAGTTAAACCGGTTGATGTCAAGTATTCTTATGAATATTGATCTTGACTGAGATATGTTTCCTTTGTTTGACTAAGTTTGAGTTTGGGAACTTTGTATCAGTTTTTTAATATACTGATTCACCCCCCCCCTTTCAGTATTGTATCGGATACTCATTCTTTCATCATACCATCAATTGGTATCACGGTATCTCAGGTCCTCTTAATCTAAAAGTCTAACAACTTGAGGAAAAAATCTTGTAGATCATGATGAAGAAAGAAGGTCCGAAGTTCAACAAAGATAACGATAGAATAGGGAGTGAAAGAATGAAGATTTACATTAAGAGTCTTGGTAGTCAGTATTGGGATCATATAGAAAATAAGTATACTACACCTACTAGACCCCTGACTGATGATCAGAAGAAAGAACAACAAGAAAATCACTAGGCATTAGAAGCTATTATCAGTTCCCTGTCTGATGCCGAATATGTAGATGTTCATGGTCTTGAAACTACATATGAATATGGAAGAAATTAGAAGAGATTTACAGCGATGATGAACATGTTAAGATAGCCAAAGAGGAAAGTTTGATGACATGAAAATGTTTGAAGGTGAGAATATCTAGTAGTATGGTCAAAGGATTAAAGAGATAGTTGGTGAGATAAAGAGTGTAGGAGGGAAAGTGGAAGATTAAATAGTAATTAGTAATGTACTGAGAACCCTACTATCGATCTATGATATCTGAGTTGCAGCTATTCAAGAGCTAAAATCCATTGACAAGACAAAGGTAGCTATTGACTCTATTATTGGAAACTTACTGCTTTTGAACTAAATGGCTATGATGGTAGTGTACAAAAATCAGAATCTGCATTTAGAGCTTCTATCTCTAACCCATCTATGAGAAGAAGTAGAGATACCGGCCATTACTATGAATCTAGATCCAGCAAAGATGTTGAAGATGAAGACAACTTAGTGGAACTTGAAGCATTGTTAGCAAAATGACTGCCTAGAGGCACTGGTAAATATAGAGGTAAGCTACCTTTAAAATATTTTGCATGCAACAAGATTGGTCATATAGTAGCAAATTGCCCTAATGGTGAAAATGAATACAAGAGAGACAAATTTAAGAAGTATAAGGGTAAAGGCAAGAGAGATTGTCTTGTAGCTATTGGCAGTGGTATTACTAGTGAAGAATCTGATGATGATGCTAGTGAAGATATTGTGTTTGTAGTTATTAAGGAAGAAATATCATATCAGAAGGCACTAGTATCCAGAATATATAACTTTGATTATTGGATCATTGATAGTGGTTGTTCACATCACATGACCGGTGATCGGAGCAAATTTCTTTCCCTAAAGGAATTTGATGGCGGTGTTGTTAGATCTGGCAATGACTCACCCTGTATGATTAAAGGTAAGGGAGTTATTTCTCTTAATGGGAAGAGCAGTGTTGATGATGTCTATTGGGTTGAAGGCCTAAAGCACAATATTTTAAGTGTGGCACAACTTAATGACAGAGGATACCCACTGGAGTTTAGAAATGGAATGTGCAAAATCTTTGACAACAAAGGTGAATTGATTGCAACCAGGAAATAGACAAATGGTAATCTATTTCATCTCAATCCTAAAGTTTGCAACTATTTGATTGCAAAAATAGATGATAGCTGGCTTTGGCATAGGAGATTTTGTCATATAAATTTTGACAATATTGTTAAAGTAAGCAAGTCTAAGATAGTAAGATGTATGCCTCAGCTAGACAAGTCGGTTAATGCTCTTTGTAAAGAATGTCAACTAGGAAAGATGACTTCTTGAACTTTTAAGAGCAAGTCCTTCTCAACAGAGCACTTGTTAGATTTGGTTCATACCGATCTATGTGGACCAATAAGAACAAGAAGCATTCAAGGTGATAGATACTTCATGATCTTCACTAATGATTGTTCAAGGATGATGTGGGTCACATTCTTGAAGGATAAGAATGAAGCTTTTGGTAAATTCAAGGCATTCAGAGCCTTAGCTGAGAAAGAGAGTGGCAAAAAGATAAAATGTCTAAGAACATATCAAGGTGGTGAATTCATTTCTATGGAGTTCACTAAGTATTGTGATGATAATGGTATCAAGCGGCAACTTTCTGCACCAAGGACACCACAACAAAATGGTATAGTAGAGAGAAACAACCAGTCAGTGGTTGAAGCTACTAGGACTATGTTGATACAAGGTGTAACAAAAATATTTTGGAAAGAAGCTGTAAGTACAGTTGTCTACACAATGAACTGAGTTCTGGTGAAAAGAGGTAAGGGCGCGACCCCATATGAGTACTGGTATGGGAGATCACCTAATGTTAGCTATTTTAATATATTTGGAAGCAAATGTTTTATTAAAAAAGGTGATTACATAAGCAATTTTGAAGCTAAGAGTGATGAAGGCATATTTCTTGGCTATTCCACCAAGAGTAAGGCCTATAAATGCTTCAACAACTGGACACAGAAAATTGTTGAGAGTGTTGATGTTCATGTAGATGAATGTCCTAAAGTTTCAGAAGGAACCAGTTCTAAGAAGAAGGATGAAGATCCTTGCATTTTTCTTTTGGAACCTGAAACTGTTAAATCAGAAATCGGTAAAGCAAATCCTAATGTACTTGTTCAACCAAAACAAATAAATTCAGAGGAAGATGATAATGAAGAAGCTGAACCTGAAGAGAATGATCATGTTATTCCTAGGTATGTGAGACTGAATCATAGTCCTAAATAGATAATTGGGGATAAGGATGCCAGTGTACTAACTAGAAGGAGAATAAGAGAGAACTCTTGCATGATCTCCACCTTTGAGCCTAGAAGTGCTAAGGAGGCATTTGGTGATGATCAATGGGTGAAAGCTATGGAGGAGGAGTTTGATCAAATTGAGAAGAACAACACTTGCATCCTGGTACCCCCGACCAGTAAACAAGAATGTTATAGGTACTAAATGGGTGTTCATAAACAAATTAAATAAAGATGGTGTTGTAGTTCGCAATAAGGAAATATTAGTATGCAAAGGTTATGCGCAAGAAGAAGGAGAAGATTATGGAGGAACTTTTGCACCAGTAGCAAGACTGGAAGGTGTAAGAACATTACTTGCATTTGCAGCTCATAAGAAGTTCAAGGTATACCAGATGGATGTTAAGTCTGCATTCTTGAATGGGATACTGGAAAACGAGGTTTATATAGAGCAGCCTGATGGTTATACATTGATAGATAAGGAAGACATGGTATGCAAATTGCATAAAGCTTTGTATGGATTAAAGCAGGAACCCAAAGCATGGTATGAATGGCTTCATACTCATTTGATGAAGATAGGCTTTGCTAGAACCAGTGATGACAACAACATTTATCTCAAGTCTGAAGGAGATGAAATACTGGTCAATGAAGTATTTGTAGATGACATTATATTTGGAGGTAATGATGACATGAGTAATTGTTTTGTAGATGAAATGAAGAATGAATTTGAGATGTCATTAGTAGGGGAAATAAAAAATTTCATAGGCTTACAGATACAACAGATGAAGAATGGTATTTTCATTACTCAATCCAAGTATGTGAAAGAGGTTTTGAAGACTTTCAGTATGAGTGACTATAAACCAGTTGGAACCCAAAATGGTTATAGGTTGTAAATTGTCCAAGGAAGATGCATCTAAGTCTATAGATGAAAAGGAATATAGGTCAATGATTGGCAAATTACACTATGATGTTCACAGTCGACCGGATATTGCCCATGTAGTTGGTATTGTTCTAGATTTTAGAAGAATCCAAAGGAGGCACAACTAATGGCAACCAAGAGAATTTTTAGATATCTGAAAGCTACTATTGATTATGGGTAAACATACATAGATGCTGATTGGGCAAGAAATATTGATGACCAGAAGAGTTCTACCGATGGAGCATTCTTTCTAAGAGGAAGGCTAGTTTCATGGAGTAGTAAAAAGAAGAGTTGCACTTCACAATCTATTACTGAAGCTGAGTATGTAGCAGCTTATATGAATTCCACACAAGCTATGTGGATGAGGCACATTTTGGAAGGTTTGAAGATGGAAATCTCAGAACCAATAACTATTTTGTGTGATAATACAAGTGCAATAAATATTTCTAAAAATCATGTTTTGCATGCAAGGACTAAGCACATTGAATTGAAATATCACTTCTTGAGGGAAAAAGTTCAAAGTAAAGATGTTATCTTGGAGCATGTTTCTACCAAGGAGCATCTTGCAGATATCTTTACCAAACCTCTGCCTAAGACCACTTTTGAGTATCTTAGAAGTCAATTGGGGGTTGTCCCTCTTCATGAAGTTAGTTGAGCATGATGCTGATTACATTAGTCTCTAAACCACTTGTAGAATTTTACATGGATTGATGAAGAAGTGGATGTATTCCACAGGGGGAGCGTCAAGTTAGAGAATGATGTTGATGCACAGTGAGAGCAGAATTACATGTTTTACTTTAACTTTGGAATTGTTGTCAAAGGGGGAGAATAATTATGTGATTGAGGAGAAGAATTATGCATCTAATTAGGTCAACCAGCGGCAGGCTGAAGACAGACAGAGCAAGGTGAATACTTCACAATGTAAACCAGGATTCCTATTCACCAATCTCAACAACAATCAGAGGCATTCATATTTGTATTGCCATCAATGCCAAAGGGGGAGATTGTTGGCATTTTGAGTTTGCTGGCATTTTGCATAGAGATTGTATTAATGATATGTTGTCATTGATGTCAATTGAACTGGTAATGGTATTCATGTTATTGTTGATATTGTTGTTTTTGATATTGGCTAGTAACCGGTAAGAAGAACTTTGTGGAAGATGTTGTAAACCGGTATGTAAAGTTTGTGAGTTGAACTGGTGTAAAGGGTTAAACATTTCTATGTATTGTAACCGGTAAACCCTATCAGCTGTTAAACCCTAACCGATCAAGTTTCATGGTTTATTATCTGATAAGCGGTAATGATGGAGACACGTGTGATCATTATATGAGGATATGTTAAAATTGTTTTGGCGTGTTTGTTTTTTGTCTAGGGAAGGAGAAAAGTGGATTGCATCTAATGCACAATGCGTGATGAGTTACAAAGTCCGATGAAGTGGTGATCATGGAGCGATTGGAATTTTCTTGAAGAATGTGAAGAGATTGTCATGATTTCTAATGGTCAAGATTGTACCAACTTGTTTGTAATCTCGATGATGAGAATTAAGTTTTTGTTGTGTTACCAACCTAATTGATTTGTATTTAAGGTCCATGAAGTAGTTTGTAAAGAGTGTTGGCAAGATTGATAGAAACCTGTTGAGTGTGTAGTTGCCTAACTTGTGAATGGATCTGCACTTTGAGTGAAGGAAGATTGAAGTTTAGAAGGACCTGATCAAGCAAATGTAGTGCTACTTAGACAGATCAAGAAAACCTGTTGTTTTCTAACAAGTACAACAAAAGTAAAATCCCTTAACCGGGTAAGCTCTAACAAGCTTGGTTACTCATTAAATCCTCTAATAAGGTGGTCCATTAGCTTGAATTCTTTAGGATGAGAAGTGTAATGGATCAACTGAAATTTTATGCAGCAAGAATGGAGAAGAAAGTTGTCATTGAGATGACAAAGGCCTTCTTAGAGTCTAAATTTGATGCTATAATGGATCATGTTGATATTGTTTGGGATGAACATAGAGAACTACTGGGGTTTTATCAAAAAAATAATCTAAAGTGGTAGAGGTTGCCTTTGTTAGGCCTATACCTTCTTATCAACACGAGTTCATAGTTGATATGAAGTCAAAACTAAGTGTGATGATGTAGATCTTTGTTAGTCATAGAATGTATACTCAAATGATTAAGTTAGAGTAATCTGGTTTCCATTGCTTGGTAGCCTTCCATATTCTTTTTTTTATTGACAAACGAAGGAGAGAAGGAGAGATCCAAAGGGTCGAAGGGTTTTGAGGCCAAAATCAAAGTGGAAATTAGAAATCAAGACAATTCTAGATCCAATGTTGGTTGATACATTTTTTGATGAGATATAGACAATGGGGAAACTAGAAGCATATTTTGATGCTATTGGGACCTCAAAAAAATTTCCAAATTTTGAGGCCCCAAGTTCAAAATTTTGCCTAGTAACAATCAGAAAGTACCTTGCTGAATAAGCCTAAGTAGCTCACTTTGAGAGCTTGTATTTGTTCACCCATAGATTTCTGTGCAAAATCACTTTGGCAAAGTGTTGAGCACCTATAAAAGATTCCATATGTCCATTTATAGCCTCCTTAGATTAATTTTGACATGTTTTTAATGCCCTTGTCTGGACGTCCAAAATTTGTTTTGTTGT
This sequence comes from Cryptomeria japonica, assembly GCF_030272615.1. Taxonomy (NCBI): domain Eukaryota; kingdom Viridiplantae; phylum Streptophyta; class Pinopsida; order Cupressales; family Cupressaceae; genus Cryptomeria; species Cryptomeria japonica. The sequence goes on along the minus strand of NC_081405.1, from coordinate 203,083,073 downwards.
TTGTTGCTTTTAAACCTTTTGAGTAGGTCATCTTTGTGATGTTGCATCTTTGTATCAGCTGATCGTCAAGCCAAACCAAAAAAAATTCATGATTTTTTGTATCCAAATGAAGCCCCATGTCAATTGGCATAGCCCCATGAGTCCATTTTCTAAGTTTCCTAGCTTGATTTTGTTTGTAGATTATTCATATTTGCAAATTGAACTATGTAAATCTACAAAAAGTGGCCCTACAGTTGAATTTTTTTTTGAACACCTATTGAACTATGTGTTAAAGTGAAAGTCCCCCATGATTCTCTGCATAATTCTCTACCATTTTTCCAATGTATATCCACCCAACTTACCATTTCATATTTTTTCAAGGCCCATTCCAAATGCACTTTTTTAGGGTTAGAATGACAACGTTTCCAGATATTTTAGACAGAGGAAGTTTGGAAGTTACAATTTTGCACATGTGGTCAAATCAAGTCAAAACCTCTTGCATACATGCTCATGGTATCCAGATGTACCACCTCACCCAATGGCAACCCCTAAAACAGAGGTTTAGTATTTTTCAAATCAATGATTGAATAGGTTTCAGTGTGGTTTGACAAGTGCACTTTCTGAAAACAGTCGAGTAGGCAACTTCATAGATTAAAATCTCTTGCCTTGGGAATCATTATGAGCTATGGCTAGGAATTTTGGATTCCTCATGTGACATTTTCCAGGTAGGCTAGCCTTTAGGGATTAGGGAGGTGATTTGCTTAGTTTTTGAAGCTGAATCTAGGGAGCTACTCAACTTGTTTCAACCAAAAACTATAGGTGTGAAAGTGTCAATTTACATCGTCAATCCCTCAATTTTTCTTTTTCAGAACACATCCAGAAAAGGTTTTAGAGCATCTCCTGAAGGTCAGTTACCTGGAAAGGCAATTTTTTTTAGTCACCCGCACCTTGGGGCCTAACTAATGAAGGGGCCCAATGGAGAAAATTGAACTTTTATAAGGGAAAATATAATTATTTAAATAATTTTAGATTTGAATAATGGTGCATTGGGAAGAAATTCAAAAAAGGGGGCAAGTGAAAATTTTTGAGCTAATTTATCTAAATTTGTGGCAATATTGAGGAGGATTTTGTATGTAATTTTGAAAAAACATTCTGGAAGCAAGGCTTCCATTCACAATGTAGAGATTAAAGCCAACTAGAGTTTTATTTTCAGCTTGTAGATTTTTTCCTTCAATAGCTTGTAACCTCAATGCAAGTAACGTATTAGTGTATTTCTTGTGGTTTTCTCCAGCATGTAAGAACATCATTTCATGAAATGAATGATCAAGAATAATCTATTTTGTCTTCGCAAGTTCTGGTGTTCTTCTTATTTTCTACTTCTCTTCAAGGAAGAGATTAAAATGCTTGGATGATAAATAACATTTTATGCATGCAAGATCTTCAAGTATGATTGTAATGAAGTTACAATAGATGGTGTTAATGTAATGCATTAAAGCTTAGAATTAATTAGTTACATGTTACTCTATTTGGGTTAATGTCTACTTGTTGTAGGCTAATTCTGCTATCCTGATAAGGCATTGGCCATGGGGTTTACACCCAGTTTTCAAAATCATTTTAATTTCATGAAATCTCTTTTATTTTCTATTTGTAGTAGTAGGCTTAGTGTAGAAGTCCATCCCAAGTGCTGAGTGAGAGTTGAAAAGCTAGGATTGTAGCCAAAACTTAAGCTCATACACTTTCCTTGGCATACTCATATTGGGATATCTGTTGTATTTTGTAATGCCATGAGTGTGGGAATTTGTAGGTTGTTTAGGCATTAATTAGGTACACCCGCCTTGGTCTTGCAGAGCCAAAAGTGTAGGAGATTTCAGTCTTGTAATTGAATCTCATTCTTTGGCCAAATCCAATCTTGAGCCAGTTGATAAGAAGTTGACTAAATCTTTAGGGCTCAAGAATTTATTGATTTGGGAATCAACATATTGGTGACTCTGTTGGGGAGAAAAGCCATGAGTCTATTTGGAAGAGTCGGCAAAGTGAAGAATCTAAACTTTTGTTTCAGATATTAAATGATTTTTCAATTTGGAAGGTCTTTTGTAGCGGCATGTTTGAAGAAGCTCAAGTGATTATGTTGTAGGAGAGAAGACCCAAAATACTAAATTGTTTTGAATAGATCTTAGCCTATTTAAGGAGTGTTCCTTGACAAGAAGGTGGTGACTCTGACATACGAGAACCTGAGGAAGAAAGAAAAATGATCTCCAGATTTGAAGATTTTTTAGTCAAGAGTAAGGTGACCAACTGCTACAATATTTTCTAGGTATTTTCTTTTGCATTGCGAAAGAAGTTTTTGTGAAAACCATGAATGTTTGGGTCTAAAATGAGTCCCTTTTCTAGTGGACTAGCATTATTAAGAAGGGAAATCTTTTGTTTTTAGATTATATACTTCTATGTTGTGGTTTCTATCTTGTTATTTTAAGAGAATCATGTAATGTTGTCATAGGTTTATCCAAAGAGACTTTTAGTCTGATTTTGAGCTATGTTTGTATTATCTCTGCTTGAGGTTTTCTTCTAAAAGAAAAAAGTCATGAAATATGTAACTGCGGTGTTTGTATGAAGAGTTTATAAAGTAAATTCAAAATGTATCACCATAGTTTTGACCCAAACATAATGAATAACCAACATTTTAAGAAATGTCCACCTAGAGAAGTATTTATACCTGAAAGGTATATGCCTTTACACTTCAGTAACATTCAAGGATACCCACATCCTTTTCCTATTAAGCTTAAAGATCAAATGCCCTTGTTCTATGCAAAATAATTTGAGTCAACAGTTCAGCATGTTTAGTCATTTCATGAGTTTATTGAAAAATTTTCAAATTCATGTTGAAGATGTTGTCTTGAAGTTTTTCATGAGGTCTTTGAGAGACAATGCAAGGGAATAGTATGATAGTTTTCCCACGCAATGCATATCTTCATGGAAATATTTTAAGAGGTTGTTTTGTTAGGACCCGGAGGCAACTGAGAGTGGGGGGGGGGGGTGAATCAGTTGTCTATTAAATTCAATCCAAATATAACTTAATCAAACTTGATGCATAATACTGGTAAACCAAACTTAATGCCGGTTGACAGTTTAACAGTTAATAAAAATACCAGTGAAGTTTAATGCATGGATTAGAAAGAGAAATACCATCCACAAAACATAACACATATATTTGTATGTGGAAACCCTGTAAGGGGAAAACCACGGTGGGAAACCTTACCCACAATCAGATGATACTACTGTAGATAGTATGTGTGTACAAATGGGGTCTGCACATGCAGAAAGGCCAACTGTCTAGAGCTCACTGCTCAATCACAAAATGAGAGTCACACTGACTACAATTGGATGGTTAAATCCAATGATGATGTATTGCTCAAAGTAGCATCTTCATATGCTGGATTCAGTACTGGTTAAGCTTTGTTTGTCTTCTTCAAACCTTCCTTGAATCTTCAAATGATGTCTATGTGAGCAACTCTACTTATATTCATATATACTGAATATTACAACCTTAATACCTTATCTTCATCCTATATCAATCTCACAATTGAGATCTTACACATATACCAAAACCTAAGACCAAATGTGTAGGTCGTCTCACTAAGAATATTATAGTTAAATCAATTACAAATGAATCAATATGTGATGCATCATGTCGACTCAGTGCATTTACAATAATAACCAATCAATAGATCATCTCCATAATGTGTCGTGCTAATCTGGAATAGATAACGCATGCCGGTCCATAACCTAGACCAATTTGCTGGTAATAGCAAATATGCCAACTTGATTAGACCAAGAACCAAATCTCCAAAACAAGTGTCCAAACCATGTCTTCGACATAACCAAGTTATCTCCAGATGATAACAAATCATCCTTAGTGTTGATGAACCAAATATTGGTGACTGTGCATAAGTCACTAAACATGCCGGTGAACATAACCAAAGATCTCCAGAAAGATAAGTGTGGATAAGTGTTGACAAGTGTTAACATCAATGACAAAACCAATACAACACATCCATAATACCAACATGTTGTTGTGGACAACTCTTTAGTTCGTAGAATTTTCCAGCAAGTGGGGATGTAATGTGTACACAAGTGTAATACGTGTGAAGTGTTGAAAATGTTTTTAAAAGTGTGAATATCCTTGTTGTTCTAGTCTATGTTTCTCAGCATCATGATCATTTTAATCAACCTCAAATTGGTCATGAGTGTAGCCCAACTCTCATGGACCAAATGGCATATGTTGGTGTATCATTAACCATAAGAAGACTAGAAGGTGAGTCATCATATGCACTATGGTCAAGGTTCCTAAAGGCATTGCAAAGAATTCCTTTAAGTTTCACACTTCAAGAATTTGAATTGATTGATTTATTCTTGCAAATCTATGAGCCTAATGTTGTTCATTGGCCAAAAGATTTGAAACCAGCTAACATGAGTTAGATTATTGAATGGATAGATATGATTAAGGGATTTAAATATAAAATTACACTTAATGATGAAAGCCTACATGCTGATAATGAGAAGGTTGATCAAGAGTGTGATAAGAATGAACAAGATAGTAGTGACACTTCTTGTGTTACTGAGGATGAAGTACATTGTTAGATCGCAGTAGGAAGTGATTATGAACAGGAGGTAAATGAAAGGATTCAAACCTAAAAATGATTCTCATACCAACCTGAATACAGTTAAATATGAATACCATGAGGATCAAGTTTTCTCCCAGATGGTGACCGCGATTTTGGCAAGGTTGTTGGAGATTCAATCTCCCATATTATGACAAGTGCATGCTCTTGTGAATCTAATAATTTTTTAGATGTTAAGAGTGACAGTGATTTGGAAGAAGGTGATGCTCACAGCCTTAGTGAAGACATAAAGGGAGACAATATGGGACCTATGCATGAGGAGGACACATGTTCAATCAGCAGTGAACAAGTTTCAGAGTTTTTGGCAACACGGTATCAAAGGTATGCAAGTCAAAGAGGTCAAGAACTCTTGTCCCCAGCTAACATAAAGTTTGACAATGAAAATACCCCATATAATATTAAGTGTGATGCATACATTGTCAATATTATTCTTACATTTGAGCTAGTTGATGTGTAAACTGATGAATAGCATGAATGCATGGGATTTCTTGAGCATGATCATGATTTTAATACTAATAATGGAAGCATATGTGCTGATCACAACTCAAAACTTTTTCTTGATGATATATGGATTGCTGATAACTATGGTATTCACTATAAAAGTGATCTCGTTGAAGAGGCCTCAAACATGGACTTGCATGTGTATCCATATTTTGATATGGATGGGAATTATGTTGAAGATCTTTAAATGAACGTGAAATTGGATCTGAGTATAAATTCATATTACAATGACCAGTCAAAGATGCATGCATGTGTTGAAGTGTGGGAAATTAATGTTGATAGTTTACCATGTATACATGCTACTGACATGAGGAATGTTGAAGAGGACTTGGGGTATGAGGATGAAGATTCTTATCAGCATCATGAACTCCAGTTACCTGAAATCCCCATGGATGACTCTTCTTCTTTTCATCCTCTTGAATGTGGTTTGCATGATGTGTTTGACCTGTAGATAGATTCTTTTCAAAGCTTAATTTTTTCCATGCAAATTAGTGATCAAAGTGAATCCTATGTTCCTAGCTGTGTGCTAGAGTGTGAGCCCTTTCTTTTTTAGCTGGGAGATATTTCCATGAAGTGAAACAATGGTTTGAGCCATGATGATGATAGTTTTGATACTTAATGTTAAGTACAGATGCCAAGCAAATAAGATGAGAGGGGGGGTGAATCATACAAACTTAATCTTCCATAAAAACATCAGATTCAACCTTGGTAACCTATACTTCAGTAATATAACCAAAACTATTAAACATGCAAACTCAAAAGCATATAAACATCATAACACTCATAACACTAGATTTAATGTGGAAATCCAAATAGGGAAAAACCACTATGGGATTTCGGACCCACTAAGAAATATACTCTTCTAGAGTATGCTCGGTTAAAAGAAAATCCTGTTAAAGATTACAAACACATTGCTAGATGTGACCCGGTTAAGGGATTTCCCTCAGATTTGTTAGGATCTTCACCTTGTTAGAAGTGACCTTGTTAAAGGATTTCAAACACTCAATCAAAATGTCACCTTGCTAGAGGGTTTTACAAATAAGACTGTTAAGTCCACTTGGTTAAGAGATTTTCTGTCACTTTACAAAATAACAGTAATAAAAATCTATCTACAACTTGACATCTAAAATGCTAAAGAAAATTCTTATTTTCTCAATACAATATAGACATAGAACTAATCTTGTCCATCTGCTGGGCTCTATACTTTGTTAATCAAAATAGGTCTTCAAGCTTCAGTGCTCAGTAATCACTATGTAGCATCCTTGTGCATAGACTTGCCTGCATACATTGTTTATCAATAGTTCCTTATTTATAAACAATTCACCAACCACTTAATCTCCTTGATCACATTTCCCATGATCAATCATAGCCATCAAATCTTCAAACTTGACTAGGTTCAATGTATCCTTCAATCTAAAAATGTTTTACCCTGCCTTGGAACTTGCATAGATTTATTGGAACTTGTGCTAGGGTATTGCGGTTCAATCTAAGCTGTAGATCTTCCTGCCAATTTTCCTTTACCATACATTCTTTAACAAACTTCATTCACGACATACCAATCATTTAATCATAGTTAGCTCATCAGCTTCCTTCATTAAATAATGCATGTAATCATTTAATGCATTCTATTATTACTCAGTTGCAGCACGGTAAATACTAAACTTCACTCGGTAGACATACCACCTTCATTAACCGATAGCGATAACAATAGGGTTTATCGACTAGGTTCTTTGCTCGGTAACATAGTATAGTATTAACCTTACAATCAATAACATATGTATGATATCAAAACAATCTAAACATCATGATCTCATCATTGTCTAACTCAATAATAGTTGCCCATTGAATAACTTATTCCTCCCCTTATTCATCATATTCTTTCTGTGTCTTTTATCGACATCTTTATACTCATCAAATCATACTTCTCAAGATATGGCAACATCATACTGAATTAGAAAATCAATTTCTTGACATCAATGACAAAATAATAATATTAAGACAACAAAACATCCTTGATTAGTTATATCCATAATCATCAACAACCTTCTCAATATCCTTATTGAAATGCCAACAATCTCTCCCTTGCTGTTATAATGCCAACAATCTCCCCCTTTGGCATTGATGGCAAAACCAATTGATTTGACCTAATTGATTTGGATTGTTGTGAGATTCTGAAATGCTGAAATGCTCTCCCCCTGTCATCAAAATTCTCCCCTATACATTAGTCTTCTCCTCTTTTCTCTTCAGTCTTCCTTTTCTTCAGTCTTCTCCCCCTTTGACAACAATGCCAAAAAGTAAAGAACTAAAAATAATTTCTTCCTGTATGAAGTGATTTCTTGCTGTTTATGTATCAACTTAGTCTCAGTTAGCATTTATGACTTCAATTCTTGTTTCTGGTATTGTTTCTTGCACACCTTTAGAAAACCTCCTAAAGTGTGTAAATCAACATCAACTCCTAAAAGATATTCTGTAGAGTCATCAAATTGATGCTTTCACCGAACTCGGTCAATGAGTAGAAGATAGGGGTAGGACCCCTAACTGACTTCTTAGATACTCAAAAGTGTCCCTTGGTAGTGGCTTGGTGAAGATATCTACTATTTGTTCCTTTGTGCTAACATATTCCAACACCACTTTCTTCTCTTGAGCTTCTTCTCTAAGATAATGATATTTGATAGAGATGTGCTTTGTCTTAGAGTGCATAACAGGATTCTTTGAAATGTTAATGGCACTAGTATTGTCACAGAATATAGTTACTGGCTCGGTAATTTTCTCATTTATACCTTCCAACAGTTGTTTGATCCATGCTATGTTGGTACAATTCAATGCTACAGCAACGTATTTAGCTTTTGTTGTTGACTGTGAAACACATCCTTGTTTCTTGCTAAGCCAACTCACTAGTCTTTCTCCTAAAAATAAAGCTCCTCCACTTGAGCTTTTCTTGTCATCAATGTTGCCTACCCAATCAGCATCAGTATAAACTTTTAAATCAAAGTCATTTCCTTTCTTATATACTAAGCCATAATCCTCAGCGCCTTTCAAGTATCTAAAAATTCTCTTGATTGTTGTCATGTGTGTTTCCTTAGATCTGCAAAGAATCTTGCAACTATACCTACTGCATGTGTTATGTCTGGCCTGCTGTGAACAACATATTGTAGCTTTCCAATCATGGATCGGTAAAGTGTCTCATCAACAGATGTAGATTCATCATTCTTTGATAGTTTACAGTTAGTAGTCATAGGAGTACTTACTGGTTTTGAATCCTCCATTCCAAATTTCTTCAAGATTTCCTTTATGTACTTGGATTGAGTAATGAAAATCTCATTTTTCATTTGCAGTATCTGTAAACCTATAAAATACTTTATCTCACTGATTAATGACATCTCAAATTCTTTGCTCATTGCATTTCCAAAGTTCTTACATAGAGAGTCATGTCCACAAAATATAATATCATCAACAAATATGGCTGAGATCAGTATTCCATTTTCATTATTCTTCATGTACATGTTACTATTTTCACTTGTTCTTATAAAACCAATGTTGATCAAATAAGAGTGCAATCTTTCATACCATGCTCTAGGTGCTTGTTTTAGATCATATAAAGCTTTGTTCAATTTACATACCTGATCTTTATTCTTGTCTTCAACAAATCCTTCAAGTTGTTCAATAAAAACTTCTTCTTCTAATATACCATTCAGAAATGCAGATTTGACATCCATTTGATATACCTTGAAATTCTTGAAAGCAGCATATGCCAACAATGTTCTTACTCCTTCAAGTCTAGCCACAGGTGCAAAAGTTTCACCATAATCAATTCCTTCTTCTTGAGCATAACCTTTGCAAACTAATCTTGCTTTATTTCGAATGACTTCACCTTTTTCATTCAGCTTGTTTCTGAAAATCCACTTGGTACTAATTACATTTTTGTCCTTTGGTCTTGGGATTAGAGTCCATGTGTCATTCTTCTTGATTTGATCAATCTCTTCTAGCATAACATTTATCTAATCTTCACTGTTAAATGCCTCTTTCACTATTCACAGTTCAAATTCAAATATCAGACATGTGTTCTGTCTCAGTTTGTTCCTTGTCATCACTGGATCATCCTTATCTCCTATAATCTAACTTGATGCATGAGGTCTTCTAACATACTTGGCTAATACAGGCTCGGTAGGCTCTGTATGATCTTCTTCATTACTCGATAACTGGATATTCTCTTCATTTCCTTCTACAGTTTTCTCGGTAAGACTTGTTGGTTGAGCATAGACAAATTCATCATAATCTTCTGGTTCTTTGGAGTTTCCTTCATCATTTCTTTTTGCAAATTCATCAATTTTCACATTTGCACTTTCTACTATTTTGTTAGATAATTTGATCAGACATTTAAATGCTTTACTTCTAGAAGAATAACTGAAGAGGGAAAAATAGATTTGAAAGGTAAACTGATCAAAACATAATGAAATAAACATGCAGAATGCTAAAATATCATAAAAAGACCATTTCACCTTGCTATTTTACCTTCTCCTTCGGATTGAACTTGGTGAAGTGAAGGCGCCCCTTGATAATGCTCCACTTGATGTGCTCCTTTGATTGCTAGATGTGGATGGCTCTCCAATATTGTGCACAAATGATAAGGATGAGATGATCAAGTTGCCAAGATGATTTCCTGGGCTCAAAAGGGCAGCATAAGCTTACTGAATTTCAAGATGTTTTGAATGAAGGGATGGAACCCTATTTTATAGGAAGAGGAGAGGAAAATGGATGGCTAGGATGAATTCGAGATGAAGGGCTAAGATTTACTTGTGAGGTCTTACAAGGTCCAAGAGAGGGTGTGGAGACCAAGAAATATGCCTTAAAGGCATTTCGTATCTCCACACTCTACAAGATGCATTGGAGGAATTAAAAATTCTCCAAAAATGGATATTATGGGGATTAGAAGAATAAAAAGGAATTAAAAATTCCTTGGGAGAGGGAAATGCCTAGAGGAATGTGAGATTTCAAAAATCTTACATTCATCTAGAAAAAGAGCATTTAAAGCTAGTGGCTGGATGAGAGGACAAAGAGTTGACTTTGTGGCTAATCATGATGATTAGCCATTAACGACTCATTAGGAGGGGAATCAAAGGAAATGTTAGGTGGGATTTATATTTGTAGGAGAATTTGACTAAAAGAATAATGTTAAGTGAGTTTAGGGAGTTTCTAGAAGAATTTATTAGGTTAATGATGAATTAAGAAGATGATTTGTAGGAATCATGTAGGTTAACTAATTAATTGAAATTAATTAGCTAAGAGGAAGATTTGTGAGGATTTGATTTTTTAGAAAAATAAAGAAAGGCATTGATTTATTAAATAAATCAATCATATGCTATAGTGACAATATTAATTATATTTAATTAATATTGAGAAGAATTTTAATTAACATAATTAATTATGTGAGGAATTAAAAAATAATTAAAATAATTATTTTTAAGTGTCTACAATAACCAAGAAATGTTCCTTCTTCACTTTTCTGATCAAACTTGCCATTTCTATCATCTTTGTGTACATAGCATCTACTTCCAAAGATTTTGAAATAACTTACATTAGGTTTCTTGTCATACCAGATTTCATATGGTGTCTTCAAAGTTCCTTTCTTTAGTTGTACTCGGTTCAGGGTGTAAACTGCTGTGCTAATTGCTTCTCTCCAAAATGTTTGTGGCACTTTCTTTTCAATCATCAGTATTCTGGCACAATCCACAATAGATATGTTTCTTCTCTCAGCAATTCCATTTTGTTGTGTAGTTCTCGGTGTAAAGACTTGTCTTTTAATACCATGATCATTGCAGTATAAGTTGAACTCATCAAATTTGAACTCTCCTCCTCTATCTGATCTAAGACATTTCAATTGTCTTCCTATTTCATTTTCAACTCTTGCCTTGTACCATTTAAACATTTGAAAAGGTTCTGATTTTTCTTTTAAAAACATTATTGATATCATCTTTGAGTAATCATCCACAAATAATATGAAATATTTATCACCATAATAACTTTGAACTTTCATAGGACCACAAAGATCAGTGTGCACAAGATCTAAAATTCCCTTAGAAGTGTAAGACTTACTTGTAAAGCTTGATCTTATCATTTTACCCATCTGCCATCCTCAGCACATAGCATTCTCAAGTTTTTCAAGACTCGATAGACCTCTTACTCGGTGTTTCTTGCTTATTTTGATCAGATTATCAAAATTTACATGACAAAACCTTTTATGCCACAACCAAGTATCATCTATCTTTGCACACAAAAATTTATTCCGAGTTGAGTCAAGGTGAAATGTGTTACCTTTTGTTTGTGTCCCGGTAGCAGCTAACTTTACATGCTTGTCATGAACTTTGACAATTCCTTTCTGAAATTCTATTCGGTATCCTATATTGTTTAGTTGTGCTACACTCGACAAATTATATTTCAAACCTTCAACCCAATAAACATCATTACACTTTGCATTTTCAAGAAGTGTTATGGATCCTTTACCTTTTACCGGACATGGTGCATCATTACCAAATCTTACATAGCCTCCATCATAGTCATCTAACATAACAAACTTGTGTTTATCACCTATCATGTGATGTGAGCATCCACTATCTATGATCCAAGAATCATTAGTATTTATGTGAGATATTAGGGCTTTTTCTTCACACCTTTCTTCATCTGATCCATCTTTGATAGCCACATAAACTACTTCCTCTGTATCAGTTTCATCTGATTTATCATCATTGGATTCCTCATCAGCTATTAAGCATGACTTTCTATCTCTTCTTCTGAAGTCTTGGTGTCCTCTGTAATGATTATCTTTCTATCTATCATCTCAGTAATCTCTCTTCTCAGTAGATTCTTTGTCAGGACAGTTAGAAGCCATATGTCCTATCTTATCACAATTGAAACATTTCAAAGGTAGTTTTCCTTTATACTTACCTTTGCCTCTCGGTAACCTTCTGGCTAAAAGTGCTTCAAACTCTTCTTGCTTTCTGATTTCCTCATACAGTTTGTGTACTTCCTCCATGTTCTTGCGAAATATTTCACTTGCTCCACTGTGATCCCCTTTAGTGTACTTACTCATTCTATCATTGTAATCATCAGATTCACTAATATGAAAAGAACTAAATGCAGATTCAACTTTATTTACCTATGACCCACTGTTATCAAAGTTACTTAACTCAAATGCATGTAGCTTACCAATAGTAGCATCTAAAGAAACTGGCATATTGGGTACAGACCTTAGTTCATTGATTGCAAAGACTCGGATTGCATAAGCTAGTAGAAGGGTTCTTAACAACTTACTTGTTATATCCTTTTCTTCAATAGTTCCACCTGCTCCTTTGATTTGATTGACAATCTCCTTTAGTCTTGTACTATACTGGGTTATGTTCTCACCTTCATTCATCCTCATAGATTCAAGTTGTCCTCTTAGACTGTCCACTTTTTCTCTTTGTACATGTTCATCACCTCCATACACAGATATGAGCTTGTCCCACATTGCCTTTGCATCATTGCAGCCTTCTAGATCATTAAACTCTGAATCGATCAATGTAGATGTATTTCAATCATTGCTTGGATATGTTCTTGCTTTTCCTTTATCTCTTCCATTGTCAATAGATAGGTGCTCGGTGGAATGAAATCATTCTCCAAATAATATACAACATATTCTCCAACTTCTGATAGGTGCAACTTCATCCTTTTCTGCCATGTAGAGAAACTTGACTTGTTCAGCTTCGGTGCATCCCTCTTATACATCTTTGGATCTTTGCCTCAAGTACCTTTAAAATTTTCTTCCACAGTCCAAAGCTCTGATACCAATTGATAGTTTTGATACTTAATGTTAAGTACAGATGCCAAGCTAATAAGATGAGAGAGGGGGGTGAATCATACAAACTTAATCTTCCATAAAAACATCATATTCAACCTCGGTAACCTATACCTCAGTAATATAACCAAAACTGTTAAACATGCAAACTCAAAAGCATATAAACATCATAACACTCATAACACCAGATTTACCATGGAAACCCAAATAGGGAAAAACCACTGTGGGATTTCGGACCCACTATGAAATATACTCTTCTAGAGTATGCTCGGTTAAAAGAAAATCCTATTAAAGATTACAAGCACATTGCTAGATGTGACTTGATTAAGGGATTTCCCTCAGATCTGTTAGGATCTTCACCTTGTTAGAAGTGACCTTGTTAAAGGATTTCAAACACTCAATCAGAATGTCACCTTGCTAGAGGGTTTTACAAATAAGACAATTAAGTCCACACGGTTAAGAGATTTTCTATCACTTTACAAAATAATAGTAATAAAAATCTATCTGCAACTTCACATCTAAAATGCTAAAGAAGATTCTTATTTGCTCAATACAATATAGACATAGAACTAATCTTGTCCATCTGCTAGGCTCTATACTCTATTATTCAAAATAGGTCTTCAAGCTTCAGTGCTCGGTAATCACTATGTAGCATCCTTGTGCATACACTTGCCCGCATACATTGTTTATCAACAGTTCCTTATTTATAAACAATTCGCCAACCGCTTAATCTCCTTGATCACATTTCCCATGATCAATCATAGCCATCAGATCTTCAAACTTGACCAAGTTCAATGTATCCTTTGATATGAAAACGTTTTACCCCACCTTGGAACTTGCATACATTTCTTGGAACTTGTGCTAGGGTATTGTGGTTCAATCTAAGCTATAGATCTTCCTGCCTATTTTCTTTTTCCATAGATTCTTTAACAAACTTCATTCACAGTATACCAATCATTTAATCATAGCCAACTTATCAGCTTCCTTCATTAAATAATGCATGTAATCATTTAATGCATTTTGTTATTACTCGGTTGCAGCTCGGTAAATACTAAACTTCACTCGGTAGACACATCGCCTTCATTAACCAATAGCGATAACCTTAGGGCTTACCGACTAGGTTCCTTAGGGTTTACCGACTAGGTTCTTTGCTCGGTAACATAGTATAGTATTAACCTTACAATCAATAACATATGTATGATATCAAAACAATCTAAACATCATGATCTCATCATTATCTAACTCGGTAATAGTTGCCCATTGAATAAATTATTCCTCCCCTTATTCATCATATTCTTTCTGTGTCTTTTACCGACATCTTTATACTCATCAAATCATACTTCTCAAGATATGGCAACATCATAGTGAATTAGAAAATCAATTTCTTGACATCAATGACAAAATTATAATATTAAGATAGTAAAACATCATTGATCAGTTATATCCATAATCATCAGCAACCTTCTCAATATCCTTATTGAAATGCCAACAATCTCTCCTTGTCTGTTATAATGCCAACAGATGAATGTTATGTTCAACATGAAGATGTTTTCTTTAGTGAACATAACATATTTTTGTCACGTGATAATAAGTATTTTTAGTTTGTGCATGAGTTTCAGATGTTTGATCATGGTGAATGCACTTAAATTATTTAGTATAATACCTAGATGAGAAAGGTTAGTGTATTGGATCGACAACATTCTAGCTACATTTTCAGATTGGCCTCAGTGAAATTAAAAGAAAATCAAATTTATGATAGAGGGAAGAATTATATTTTCTTTCTTGATGGCATTGGGCCTGATAACTCAATGATGAACAATAAGTACCAAACTGGTACTAAGAGGGGGGGTGAATTAGTATAGTCACAAAATCTTTTCCCGAACTGGTTTGATTGCAAACACTGCAAATGTCTGACAAATAGTAACACCGGTCTGAAATAGAATGCAACCAGTAAGGCTAGGAATGGCTGTGACAAGCGTTAACCGGTTTATCACTTAGTTTTCCACTCAACTTAATACTACACTTCCATTTCACCTTTATGCATGAATAGGTAATCTATCATTAGAAATATAATAACAACTAGCTCATGATGTTTTACCTTCAGACACAAATCACTTAAATCATCGCATGAAAAATACTACACATGACACACAGATTTTTCACGTGGAAACCCAACTGGGAAAAACCATGGTGGGGATGAATACCCACAAGCTTCTTTTGAACTCTTTAGAAGTCCGCTCTGTTAGGAACCTAGTCCAGTTAAAGATTGTTACAACAAGTTTTGCTAGGAACCAATCCTGTTAGAGATCACCCAGTTAAGGGATGGCTAAATACCCGGTTAAGGGTTAAACCCTGTTAGAGGTTACCTTGTTAGAGGATTTCAAGAACTCAATTAGTTTGAGTCACTCTGTTAAAGGATTTACAACAAGCTGATTAAAGCTACCCGCTTGAGAGATTTTTCCAACTGTTGAAGTGGTTAAAGATCAATAGGTATTACAATGATCCGATAATAGCACTCAATGCCTAATGCAGATCTGCTTAAGTTCCTTCCTTCTGCACACACACAATGTAGGAATCAATCCTCTTATCTCATCTGGTTTGGCAAGAATCATGTATCTTTTCACTTATATACACACACAACATTTGCCAACAACCTTAGAAAGAAACATTACATCGACCTTATAGGAAACAGATAGGTCAGTAGCATAAACCCTAAACCCTAAACATTTAGGTTAAGCAATTCAGGTGGTTCAATCCTGGCCATTGAACACTTTGCATTTGAATACAAAAGTCTTAAACATATCTCAAGACATTCTCCATTGTTCATTCTTCACCACTTTCATGGCGGCTTGTAACCCATCACACATTCTCCACCATTTACAGAGACTTCGCATATTCTCAAGGTAGATAGGATCGATCTCCTTCATGCAAGATCCTTCATGCACTCAAGCTAACGTGGAAACATGATCAGATCTTCATTACAATGCTAACTCATCACACAATGTCATCAGTTGAGTCACACAGGCTTGGAACACTTCAACCGGAAACCCTAAGGTTGAGACTACCAATTGGTAGTCATGCAAAACTTTGATAAACCGGTTCTCATACCAACATGTCGGTTCACCTTTTCACATATGCCGGTTCACAATTATACCGGTTCTCTCATATACCAGCTCTTAGTATCATACTGGTTCTCTTGCCAGTTGCATCTCTTGCCAGTTGCTTACTTCCATATACTAGTTCACTCTTCAGCATATTGACATCAATGACAACATTCAATGTCATCATGTCTTCATATCAGTTCACATATGCCAACAATCTCCCCCTTTGGCATTGATGGCAATATACAAAGATCTCTCTTTCTGCATCACATCTTCTCCCCATTGCTACGGATATCTTCTCTGCTTCACATCTTCTCCCCCTTTGACAACAATGCCAATGTGGATGCACAAGCTTTCCTGTTCCACTATGTTGCTCCCCTTGAGGAGTAGCATCCTTCAACACATCAATCCAGAAAAATTTGGACACTGCAATACCTGACTGATGTGGAGTACATACTTTTAGTTCACCTCTTGAAGGGGCAGCACCCCTAATTCACTTCTTAAATAGGTAAATGAAGCCTTTGGTAGAGGCTTGGTGAATATATTTTCTAACTGCTCCTTACAGGAAACATGTTCTAGTACAACCTCCTTGTTCTGAACCTTTTCCCTCAAGAATTGATACTTGAGCTCAAAGTGCTTGGTTCTAGCATGCAAAACTAGATTCTTGGAAATGTTAATTGCACTTGTATTGTCACAAATATGCTTACCAGTTTAGATACAAGAACTTTGAAGCCATTCAATACATGCTTCATCCAAATAGTCTAGGTGCAGTTCATAAAAGCTGCAACATACTCCACTTCTATTATAGATTGAGAGATACAACTCTTCTTTCTACTCATCCATGAGACTAGTCTACCACCAAGAAAGAATGCACAACTGGTTGTGCTCTTCTGGTCATCTACATTACCAGCCCAATCAGCATCTATGAACACTTTCAGGTTGAAATCATTATTGATGGATACCATAACCCATAGTTAGTTGTTCCCTTCAGATATCTAACAATCCGCTTTACTTCTACCAAGTGGGATTCTCTTGGGATTTGCTAAAACCGAGTGGTAATGCCCATTGCATGTGCAATGTCTGATCTGCTATGCACTACATAATGCAACTTACCAATCATTGATTAGTAATCCTTCTCGTTTACCAATGCCGAGTCATCCTCTTTTGATAATTTACAACTGGTCACCATTGGTGTACCAACCAGTTTACTGTCTTCCATGCCAAAGGTCTTCAACACCTCTTTGACATACTTGGACTGAGTAATAAAGATTCCATCTTTCATTTGTTGAATTTGCAGTCCAATCAAGAACTTAATCTCCCCTATGAGTGACATTTCAAACTCCGTTTTCATCTCATCAGCAAGTTCATGACTCATCTTGTCATCACCTCCAAAGATGATGTCATCAACAAATACTTCACAGATCAGAATGTGGTCACCTTTTGATTTCAAGTAGATATTGCTATCTTCACTTGTTCTTTCAAATCCAATCTTCACAAGATGGGAGTGCAAGCGTTCATACCATGCTCTAAGTGCCTACTTTAGTCCATACAAGGCTTTATGTAGCCTACACACCATGTCACTGTCTTATGATAGGGCAAACCCATGTGGTTGTTCTATGTACACCTCCTCTTCAAGTATTCCATTTAGGAATGCAGATTTTATATCCATTTGATATACCTTGAATCCTTTAAAAGTTGCATATGCAAGAAGTATACACACTCCTTCCAATCTTGCTATTGGAGCAAAGGTTTCTCCATAGTCTTCTCCTTCTTCTTGGGCATATCCTTTACACACTAGTCTGACTTTGTTCCTTACCACTGTGCCATCCTCATTTAGCTTATTTCTGAAAACCCATTTGGTTCCAATGACATTTTTATGCTCTGGTCTGGGTACCAAAGACCATGTACCATTCTTCTCTATCTGGTCAAGTTCCTCCTCTATTGCCTTGATCCAATCTTCATCTTTATGTGCCTCTTTGAATGATTTAGGCTCAAATTCAGAGATCATACATGAGCTTTCTCTGACCTTTCTTCTTGTAAGAATTCCTGCATCTTTGTCTCCTATGATCTGCGTTGGATCATGATTGAGTTTGACATACTTAGGTATGTTCTTAACAAATTCTTCTTTCTTTTCTTCTTCATCCTCATCTTCATCAGTATCAGCATCCACCGGTGTAGGAACACAATTATTGGTACTGGGTTGATTTACAACTGGTTCCCAGAAGGTTACTACCGGTTCATCTCCTACTTGCTCATTGCCAGTTTCCTTAGGTTTCTCAGAGTTTTCATCAACCCTAATGTTGATGCTTTCAACAATTCTCTGAGTCCTATTGTTGAAACATTTGAGAGCTTTGCTCTTGGTGGAATATCCTAGGAATATTTCTTCATCACATTTTGCATCAAACTTGCTCTGATGTTCACTCCTCTTGATATAACATTTGCTACCAAAAATTCTAAAGTAGCTTACTACTAGTATCTTACCGGTCCAATACTCATAAGGAATATTATCCTTTCCCTTTTTGATGAGTACCCGGTTCATTGTGTAGACTGCAGTGCTCACCGCTTCTCTCTAAAAGGTGTGAGCAACTTTTCCTTGGATCAACATAGTTCTAGCTGCTTCAACCACAGTCTAGTTGTTTCTTTCTGCTAAGCTGTTCTATTGTGGATTCTGGGGGGAAGACACTTTCCTCTTAATACCATTCTCTTCACAATATTTGTTGAATTCACCGAAAGTGAATTCCCCTCCTTGATCAGTTCTAAGGCATTTGATTCTTCTACCACTTTCCTTTTCTACCAATTCTCTGAAAGCTTTGAACTTTCCAAAGGCTTTAGACTTGTTCTTCAAGAATGTGACCCACATCATTCTTGAGCGATCATCTGTAAGAATCATAAAATACCTATCTCCCTGCACACTCCTAGTTTTCATAGGACCACACAAATCAGTATGCACAAGATCAAGTAAGTTGTCAGTTGTGAAGGATTTACCTTTGAAGGTTGAGGAAGACATTTTCCCCAGTTGACATTCTCTGCACAAAGGATTTTCCAGTTTGCTCAGCATCGATAGTCCTCTAACTTCCTTGATCTTATTGGCCTTCACAATGTTATCAAAGTTTACATGGTAGAGTCTCCTATGCCATATCCAGCTGTCATCAAACTTAGTGATAAGACATGTACTTATATTTGCATTTAGCTGAAATAAGTTACCTTTGGTCTGCATATCGGTGGCCATCAAATCACCATTCTTTCCTTTGATTTTGCACGCTCCATTTTTGAATTCTAGAGTGAGTCCACTATCATTTAGCTGGGCAACACTCAAAAGATTGTATCTGAGACCTTCCACCCAATACACATTGTCGACACTGCTCTTTCCATTCAGAGAGATAGACCCTCTTCCTTTGACCATACATGGTGCATCATTACCAAAGTGAACCACACCACCATCATATTCTTCCAAAGATAGAAACTTGCTCCAGTCACCAGTCCTATGATGAGAACATCCACTATCAATAATCCACTCATTGGAATTATCAAAGTGGGAGACAAGAGCCTTCTTGTCTGATACATCTTCCTTTACTACAACAAACACAATATCTTCATTCTCTTCATCTTCTGATTCCTCATTTGTGACACCTTCATCAACTGCAACAAAATAGTTTCTCCAGTTTCCTCCTTTGAATTTATTGAACCTCTCTAGTTTGTCCTTGTTGTCACCATTAGGACAATTTATAGTAATATGTCCTATCTGGTTACAAGAAAAGCATTGCAAAGGGAGCTTGCATCTGTATTTACTGGTTCCTTTAGGAAGTTTCCTAGCAAGAAGAGCTTCAAATTCCATCAGGATCTCCTCATCATCCATTTCTCTGCTCTATCTTGGTTCACCACTGGTGCTTTCTTCTTTCCCTTTTCTAGATGGTACAACAGAAGCTCTAAAAGCTGATTCAGTTTTTTGAACACTGCCATCAAAACTATTTAGCTCATAGGCTATCAACTTTGCAATGATGAAGTCTATGGATACCTTAGTCTTGTCTATTGATCTCAACTCCTGAATAGCGGCAACCCTTATTGCATAGACTGGTAATAAGGATCTCAGAACTTTGCTTACCATAGTGGAATCTTCCATTTTACCACCTGCACTCTTGATATCTCCAACAATAGTTTTGATTCTTATTCCATACTGCTGAATGGTCTCACCTTCAACCATCTGCATGTCTTCAAACTTCCCTCTAAGGCTTTCTTCCTTATCTTGTTTTACATGCTCATCGCTGCCATAGATATTCTCAAGAGTGTCCCATACTTCTTTGGGATTATCTTATCCTGGACATCAATAAACTCAATGTCAGATAAGCTACTGATTAGGGCTTCCATGACTTGCCCATTCTCCTATATATCTCTCTTTTGATCATCGGTGAGAGTACCGGTAGGAATAACAAAAACATTCTAAACATAGCTCCAATGTTGAGCACTAATGCTTCTAATGTAAATATTCATTCTGTCCTTCCAAATTTTGAAGTTATCTCTGTTGAACTTTGGACCTTCTTTCTTCATCATTACAATAGGATCTTTCCCTCAAGCAGTTAAGCTTATAACATAGAGGACCTGGAGGATGCTCTGATACCAATTGATAACTCAATGATGAACAATAAGTACCAAACCGGCACTGAGAGGGGGGGTGAATCAGTACAGTCACAAAATCTTTTCCCGAACCAGTTTGACTGCAAACACTACAAATATTTGATAGACAATAACACCGGTTTGAAATAGAATGCAACCGATAAGGCTAGGAATGACTGTGACAAGCGTTAACTGGTTAATCACATAGTTTTCCACTCAACTTAATACTACACTTCCATTTCACCTTTATGCATGAATAGGTAATCTATCATCAGAAATATAATAACAGCTAGCTCAACATGTTTTACCTTCAGACACAAATCACTTAAATCATCACATGAAAAATACTACACATGACACACAGATTTTTAACATGGAAACCCAACTAGGAAATACCACGATGGGGATGAATACCCACAAGATGCTTTTGAACTCTTTAGAAGTCCACTTTGTTAGGAGCCTAGTCCGGTTAAAGACTGTTACAATAGGTTCTGCTAGGAACTGATCCTGTTAGAGATCACCCGATTAAGGGTTAAACCCTGTTAGAGGTTACCTTGTTAAAGGATTTCAAGAACTCAATTAGTTTGAGTCACCCTATTAAAGGATTTACAACAAGCTGATTAAAGCTACCCTATTAAGGGATTTTTCAACTATTGAAGTGGTTAAAGATCATCAGGTATTACAATGATCTAATAATAGCACTCAATGCCTAATATAGATCCACTTAAGTTCCTTCCTTCTGCACACACACAATGCAGGAATCAATCCTCTTTTTTCATATGGTCTGGCAAGAATCACGTATCTTTAGGTTAAGCAATTCAGGCGGTTCAATCTTGTCCATTAAACACTTTGCATTTGAATACAAAAGTCTTGAACATATCTCAAGACATTCTCCATCGTTCATTCTTCACCCCTTTCATGGCGGCTTGTAACCCATCACGCGTTCTCCACCATTTACAGAGACTTCGCATATTCTCGAGGTAGATAGGATCGATCTCAATGCAATATCCTTCATGCGCTCAAGCTGACGTGGCAACACGATCGGATCTTCATTACAATGCTAACTCATCACACAATGTCATCGGTTGAGTCACACAGGCTTGGAACACTTCAACTGGCAACCCTGAGGTTGAGACTACCAACTGGTAGTCATGCAAAAATTCCATAAACCGGTTCTCATACCAACATGTCGGTTCACCTTTTCACATATACCGGTTCACAATTATACCGGTTCTCTCATATACCAGCTCTTAGTATCATACCGGTTCTCTTGCCAGTTGCTTACTTCAATATACCGGTTCACTCTTCAACATATTGACATCAATGACAACATTCAATGTCATCATGTCTCCATACCGGTTCACATATGCCAACAAGGACAACACATGTGATTTAAGGTTCAAGCCACAACAGTATGGGGGCAAAGATGACCATTTTTGAATTTGCACCCAATGGAGTAGGCATCCGATTTGGTCCCATTGATCTAGAATCTTGCCATGTCCACAAAGGGCATGCATCCCCAATCAAGAAAAAGTGTTGGCAACTCATAAATTTTTTAAAATTTTGAGGGCCCAAGTTCAAAATTTTGCCTAATAACACTCAAAAAGTACCCTACTGAATAAGCCTAAGTAGCTCACTTTGAGACCTTGTATTTTTGCACCCATGGATTTTCATGCAAAATAACTTGGGGGAAGTGTTGATAACCTAATAGAGATGTCATATGTCCATTTTCAGCCTCCTTATATCAATTTTTATGTGTTTTTAATGCCCTTGTCTAGAGGTCCAAAAGTTGGTTTATTGTTTGCAGCTGTTAAACCTTTTGAGTAGGCCATCTTTCAGCTGTTGCATCTTTGTATTAGTTGATCGTCAAGCCAAACCAAAAATTTTCCATGATTGTCTGCATCTAAATGAAGCCCCATGTCAGTTGACGTAACCCCATGAGTCCATTTGCTAAGTTTCCTAGCTTGATTCCATTTGCAAATTATTCAGATTTGCAAACTGAACTATGTAAATCTACAAAAAGTGGCCCTACACTTGAACTTTTATTTGATCTCCTATTGGCCTGTGTGATAAATTGAAAATCCTCCATGATTCTTTGCATAATTATCTACCATTTGGCCAGTTTATAGCCCCCCAACTCATCATTTTATATTTTTTCAAGTCCCATTCCAAATGCACCTATTCAGGGTTTGAATGGCAGCATTCCATATTTTTCAGTAGTGCAAGTTTGGAAGTTAAAATTTTGCACATGTTCTCAAATCAAGTCAAACCATCCTGCATACATGCTCATGGTATCCAGATGTACCAACTCTCCAAGTGGCAGCCCCTGAAATGGAGGTTTAGTATTTTTTCAAATTAGTGATTGAACAGGTTTCAATGTAGTTTGACAAGTGCACTTTCTAAACACAGCTGGGTAGGCAACTTCATAGATTAAAATCTCTTGCCTCAAGAATTATTATGAGCTATGGTTAGGGATTCCAAATTCCTCATATGACATTTTACAAGTATGCTAGCTTACATGGATTAGGGAGGTGATTTGCTCAACTTTTGAAGCTAAATCGGGGAGCTACTCAAGTTGTTTTGACCAAAAACTAGAGGTTTGAAATTGTATTTAAATCATCAATCCCTCAATTTTTTGGGTTTAGCACACATCCAGAAAATGTTTTAGAGCATTTCTTGAAGATCAATTGCCTGGAAACGAATTTTTTTTAGTCGGGCCCGGGCCCGACTAATGAAGGGGCCCAATGGAGCAAATTGAAGTTTATTAAGGGAAAATATAATTATTTAAATAATTTTAGATTTGAATAATTTTGCATTGGGAAGTGATTCAAAATAGTGCACAAGTGAAAAGATTTAAGCTAATTTATCTAAATTTCTGACAATATTGAGGAGGATTCTAGATGTAATTTTGAAAAAACATTCAAGAAGCAAGGCTTCCATGTATAGTGCAGAGATTAAATCCAACTAGATTTTTATTTTCAGCTTGTAGATTTTTGCCCTGAATAGTTTGTAACCTGAATTCAAGTAATGTATTAGTGTATTTCATGTAGTTTTCTTGAGAATGTAAGAACATTATTTCATGAAATGAATGATCAAGAATCATTTGTTTTCTCCTAGCAAGTTTCTGGTGTTCATCTTATTTTTTGCTTCTCTTCAAGGAAGAGATTAAAATGATTTGATAGGATGACAAATCATTTGATGTGCATGCAGGCTCTTCAAGTATGACTGCAATGAAGTTAGAATAGATAGTGTCAATGAAATGCATTAATGCTCAGAATTAACTAGTTACATGTTACTCTATTTGGGTTAATGTTTGCTTGTTGTAGGTTGACTTTGTTGTCCTAATAAGGCACTGGCCATGGGGTTTACACCTAGTTTTCATAATTATTTTAACTTCATGAAATCTCTTTTATTTTCTATTTGTAGGAGTAGGATTAGTGTAGAAGTCCATTCCAAGTGCTAAGTGAGAGTTGAAAAGCTAGGATTTTAGCCAAATATGAAGTTCAAACACTTTCCATGGTACATTCATATTGAGATATTTGTTGTATTTTGTAATGCCATGAGTGTTGGAAGTTTTAGGTTGTTTAGGCATTACTTACATACACCCTCCTTGGTCTTGCAAAGCCAAAAGTGTTGGAGATTTCAGTCTTCTAACTAAATCTCATTCGTTGGCCAAATCCAATCTTGAGCCTATTGATAAGAAGTTGGCTAAATATTTAGGGCTCAAAAATTTGTTGATTTGGGAACCAACAAATGCATTGCCAAAGTTTGATAATAGAATAAAAATAGTTAAAGTAGCAAGGACAATAATTTATGATGAAGAATATCAAAGGTGTTGGCATTGTGTTGTCATTAATGTCAACCGATATAGGACAACTACTGGTATGAGAGATGTATTCGCAACACTGTCATGGAGGAGTGCAGGATGAGATATCTTTGATATCACCTTGCGTTGCAGAAGACCAGTAAGGTAAGGAAGAGAATGCCATTCAGATGAATGACCACTGGAGTCACCAGTATACAAGTTAGTGTTTGACATGTATAGATGAAATGGATAGGTTACCAGTACATTGTATCATTGGTAAGGAGAGTATGTCAACTCATAAGTGAAGTATTGACAATGAGCAGGATGCTTGGGTGTTATTTGTGATGAAGAAGAAGAATGTTACCTTAATCACATCAACTCCAAAGGAGAAGAATGAATAGGTCACCAATATGTTGTATGGTTGCAAGACAACAGGACTCCCACCAGATTGAGATGCAGTCACCATGTGTAGAGTTGACTGACAATGAATGTGCCCACACCGGATCACATGTGCCTATTTGAAGATGTGTTTCTCAAATAGGGAAGTCACATGAGTGCTTAGTTGGATGCAGATGACAAGGTATCACTCCATCGGTAAGTGGTTCCTATCTCCTATTATGCATAATGTGCATTATAGTTCTGTGAGATAAGGAAGAAGAGGTAAAGGTAAGTGTTTGAAGGCTCACACTGGATCCACCAGTGAATCAAAGGAATGCCTCAAGTGCATGAAATTAGGGTTATGCACTGAACCGAATGAGAAGGCATGGTGGGATGTTGGTGCAATTGAAGACTGATGGGTTTGTCACTCTGACAAACTGGTTGAGATATGGACTGGGCTAATCAAGGAGGAAAAGTAGAGTAGCTGAAAAATAGAGAATGAAACCAGCATGCAGATGCCTTAGTTGGAAACCACTGAAGGTTGATGACATGATATCATCAGGATGGCTACTCGTAAGAATGAGAACCATTAAGGAAGTGAAGAGGATAAGAGAAGTGATCCTATTTGATGAGATCGAGCATGCTATGGATAGACATGTCTCGCAAGCAGTTAAGGTGTTCCACTGGTAGTTCAACAATGTGTAAACATGAAGGGTAACCAGTAAAGTGTAAGTTACTCACAGGGTTAGTAAACTGGTAGAAAAGAAGAACCAGTTGAGTGTTTGGTCGATGTTCCTATCTGAACCGACACGCCAATCCAAGATGGCAGTTGGTCGACATGGATGCCCCGTGGAGTCAAGGTGGTGGACTTGCATGTAGCGGTAGATGGAATGTGCATCTATGAGGTTGTTGAAGAGTTGATCGATATTAATGGTACATCCAGTAAATCATGGGATGTGTTGCTTGAGGTCTGGAGGACAATAGAGGGCCAGCTCAGAGTGATTGAGGAGATTGAGGCAGATGAAGAAAACTGCAAGAACAATCTTGGTGATTGACCAAGAAATCAGTTAACAGAGTAAAAAGTAGATTGCCAAAGATAGAAGGCGTGATCAAGAAGGCATGAAAAATGGCAGAGATGTGAAAACAACTATCTGGGGATTAGATTGGATAAGATCTGATTGGATTTGGTTTTCCTCGAGGTTGTCAAGGAAGCCCTAACCGCCTGATATTTGAATTGGTTTTTGGTGGGAAAACCAGGTTATAAATAAGGAAGCCAAAGTCATAGAAGGTGGCTGCTGAATGGAAGAGGTTAGAGTTGCTGCAAGGTGATTGAGTGTTGTAGATCAGTCTAAGTGAAAAAATAGTAGAAGATAACAGTGATTGTGAGAGTAAAAGTTAAACCGATGATAAGGTTTAACAGAGGGTTAATCAGTACGGTTTGAGCAACCGGTATAGCAGCTAGAGTGCATCTGAAGAGATAACCGGTAGGTGCTTGTACCGATAGGAAGACAGTTGAGAGAATTGAAGAGCAAAGAAGTAAGGAGGAGATCAAGAAGATCAGAAGAATAAGAGTAGAGGTGAACTGGTAGAGTTTACCAACAATGCAATAGCAGATGAGGGTAGTAGAAGAGTGAATCGGTACAGCAGAGAAGGTGTCTCATTGGTAGAAGTGAGGTATATGAAATGGTTACAACATTAACTTGTAACAGTATGACTAATTTTGTATTTGAATCTATTATTGTGATCACCGAGTTGTAGCTCAGTGCAGGGGTTGTAGCTCCATTGGGTTGGTGCCCATAAACAAGCAGGGGTTATAGCTCCTTTGAGTTGTAGCCCATAAATCAGTTAGGGGTTGGTGCTCCTTGGGTTGGTTACCTAAATTAGGGGTTGTAGCTCCTTTGGTTTGTAGCCCATAAAAAAGTTAGGGGTTTTAGCTCCTTGGGTTGGTGCCCTAAATATTGTAACAAAGATTCATTGTGAGGTTGGATTGGAGCAGTAGACTCCAACAATATTACTCATCGAGGTTTTTCCCATCTTAGGTTTTCCTCATACATACTAGTGTTATGTGATGTCCCTTTGTATGAATGCATTTGTTTTTTGTCTCCTCACTAACTGGTAAGTCTACATTCAATTAGATTTGTTAATCAGCATACTTTCATAGGGATTGTTGGGACTCATGAAATTTTGATGAATTTGGTAGGCCTTTTCCAAGATTTTTGCATATGCAATTCCTCTTGGCATGTTTCTAGTAGTTTTGAATTTTTGTCTTATCAGTAGGACTCATGCCGATGAGGTTGCAGGCAATGTGTGTGGTGTTAGCGGGTATCAGGTGAGGCAGTTTCATGATATCCCAACCACCCGATGACATGGTGTAAGCGGGGGAGATATACATCGGCCATCAGAATAATGTGATGTCATGCTACCAGATGACCCAATGGAACATCATCTAGAGTGCGGTAAGTCATCGACCATCGGAGGTCAAGTTCTGAAGTTATCTCGATGGACTAATGGATAGTGGAAAGAGGTGCAGAGCATGTGGTTTATCATCGACTATCAGAATAGCGTGTTTGGAGAGGTCTCGATGATCCAATGGAAGGGCCTAGGCATGGTCCATTTATCCCACATTAGCCACAGAAGGAGCATATTAGTATTTATGTGCAAGGCCGCATATATCCTAAGTGTCAAAGCTTACAGGATTTTGGCAAGTGGTAGATCAAAAGTGGTGGGCCCCCTGTGCGCATCTCAAAGCACCCAAAATTTTGCAGTAAAAAGGCAAGTTAAATAGCGAGCATGTTGAATGCAGATCCACGGACATCACTATACCACCATGCAAAGGTGATCGACTATTAATGGACATGACTTGGTGACTGATGAGGTGGCAGACAAGTGGCAGACATGTGGTGACACCATTGCAGAGGATGGAGCCGCTCAGAGGGGCTAAGGGTCAAGCAGATCAACAAAGATCAATGGTGATCAAGATGGATTCAAGGGCTGTCGCTATGTCGCGACATAAAAATGCTCGCCAAATATCGCCTACAACTTGGTGACAAACCACTAGTGGTGAACCATGGCTAGTAGTTAATACAAGCGGTTCAATTCAGTGGTTAGTGGAGGTCGTGCAAAGGTGTCAGAGTGGAGAGCCCAAAATGAATACCCTCATGACAGGTGGTGCCTAGTTTTGAAGTCTGGAGCCAATCAAATGGTAACACGTGGTAGACAAGCGGCATATCATCAAGGTGTATATCAAGTAGACCATGGCTTTGATGGATCATTAAAGGGACTCACCGAAGGCATCAGTTTCATCGACATGAAGGTGTCGATGAAACTAGGGTTTCGCTAAAATATGAAAAAGGCTAGCCAAAGAGGAGGTTTAGCCAAAAGTGTGGTGGGTCTGGCAGTGCTAGGTGGCAGATGGGGCCGTGCTCAGGTGGATCTCAGGAGCAAATCATGAGGTGCCACATGGTGCCATGCAGCTGATGAAGTGGAAGGTCCAGTGGTGATGTGGCTGAACAGATGTCAGATGAATGTCGAGCAGACTGTGGTTTTGATGGATCTTAGGGAGGACTCACTGAAGGCATCAGTTTCATTGACATAGAAGGTGTCGATGAAACTAAGGTTTCAATGAGATAAGAAAGTGGCTAGCTGAAGAGGGAGTTTCATTGAAAGAATAACATTGAACAAGCCAAAGTGAAATGGTGGGCCCGGTGGCAAGACAGATGGATCAGGTGGCGAACTAGAGTTGACAAGTGGCAGGCTTGACTAGACAGGTGGAGTCTAGGAAGATCTCAGAGCGAATCTAGAGAGGCTACATGGTGACACCATGGAATAGGCGAGGGCCATTTAGGGAAGGTAAAGGCCAAGAAAGTCAAGGCTGACCAATGGTAATCTAAGGAAGATCAACGGTTGTTGCCAAGTCACAACAAAAATATGCTCAGTGGATAATAGCCATGACTTGGCGACCAAGCGGTGGTGCCGGATAGAGAAGAAGAGAAATCCTGAGGAAATAAAGAACAAGCAAGTCCTATGATGATGGACAGTTGTCGCTATACTGTAGTCCAAAGGTGCGCGATGGTTACCACTTGTGACATAGTGACAAACCACTAGTGGTGGATCTAGATAGCAGTTAATGCCAGTGGTTAAGGTGAGCAGTTACTGTGGACTACTAGTGGTAGCGGTTAAGTTTTTTAACAGATCAGAGACCAAGCGGTGGGGCCCATTTATAAGTGGATTACTCAGGAAAGTTAAAGGGTGTGTTAGTTTCCCATGATCGGGTGGCTATCGCTATACGACAATGAAAACATGTCCAAACTTTAAAGGTCGCGACATGGCAACTAAAGGAAAGGTTCTCAGAAAGATGGTTTTCTTGGTCCGTTGGCGCCAAATTTTAAAAATATTCAAAAGAATCAATGTCAAAGATGTGCAAATCCCATCAGATATTGTTTGAAGTGAAAATTTGGTGAGAGGTACTCAAGGCGATGTACAGAGAACATAATGGTGTGCAGTTGTGTGTTTTCTTAGATAAGAACTCATCAATCCTCTGGCACAAGACAATACATTGACATTATGTGGCTATCAGTGGTTGCAATCAATTTTGGGAGATCAAAGCCTGCCTTTTTGACTACTTTCCAACTAAATAACCAGCGAATTAATGAAACACGTATCCCAGGAAGAATGTTAGGTTTCTCCCTCAACTACAACAACACGACAATGTAACTTTTGGAAAAAATGATAGTTAGGGTAAGATTATTCTTCTAGGTAGCCCGAAGCTTGTTGCATCCTATTTTTTTCTAGAAAAGGATACCAAGGTTACCTAAAAAAGGGGACACAATTTTTTTAACTAAACTCTGGCAAAATTAATATAGGCCTTTGTCTTAGCAATTTCTAAGTCAAATATGAAGTACTTGTAACCTTCTAACAAAGGAATGAAATATACAGTCTGGAGATTTTAAACTTGGACTTGTATTGTCTCTGTGTTATTGTACTGGTGTTTATTCCATTTAAGTAATCAAGGATCGCTTATTTGAATGATTTGCTAGGCATCTAATGAAGTTGTTTTTAGTCTTTTTCTCAAGGAGAAAAATATAAATATACTTGAAACAAAATCATTGATATCAGTACTTTTGGTGTGGATTGGATGATGAAGTCTAGTGCAGATTAGGACTCTGTATATGTCAGGCATATTCAGAGTTGATAGATGAGGAATTTGTGATTTTTGTATTAGTTTCTCTTGTCAGGTTGCAGTCTGTTGTAGATGACTCTATTGCCCAGATAAGGCACTGGTTTATCTGTTGGGTCTTTGGGTGCATTTTGTGATCCTTTTCAAAGGACAAAATCAAATTTCCATTTATGTTTTAGTTGTATAGGTCAGTAAGGAAAATTTGCAGGAATTTACACCAATTTTTTGCAAACAATTTAATATTTTTGTGAGAAAATAGCCTTAAAAGGGTTCACCTACCCAAGCATTTATAAGCTTAAAGTGTATGAGGTTTCCTAATTTTGGAACCTCATATTGTTGTCTTTATTTCAAACTTTTGTTGTTCTCTTCCATTGCAGCATAGAGGCAGTAATTTTCACTTTTAAAGAGAAGAAACAGATGTTTTCAAAATGGAGAACAACAAAAATGGCAACTCTGTTGGGGAGAGTTAAATATGATAACTCTTATACTGTAGATTCATGTCTTTATTGCATTAAAGTGTTGAGACTAGGTTCCCTTGGTTTCAGTCTGAAAATTATTGAGTTTATCTTTCTAAACAAAATCCTCGATCTATCTCATAGCACCTTAGAATACTATTCTTTTCATTTCTAAAAGATCAACAGTTTCATTCTTAAGTGTCTTGTAAGTGATTCACTATGTTAAACTATATTTTTTTCCAAGATATTGGGTGGCGACTCTGCAGTAAAAAAAATCAGTGTTCTTTTAGAAAAAATCATAGTCACTTCACAAGATTAGCAAAATGAATAGGAGAAGGAATACTAGGTCTTATATGAAGAAAAACCCTCAAGAGAAGTTGCATGAAGGGTTACCTGAACTAGTCAAGAAGGGCTGGAGAGGGACTATTATTCCTGAGCAGTCAAATCAATCATGGAAATAGAAGAGTAATCAAACAGGCAAGTCTTCTGAGCATCCTATATACGCAAGATCCAATGCCTCTTCTCATGACTCTAACCATGATATTATGGGTTTTCATGCTGGCCTATTTGGCACTAATGATGATATCCAAACCTTTCACCAAAGATTTTCTAATACCAGCATATTAGGGAGAGATAGGCATAGTACAAGCAATAGAGACAGTTCCATTCCCAAAATTATGGAAGGAAATATTAGCCTGATTGATATGGACCAGTTAAATGTGTCTAATTCAGAGGAAACTTTGCTAGACCAAGATGAAGTGTCTCAGGAGATTGAGGTTCTAAATCAGAGAGTACATCAATTGATTTCATTAAGAAAAAAGAAAGAAAAGGAAAAGGAGAATGAAACCAAATCCAAACTCATTGAAAGAGATAGGTTATTAAGACAAATTGCAGAGCTTGGGTTGTTTCCTCAAGAAGACCCTATGAGTAAAGAGCAAGGTCCTGCTATTAGAGAAATCCTTGATCCAAAAATTGTTTCTGCACCTAATGTTGTATCACAACCTAGTAGGGAGGTTCACAGTGATCCCCAACTTGCCAGATCTATTATTGACAAAGGGAAGCAGAAAGTTATGGAGAATAGATCTACGGGTTTGGTGTCAGGAAGTGCAGAAGGACCCTAGGGAATGATGTTGTGTGAGATCAAAGTAGAAAGGGTAAGGAAAGAAAATGAAGACCTGAAAAAGGAGTTAGAAAAGGCTGAAATAGAAGCACTAAATGCAGAGTTCAGAAGAAAAATATGCTGTTTAAAAGCTCCTTCTATAACTTTCCCACCTGTAGATCATAGTGATCCTACGTCCCAACATACTTCTACCTCTTTGTTGAACACTCAACCAATGATACAAACGAATGCTATCGCACCCGTTAACCAATCTCAAATTTCTTCCCCAAGTAATTTTGCTATTCTCTCAAGTGTAATTCCAGCAAACCAAACCAGTCATCGACCATCCCATAATCAAAGTCATCGAACTCTTATAGCTAGTAGTTAAGGCCCAAGGGTAAACACTGGAAACAACTTTATTGGAAATCAATTTCAAAGGAGACTGATAATTGTTGAGCTGTATAGGTCGTTGTATTTTGATGGAATTCCAAGATACCCAAACCATGTCCCTATTGAGATGAGGGATAAACTCCAAAAGTTTGCTATGAATAATATTGTCAGTGTTGAAGAGCATCTAAAGTCATTTGGTGACATGATTAATGACTATGAAATTGCATATGAAGATGTCATCATGAAGTTGTTTGTGCAATCCTTGATTGAGGATGCTAGAGATTGGTACAGAGGGTTACCTATGGACAATATAGGTTCTTGGGAAGAGTTCAAAAATTGATTTCAAGAGAAATATGGAGACAAGACAAACGTGAGCTTCAAGCTCAATGAATTTAATAACATCAAAAAATCTAATAATGAAGCCGTCATAGATTTTAATGCAAGGTTTCAAAAGGCAATGCATAGAATTTTTCAAGTAATGAGGTTAGATGAAAATGTGTGTCTAACTACCTATTATAATGCATTTGACCCCAAATTGGCTTACATTCTTAGAGATAATAACCCACATAGTCTAAGAGATTCTTTTAGAATCGCAATTAATGTGGAGAGTAATAGGAAAGCATTGGGTAAAGTGGGAAGAAGGACTGATGGAAGATTGTGGCAGGAACAAAAGCCACAACAAAACAAATCCTCTAAAGAAAAGGATAAGATAGAAAAATTAATGACTGTTGTCAAGGATCTTACTACTAAAGTAAGTAAACCTGAGAGGCCTCACTACAATTGGCAAGATAGACCTGCTAGATTGCACACTATGCCATATAACACTGCATGGAAAGATGGCAAACCTATGCAAGATAAATCAAAAGGCACACAAAATCAGAATACCCCTGATCCTTTAAAGGGATGAAACATGCACAATGTGGAAAATACCCCTTGGTGTATGGCTTGTGATGGGCCACATTCCCCCTACCAGTGCATCATGGCTCAAAATCTGAATAAATCCATAAGAGGTGAGGATGAACCTGTAGTTAATATGTTTGAGTATATAGTGGAAACTGATTGTGAGTCTTTAGAGGATGAAGCAAGTGAATATGATGTCTCAAAAGGCAATGCAAATTTCAAAAAGCAATTGACAATTGATTGGCATCCCACTCTGAATGTAGTCACAATAGAAGACTAGGAGGTTCATCTTAGAAGGCCTAGTGAGGAGGAAGTCAAGAATCTCACTAAGGCAGCAATAGCTAAAGCCAAGCATAATTACAATCTGAGTAGCTTCAAAGATGATGGAAGTCAAGGTATGCCTGGTTCTCTATTTTTTAAAGAAACTTCTTCTAAGAGGTCCACTGAGAACAAAAGTTCTACCAAAGATAGTCAGGCTAAAGGTGATTAGTCAAGTAGTTCAGCAAAATCTGATATTGCTGATACAACTGAAAATAAGGTAGAGACCACTAGTGACAAGAGAACATGTCGCCAAAAGGCAAAAAAGGTTAAAGCTCATGTTGAGTCTAATGTTAACATTGTTTTTTACATGACTCAAGCTTTAACGCAGATGAAGGTTTCAATACCTTTAATAGAGCTGCTAAAAATAAAAGAACATAGGGAGGCTGCCTTTTCTTTGATTTCAAGTATATCAGATGGGGATAATTTTTCTATAAGTGGAAATGCAAAAGATGACAAGGATCAAGAACAAGGAGTCCTAGAAGTTTATGTGGGCACCACCATTAATCAAGAACCATCTTAGATAGATCCCTTTTATGTCACAATGTTAGTTAATAACAGATTGATAAAAAAATGCATGATAGATTTTGGTGCAGCTGCTAATGTGATGCCTTATGGGGTTATGAAATAAATAACTAGGTTTGTTTGTACACACTTCATATGGGAGGTGTTATGCTATGGATAATAGAGAAGTGCCTATTGTGGGTACTATGAGAGATGTAGAAGTAAAAATAGCAGCTTTCCCTAAAGCTACCTATAAAATGGATGTAATTGTTACAGACACCAAGCCACATTATGGCATGCTTCTATCTAGACAGTGGGCTGCTACTGTTGGAGGACATCTTTAGCTGGATTTGTCATACACAACTATCCTACTGAATGGGAATTTTATAAAATTATATAGAGAACCACGTGCCCCAGTGGTTATTGAAACAATTGACCTGAACATGCTTAATTGCATGATTGATGTAGATCTTGATAATTTCAGGATTGAACCCATTTAAACTCAGTTAAAGAATATTGATCCTATTGTTAATGAGCTAGAATCACAACAAGAAGGCATGTGGAAGATTTACTTTGATGGAGCTAGCTCTAAGGAAGGGTCTGGAGTGGGAGTGCTTTTTGTTTTCCCATCAGGTATTACCTTCAAGTATTATTTTCTGTTAGCATTCCACTATAGAAACAACACAGTTGAGTATGAAGCTCTGTTATTAGGCTTAGAAATTGCTAAAAGACATGGGATCAAAATGTTAAGGGTTTATGGAGACTCTAAACTTGTAGTGTCTCAGATAAGGTCAATATATGCATCTAAAAATGATAAGTAAAAAAGGTACAAGCATGATGTTTGGGATGTCATTGAATACTTTGATGCATTTTCTATTGATTGGATTGAAAGGTCCAAGAACATTATGGTGGACTTTCTAGATAATGTTGCATTAAATAATGATGATGTAACATTGACTGGAGTCTCAATAATTGAGACAAAAGCCAGACCAGCCATCCCAGATAATGTGTACAATTGGCAAGTTTTTTAGGATGATGAAGATATCCTTAGATTTGTACAATGCATAGATGACTATGAGGGTCAAAAGATTGATTGTAATGTATTGGTGGAAGTAGTTGATGTATAGGAAACCATTCTTGGAAGTGACATAGTGCAACTAGAGACAAATAAAATACCCAGGGGACTAGTTGAACTAGAGGGTATGTTCAATTACAGTGATGGTCATCGGTTCATCCGAACCTATATTAGTTATTGAGCAAGAAATAGCAGGATTTGAGGAAAAGTTGGAGAAATTTGAGAAGGAAAAAGCAAGGATCAAAGCAAATGCTAGAGAGCTAAAGTATAAACTTAGTTCTAAACTGGATAACCTTATCTCTTTAAGAAATGAGATCTCTAAGGTGCTAATTCAAGGAGAAAGATCACCAGAGGAGCATATGCATCATCTCACCGACATGATCCAACGAACTGAGACAACCATGAATGATAGCACCAGATTCATGCAGAGTTTAACTTTGGTTTTGGCTGATATATTTCAAATTGTAACCAATCGATTACAAACCTTAAGGTGAAATTTTGCACTCATTTGACAATTTTTGAAAACCTTTGTCATTGATGTCAAAGGGGGAGTAGTGGACAGAGAAAAATGGCTATTCAAAGGAGATCATCTACTCAGGGGGAGCACATCTTTTTGGTAAATTTTTGGACTTCACTTTTTCAAAACAGTTTTTGGATTTTTCTCATGAGTGTTGCCATCAATGCCAAAGGGGGAGATTGTTGGAATTCTACACTCTAGTGAGAAATTATGGTGTTTTCATTGATGAAAACCTACCGACAACCACCCGGCATTCATCTGGTAAACCACCGACAAGCACCGACACTAGAAGACACTAATAACTCAATGATGAAAGAATAGTACCAAACCAATACTAAAATGGGGAGGTGAATTAGTACAGGCAAAAACACACTCTTAAATCAGTTTGTCAGCAGACACTGTGCATTGACAGACAAATAGTAACATCGGTCCTAAAACAAAGTACAACCAGTAAAAACCCAGAATAACTGAGACAAGCATAAACCAGTTGATACCTATCTTCTCATATACTCTAACACTTCATTTCCATTTCACCCTAATACATGAACAAGTAATACACCATCAAAGATATACATATGAGCAACTAGATCAACAAGATTTACCACTTGACAGAAAACAAAAAAGCATCATAGGAGGAAGACATCACACATAACACACATATTTTTCATGTGGAAACCCAACTGGGAAAAAGCACGGTGGGATGAATACTCACAAGCTTGTTTTTGAATTATTTAGAAGTTCGCTCTGTTAGGAGCCTTGTCCAGTTAAAGACTGATACAATAGGTTTTGTTAGGAACCGATCCTGTTAGGGATCACCTAGTTAAGGGATGGCAAGAATACCCGGTTAAGGGTTAAACTCTGTTAAAAGGTTACCTTGTTAGAGGATTTCAAGAACTCAATTGTTTTGAGTCACCCTGTTAAAGGATTTACAGCAAGCCGGTTAAAGCTACCGTGTTAAGGGATTTTCCAACTATTGAAGTGGTTAGAGATCAATAGGTATTACAATGATCTGGTAACAACACTCAATGCCAATGTAGATCCACTTAAGCTCCTCTTCACCTTCTGCACTTACACTCTGCAGGTATCACTTCTCTCCTTTGGTCTGGCAAGAATCACGTATCCCTTCTCTTGGAGACACACACACAAATTTTTCCAACAAGCTCAGAAATAATCACAACATCAACCTTATAGGAAAATATATAGGTCAGTAGCATAAACCCTAAACCCTAAAACCTGTTAGGTTAAGGGATTCAAACGGTTCAATCCTGACCATTGAGCACACTGCATTAAATGCAACAGTCTTGATCCAATCTCCATTGTCATTTTTCCACCAGTTTCATAGCGGCTGATAACCCATCACACTTTATCACTGTTTACAGACTTCACACATTCCCGAGGTAGATAGGAACAATCTCCTTCAAGCAAGATCCTTCATGCGCACAAGGCTTACATGGCAACACGATCTGTTCTTCATTACCATCCTAACTCATCACACAAAGTCACCAGTTGAGCCACACAGGCTTGAAGCACTTCAACCAGAAACCCTGAAGTTGAGACTACCAATCGGTAGTCATACAATGCTTCCATGTGCCAGTTCCCATAACCATATGTTGGTTCACCTTGAACAAACACACTGCTTCAATTTGGCACAAATGCGGCTTCACAGTGTTACACCGGCTCTCACATATGTCAGTTCTCACCTCTTTAGCATATTGGCATCAATGACAACATACAATGTCATTATGTCCTCATACCGGTTCACATAATGCCAACAATCTCCCCCTTTGGCATTGATGGCAATATACAAAGATATCTCTCTGCTTCACATCTTCTCCCCCTTTGACAACAATGCTAAAGTGGAAGTACAAGCTTCCCTGTTCCCTTATGCTGCTCCCCCTGAGGAGTAGCTGATGAATACTAAGAGGGGGGGTGAATTAGTATACCAAAAATCTCTGCACTTAAACACTTTGCAAGACTAATAGTAAACCAGTAAAATAGTTTAGCAGACAAACCGGTCAACACACATGCAAACCAAATAGCTAATAATGCATTCACCCACAGAAGAAAAAACACCATAACACAAGAGATTTTGACGTGGAAACCCAAATGGGAAAAACCATGGTGAGATGGAACTCACAAGTAACTATCTGCAGAATGGGAACTAGACTGGTTAAGGTCAGACTGGTTAAGATCTTACAATGTTCTTTACCAAAACAGATCCTATTAGG
Source organism: Cryptomeria japonica (assembly GCF_030272615.1). NCBI lineage: Eukaryota > Viridiplantae > Streptophyta > Pinopsida > Cupressales > Cupressaceae > Cryptomeria > Cryptomeria japonica. Next base: position 203,045,526 of record NC_081405.1, on the reverse strand, counting down.
AATCTCAATATTTGTTAGGAGATAAGTCTGATTAAAGACTACCTTGCTAGAGGATTTTAGATCCACAGATGTGAACCACCTTGTTAGAGGATTTACAAAAGGCTTTTGGGCCTACCCGATTAAGGGCTACAGACTTGTCAAAGATGTGAGTAATCAACAAGTGTTTGATCTAGCTAGAGACTGCTCGATTAGATCCTTGATAGCTCATTACCAATGCACTCCAGCATTACTTCACTCTTCCACACATTCATATTCTCTCCAACTCCTCAACCACCTTAAACCCTAGCAACAACATAAAATTTTGCTACAAAACACATCAACAACCTAAAACCCTAGACATGATGTCCTTATAAAGGAATCTGATTGCATGTCGGTCCAATAGGATTACATTACAATTTCCTAGGTTCAATGAACCTAGACATACTTGGTAACATGACACAAAAAGCACCGTTAATGTGTCAGTAGTGTTAAACAATCGGTGGATGGTAACTCATCACAAAATGCCAGTTGGTAACTCATCATAGAGTATTACCGGTTCATACAAAATGTCGGTTGCTGGTTTGACAAAAAATTAAGACTGGTAAAAATGTGTTATGCCGCTTTAATCCCTCGTACTACTTGTTATCCATGAACCGCTTTGGGTCAACATGCCGCTTCAGACTGGGAAACACATTCTGTAAAACACCAATAGTCTAAAGACTATAATACAACATACCGGTTGGAACAAATACCAGTTGTGCTCTAACTCATACATATAAAGGAGATCTCAATGCAAGTGTGTGTCCATCAATGACAATCACAACATAAACATCAAAAATGCCAACAATCTCCCCCTTTGGCATTGATGGCAACACTTAGGAAAATAAAATTTTGACATCTAAGTGTTTTACAACAAAATCATGCCATTAGCAAAATTGCTCCCCCTAAGCATATACACTATCCCTTTGGCAATACAATGTATAACAATTTTGCATAAAGAGCATAAACATTGAGATATTCAGAGCATATATCAAAATTTTGATTACTAGATGCTTCTCCCAAATAGAATTCTTCTCCCCCTTTGCCAACAATGACAAAGTACAACCCTGTTTCCATTTGATATTAAAATAATAAAAGTTTATGACAATAAGGAATGATACTTGTCAAAAACAGATTTAAAGTCCTGCAAGAATTGTTTCATCGACAAAGAACAGGACTCAAGTAGGGAGGTGGCTTCTTCTTTTTCTATTTGCATCTGGGAGACCTGTTCTTCCATGGCATCAATTGTGCTCATCTCCTGTGTAACTGTTAAGGCATCTAGGTTCAGATGGCACTTCTAAAGAATTTGCAATTGTGGGAGTTGAACTAGTTGTAGCTCCTGCAAATCTCTAGACTGGGTGCTAATCTCTTGCTCCATTTTTGCTGACTAGATGTGAAACCGGTGAACGGTTTGCCCATAAGTTGTAAAGGAATCATGAGGCGGCTTGAATGTGCTCATGTAGGCCTACAAGTCCATTTGAAGCTTTTGCTTCTGAGCTAGCACATTATCATAGAATAGATGGGGTTGGTAGATCTTGCTGAGTAGCAGATTACCCTCATCTAGAGCGTCCCTTATATCCTTTTGTTCTTTCTTTAGTTCAGACTGGAGCTCATTCAACTTCTTCACCAGAGCTACATTGAGAGCTTTTTGATGCTCCTTCTTGACATTTGCCTCTGCTGCCTCTTCTAGGCTTTGCACTTGATCATCCACTACTGTGCATAGGAGCTTAAGTTTTTCTAGTGACAAATCAGTGTTGGGAAGATTTGTACCGGTATCAAACCGGTAAGAGTTTCCATAGCCGCTTGAATTGCATCCTGCTTCTTCCTTCGAATAATTTCAAGGTGCTCTTGAGCAACCTTGATGCTCTGCACTAGCTCTGTTTCACTTGTAGACTGGAGATCGATAGGACTGGTGAGATCAGCTAGTTTGGCTTGACTCCTGGTTGCCTTCAAAGTCTCCATCTGGGTGCTCTTCTCTGCTTCTCCTACCTTGTCCTCTTCCGCTTTCTTCTTCTCTGCTTCTCTCCTCTTCTCCGCTTCCTTATCCTCCTCTTCTTTTTTCTTCTCTTCTTCTTTTCTTTTCTCCTCTTCTTTTTCCTCCTCTTCCTTCTTCCTTTTCTTTGCTTCTCTCCTCTACTCTTCTTTTTCTTCCTCTTGCTTCTTCTTCTTCTCTGCTTCCTTCTTCTTCTCCTCTTCCTTGTCTTCCTCTTCTTTCTTTTTCTTTTCATCTTCTTGCTTCTTTTTCTCTTCTTCATCCTTCTTATTCTTCTCCTCTTCATCTTTCTTCTTCTTCTCTTCTTCATCCTTTTTCCTCTTCTCTTCTTCATCCTTTTTCTTCTTCTCCTCTTCATCCTTCTTCTTCTTCTCTCCTTCATCTTTCTTCCTCTGCTCAACGTCTTCGTTTGCTGCTTCCTGTCTGTCCTCGGCTTTCTTATCAACCTGTTCATCCTGTTGCTCCTATCCTGTTGCCTCAGATGGTGTTTCCTAAGTAACATCTTTTACGTCCAGGGCATTGACATCAATAGTGTCGACCGATTCATCAACTGGGTTTCCTTCATCATCAAATGCTTCATCCAGTTTTGTTATAACCGGTTCTTTCTTAGCTTGCCAGTTGGCTTCAACCACTCGATGCATCTTCAGAGCTTGTAGAGCATGAGTGTGTGTATCTTTGAGCACTACATTACCCTTCACTTCCAGTAACAGGGGTTTTCTTCTTGTCATGAAGAAAAGGCCTTTGTATTTGTTCAATACATCGAATAGTTCCGAATTTGATACATCAGAAAAATTTTCAGCAAAAACTTTTTCTCTCATTTCCTATTCCTACTCTATGGTAATGCACCATTTATTATCTAAGGACTTATACAAAGAATCCAGTGTTTCAGATCTAATTTCTGAAGGTGACCAGTCATTAACACATAAATACTGAATTATTTCCTTTTCAACCGCTTCCTTTTCATCATCATTAAAGTCATCAAAATACTCAATTAAATCATGTAGCAATTTTCTCCTAATATTCTTTATTGTTCTTTGACAATGTGTCAAAGGTTTATAGGAGGAGATATCAATATTTGCCGGTGCAAATGATGTCAATTCATTCTTTGTCTTCTTTCTTGTCTGTCTCGCCTTCTTGGGCTGCTCCTCAGACACAGTTTCCTCAGTATCTAGTGTAGTGCTTTTTGTCTTCCTTTTCCTCTCGAAGACTTTAGTTGATGTTGCTTTCGATTTCTTCTTGGCCGGTGACCATTTGGTCATTTTTGGACTTGCTATTGTAACCAGTGCAGATGCTGCAGGCACTGCCTTTGTCTTCTTCACTGCAGGTTCTTTTCCTTTCTTTATAGTGGGTTCCTCGACCGGTGTAACCCTTTCCAGGTAGGTTCCGGTCCTCTTTGCCTTAGGATCAAATGACAAGGCAATAAGGGTAGAGGCATACCCTTCCAACATATCATTCATCACCTCATAGCCCATTGGCTCCACTTCTTCCATTCTAGGCTCAACAGCCTCCATTATGCATTGATCCACCTTGATGGTGAAACATATATCATCCTCATATTTCTTGATGATGTCACCAGATATTCTCATTCTTTGGCTCATTTTCCATCTGAACTCATCAAAATACTTGTTCAGAACATCCGGGTAATCGGTTCCAATTGCTTGAATGCTTTCCTTAATTTGCTTAGTCACCGGTTGGTCAATAGACCACTAGACATCTCCTACTCCTGGAAAGTAGCCTTGGAAATAGAAGAACAACCCAACCAGTAGTTGCCCAAACTTGAACTTTAGTGCATTATCTTGTTTGATCGACTTCAGATTCAATAGGAGTTGTCTTTGCATACCGGTGCACAGGTCAAATGATGCATCCTCCATTATCATCCAGTAAGTGCCATTTACCGCTATAGCAAATACAGAGTTAATTCTGTTGGTAGAGAATGTCTGGTAGCCTATCACCATGCAGGCATACTTAACCAGATCATCCTTGATAGAATTGACTGTCATGCCTCGTGAGTCACTTACTGAACCAGTGAGCTTGGAAATTTCAATTTTGCTTACTGTCCTTAGGGCTGGCACTTCCCCTATGTTGTAGAAACCAGTGACTGCATGAATTTCCTGCAGCATGATACCATGTGTTCTTTCCAGGTACATCTTGTCACCATGGACTCTGCTCAGAATGATCCTTATATGATCCTCTATGAAATCCTCCAGGAAGTAAACAACATTGTGGAGCTTCTTCTTCTCCAAATATCATACTCCAGTTTGATCTTCTTATCCTTTCCACAAAATAAACCTAAGTGGGAGTGGATGGCTAGAGACCCTAGGTCTTCAATCTTGCAATCTATGTAGTCAGAAATTCCCTCTTCTACTATCACACCAACTGGGACTTGTGATAGGGCATTATACTTAGACTTTAGTTGAATAAAACTTGCAGACTCGACAGATGCACTAGAACTGGTATGAGATGCGGAAGCCATGATAGAAATTTTAAGAACTCAAGAAATACCTTTTAAAACATGCAAATTTAGGGCTTGCAGATTCTCCTTCACTTCACACTCCATCGGTTGCTAAATCACCACTTTGTGTTCTCCACTTGACCGTTTGCAGTTTGAATTTGAATCTCCTTCGCTGTTTCTCAATTTCTCAAAATCTTAGCTCAAATTGCCTTTTCGTCGCTCTGCTCTTTGAAAAAAATTTCTTCACTCGATAACTGATAGTGAGAAATGATTTGAAAAATCGTTTTAAGCATATTTCTCACCTACCGCAATTAATGCTCCTCCATTAGGGCGTAAACCCTAATTTTGCCTTTTTACCATTTTCGGTCTTCTACCAAATGACAAGTATCACATACTGGTTAAGGTCTTTTACCAGTGAAAACCAGGGGTTTGAAACATTTCACCGTTTGCTCCCCCTAAGCTTTTTCTGAAGCTTAGTTTGCCAGTTCCGTGATTTCCACACTAGGTGCAGAAACTGGTTCATCTTGTAACACCGCTGGTTTCTTCTTCCAGGTTTTGTTCATGTCCGCTTGAATAGTGTCAACATCAATGTTTCCTTCTGGAGTGACCAGTATATCATCAGATATGTCCTTTCTTGATCTACAAAATCTGGCAATGTGACCCGGTTTGTTGTAGTGATAGCAGACCAATCCAAGTGCTCTCTAAGGTCCATTGTTCATGTTTCCATTCTTCCTTCTGCATGTTTCAGCAATGTGACCATGACCATGATAGACCATATAGTTTTCTCTCCATCCAATTTGCGCTTGATAGCCACTGCTTCTTTGCTGATGATTGAAGGCATTAAATCGGTTGTGATTCTGATTCACAAAAGGTTCAGGACCAGCTCCTTGTGTCCTCTGAGGATATCTATCAATGTTGTTCATAATTGACCTGCATTCAGATGCTCTATGCCCATACTTGTTGCATGCATAACAGTTACCATTGAATCTATAGGATCTAGGCTTATCATTTAGGAAATAAGGAAAATTATTGTAAGCCTTACTCCTACACACATTTGCAGTATGTCCTTCTTTAAGACAGTTGAAGAAAATAGGTTTAAACTTTTGCTTACCTTTATCCTTTGATGCCAATTGTTTCTTTGATGTTCCAGCACTTGTACCAGAGGTCTCACCTTCCTCATGACCAGAATAACCAAGTCCATTGGTATTCTTGACCAGTTTGGCAAATTCAAGCTTTTGCTCTAGCTTGATAGTACTCTTGTTGAGCTTAGCAAGTATTTCCTTTGACTCAGAGAGTTCTTTGGAAATAGTAGCATTTGTTTCCAACAGGTTTTCATTCTCAGAGATGGCAATGTTTAGTTCTCCTTGCATGTCTTCCTTTTCCACTTTGCTTGCATGGAGTTGAGTAGTTAGGGCACTGATCTCTTGTTTTAGCTTGGAGATCTCATGATCTCTTTCTTTCACCAGATCTTTAGCTTTCCTCCGGTTCTCAAGCTCTTGACACATCCAAATAGTCAGTCCTTCCAACTCTTTTCACAAGTTGGAGTTTGATTCATTCAACTTATTTACTTCTACAATTAGGGCTTCCATGTCTACTTCATCTGAAAAACTATTTTCAGATAGCACCATCAGATTTTTAGCATGTTCTCTTCTTTTTTCTTGAGATGCCTTGTATTTGACCATAAGATCATCATAGGCTTTCTCAGACTGAGTGCGCCGATGTGTAAGTTCCCTTATAGAGTATTCCCCCATATCTCTTTCCAAGTGGTTAAATTTATAGAAAGGTAGGCTCTGATACCAATTGATGAATACTAAGAGGGGGGGTGAATTAGTATACCAAAAATCTCTACACTTAAACACTTTGCAAGACTAATAGTAAACCGATAAAATAGTTTAGTAGACAAACTGGTTAATACACATGCAAACCAAATAGCTAATAATGCATTCACCCACAAAAGAAAAAACACCATAACATAAGACATTTTGATGTGGAAACCCAAATGGGAAAAACCACGGTGAGATGGAACTCACAAGTAACTATCTGCAGAATAGGAACCAGACCGGTTAAGGTCTTACAATGTTCTTTACCAGAATAGATCCTGTTAGGAATCTCAATCTTTGTTAGGAGATAAGTCTGATTAAAGACTACCTTGCTAGAGGATTTTAGATCCACAGATGTGAACCACCTTGTTAGAGGATTTACAAAAGGATTTTGGGCCTACCCGGTTAAGGGCTACAGACTTGTCAAATATGTGAGTAATCAACAAGTATTTGATCTATCTAGTAGCACAGACTACTTGGTTAGATCCCTGATAGCTCGTTCCTAATGCACTCTAGCATTACTTCAGTCTTCTACACATTCATATTCTCTCCAACTCCTCAACCACCTTGAACCCTAGCGACAACATAAACTTTTGCTATGAAACACATCAACAACCTAAAACCCTAGACATGATGTCCTTATAAAGGAATTTGATTTCATGTTGGTCCAATAGGATTACATTACAATTTTCTAGGTTTAATGAACCTAGACATACTTGGTAACATGACACAAAAAGCACCGTTAATGTGTTGGCACCGTTAAACAATTGGTGGATGGTAACTCATCACAAAATGCCGGTTGGTAACTCATCACAGAGTATTACTGGTTCATACAAAATGTCGGTTGCTGGTTTGATAAAATGAAGACTGGTAAAAATGTGTTATGCCTCTTTAATCTCTCGTACCACTTGGTATCCACGAACCGCTTGAGGTCAACATGTCGCTTTAGACCAGGAAACACATTCTGCAAAACACCAATAGTCTAAAGACTATAATACAACATACCGGTTGGAACAAATACCGATTGTTCTCTAACTCATACATATAAAGGAGATCTCAATGCAAGTGTGTGTCCATCAATGACAATCACAACATAAACATAAAAAATGCCAATAGTAGCATCCTTCAACACATCAATCTTGAAGAAAAATTGACTATGCAATACTTGACTGATGTGGAGCATATACCTTTAGTTTACCTCCTAAAGGGGAAACACCCCAAATTCACCTCTTAAGTACATAAATGTAGCCTTTTGGAGAGGCTTGGTGAATACATCTACTAATTGCTCCTAACTGGAAACATGTTCCAGTGCAATCTCTTTGTTCTGAACCTTTTCCCTCGAGAAATGATACTTAAGCTCAAAGTGCTTGGTTCTAGAATGTAAAACCGGATTCTTGGAGATATTAATTGCACTAGTATTGTCATAAAATATACTTATCGGTTTAGATACAGGAACTTCGAAGCCATTTAATACATGCTTCATCCAAATTGTCTGAGTGCAGTTCATGAAAGCTGCAACATACTCTACTTCCACTGTAGACTGAGAGATACAACTCTACTTCTTACTCATCAATGAGACCAGTCTACCACCGAGAAATAATGCACCACTGGTTGTGCTTTTCTAGTCATCGATATTGCCTGCCCAATCAACATCTGTGTATACTTTCAAATTGAAATCCTTGCTATATGGATACCACAATCCATAGTCAATAGTTCCCTTCAGATACCTAAGAATCTGCTTGACTGCAACCAAGTGGGATTCTCTTGGACTTTTCTAGAATCTTGTAGTAATGCCAACTACATGTCCAATATCCAGTCTTCTATGCACTACATAATGCAACTTACCAATGATTGATCGGTATTCCTTCTCATCAACCAATGCTGAGTCATCTTCTTTGGATAGTTTACAACCGGTCACCATCAGAGTACCAACTGGTTTGTTATCTTCCATTCTAAAGGTCTTCAACACCTCTTTGACATGCTTGGATTTAGTGATAAAGATTCCATCTTTCATCTGTTGGATTTGTAGTCCAATGAAGAATTTAATCTCCTCTATGAGTGATATTTCAAACTCTTTCTTCATCTCATTTGCAAACTCATGACTCATCTTGTCATCTCCACCAAAGATAATGTCATCAACAAATACCTCACATATCAGGATCTGATCTCCTTCAGACTTCAAGTAGATATTGCTATCTTCACTTGTTCTCTCAAATCCAATCTTCACAAGATGGGAATGTAGATGTTCATACCATGCTCTAGGTGTCTGCTTTAGACCATATAAGGCTTTATGTAGCCTACATACCATGTCACTATCTTTAGATAGGGAAAACCCATCTGGTTGCTCAATATACACCTCCTCTTCAAGTACACCATTTAAGAATGCAGATTTTACATTCATTTGATATACTTTGAAACCTTTAAAAGTTGCATATGCAAGAAGCATACAGACTCCTTCCAATCTGGCTACAGGAGCAAAGGTTTCTCCATAGTCTTCTCCTTCTTCTTGAGCATATCCTTTGCACACCAATCTAGCTTTGTTTCTAATCACTATGCCATCCTCATTCAGCGTATTTCTGAAAACCCATTTGGTACCAATGACATTTTTATGCTCCGTTCTGGGTACCAAAGACCATGTACCATTTTTCTCTATCTGGTCAAGTTCGTCTTCCATTGCCTTGATCCAATCTTCATCTTTATGGGCCTCTTTGAATGATTTAGGCTCAAATTTAGAGATCATACATGAGTTTTCTTTGACCTTTCTTCTTGTAAGGATTCCTGCATCCTTATCTCCTATGATCTACTTAGGATCATGATTCAACTTGACATACCAAGGAATGGTCTTGATGGATTCCTCTTGCTTTTCTTCTTCATTCTCATCTCCATCAGTATTAACATCTACATCTACCAGTGTAGGAACATTGTTACTGGCACTTGGTTGACTGACAACTGGTTCATTTATCGCTTTCTCACTACCAGTTTCCTCAGTTTTCTCAAAGGTTTTATTAACTCTTACATTGATACTTTCCATAATTCTCCAAGTCTTATTGTTGAAACACTTGAGAGCTTTTCTCTTGGTGGAATATCCTAGGAATATTCCCTCATCACATTTCGCATCAAATTTGCTCTGGTGTTCACTCCTCTTGATGTAACATTTGCTACCAAACACTCTAAAGTAGCTAACCACAGGTGTCTTACCTGTCCAATACTCATAAGGAGTTTAATCCTTACCTTTCTTGATGAGTACCCGATTCATTGTGTAGACCGCAGTGCTCACCGCTTCTCTCCAAAAGTTGTGAGCTACCTTTCCTTGAATCAACATGGTTCTAGCTGCTTCAACCACAATCTGGTTATTCCTCTCTGCTAGGCCATTCTATTGTGGAGTCTGGGGGGCAAACAGTTGCCTCTTGATGCCATGTTCTTCATAGTACTTGTTGAATTCACCGGAAGTGAATTCCCCTCCTTGATCAGTTCTCAGGCACTTGATCCTTTTACTGCTTTCCTTCTCCACTAATCTTCTGAAAGATTTGAACTTTACAAAGGCTTCAGACTTGTCTTTCAAGAATGTGAACCACATCATTCTTGAGAAGTTATCAGTGAGAATCATGAAGTACCTATCACCCTGCACACTTCTAGTTTTCATAGGACCACACAAATCGATATGCACAAGATCAAGCAAGTTGTCAGCAGTGAAAGATTTACCTTTAAAGGTTGAGGAAGACATTTTCCCCAATTGACACTCTCTGCACAAGGTATTATCCAGTTTGCTTAGAACCGACAACCCTCTAGCTGCCTTGATCTTACTAGCCTTCACAATGTTATCAAAGTTTACATGGTAGAGTCTCCTACGCCATATCTAGCTATCATCAAATTTAGCCATAAGACATGTACTTATATTTGCATTCAACTAAAATAGGTTACCTTTGGTCTGCATGCTAGTGGCCACCAATTCACCATTCTTTCCTTTGATTCTGCAAACTCCATTCTTGAATTCTAGAGTGAGGCCACTGTCATTCAGCTGGGCAACACTCAGAAGGTTGTGTTTGAGACCATCAACCCAATACACATTGTTAGCACTACTCTTTCCATTCAGAGAGATGGACCCTCTGACTTTGACCATGCATGGTGCATCATTGCCAAAGCGAACCACACCACAATCATACTCTTCCAAGGATAGAAACTTGCTCTGGTCACCAGTCATATGGTGAGAACAACCACTATCAATGATCCACTTATTGGAATTATCAAACCTGGAGAAAAGAGCCTTCTTGTCTGACACATCTTCCTTGATAGCAACAAACACAATATCTTCATTTTCTTCATCCTCTGACTCCTCATCTGTGACACCTTCATCAACTACCACAAAAAAATTTCTCTGGTTTCCTCTTTTGAATTTCTTGAACCTTTCCAGTTTGTCCTTGTTGTGGCCATTAGGACAGTTTACAGCAATATGTCCTATCCAGTTACAAGAAAAACATTTCAAAGGTAGCTTACCTCTATATTTGCTGGTTCCTTTAGGATGTTTCCTGGCAAGGAGAGCTTCAAATGTCATCAAAATCTCCTCATCATCCATTTCTCTGCTCTGTCTTGGTTCACCACTAGTGCTAGCTACTTTTCCTTTTCTGGATTGTACAGCAGAACCTTTAAAAGTTGATTCAGTCTTTTGAACACTGCCATCAAAACTATTTAGCTCATAGGCTGTCAACTTCACAATGATGGAGTCTAGGGATACCTTAGTCTTCTCTATTGATCTTAGCTCCTGAATAGCAGCAATCCTTATTGCATAGATCGGTAATAGGGATCTTAGGACTTTTCTTACCATAGTGGAATCTTCTATTTTATCACCTGCACTCTTGATATCTCCAACAACGGTTTTGATTCTTATTCCATATTGTTGAATGGTCTCACCTTCAACCATCCACATATCTTCAAACTTCCCTCTAAGGCTTTCTTCCTTAGCTTGTTTTACATGCTCATCACCACCATAGATATTGTCAAGAGTATCCCATACCTATTTGGGATTTACCTTATCTTGGACATCAATAAACTCAATGTCAGATAAACTACTAATTAAGGCTTCCATGACTTACCCATTCTCCTACATCTCTCTCTTTTGGTCATCGGTGAGAGTACCGGTAGGGGCAACATACGCCTAATCAACATAGCTCCAGTGTTGAGCACCCATGCTTTTGATGTATATCTTCATTTTGTCTTTCCAAATACTAAAATTTTCTCTGTTAAACTTTGGACCTTCCCTCTTCATCATTAGACTGGGATCTTTACCTCAAGCAGTTAAGCTTATAGCATAGATGACCTAGAGGACACTCTGATACCAATTGATAACTCAATGATGAAAGAATAGTACCAAACCGGTACTGAGAGGGGGGGTTGAATCAGTACAGGCAAAAACACACTCTTAAACCAGTTTGTCAGTAGACACTGTGCATTGACAGATAAACAGTAACACTGGTCCTAAAACAGAGTACAACCGACAAAAACCTAGAATAACTGAGACAAGCATAAACCGGTTGATACTTATCTTTTCATATACTCTAACACTTCAATTCCATTTCACCCTAATACATGAACAAGTAATCTACCATCAGAGATATACATATGAGCAACTAGATCAACAAGATTTACCGCTTGACAGAAAACAACAAAGCATCACATGAGGAAGACATCACACATAACACACATATTTTTCACATGGAAACCCAACTGGGAAAAACCACTGTGGAGATGAATACCCACAAGCTTGTTTTTGAACTCTTTAGAAGTCCCCTCTATTAGGAGCCTTGTCCAGTTAAAGACTGATACAATAGGATCTGTTAGGAATCGATCTTGTTAGGGATCACTCAGTTAAGGGATGGCAAGAATACTCGGTTAAGGGTTAAACCCTGTTAAAGGTTACCTTGTTAGAGGATTTCAAGAATTCAGTTGTTTTGAGTCACCTTGTTAAAGGATTTATAGCAAGCCAGTTAAAGCTACCTTGTTAAGGGATTTTCTGACTGTTGAGGTGGTTAGAGATCAACAGGTATTACAATGATCTGGTAACAACACTCAATACCAATTCAGATCCACTTAAGCTCCTCTTCACCTTCTACACTTACACTCTATAGGTATCACTTCTCTCCTCTGGTCTGGCAAGAATCATGTATCCCTTCTCTTAGATACACACACACAACCCTTTCCAACAACGTCATAAAGAATCACAACATCAATCTTATAGGAAAACAAATAGGTCGGTAGCATAAACCCTACACCCTAAAACCTGTTAGGTTAAGGAATTCAAACAGTTCAATCCTAACCATTGAGCACACTACATTAAATGCAACAGTCTTGATCCAATCTCCATCATCCATTTTCCACCGATTTCATAGCGGCTGATAACCCATCACACGTTATCACCATTTACAGACTTTGCACATTCCCGAGGTAGATAGGAACAATCTCCTTTAGGCAAGATCTTTCATGCGCACAAGGCTTACATGGCAACATGATCTGTTCTTCGTTACCATGCTAACTCATCACACAAAGTCACCGGTTGAGCCACACAGGCTTGAAGCACTTCAATCGGAAACCCTAAAGTTGAGACTACCAACCGGTAGTCATACAACGCTTCCATGTGCCGGATCCCATAACCATATGCTGGTTCACCTTGAACAAACACACCGCTTCACTTTGGCACAAATGCCAGTTCACAGTATTACACCAGTTCTCACATATGCTAGTTCTCACTTCTTCAACATATTGACATCAATGACAACATACAATGTCATTATGTCCTCATACCGGTTCACATAATGCCAACAGACACTTTATCGGCAGTGGCTACAATGTATACCGACACCCCAGCTGACAGGAATAAACTTTTGTTTATTGTATTTAATTGAAAATATCTTTTTGTAAAGCCGACATGGCATATTGTAATAGACTCATATTTGTATGAGATCTTGTAAATCATTTAGAAATGATGACATATAGGATGGACTAGGAGATGAGTTAGGAATGAGTGAATAATAAGGGCATATTTTGTATAAGGTCTATGGTTATAGTATGAGCTTAAACCGGTACTAAACCTAGCATAGTTGATGCTGATTTGAAGCAGTACATTGTATTGGATTTTCATAATCCATTTTGTAAGTCAGTGAGACTTCTATCTTGAGATTGAGCAGTGAGCTTTAGTCAGTTGGCCTTCCTGCATGTGCAGGCCCCTCATTGTAAGTAATATTTATTAATTGTCCAGTGAGTGAATATTGTGGGTCACAAATCCCACCGAGATTTTTCGCACACCGTGTTTCCTCATTAAACATATTGTGTTATGGTGTGTTTTCTATGATATCTTTATTGTTTCTATTTACTACATTAATTCTTATTTACAGTTACACTATTTTGGAATGCAAAATACTTAGTAAGGTTAAATATTTTGTTAACTGGTTAGATACTGATTCAGCCCTCCCCTCTCAGTATCTTTGGGACTATCATCAATCCTAACATTGGATGAGGTGAACTTAGGGACAAAAGCATCCCCTAAGTTGGTGTATATTGGGAAGAACCTGTCTCCCCATGTTAGGACAACCTCATTAACTTATTAAAAAGGTATAAACATGTTTTTACTTGGTCCTATGAGGACCTAAAGGTGTATAGACAAGACTTATTTCAACATGAAATTCCTCTGCATGCTAATGCTAAGCCTTTTCGATAAAAGCAAAGACCTATTAACACCCTTTTGGAGACCAAAATGCAACAAGAGTTAACCATGTTAAGGGAAGGGGGGATTATAAAACCTGCAAGACATTCTTCATGGGTATCCAACTTGGTCCCTATCAGAAAGAAGAATGGGGATATAAGGCTTTGTGTAGATTTAAGAATTTTGAATGTTGCCTCTTTAAAGGACAATTATTCTTCCCCAAATATGGAAGCCATGTTATAAAGGGTAACAGGTTGTGATCTATTGTCAATGATGAATGGGTTATCGGGTTATAATCAGGTACTAGTGAAAGAGTCTGAGCAATTTAAGACTTCTTTTACTACCCCTTGGGGGACTTATGTGTATGTGAGAATGTTATTCAGTCTGAAGAATGCTGGAGCTACTTTTCAGAGAGCAATGGATGTGGATTTTAAGGAGTTTATCAACATCATAATGGTAGTTTAAAAGGATGATTTGATGTGTTTTTCAAAGAAGGCAGATGATCACTGCGGTCATTTGGAAAAGGTTTTTGCAAAGATCTGGAGTTTGGTGTATCCTTGAACCCCAAAAAATGTCATTTTTTAGTGACTGAAGGAAAATTACTAGGGCATATTGTCTCCAAAGAAGGGGTTAGAATAGACCCTGAAAGGATTGAAGCTATAAATAATGTACCTCAGCCAAAGAATGCTAAAGGAATTCAGTCTTTCTTGGGCAAGGTGAATTTTGTTAGAAGATTTATAGCTAACTTTGTTGAAATCATTAAGACTATTGTTAAATTACAAAAAGGATGCAAAGTTTTCTTGGGATGAAGAAGTTGCATAGGCTTTTGACAAAATTAAGAAGGCTATTTAGGAAGCACCAATGCTAAAGTCCCCTGATTATAGCAAGCCTTTCTCATTATTTTCTTTGGTTCTTATCACATAGTAGCTGTAGTTCTACTACAAAAGGATGATGAAGGGTATGAACATCCGATTGCTTTGTATAGAAAATCATTACAGGATGCTGAATTAAAGTGTGAAATCATGGAGAAGCAGACATATGCTCTAGTCAAAGCCATAAAAGCATTCAGGCCTTATCTGGTAAATGCTTGAATTGTAGCCTATGTACCACATGCAATTGTAAAAGATATTCTATCCCAGTCTGAAGTAACTGGAAAGAGATGCAGATGGATAACTAGAATATAAGAGTTTGACTTAGAGATCAAGATCACCAAATTGGTAAGAGGATTAGGCCTTGCAAAGTTGATGGTTGAATCAAATCTGGTTACTGTTGATGTTAATAATGTTGAAACAGAAGAAGTCTTGATCACTAGTATCGAGAGGCAACCGTGGTATTTAGATGTGGTATATTTCCTAAAGAATGTGTAATGCCCTGCCAGGAAACCCCGAAGGGATAAGCCAAAACACAAGAACAGAGTGCAATAGATTTTTTTTTTTTTTAAAGTTACACCACATTAAGATACAACAAGATATCAAAGATTCAGATTACATAGCGGAAGACATCAACTAACGCCTAAAGAGTTTCCCAACAAGATTACTTAAATTTCACAATTCACTTAACTCACACAATTAATCCAATAAGCTGATTATCTTAATAACGAGATAATTCATAATCAGGATAATTTCTTTCAGAAGATGGAAATATAAATCACAAGAAAAGATTCATCCATTAAGATCTATTCATAATCTTCATTCAAGCTTTTCATTAAAATACAAGCCATACATCTAATATTCTAACACACTAGAATTTCATCATAAACATATGAGATCTTTTCAAGCATACTTAATTTCCTTAACAATAACTGAATATATTCCATTACACTAAGTTACATTCTTTCATATTCCAATTTATTGCATTTAAAAGACAATTGCATACATGTATCTACGATAAATCTCATCTAAACCACTTATGCATTCAATCAAAAAGGCATTCAAGAAAGGACTGCATATAAGCATTTAAAGTTAATTCCATCTTATCCACTTATACATTCTAACAATAGCTGTTCATACATGATAAAGTTGAATAAGGGAAACATAAGAGAATAACATCACATAACACCATAATGATCTCGGAGTTCACCCCTAAAGGGCTACATCTCCGGGTCTGCTCAACTGCAAGACCCCTCTGATAATTAATAAAGCTAGGAATACAAGAGGTTACACCATTACAATCCGGTCATCAAGGTGAAACATAAACAATATACAAGCGACCGCATCGGTCAATAAATACATAAACGATCCTTGAAAAGAAAAGGATCCAGCTGAACATAATCAAAGCTAATACAAAGGTCCATTGGAGCATCCACAAAACTGAGTCATCACCACCCAAGGTCTAACATGAAACCAAGTACTCACAAGGGTAAAGACAATAGGGCAACCCACAAAGGTGCTCCTAACAGGACAAAACGACAACACACTAGCGAACGTAGGGACAAGTGTCATCACACAACCTGGTACGGTTACCATGACAAGTCTTCATAGGCCCTGACCCCATACACTGGGTTACCCTGGCAACCTAATCCGAGCCTCCAGCCCATCCAAGCCTCATGTGGACCCACACATCCTCTCGTGAAGACAAGGATGATGGATTGCCATTTCAGGCCTTCTCACAGCATGTCGGGTCTATGTTAGCACTCGTCCCATGTGTGAGGCACATTTATCTTACTTAGAGATTACATCCTAATCTACTGTTAGGTTATCACTTATTAGACTCACTTTCGATGGGTTACCCAGCAGCCACTTTGGGTGCGGCCCCCAATCGAAAGCCACTTTCCCATACGACACTAGACTAAACTTGGATGAACTCAAAACCCAAGGAATACACATGGTCAAACGAACGGAGTTCAAGAAGGAGGGAACAACCATCTGGTCAAATACAACTCAAAAGTGGTACACTTACTGACGGTGCTCTAACCAGAGACCTAACCAACTATGGTCAACCACGAATCATCATTCAACACCCACACAAAGGATATGACCAAACACAACACTACCACAAAACAACAATCAACTCAGAACTGAGGACTAACATAGGTACCCCAAGTAAATCCATACGACAGGGACCTATCAAACAAGCACGACTTGCCATTACATAAGCAAAAGCGAATATAAAAATTAAACTCGCATAGGTAATATTCAGCAGATACAATCTTTTCTGAATTGATCTAAACATTAAAAGTCGATCAAGTTTTCTACATGATCTATATTAGATTGTAGTAATCTACGTCGTTTAGATATAGGTTGTTCTTGGTTTTCTAACTCTCTAAGGTTCATTGCATCGAACATACAAAAATACGCCATAACGAGCTCTTAAACCAAATTCACATTAATAAAACTCAGACAACCGTTAACCAATTAAATAAGATATTTAATCTCCAATTAAAACATCATTGACATACTGGTTCAAATTAAATCCTACACATGTCTTTTCCAGAACCAAATTACACTATACATATCAAGGAAATATACATATTTAGGGAAGCCAAATAAAGAAAATCCATTCCCAGATTAATAGATGGTTTCCTTGAGCATAAAAGAAAATTACTCAAATAACTATTAATTAAGGTATATATTTATTAATCCAAGATTAATCAAAATATAACCAATTAATATTTAATTGCAAAATTAGCAATTCTAGAATTTAATTAGAAAAATGCGTTAATCATAAAATGAAATTTGAATATTAATTAACGTATATATTCCATTATACAATTAATTAATATCAAATTAATCATGAATTAAAAATTTATGCTACATTAATCATAATTAAGAACTTAATTAAAATTTACCATTAAATAATATTAAAATATTATATATATATATATATATATTTTGAATTAAAAAAAAACATACAAAAAAAAAACATTTTTTTTTTTTTAAACTAACAAAAAAGGATAGCATTTAAATGGGGGAGGGTACCCACGTGGACCCCCACGTGGGCCCCCCACTTGGGAGCTCATGCTGCTTCCCAATGGGAGCATGCAGCCCCCATGGGAGCGCTGTTGTTCCCAAAGGGAGCACGTAGCCCCCATGGGAAGCACTGCTGCCTAATGGGCACGTAGCACCCCTCCACGTGGTGGGGAACTCTCCCACGTGGTTGGGGTTTCAACAATTTTTTTTATTTTATTATATTTTTTTAAAAAAAATTGATCACTGTGCAAAACACAGTCTAAAAAAAATAGTCTCCCAGAGACTAAAGAATAATTATTTTTTTGAAATTTATATGCTGTGAATAAAAAACACAGTCAATCTCCCAGAGACTTAAAACAAATAATTTTTTTTTTTAATCTTTAAAACAACACAGAAATTTCCAGAGAGAGGTTTTCAAAAGTGAAAGGATAATTCTTTTGGGCATAAGAAAGCTCATTTTCCATGCAAGGATGCAAACAATAAACCAATACCAACTAATTCCACAATGATTCATAACCTTGAGGCAATCAATGGAGAAATTAAAACCAAATAGCATGAAGAACATCCAATGCCCATTTTTAAAAAAATTTAAACAATAACTAACTAATAACCAGAATTCCTACCTTAGTAAGCATTCCTGGAAAGGATCTAATGAAGAGCCCCAACTTGCAGCTCAAGAAATCCTTCTCCTTCCAAAACCCCCAAATTTCATCCCAAAAATATTTTTCCAACAAAACATTTTTCCAAAAATATCCATCCTCCAAATTTTCCAAAAGTCTAGGTTATAAGGAAGAGTTGACCAAAATTTCATTTTTTTGGAATTAAAATTTTTATTTAAAAAAATAATTCTTTTCCAACTATATCAATAAATTGAATTGCTTTTCCCATTTAAAATTGATTTTCTCACTCAACTAAAATTTAACCTTTCTATTTCAAAAATGCCAAAAGATTAAATTAATTCTATTGCAATTAAATTTAAATCTTTCTTTTTCGAAGGCATAAACATAATACATTTACTATTAAAATTAACCATTTAATTGAACTTGCTCCCAATTTAAATCAAGCAATTCAAATCAACGATCATTCACATAAAGAAATCCTGATTAATTTAGTCCATTAATCTTTAATGCACAAACACATATTTAATCAAATTAAATACTAAGGACTAATTAATCAATTTAACCATTCACACCAAACACGCAAACCAAGAAAGTTGATCAGACAGACGACTCGCAAACCCAACCAAAAGGGAATACCGACGATGACTGACAATGCTCACTTGAGCACAGCTATGGTCAACTAGGGTCTTACGACCACCTAATCCAACTCTAAGGATTAAAGAGGTACACTCAAACCTACAAATCCAGGTAAAGACGAACCTCACACTCATGTGGCGTTGTACCTGAAATCTCCTGCAACCAAGAGTCATACATGCATACATATATAAACTTAATGAAAGCGTTAGCCCAATATTAATACCATGAAATAGGAACACTAAACAACTTGCATACAACTAGTGTGAAAACCACATCAACAACTATGCATTAAATCAAACATCTGACTATAACATTATATAAAGATAAACTAACCAAATTAAACCAAGATTAGAAATTGATTAGGGCAGGGGTACTACAGAATGTCTCATGTCCAGAAGGTATGACACACAGCCAGATGAGAACATTAAAGTTAAAGTCACATAAATATGTTCTTATTCAGGGAGACCTATATTGGAGGAACAGTGATGGGATGTTACTGCTTTGCTTGGACGAATTCCAAGTTGAGAGGGTTCTGAAAGAGATGCATAGTGGGGTGTGTGGAGGCCACTATTCAGCTAAGAATATTGCTAGTAGGACAATCAGAGCAGGGTATTATTGGCCAACTTTGTTCAAGGATGCTCATAAATATGTTAAAAATGTGATCCTTGTCAAAGGTTTTCTTCTAGACAAAAGTATGCTGGTACTTTGCCTTTGAATTCTGTTACAGTTGAAGCCCATTTTGTTCAATGGGGCATTAATTTTAAAGGAGAAATAATAGAAAAATGAAGCAGGAGTCACAGGTGGATCCTGGTGGCTACATACTATTTTACCAAGTGGATTAAAGCCATACCTACCAAACAGGCCACTAGTAAGGTAGTCATTAATTTTTTGATGGATAATATAGTGACAAAGTTTTGTGTGCCGGCTAAAATAGTCATGGACAACACTATGTGCTTATGATGCTGAGCCAACATGATTGAACGTGTAAATACACTGACTGCCCAAACTGTAGATGATGGAAATTGCAGTAGGAATACCCAGGATAATTTCATGGTTATGGGTATCTACTTGTCATTTGGTTGGTTGTATTCATAGTACAATCACATTTGGTTCTAAAGAAATTTGGGAACAAACGGGAGGTGATGCAGTTTGACCTGTAGGTGAGTAGTATTCACTGACACATCCTTTTTGCAATTGAGTGTTTTAACAAATAGTATCAGATTTGCATGCTCAATTGGTGTCAGTTGATGGTTGAGTCCTCCATCTCAATTTTTGTGACTTGAGAAGATGTAACAAGTGGTATCAAAGGAGGAGATGCATCCAATGAAGATAAAAGGAGGAAAAAGAATTATGTTAGTGACCGGTATATACAAGGAGGAATGATATCCTGACAATGGCCTTTGCCATTATTGTCAAAGGGGGAGAAAGATTTTGTAGTATACTACATACTACATGTGTGAGAATCCATTGAATCATACAAATGGGGAGAGAGATTATGTAGTATATCGGATATTACATGAGTTGACATCAATACCAAAGAGGGAGATTGTTGGCATTGTGTTGTCATTGATGTCAACTGGTATAGGACAACTACCGGTATGAGAGATGTATGTGCAATAATGTCATGGAGGAGTACAGGATGAGATATCTTTGATATCACCTTGTGTTGCAGAACACCAATAAGGTAAGGAAGTGAATGCCATTCAGATGAATGACCAGTGGAGTGATTGGTACACAAGTTAGTGTTTGAATTGTGTGGATTAAATGGACAGGTTACCGGTACAGTGTATCATTGGTAAGGAGAGTATGTCAACTGGTAAGTGAAGTGGTGATGATGAGCAGGATTCTTGGATGTTCTTTGTGATGAAGAGGCAGAATGTTACCTAAATCACATCAACACTTGAGGAAAAGAATGAATAGGTCACCGGTATGATGTATGGCTACAGAACAACATGACTCCCAATGGTAGAGATGTAGTCACTATGTATAGAGCTGACTGACAATGAATGTGCCCACATCAGATCACATTTGCCTATTTGAAGATGTGTTTCTCAAATGGGGAAGTCACATAAGTTCTTTGTTGGATGCAAATGACAAGGTATCACTCCACTAGTAAGTGGAGCTTGTCTCATATTATGCATAATGTTAATTATAGTTCTGTAAGGAAAAAGAGGTAAAGGTAAGTGTTTGAAGTCTCACACTGGATCTACTGATGAATCAAAGGAATGCCTCAAGTGCACGAAATGAGGGTTATGCACTGAACCGACTGAGAAGGCATGGTGGGATGCTGGTGTAGTTGAAGAGTGATGGGTTTATCACTCTGACAAACCAGTTGAGATATGGACTGGGTTGATGAAGAAGGAGGCAAAGTGGAGCAACTAAAAATAGAGAATGAAACCGACATGTAGATGCCTTAGTTGGAAACCACTGAAGGTTGATGACATGATGTCATCCGAATGGCTACCGGTAAGCATGAGAACCGTTAAGGAAGCCAAGGGGATAAGAGAAGTAACACTACTTAATGAGAATGAGCATGCTATGGATAGACATGTATGGCAAGCGGTTAAGGTGTTCCATCGGTAGTTTAGCAATGTGCAGACATGAAGGTTAACTTGGTAAAGTGTAAGTTACTGGTAGGGTTAGTAAACTGACAGAAAGGAAGAATCGGTTGAGTATTTGGTTGGTGATCCTATCTGAATTGACACACTAATCCAAGCTAGTAGTTGGTCGACATGGATGCCACATTGAGTCAAGGTGGCAAACTTGCATGCAGTGGTAGATGGAATGTGCATCGATGAGGTTGTTGAAGAGTTGGTAGATATTAATGGTAGATCCCATAAATCATGGGATGTGTTGCAGAGCCATTGTAGAGGTTTGTGGCTTGAGGTCTAGAGGACAACAAAGGGCCATATTAGAGTGATTTAGGAGATCATGGTGGATGAAGGAAACCGTAAGAACAATCTTGGTGATTGACCAAGAAATTAGCTGATAGAGTAAAAAGAAGATTGCCAAAGATAGAAGGCATGATCAAGATGGCACGAAAAATGATGAAGATGTGAAAACAGTTGTCTGGGGATCATATTGGATAAGATCTGATTGGATTTGGATTGCCTTGAGGTTTATGAGGAAACCCTAATCACCTAAGATTTGAATTGGCTTTTGGTGGGAAAACCAAGTTATAAATAAGGAAGCCAAAATCATTGAAGGTGGCTGTTGAATGGAAGAGGAGAGAGTTGTTGTGAAGTGATTGAGTGTTGCAGATTAGTCTAAGTGAAAAAATAGTAGAAGATAATAGTTAAACTGGTGATAAGGTTTAACAAAGGGTTAACCAATATGGTTTGAGCAATTAGTATAACAGCTAGAGTGCATCTGAAGAGATAACCGGTAGGTGCTTGTACCTGCAAGAAGACAATTGAGAGAATTGAAGAGAAAATAAGTAAGGAGGAGATCAAGCAAAGAAGAAGAGGAAGAGTAGAGGTGAACCGGTAGAGTTTACCGGAAATGTAGCAGTAGTTGAGGGTAGTAGAAGAGTGAACCGGTGCAGCAGAGAAGGTGTCTCATTGGTAGAAGTGAGGTATATGAAATAGTTACAAGATTCAATTGTAATAGTATGACTAATTTTTTATTTGAAGCTATTATTGTGATCACTGAGTTGTAGCTCGGTGCAGGGGTTGTAACTCCTTTGGGTTGGTGCCCATAAACAAGAAGGGGTTTTAGGTCCTTTGGGTTGTAGCCCATAAATTAGTTAGGGGTTGGTACTCATAGGGTTGGTGCCCTAAATCAAGTGTTGTAGCTCCTTGGGTTGGTGCCCTAAATATTGTAACAAAGATTTATTGTGAGGCTAGATTGGAGCAGTAGACTCCAGCAACATTACTCACTGAGGTTCTTCCCATCTTGGGTTTTCCTCATACATACTAGTGTTATATGATGTCCCTTTGTATGAATGCATTTGTGTTTTGTCTCCTCACTAACTGGTAAGTCTACATTCAGCTAGATCTATTAATCGGTATACTTTGATAGGGATAGTTAAAGGGAAAAGTTTGAGAACCACTGATTCACCGCCCCCTCTTAGTGGTGCATTGTGTATAACAGTTGGTATCAGAGCCTAGGTACCCTTTTTTTTTCAAGATTTCTCTCACTTAGGTAGATTTTGTCTTAAGGACACAATGGTCTGTTTAGTGTCAATCCCTGCTCCAGTTTTTAATAGTTCAAACTATTCTATTTGGAGTTGTAGAATGGAAGTCTACTTGTCCTCTCTAGGGTTTGATGTATGGATGTCAGTTGTTAATGGTCTCCCTAGGAATGTCTATCCCCCCACCAGCTCTGAAGAAGAAAGAAGATGCATGTGTAATGAAGAACCCATGAAGGTCATATTTAGTGGGCTCACCAGTGATGTTCCCTCACAAGTGGATAAGTGCAGATCGACAAAGAGTCTATGGGAGAGATTGAAGAAGCTCTATGGAAATGAGCCCACTACTGCAAAACCGACTTGTGATGATATGATGAGAAATGCATCTCATGTATTAGCAGATGATGAAGGCATATCTACTAGTAGCCACAACATTGATGAAGAAGGAACCCACCTCTTCATGGATCAAGAATCAGAAGATGAGGCACACATCTAAGAATGATCATGGAGACCACTCCTACCGATATGATGTGTTTGGCAGTGATGATGAAGAATAAGGAGATAAGAGCTTGTAAATGCACTTGAAGAACTCTATAGAGTAAGAAAGGAATGCAAGCTATTCAAGAATGCTTCTATACCGGAGCAGAATCGGTTGACTAAGTGCCTTCAATATTCTATGAAATGCATATGAGAATTGAAGTCTCAAGAAGAAGGCACCAAGGAGTGTCGATGTAATGATCTAGCATCTGTGCTAGAAGTTAAAGATAAAGAATATCTACAAGTGATTGGAGAAATGGAGATTCTCCAAAATGACCTTGAGAAATGTCAGGATGAGCTCAAGGTAAGAATACGGTTTGATGGCAGCAGTGATGCCTTGGACAAAATGTTGAAGAAGTAAAAGTATGCCAAGGACACTAAAGGTTTAGGAAGTGGTACCACTGAATGCTCTACCAACAATAATGTCCCCCTCAATGATATTTTGTTTGTCTCCTTAAATGGAGAAAACAAGGGACAAACCTTCACAGTAAAAAGTGCTCCTCAGAAGAAGGTTGACCTAACCATAACTAGTGAAGACTTGTAGACAAGAATGAATATCGGTGCTGCAAGGAGGAACAATGCAGATCCCAAAGGAAAAGGGAAGATGGGAGAAGACATCTTCACCAGAATCAGGAAAATGAGAAGACAACGAAGAAGACCTCCTACCGGTAGAAGACAAGGAAGTGCTATCGCCCACAAGACAAAGCAAGTGTGGGAGAAGAAGAGATCAGATGGAAGAGCTACACAAAATGGACAACCTAGGATCCATCCTCGAAGAAGCAGAAATGGAGATGCTAAACTAGTAAGATCTTCCCATGCATGGAAAAATAAATTTGAAAGTAAGATGCCATCCGTTACCAGTTATTGCTTTGCATGTAATAGTTATGGCAATAGGGAAGAAGAATGTAGAAAGATATTTAGATGGAATAATCTAAGATCTCACAGACATCATGCATGTGAGAAAAATGTATCAAGGAGTGGATACATGCATGTCCCCTCTCCCAGTTATGCAAATATTATTTGTTATAACTGCAATGGAATTGGTCATAGAGAGTTTGAATGTAGGAAGAGGATCTTGGAGTCACATGGAGGCCGATATAGCAACTTTTCTCTACAAAAAGGTGGATACAAAGCATATAGAAGTCAGAGAGCTACATGGAACCAAAGAAGAAATGTCCCTGCAGGAGAAAGAGGTCCATCAGTTTTTGTTGTTAGTCATAGGAACATGACCAGAACAAGATGGTCAAAGTGGTATGTCAAGAGATTCCCCAATCATGAAGTTGGGATGGACGTTGTGTGCTACTATAGCAATACCTTTGGTTGTGATGCTGAATCTAGAAATGAAAGGACCCATGAGTAGAAGACGGTAAGACCTACTCCCAAGGCTGAAAATGGGAAGAAGAATGAGACCAAGAAGGTATGGAGGAAGAAGACCATGGGCCGAAATTGTGCATTCAATGTACACGTGATATCCCTTAAGGCCTAAAGGATATGCAGTATCTTGAGGAGAGTAGTATATTGAACTAGATCATTCACCCCCTCAGTGAAGAAGGACACTTGGAAGATCAAGGTACTGCTGATATGAAAGAAGAAAATGAGATGATAAGTGTGTGTAGAGGTTGCTTGACTACACACCTACAGATAAAAGTTGGATGACTACTACATGTGTTAATAGAGGGATATTAACAATTGGAATTAGATGTAAAGTGACACAAAATGTCAGGAGTCACAGGAAGGTGCTTTAGTAGTTATAATGGAATGGTACAAAAAACTGGTATGTGCACGATGCTAATAGGTACTTACAGGTTATGTAAGACAATGAGGTTGGAGATCATTTCAATAGCCCCTATAGCATGGAATGTGAAGTTATGTCTCAGGTTGTATTGAAAAATACCTGAATGACATATGTTGGTCTGGTTGTTGATCATGCAGGCTTGCATGTTTTGGGCTAATCAATTTAATTTATTGCATGGTGATGTCATTGTATGGCATTGTGTAGATTCAGGATCATGTCATAGCCTATGGTGGGTATGATGGAGATAAAGATCATCATATGATCACATATGCGCAGTTCAATCGGTATATGGAAATAATTGGAGTCCCAGTATTAGACCTGACCGAAGATGAGGACCTAAGATGTATGACTTAGGGGGAGTTCAAGTACTTATGATGCTGAGTTGACATGCTTGAATGTGTAAATGTACTAACTACCCAAACTACAGATGATGGAAATTGCAGTAGGAATACCCAAGAGAATTTCATGGTTATGGGTATCTACTTGTCATTTGGTTGGTTGTATTCCTAGTACAATCACATTTGATTCTAAAGAAATTTGGGATCAAATGGGAGGTGATGTAGTTTGACTGGCAGGTGAGTAGTATTCACTGACACATCCTTTTTGGAATTGAGTGTTTTAACAAATAGTATTAGATTTGCATGCTCAATTGGTGTCACTTGATGGTTGAGTCCTCAATCTCAAGTGTTGTGACTTGAGAAGATGTAACAAGTGGTATCAAAGGAGGAGATGCATCCAATGAAAATAAAAGGGCAAAAAATAATTATTTCAGTGACCGGTATATACAAGGAGGAATGATATCCTGACAGTGCCCTTTGCCATTGTTGTCAAAGGGGGAGAAATTTTTTGTAGTATACTGCATACTAAATGTGTGAGAATTCATTGGATCATACAAAGGGGGAGAGAGATTATGCAGTATACCGGATACTACATGAGTTGAAATCAATGCCAAAGGGGAGATTGTTGGCATTGTGTTGTCATTGATGTCAACCGGTATAGGACAACTACCGGTATGAGAGATGTATGTGCAACATTTTCATGGAGGAGTACAGGATGAGATATCTTTGATATCACCTTGTGTTGTAGAACATCGGTAAGGTAAGGAAGAGAATGTCATTTAGATGAATGACCACTGGAGTGACCGATACACAAGTTAGTGTTTGACTTGTGTGGATGAAATGGATAGGTTATTGGTACAGTGTATCATTTGTAAGGAGAGTATGTCAATTGGTAAGTGAAGTGTTGACAATGAGCAGGGTGCTTGGATGTTGTTTGTGATGAAGAGGCAGAATGTTACCTAAATCACATCAACACCGGAGGATAAGAATGAACAGGTCGCCGATATGTTGTATGGTTGCAGAACAAGAAGACTCTGACTGGATAAAGATGCAGTCACCATGTGTAGAGCTAACTCAAAATGAATGTGCCCACATCGGATCATATATGCATGTTTGAAGATGTGTTGCTCAAATAGAGAAGTCACATGAGTGCTTTGTTGGCTGTAGATGACAAGGTATCAGTCCATCGGTAAGTGTAGCTTATCTCCTATCATGCATAATATGCATTATAGTTCTTTGAGATAAGTAAGAAGAGGTAAAGACATGTGGTTTAAGTCTCATACTGAATCTACTGGTGAATAAAATGAATGCCTCAAGTGTGTGAAATTAGGGTTATTCATTGAACCGACTGAGAAGGCATGGTGGGATGTTGGTGCAGTTGAAGAGTGATGGGTTTATCACTCTGACAAACTGGTTGAGATATGGAATAGGCTGATGAGAAGGAGGTAAAGTGGAGTAGCTAAAAATAGAGAATGAAACTGACATGGAGATGCCTTAGTTGGAAACCACTGAAGGTTGATGACATGATGTCATCAGGATGGCTACCATTAAGCATGAGAACCGATATGCAAGAAAATAGGCTAAGAGAAGTGACCCCTACTTGATGAGAATGAGCATTCTATGGATAGACATGTCTAGTGATTGGTTAAGGTGTTCCACCAATAATTCAGCAATGTGCAGACATGAAGGTTAACTAGTAAAGTGTAAGTTACTGGTAGGGTTAGTAAACTGGCAGAAAAGAAGAATCGGTTGAGTGTTTGGTCGGTGATCCTATCTGAACCGACACACCAATCCAAGCTGGCAGTTGGTCAACATGGATAACACGTGGAGTCAAGGTGGCGGACTTGCATGTAGTGGTAGATGGAATGTGCATCGATGAGGTTGTTGAAGAGTTGGTTGATATTAATGGTAGATCCCATAAATCATGGGATGTGTTGTAGAGTCATTGCAGAGGTTTGCAGCTCGAGGTCTGGAGGACAACAGAGGGCCAGCTTAGAGTGATTGAGGAGATCAAGGCAGATGAAGGAAACCACAAGAATAATCTTGGTGATTGACCAAGAAATCAGCTAACATAGTAAAAAGCAGATTGCCAAAGATAGAAGGCATGATCAAGAAGGCACGACAATGGTAGAGATGTGAAAATAGTTTTCTGGGGATTAGATCAGATAAGATCTGATTGGATTTGGTTTTCCTTGAGAATGATGAGGAAACCCTAACCACCTGAGATTGGAATTTTCTTTTGGTGGGAAAACCAGGTTATAAATAAGGAAGCCAAAATCATTGAAGGTGACTGTTGAATGGAAGAGGATAGAGTTGTTGCGAAGTGATAGAGTGTTGAGGATCAGTTTAAGTGAATAAATAGCAGAAGATAACAGTGACTGTGAGAGTGAAGCTTAAACTAGTGGTAAGGTTTAATAGAGGGTTAACCGGTATGGTTTGAGCAACTAGTATAACAGCTAGAGTGCATTTGAAGAGATAACTGGTAGGTGCTTGTACTGAAAGGAAGAAAGTTGAGAGAACTGAAGAGAAAAGCAGTAAGGAGGAGATGCAACAGAGCAAAAGAAGAAGAGTAGAGGTGAACCGGTAGAACTTATTGTCAATGCAACAATAGATGAGGGTAGTAGAAGAGTGAACCAATGTAGCATAGAAGGTGTCTCATCGGTAGAACTGAGGTATATGAAATGGTTACAAGATTCACTTGTAACAGTATGACTAATTTTTTATTGGAAGATATTATTATGATCACTGAGTTGTAGCTCGGTGCAGTGGTTGTAGCTCCTTTGGGTTGGTGCCCATAAACAAGTAGGGGTTGTAGATCCTTTGGGTTGTAGCCCCTAAATCAGTTAGGGGTTGGTGCTCCTTGGGTTGGTGCCCTAAATCAAGGGTTGTAGCCCATAAAAAAATTAGGGGTTGTAGCTCCTTGGGTTGGGGCCCTAAACATTGTAATAGAGATTCATTGTGAGGCTGGATTAGAGAAGTAGACTCCAGGAACATTACTCATCAAGGTTTGTCCCATATTGGTTTTCCTCGTACATACTGGTATTTTGTGATGTCTCTTTGTATGAATGCTTTTTTGTTTTGTCTCCTCACTACCCGGTAAATCTACATTCAGCTAGATATGTTAATCGGTATACTTTCATAGGGATAGTTAAAGGTAAAAGTTTGAGAACCATTGATTCACCCCCCCCCTTCTCAGTGGTGCATTGTGACTAACAAAAGGCACATCAAGAAGATCCAACAACTATAAGAAATTGGACTGGGTGTTTGTAAGGACCTCCATAATTTTAAAATAACATAATTCATAGAAAAAATCATAAAATTAAACATTAAATATTCCACATGTCCAAATATAGAAGATTGTAGACAAGCTTATATTTCAACATAAATATTTAATACACAAACATATAACAAGGTTGAACATATGGGAGCATGTTCCTTTATGATAGACCACAAGGTCAATTATAAAAATACATAGGAAACAAATAGTGAAGACCACCAAGACAGGAACTTTGACATCTATCTCCCACAATCACATCAGTGGCAAGCACATTGTCGAAGCACGTATACACCCTACTACAAAGTAGTTACACTTGCCCATAATCTTTCATGATATGAAAGATACTCGACCCAACATGAGGTAGACTAACAAAGTGAATCCAACAAGAGTAGTGGAATTTAGTGTAGTATGACATATCTACATCTAATGCTAATGCAATGCTATCTTGAAGCCACACGATTCATTAAGAATACATAAATAAATAGAAGCATCACCCTTTCTAAAATCTGTCATTATTTCATCTAATTGAGTTCCTTTCCATTCATGAGTATTTGATTAATATAACACAATTTCACCTCATACATGGTGCAACCATAATCTGATGAGTCCTCAAAGAGAATAGACCAGATCATGCAGCAAGAGTAACACAACAGAAGAAACAACAACACATCAAAAAATTATAGAATCAGGTTTCCACATCATCACATATTCATCATAGATCATCCGGTAATCAACCGATTACATTCAGGCTAACAAGCCAGAATATAATCGGTAACCAACTGGTTACATGCAAGCTAGAATACAATCCATCTGGATCTCTGAGAGACCTCCAAATTATTAATCCCGTAACTAAGAACTCATAAACCCCTAACTCCCTACAAAGGATCTCATATAACAATATATATACCCTCCAAAAAAAATTTGGGTTGGCCACAAAAGATTACATTTACCAAGACAAGAAAATGAAATGTGTAAATAGATCAACCCAAAGAATGAAAGAAAATTCCTTCGAAAAGAAAAACCAAGGAGTGTGGATCAACAGGGAGGTCGGCCAAGGACTCTGGATCATCTAGCAAGACCCCAAATAGATCCACATGTCAAGAGATCACTCCACATGAGAAGAAATCAAAAATTAGTCATTAAGCTCAAAAACTACTCCAGAAACCAAAACAGTCAAACCCTAAGAAACCTCTCACCAGTAAAGAACCCAAATGGAGTGAGAATCAGGAATTAAGCATAAGAACATGTCTGGAAACCAAAAATCAGATCCGCAATGAAAAGCAACTAGCTACCAGAAGAACACAAAAACTAAAACACTGAACTTGAACAAAATAAAATTAAAAGAAAATATTTTTGGTTGATGCAAGATTGTTCATTGACTGGGGATGCTCCTGCATCAGACACCGAAAGTAGAAAGAGATGTTCCATGAGAGGAAACTCATGAACACCAAAAATGACTCGGGATAAAGACTCCATGTTCATTTATGATCCAAACATCTTCTTTATCTGCAAACCTCTTTCTTAGCTCCTCCAAAACCGCAATCGGGTTCTCTAACTTCTGACTCTCTTTATTTGTTTTACCCTACGTCAGACCTACACACTGTCACTAACTGATGCTCCCTTTCTTCTGTAACTCTGATTTATTACTGCCACAAGACTTCATCTACTCTGCCACCATAACCTTACTACCATCCGGTTTCTTCTTGCTATCAGACTTATCTATCAGAACCTTCTATAATTCCATGCCACCCTCTGATATAACCTCAACAACCATTTTATCCTTACTGCAACTCTTTTCAAGACTTGGATTCCTCACTTCCTTCTCTTTCTCTTTCAAAGAAGCCAATGTCAACTTCTACCCATCCTTCTCAATAGTGATCAAGTTTCTTCTATAGTCATAGATAGCTCCTCTATCAAACTGCTAAGGTCTTCCCAACAAGACATGACAAGCACTCATAGAAAAAATCACACAAGACCTCGTCCCTAAAAGGCCCAATATTAAAACTCACCAAAGACTGCTCTTTTAATTCTAACTTTTGACCATCTTGAAACCAACTTACCTTGTAAGGACAAGGGTGCTTAAGCTTCTTCAATCCAAGGTTCACTACCATCTCCTCAGATACCAAATTATCAGTACTTCCACTATCCACAATAACCTTGCAACACTTGCCACCTGATTTGCACATAGTTCGGAAAAGACTCCTTCTCTGAGTAGATCTTGTATCTTCACTATTTTGCTCCATCGTGACTCTTTTGAACATAAGGGATTTTCCTTTCTCCGGTGCACATTCAGTTCTAGTGACTCCAGCTTCTTAATCCTCATTTTCCACACAACTTCTTTCCATTCCTAACTTACATTCATAAAATCTATGTCCAGTTTCTCCACACTAGAAACATCTGCCCAAAAATTCTCTATTGCTACTGCCACTCCCTTTCCTCTATGTTTTCTAATCTGATTCTTTATTCCACTTAGGTTTTGATTCTTCTTCAACACTCTGCTTCTTTGTACTCATCTGCCCCCTGAATCTCTCCTTTCCTCTAGGATTATTCTATTGTCTTCTTCTCACCTTCTCCTGAACCTTCAAATCATACTGGTAAGCTTCCTCAATTATGGAAATCTTCAACATGCTCATTTCATATTGAATGTTAAATGCAATTCCATTTATGTACCTCAACACCTTTTCTCTATCCATCTCTCATTACTTTGTAGAACTCCTCGGTATTCTCTTTCACAACCATGTTTCTCTACTTCAAGTTCTGCAACTTCTTGAACAACTCCAACTCATAGTCTCCTCGAATGAACTTAACCTTCAATATCGGTACCATTTGTCTCCACCAAGTGATATTCATTTCACCATTCTCCATTCTATCTCTCTGCAACTCTTTCCACCATAAGGCAACATGCCCTTTAAATTTAGTTTGTGCCAACCTAACCCTCTGCGGGTCCTTAACATCCTCAAATTCAAAGTAGTCCTCCAACTCTTTGATCCAATCAATCAAATCCTCTGAATTCAGCATCTCACAAATTTTGAAATCTCTACTTTATATATTTTACTTGCTTGTGCCACTTCTCTCAAAAATCTTTCTTCTCTCCCGTCTTCCAGTCCTTCAACCTCTTTCGCCTTAAGCTCTTTTCCAGCTTCTTCATATTCATCCTCAAACACTGAGTTCCTCTGGAAACTAGACAATGTGTTATGGATCTCATTCCTCATCTCATTCTTGGAATCCTCCATCATCTACTCTACCCTTTGGGGGGTCATTCTTCTAGGTGGCATCTCCTCCTTTTCTCCAGTGAACTACCTCAACTCAACAATCTAATTGTCGGTTTCAATTGCCTCACACTTGACAATCTATTAAACACACTCACAACCTACCTCCACTTGATGATCTATTCACCCCAAAGGAATGCCTCAAGATACGCAATTAGCTCTTTCATCAACCAGCTCATAACCAGCTCTGATGCCACTTGGTGCATCCATAATCCAGCGAGTCCTCAAAGAGAACAGACTAGATCATGCAACAAGAGTAACACGATGGAAGCAATAACAACAACACATTGAAAAATTATAGCATTAGATTTCTGAATCATCATATATTCATCATAGATCATCTGGTAATCAACCGGTAACATGCAGGCTAAAAAGCCACAATACATTCGGTAACCAACTGGTTACATGCAAGCCAAAATACAATCCATCTGAATCTCTGAGAGACCTCCGAATTATCAATCCCGTAACTAGGAACTGATAAACCCCTAACTACCTATAAAGGATCTCATATAAAAATATATATACCCTTCGGAACATATCTGGGTCGGCCACAAAAGATTACATTTACCAAGACACGAAAATGAAACGTGTAAATAGGTCGACCCCAAGAATGAAGGAACTTCCTCCAGAAAAGAACAACCAAGGAGCGCGGATCAACAGGGAGGTCGGCCAAGGACTCAAGATCATCTAGCAAGACCCCAAATAGATCCACACACCAAGAGATCGCTCCGCACCAGAAGAAATCAACAATTAGCCATTAAGCTCAAAAACTACTCTGGGAACCAAAATAGTCAAAGAGAAAGCAATGTCTCACTGATAAAGAACCCAAATGGATTGAGAATCTGGAATTAAGCATAAGAACATGCCTAAAAACCAAAAATCTGATCCGCAATGAAAAGCAACTAGCTACAAGAAGAACAAAGAAACTAAAACACTGAAATTGAATAGAACAAAACTGAAAGGAAATATTTTTTGGTTGATGCAAGATTGCTCATTGATCGGGGATGCTCTTGCATCAATACATAGAGAAAACTCCTCCATGCACACGTTACAATATAGAACCTACTCTGGTAATATGAGCATATAGGAGAACATATGCACATCCACATATCTCCTATCAATATTGCATGCATCTTCATACATAGTTAATCCAAAAAGTTATACGAAACATTATTCAAGAATATATTACAAGGTGATGATGATAACTCACATCTTATCAATGCTTAAGTAGATTAGCATAATGATCCTTTAATGGTCTCTTACTCTTTGAAGTCATTAAACCTTTTACATAAATTACTTGAATATTTAACCCAATTATGATCCTCTAGGTCATGACCTTATCTTATGGTAATCATAGAGATACTATCATTTGGCTAAGATCATAAGTCTTATTTTGTTACTCAAGGAGGTAGTAAATATTTTACAAACTTTAGAATAAAGAATCTTCATCTCAAACTTAACTCTATTTCAATGTCTAAATCTCTATATCAATGATATTTCTTCTTCTTTTCCTATAGTTTGCCTTCTCTATAATTAAACAAGATAAAATTCTCATTATTTTTCACTAATAATACCAAGTAATTCATCATTGCCCAATTCCTATCAATAGATAACAAACATTATACAATATTGATATCATCTATCATATATTATTGTACATTTTAATCCAAAAAAATTCTATAATTACTACCATTCCTTATTACTGTCACTCAGAAATATAGCTATAATCAATATCTAAATTTTCAATGAACAACCTAAATAATATGGATGCAATAATGAAGCCACTTAATATCGATAACAAGTTTATTATTAAAGTCACCCCCCAAGCTTTAGACTTAATGCCATATTACTCTCCTACCACCAACCCTTGTCCACATAAAGAGTTATATCATAACAAGTTTGAATAGTGATATTCTATTTAGTAATTTATCTAAACACATTTTGTTCATGTCATAACTCAAAAGTTATTATTGATAAGAAAACTATCTCCCCCCATTGTGCGGTACCATTCTCTCAAAAAATATCAACACACTTACATTAAATAAGTATAACTTTCTAAATTAAAAATAAAAACTAAACTTTCACTCTCTTGATGCACGTTCTTACATATTTTAAATTATTAAATTGTTTTTAAA
Organism: Cryptomeria japonica; assembly: GCF_030272615.1. NCBI lineage: Eukaryota > Viridiplantae > Streptophyta > Pinopsida > Cupressales > Cupressaceae > Cryptomeria > Cryptomeria japonica. The sequence goes on along the minus strand of NC_081405.1, from coordinate 203,010,906 downwards.
ACTATGAAAAATTCCAATATCAAATATATAATATTTTTATATTATTCTTATAACTAATTTTTATCTTTTACTTCTCACCTGGAAAAACCTATTCATATATTTATTTCCCAAGTCTTAAAGCTCTACTTTAAGTTTCCTATTTTAATTTGCTTTATCCTTAATGTGAAATGAAGGAGTTTTAGTTTTTTAGAAACTTCGAAAATTTAGATAAGTAAAAAATCTCATATTAAAGTTCTTACTTTTCTTTATAATGGTTATCTTTCCACACAAAAGCAATTATAATATGAATTTTATATTTTAAGTTTCTAAAATAATTTTAAAAGAAACTTCTTTTCTCTCTTTTTTTTCTTAAATTTTACTTTTTCTTAAAAATATTCCATATCCTTTTCTTACTAAAGTTCTTAATATATAACATGAATTTTACAAGTTAAGTTTCTAAATATTATTTTAATAGAAACTTTTGTTTTAAGTTTCTTTTTATCTTAAAAAGATTTTTTTTGTTTTAATTTATTTTTATTTATTAATTGCATGCATGATATATATATATATATATATATATATATATATATATATATATATATATATATATAACTTTTTTAAAAAATAAATGAAAAATAAAATATTTAATATAATAATGAAATTTTGTTTTTTAACTAAAAATACATTCTATTTATATTAAATTTCAAACATTTTTTTTGTTTATAATATTATTAATATAATTTATATTTAAGATTTAAAGGAAAAATCAATACATAATAATTAAAATATTCAAATCATGCTATAATAAATCATGTCATGATTAAATAATTACACAATTAATTTAATTATTAAATAATAATATGAAAATAAGGGATGTGATAGAGTTCCTTAGTTCTTCTTCTCTCTCTTTTGAATTTTTGAATTAAAAAATTAACCGTTGTTTCTTGCCTTTATTTCTTTCTTTCTTTTTCTTGTTTCTTTGGTATGCTTGGATGTAAAAGGGGATTTGATTTAGTTAGGTGGTTAATTTATAGCCTTACAGAGAGAATTTTGGTTAAAGATTTTTTTATTCAATGTAAATCTTTTTGAAGATATAGTAAGTTGCTCTTTGTTATGGTTAATTTAATAGGTTTATAAGGTTGTTTGATTTTCCAGCTTGATAAGAGAGCTTGTGCAAGAAAAGGAGGATTCTAGAACATCTGCAATAGGTACCACCTATGGAGAGAAGGAAGAGAATGTATGTCCTTATCAAGATATCCAAAAAGTTTTTTGTCTTTTTTATATCAGGCAATCACCTACTGCCTTTTAAAAAATTGTAAAAGCCTCGAAGCTTGTTGCATCTTTATTCTATAAAAGGATAATCAAGGCCTTATTTTGAGTCCTCTTGGTAGATGTTTTAGAGTTATTCAAGTCTTGTAAGTTTAGAAAAACATTTTTCACCAAGGTGAACTTGCATATCAAGTCTATAGGTTTATGATACAACATTAGTTCATTTCATGTCCTATTTCAGTTTCTACAATTGTTATATGAAATACTATGCAATTTCAGAAACATCTTGGAATCAATTTCAATAATTTTCAAGTTGTCTCCACCATGTATGTTTCAAAGTCTTGTTGAATCATGATCAAGGATATTTTTTATTTTACCTCTACACCGTGTTGCTGATGTGTGTATGGTTTTAGGCTTCTTCTAAAGTAGAAGATTAAAATGCTTAAATCATTCACAAGGGTCTTTTATGCAGGAGCATCCCCAATCGATGAGAAATCTTGCATCAACCAAAAATATTTGCTTTTAGTTTTGTTCTTGTTTTGTGTTGTAGTTTTTCTGTTTCTTTCAAAATTTTCTAGTAGTTGTTTCTTTTTTCATCGTGGACTAGATTGTTGGCTTCCAAAAGGGCTCTTGTTCCTTGTCTGGAAATTTCAGTTCATTTGAATCCTTTTCTGGCAAGTTATCGCTTTCGGATTGTTTGTTTCTTGGTTCCCAGAGCAGTTTTGAGCTTAACAACTAGTTGGAGATTTCTTCTCATGTGGAGCGATTTCTTAGCTTGCGGATCTGCTTGGTACCATGTTCGATGTTCCTTGGCCCTTGGCTGACCTTCCTTGGTGGTCCACACTTCATTTGCATTCTTGGCAAAGGAGATCTTCAAGTCTTGGGGCCGACCTATTTTACACGTTTCATTTTCCTATTTTGGAGAATTTGTGATCTTCTGTACTCGACCCAGATGTATTCTAGATGATATATATTTATGTAATTGATCTTTAGGAAGGAGGGAAATAGATGTAGAGGTAGATAAGAATAAATGTGATAATTTAGTTTCATGATTTGTAATTTGAAGATCCGAATGATTGTAATCGAGAATGTATGATGTAACTGGTCCTACAAGATTGTTTTGATTTCTAGTTGTTGTTGATTTATTTATGATGAATATATGATGTTGTGGATGTCTCTAATTGCATTTTCTATGTTTTGTGTTCATGCTTCCATTGTGTTACTCTTGCTGCATGATCCAAATTGTTCCCTTTGAGGGTCCTCCAGACCATGGCTGTGTTAGATGGTATCAGAGTTGGTTGCAAACCTTGAGGCATTTCTTTGGGTGAACAGATCATCGATTTGAGGCAGAATGCAAGTGTGCTCAATAGATCACCAATGAAGAGGCAATTGAAACCTTTTAGTCAGATGGATGAGTTAAGGAAGTTGCACCAGAGCAAAGGGAGGAGATACCACTAAGGAGGATGAACTCTAGGAGGGTAGAGCTAATGATGGAGGATTTTAAGAATGAGATGAGGAATGATATCCAAAATGCATTGACTGGTTTGCGGAGGAAGCCAGAATTAGAGGATGAATATGAAGAGGTAGGAGAAGATCTTGAGGCCAAAGAGGTTAAAGGACCAGAAGATGAGGGAGAATAAAGATTTCTTAGAGTGGTGAAAAAAGTGAGTATAAAGTTGAGGTTTATAACTTTTTGGGTTTGTTGAATCCAGAAGACTTGATAGACTGGATCTGAGAGTTGTCCAAGGACTACTTCAAGTTTGAAGATGTTAAGGACCCACAGAGAGTTTGATTAGCACAAACTAAGTTGAAAGGACATGTTGCTTTATGGTGGAAAGAGATCTAGAGAGATAGAGTGGAGAACGGTGAGATGAAAATCACCTGGTGGAGGCAAATGGTCATGAGATTGAAGGCTAAATTCATTCCATGAGACTATGAGTTGGATTTGTTCAAAAGGTTGCAGAACTTGAAGCAGAAGGACATGAGTAAAGGAGTATACTGAATAATTCTACAAGGTGATGATCAGATTTGGTCATTGAGAGATGAATAGGGAAAATGTGGCTAGATACATAAACGGACTCTAATTTAACATCCAAGATAAGATGAGTATGCTGAAGATTTCTATAGTTGAGGAGGCTTATCAATATGCGTTGAAGGCAGAAGATAAAGTGAAGAGAATATATTAGAATAGCCCTAGGGGAAGGGAGAGGCATGCAGTGAATAGAGGGCAAATGAGTGGCAGTATGGAGAACTAGACTATTGAAGAACCAAACTCTAAATGGAGTAAAGAACTGGAGTAGAAGACTCAAAGGAAAGGAGGTAGCAGTAAGGAGTTCTTGGGTACATGTTTCAAGTGTGGGGAACCTGAACATGGAGCTTATGAATGTCCTCAGGGTAACAAGAGAAAGTCAAGGAATTTCTTAGCATGTGAAGATCTGAAAACTAGAGTTGCAAGTGAGAACTTGATAGAATTGGAGCAAGGAGAATCTGTTATGTTCAGAAGAGTCTTGATGGAGCAGAGAAGTGAGGATACCTGACCTATTCATAGAAGAATCTTTTCCAGACTATTTGCAAATCAGGAGGTAAGTGTTGTAAGGTTATTGTGGATAGTGGAAGTGTTGACAATCTAGTATCAGAAGAGATGGTCAAGAAACTTGGTTTGAAGAGGCTTAAGCATCCTTGTCCTTACAAGGTAGGTTGGTTGAAATATGATCATGTGGTTGAGATGAAAGAGTAGTGTTGGGTGAACTTTAGTATTGATCCTTTTAGAGAAGAAGCTGTATGCGGGAAAAGTGGGCGAATAAAACTTAATATATGAAAATATGTTAGAAATACCAATCCACACACACACACAGGACTTCTTGATGCAAGCTATGGAGTAACGTAGTGTTACTCAGCTTCCCAAGGAGGGTCCCATGGTTCTCTATCTCACAATGTCCCTCAAACCAACGTTTTTGCTCTCAGATCACTGAGCAAAATGGTTTAGGGATGGCAAATATGAGAACGAGAGAGATTTTAATTGATTTTAGTATGAGATGTGTTGTAAGCTATGTATGATGCTAGAAATGCAATAAACTAAATGATAAGATGACAGGGTTAATATGAATACTATCCTAACATACTATATTTAGTCTATGATTGAGCTAAAATGATAAATAAATTACTCTAGCATGCATATTAGTCTAATTTATGATCTAAAAGAGGCTAAATGAGCATATATGAAATGAAAGCTTGAAAGAATTTGAACATAAGTGTGATGCTTCAAATTTGAAAGATGATTGTTAAAAATGGAGGAATGAGAGCTCTATTTATAGCATAAATAGGGCAATGGATGGTCAGGATTGAAAGGTTTAATCAAGGGCCAAGTTTGAAAGTTGAGGATCCATGTGCACAATTTGCACCAATGACATGGTGACAAATGTCCACACAGGATTGGGTTGAAAGAAAAGGTTGGAGGCATTAAAGGCCTGAGAAGACCTCATGGTTATCTAAAGGCTAAGGGTCAAGTCTAAGTTAGGATTACCCATTGGATTAGGAGTTAATCCAAGGATAAACCTTTGTGCAAATGATTAAGAGATAATCATGGTCAAAGCATTAATGGCCTGATGAGACCCTTGGGTTGGATAGAGGTTGAGTCAAAACAAATGTTTTAACCATGTGGGAAGGTTTGAATTAACCATTAATGGTTATTGGAGACTTTAGGGATTAAATGGTTGAAGGTTGGAAGCCTTTAATGGTTTTCAAAGACTTTAAGGGTTTTAGTGGTTGAAGGTTGAAAACCTTCAATGGTTATCAAAGACTTTAAGGTTTTTGAGAAGTGACTTCCCTTTGCTTAGGGATGTGACAAAGTTTAGAGGAGGGGTTAGGTTAATTAGAAGCAATTAGAAGATTCTAGAAGGGGTTAGAAAGGGATTTAGGAAGGCAAGTGGGAGATGTAGGATTTTGCAAGTGGATGGAGGGATAATAGGATTTAATTGAATTAAATGATTTTCATTCAATTTGGTTGCAATTTGGAGGAATTAAATAAATTAGATTTATTCAATTTGGGATAACTATTTAATTAAATTTAAATTTAATTAAAAGTGGCTAGGGGGATTTAATTGAATAAAATGATTTATTCATTAAATGGGTATGGTGAATTTAATTTAAATAAATTGAGTAATTTACTTAATTAAATAGAGGAATGTGGACAATTTAATTAAATTGGATTTAATCAAATAGAGAAATGAACATAAAATATTCATTTAGGAATATGGTAATTTCTATACGTCTACATTTTGCCCCTCTTTGAAGTGACGTGTGTGCACATGTTATTTCAAAGAAAAATGATGTGTTTTTGTGATTTATGATCAAATGCAATTATTGTGTCGCTCCTTTGATTTGCTAGTGATGCCCCAGATTTGATGTGATGCCCCAGATTCGATATTTGATGTGATGCCCCCTCGGGAGATGAATCAATATTTTTTTGGAAAATTGTTTGATTTTAAGTTGATGAAGTTCGTATGATGTGTAGGATTTCAGGCTTGTAGAAAGTGTGTAAATTGATTCATCTCCCGATAAATTACAAATGTTTTGGTATAGGGGAGACCGCGACCATAATACAGGTCCAGTTGGCTAACCCTAATTTCATTTTTCTCCTATAAAAGGGGAAAAGGGCTTGATTTAAAGTCATTTGTGCTTTGTTGACTTTTGAAGAAAGATAATTTGCTCTGGAGAGAAAATGCCTATTCCCTATCACAGACACCGTTTTGAGCGCGTTCGGAGGTACCGGAAACCAGTAGCGCGTGGACCACCAGTAAGTCAACATCTTTGACCCCTTTTGGATTTTTTGTTTTGTCATTTTTAGCTGTTTTTTGAATTTTAAAGTTCGAACATGTTGTTTTAGCGCGTCTAAGGTCAATAGTAGCGCATACGAAGTATAGAGTAGCGCATAGATGTCAATTTTAGGGGTTGCATCCAAAATTATTTTGCTAGTGCATAGGTCATCTAGGTTAGCGCGTACACGTTGAATAGCGCAGGTATTGCGTTTAGTAGCACGTAGGAGGAACAGGGTAGCGCGTAGGACTAACCTAGCGCATAGGAGTCGCAGAAGTTCGCATGGAGCAGGGGGTTTAGCGCAAAGGTATAACCTAGCGCATAGGGCTGAAAGGGTAGCGCCTAGGCAAAGGGGTTTAGCGCGTAGATCTGTTCTAGCGCATAGGACAAATTAGATAGCGCATCGTAAGAAAATAATAGCGCATAGATAGGTTCTAGCGCATAGGGCATATAGGTTAGCGCTTAGGAAGGGTAGATTAGCGTGTAGACATGTTCTAGCACATAGGACAGATAGATTAGTGCAATGGAAGAAAATAGTAGCGCGTAGACATAATCTAGCGTGTAGGGCAGATAGGATAGCGCGTAGGACAAGCAGTCTAGCACTTGGGATTGTTTTGGTGCATGGGGGGTCTATTTTAGCGCATCCAAGAAAATTTTGTAGTTTTGGCCGAGTTTGAAAAATTGCGGTTTTTGTGTGTCTGTCATGTTTTTGATGCATTTATCCAAGATGAGTATTTGTATAACTTGTTTTGATGTGCAATTTTCCAAGTTATGTATAGATATCAAGCTGTTTGTATTGATCAGAATATGATTATTTGCATTATCTATTGTAAGTTCAAATGTGTATGAAAGCCTGAGTTGTTTTACAAGCCGATATGGGTTGGAAACTTGAGTTGTTTTACAAGTTTTGATATGGGTGGGAAACTTGAGTTGTTTTACAAGTTTATGTGATTTTGGTACTTGAGTTGTTTTACAAGTTTTGATATGGTTTTTGAAGAACTTGAGTTGTTTTACAAGTTGATAGGATTTTGAACTTTGATTGTAGATGAGAAAATTTGTTTCATGTTGTTGATGTAAGTTTTATTTTGATATCTTTGTGTTGATGTGGAAACATTTGTTGACAAGAGCGATTGGGTATTATGCAGTCGAGGGAGAGATTCCCAAGACCATGGATGCTGATACCACATCTGTCACAGGAAGACTTGGATATTATTGAGAGATGCGGATTGACCTCTCTTCTGGATATGCCTCGGTTTACTATGAACCGGGGACTGTTGACAGCATTAGCAGAGAGGTGGCATAGTGATACGAACACCTTTCATTTTGCCACTGGAGAGATGACAGTGACACTGGAGGATTGCTACCGGATTTTGCGCATTCCTGTGGTAGGGGCACTGCTACCCTACGAGTAGATAGAGGAGGGTGGCACAGAGGCACTGCGTCGTATATTCCATGATGAGAGTGTCTGTGGTTATGAGATCCCTTGGCAAGAGTTCTTGGATCTGGATTATGCACCGCTGCCATCGGTATTGACAGGATTCATTGGAGGATTCCTTTGTCCTGATCACAGGTCCAAGGGATTTTTAGTAGGATGGGGGCTGGTCTTGGAGCAGATGGTGACACGGGTCAGAGATTTGCATGGGGGTCAGCGATGTTGGCCCATCTTTACAGGAGCCTACATGAGGTAGTATACCTCGGTTATGGGAGTTTATCAGCAGGTGTTACTCTATTACAGGTATGGTGCTGGGAGCACATCCCAGTAGCGAGGCCATTGGAAGACAGAGATAGGCCCGTAAGTGCAGCATACACCTATGGATACAGAGGCCTAGTTGTCCAGCGTAAGCTGGGCAAACTAGAGCACTAGAGGAGAGTGTTTGATGACATAGATACGGTCACTTGGAGACCGTATACAGGTTGTGAGGTGTGGGTAGAGGATGGGATAGAGATGCCATTCATTTTTATGACGAGGTATCTAATTAGGAGGACTCCGTTCGTTATTGAGCAGTTTTTGGTTACCCGAGTTTTGCGGCAGTTCGGGAGGTAGCAGGGGATTCCACAGGGAGCGTGCTTGTATGCACGACGGCAGCAGGATGTGGCCGATTAGGGGCCGACTATTGATAGTGTCGTGGCCGTAGAGGAGTTTACAGGGTTAGTTGGACAGGTCTGGGACTATGCCCCAGAGATACAGGATGTCGGGATGACAGAGGAGTTCACTCGTCTGTTTACTGCGCGGGCAGTGGCAAGGATCTCCGATCCCGAGGAGATGAGGCCAGCATTTGATTCGGATGGAGAGGAGGGGGGAGATGATGGAGATGACAGAGACGATGGAGATGATGGAGGAGGTAGAGGAGCCAAGGGGAGGCAGGGTGTGCAGTGGGCGGTACGGCAGGGTAGGATTGAGAGGGGGAGAGGAGGTTTGGCCATTGGAGCCGGGAGAGAGGGGAGAGTGACAGAGGTTTTGGCGGTAGTGGGGGGTGAGGAGGAGATGGTGAGACCAACTCAGAGGAGGAGGGTAGATATACTCCCACCTCCAGTACCGAGGACAGGGCGAGTGGGAGGGGTTCCTCCAGCACAGGGACCATTGCGGGTTCGAGTGCCGGGTCATGTAGAGGATGCACAGATCCGGACCCTACAGATTACTGTGCAGCAGCTGCAGGCACAGATTTTGACCTATCAGTGGCAGATTTCGCAATTGACCATTGAGAGAGATACAGAGATAGAGCGGCGGGGTCGAGCGGAGGAGGCCTTGGCGAGTGTATAGAGAGCAGCGGCGGGTGGTCCATTGAGAGACACCCTGAGAGAGCTGACATGGAGAGTACAGGAGGTTGAGTATTATAGTCGACATTATGAGGATGCAGTACCCAGAGAGTGACGTGTAGTGAGTTTTGCACAGTCGAGATCGAGTCGATCTCGAACTGCTGGGACACGATCTGAGAGTCGAGGAGTGACAGGGCCAGCAAGACAGGACCCTCCTGCAGATCCGGGGGTGAGTGTATCTGGAGCTAGGCAGGATTCTCCTGGAGATCCAGGGGTAGGTGCATCCGGAGCGAGACCATCTCCATCAGGGGATAGTCACACTTGAGAGACATGGCCTCCATTGTTTTTTTTTGGATCTTTGCATACTTTGTATTGGACATATTTTTGAGACACATTTTGTAGATTTTGATCATTTTTTGAGAGATATATATATACGGAGCACCATTTTTTATCGATGTGATGTGTTTATGGATGCATTTTATGTGTGCTTCTTCCTTTCATATGATGATGTAATGTTTACATATATGATGTAATGTGTGATGCAGGATGTATGTTTTTATAGGCTATGAGATGTATGATTTAATATGCTGTTACATGTAATATGAAATGATGTAATAATGATGTAATAATGATATGGGATAATAGTGTAAAATGATGTGCGATTAATTGTAAAATGATATGCAACTAATTGCAACATGATATGCAACTAATTGTAAAATGATATGCAACTAATTGTAAAATGAAATGCAACTAATTGTTTTTGGAGCATCTCTCATTCTGTATTTGCCATCCAATATAACCATTTATTTGCTTTCTTTGTAAATATCATCATGGAGCATTTATCAATTTTTGGATATGTTGAAAATTTATACAAGCATAATGGTATAATTGAACCATAATGACCTGAGTAAAATTTACATGATATTTGATTTTGCAAGATAGCACAAGCGTCAAGGTATAATTGAACCAGGATGACCTGAGTGCGTATTGCGTAAACATACAAGATTAGATCATTTATATGCGTGAAATGGAATCAGGCCTTCAGTGATATGGATCACGTCTCGAGGCAAATATTCACACAATACAAGTGATCGCCTCCCAGACAGAAGACTAAGAAAATTTTTGGAAATTCCTCATGATCTCTGGCTGTGAAGCTTTTTATGAGATAAAGAGAAGATTCCACTCAAATTAAAAAGTTCAAAATGCAAAATAATCAAGACCTTAATGCGATAATGCAACATTTAGTACTTCAGAAAATCATCCATCCTTGAGTTTCTTGTGTATTGTTTTTGTTTTGGTTGTTGCGATGAAGTGTAGTTGTGTTTGTTGGATGTCCTGTGTCTGAGGTTTTGCAATAGTTGGCATGTCTTGAATGTTTGTAAGTTTGAACAGTTTAATGCCTCTAGATGAGTGTTCTTTTGGATATGATTATGTACAGTGATTTCCAAGCCATGGTGAAATGCGATAGATACAGATGGATAACTCAGGATAGTGACTACGCTAAGTATGTCCTGAATGGATATATGCTAAGTGTCGGGCGATGGCCGATAGTGTGTTGATGGATAAAATGGCATGGATATAGATAAAGGAGCCATTCTTTTACAAGGGTGCCTGTTTACTAGGTTTTCACCATTTGTTTTTATTGTACTTTGTATTTTGGCTTTTTCTTGATTTTTTTTTTTTTTTGCTTTTTCCGTGCACTAGGCTACCTTAAGTATAGTACTTCTTCAGATGAATGCTGTTAGTTGGATCATCAAGCACATCTCCTTCAGAATTTGTGAGCTGATAGGCACCTGATCCATAAACTGAAATCATGACATAGGGACCCAACCAATTAGGTTCAAATTTCCCTTTCTTTTCTCGATCTTGCTGATTTCTTGGATTTTCTTTGAGGACTAGATCACCAACTTTGAAGTTACGAGGAATGACCTTATGAATGTAGCTCCTGCACATGCGTTGCTGATATGCTTTGAGATGAGTATAAGCATGTTGGCATCTTTCATCTAATAGTTCCAGTTCTTGCAGTCGGTTAACTCGATACTCTTCATCGGGGATCAAACCTTTCAAAGAGACTCTAAGAGATGGAATTTCTACCTCCAAGGGTAAAATAGCCTCTGATCCATATACCAATGAATATGGTGTTGCCCCTGTAGGTGTGCGAATGCTGGTCCTATAGGCCCAAAGTGCTGGATTGAGTTGTACGTGCCAATCTTTGCCTACATCACTCACTATTTTCTTGAGAATTTTTAGGATTGTTTTGTTAGATGCTTCTGCTTGACCATTTCCCTATGGATAGTATGGTGTAGAAAACAGATGTTGGATTTTGAATTTTTCACATAGTTCCTGCACATCTTGGTTTTTGAAAGGTCGCCCATTATCTGTGACGATTGAACTTGGAATACCATATCTGCAGATCAGATAATTTAGGATAAAAGAGGCAATTTGTTTCCCGATCACTGTGGTCATGGGAACTACTTCGATCCATTTGGTAAAGTATTCTGTTGCAGTTATAATGAACTTGTGTCCATTTGAAGATGAAGGATGTATTTTGCCAACTAGGTCCAGTCCCCACTGACAAAAGGGCCATGATGTTGTAAAAGGCTGTAGTTCTTGTGCTGGTGCATGTATCAGATTGCCATGGATCTGGCATTTAGGACATTTCTTGGCAAAGTGATATGAATCTTTCTCCATTGTAGGCTAGTAGTATCCCATCCATAGAAGCTTTTTAGCAAGAGTAGTGCCACTTGAATGTGTGCCACAAATACCCTCGTGAAGCTTGTGTAAAGCGGAATCGGAATCATTACGATCAAGGCAACGAAGAAGAGTACCATCGAGACCTCGACGATATAGAGTATCAGCGGTAAGGGTGTAACGGGCAGCTTGTCGAATAAAGTTACATTTTTGGTTACGGGATTGGTCAATGGGTAAGATATTATGCTTGAGGTAGTCGTATATCGGTCCATATAGCGAAGAATCAGAACCAGTCAAGGCATAGATAACATGGGATTCGGAGTGGTCATAGGCGGGGGAGAACAGTTGCTCTACCAGGAACTCATAACGACTCTGTTGCTCAGGAATTTGTAGTAGCGAAGCGATTGTAGCCATTGCATCGGCTGCTTTGTTGTTCAACCTTGGTATTTGCTCAAAGGTGATGTGCACAAAATACTGTTTGAAGTCATCCACCATTCGTTTGTAAGGTAGTAGCTTGTCGTCCTTTGTCTGATAGTTGTTATTAATTTGATTAATGACCAGTTGTGAGTCTCCATAGACTTTTAACTCTGTGATTTTCCATTCGACGGCCATTTTGATGCCGATGACCAGTGCTTCATATTCAGCCACATTATTTGTGCATGGAAACATAAGTCTGTATGATTTTGGCATAGTGTGTCCTTCAGGAGTGATGAACAGAATGCCGGCACCTGAACCATGTTGAGTATAGGATCCGTCAAAGTATAGGGTCCATTGTTTAGTAGAAAGAGCGAGTACATCCCTGTCTGGAAATTCAACCTCCATGGTTTGTTTGCCTGGTAGCGGTGCTTCGGCCAATTGATCTGCAATTGCTTGTCCTTTGATGGCTCGTCTTTCTGTGTATTGGATGTCGAATTCACTGAGAATCATGACCCATTTAGCCAATCGGCCTGTAAGAGCGGCTTTGCTGAGTAGATATTTGAGAGGATCAATTTTTGCAACTAGCTTTATGGTGTGTGCTAGCATGTAATGTTGGAACTTCTGAGATGCAAAGACTACTGTTAGGCAAGCCTTTTCAATAAATGTATAGTTGAGCTCATAGCCATTCAATGTTCTACTAATGTAGTATATGGCACGTTCCCTTCCTTGTTGATCTTCTTGTGCCAATAGTGCCCCCAGTGAAATATCTGTTGTTGAGATATATAGAATAAGTGGCTTTCTGACAACTGGTGGTACTAGAACTGGTGGATTCATCAGATACTGTTTAATTTGGTAAAAAGATTCTTCACACTTAGCCTCCCATTTGAAGGGTACATTTTTGTGTAGCAAATGGTTAAATGGTAGACTTTTATCTGCTAGCTGAGCGATGAATTGCCGGATTGATTGAAGTCGTCCCTGTAGAGATCTGAGTTGACTGATATTTTGTGGTGGTGGCATTTCCATGATGGCTTGTACCTTTGTTGGATCAACTTCAATACCTTTAGCTGATACTATGTAGCCTAGTAACTTGCCTGATGTAACCCCGAAGACACACTTCTTAGGGTTGAGTCGGACTTGGAATTTTAGTAATCGATCAAAGATCTTTGTTAGGATGCCAAGATGTTCAGCTCTGGTGAAGGATTTTGCTAGTAAATCATCCACATAGTCTTCCATAAATGTGTGCATCATATCATGGAAGATGGTTGTCATTGCTCTTTGATAAGTGGCCCCTGCATTCTTTAAGCCAAAAGGCATGACATTCCAACAGTACGTCCCCCAAGGACAGGTGAATGCTGTTTTATCTTGATCTTCAGGAGCTATCTTAATTTGGTTATAACCTGAGAAACCATCCATTAGTGAGAGCATTGCATGGCCTGTTGTGAGATCTACAATTATGTTGATACTTGGCAGAGGAAAGTCATCTTTTGGACAAGCTTTGTTAACGTCTCTGAAGTCAGTGCATATTCTGATACTACCATCCGGTTTTGATATTGGAACGATATTGGATATCCACTCTGCATAGTCAATGGGTCGGATGAATCCGACGTCTAATAATTTTTTTAGTTTAGTTTTGACCATGAGTACCACCTGTGGATTCATCTTCCGTAGCTTTTGCTTGACTGACTTAACTCCGGTAGAGATGGACAAGTGATGCATGATTAAGTGTGGATCTACTCCGGGCATATCAGCATATGACCAAGCAAAGTTGATTTGTTGTTCTTTAAAGAAGATGATGAATGCCAATCTTTCTTCCTCTGTTAGAGATTCTGCAAGATGTATATTTCTGGCTGCTTCTGTAGTACCAATGTTGATTGATTGAGTGGGCTCAATCAATATGGGCGATCGCTCATGAAAGTGCTCAGGAAGAGTGTCAAGTCTCCCATCGTTAGGTGCCTTAAAAAGGTTTTCACCCTCCGATGCATCCTTTATTTTTACTTTTTTATGATCTAGAGCTGCCATTGACTGGTTTTCAGCATTAGATTCATCATTTGATGTATTTTTGCGACTGAGAGACTTGGCACTCCCTGATTGACAGATATCATTATGTCGTTCACTGGTAGAGCCTGTTTCCGGATTTACGGTACATAGGTAATGGACAATAGATGCATCATCTGGGAAAATAGGTATATCACTTGTTTTAGGTTCGTCCCAGTCGATTAGGTCAGGAAAGACAAGTGGTAAGGAATCATTGGTGGATCAAGTTCGGCTACCGTAAGTGTTAGGATAGAGTTTTCATCGTGCTGGGTTTTTGGTTTAAAGAAATTTAGGATTGCGTCGAGGTCCTCGATGGTATCATCTTCCACATAGATTTGTTCATAATGTTTCTGTTCACTTTCCGGAGCATCATAGATATGTTGTGGTCCAAATTCAAGAGGTCTATCCTCTGCGTTATGTTCTTCCTGAGAAAGGGATATAGAATCAGTATCATCCAGGATATCAGTAGTAGCATTGGAGCATGTACCCCATTCATATTCATTGGAATCTGTTTCATAGGCATCATCCCAGATTCTATCTGTGCTGTAAACAGGGGTGTTGTACGGTGAAAACAAATCTTTGATGATGGATACTATTTTGATATTTTGTGTTGATTCTGTATCAGATCCATCCTCTACTTGCTGGATTTGTTCATAGACTGTGCTTCTTCGGGGAGTAATAACGGTATTTGAAGATGTCCTAATTTGTTCTTGAGACATTGGTGTTTGAATATGAGCTACTGTTGCAGATAGGGCCTTCTTATGACTTAGAAGTTTTTCCTGATGTAACTTCTGATCTTGACGTTCTCGTGCCTTGCGGATTGTTTCTGCTGATTCAAAAAGTGCTTCCTGCCAGGAGTCTTCTTTGTACTTCTTCTTTTCCTTCCATTGAGGTTTGATAGGTAGGTGAGGCGGCCGCTTTAATAGGAACGTGAGTTTAGAGCCCAATCCTGCTTTGTTTCTGCTAGGTTGTGAAGGAAGATTGATAGGTTCAGTAACTCCCTCTTTGCGTTTGCCAATAGGTCCTTTACCGTCATATCCCATTTGCTTCATGATTAAGTAGCCTTTTCCATACATGTGTGTTGGTAGCACAATGTCCAGAGCAGCTGCTCTATGATTTTCTTCTTCATCTTATAACCAGCTAAGAATATCTTTGTCTTCTGATTCATGTGCTAGAGTACCCAATTGGATGAAAGTACCATCAAATTTAGTGATGGGCTGAGTAGCCAGTTGTGTTGATGTAGTAGGCAAACCATGCGATCTAGGTGAGGTGGGCAATTTTGCCAAACATAAAGGTTCCAAAGAGTATTCTCCCATGCCTTGGTCTTTGATTTGCATTTTCTGCTTGAAGTCTCCCCATAAGGAGTTGGATTTTGTTGTATATGGATCTGATGTTGAAGATTGCTGCTTTTCTCTATTATGAGGAACCAAACTGTCCTAGGCTGCCCCCATTGCATTGCAATGTTGAAATGGATTATGATCAGCAGATATGGAGATTTCTTGTCCATCATAAGGAAACTTGACACACTGGTGATATGTAGAAGGGACTGCTTGCATTTCATGTATCCAGGGTCGTCCTAACAAAATATTGTAGGTTAGATCGATATCTAAGACTTGACAAATAGTATCCTTTTGTACTGAGCCCACTTGAATAGGTAATATGACTGTGCCTTTAGAGGACCGTTCCTCATCATCATATGCTTTTATGGTAATCTTTTTGCAAGGATCAATAGATTCTTCTGAGAAGCCTAATGCACGGATAAGCTTTAAAGTACAGATATTAAGGCCGGCTCCTCCATCTATTAGGACTCTCTTGACTCGGTGTTTGCAAACAATGACTTCAATATGGAGAGGGGTATTATGCGGATGACTCAATGAGGTATTGTCGTGCTCTGAGAAGGTGAGGTTATGAGATCCTGTCATATGGGCGACCATGGCTTGAAATCTGTCTGTATCCAGATTTTGAGGTACATTTGTTTCCAATAATGCTTGCTCCAATATGTCTTTGTGCTTGGGTGATAGTTTTAATAATTCCAGGATAGATATCTGAGCTGGAGTCTTGCGTAGTTGGTTAACCAAGTCATATTGGATTTTAGGTGTGGTAGTTGTAGGTGCAGTATGTCCCTTTAAGACATATTTCTGAGTGCGGGTTGTTACATTGACAGATTCATGATCACGCTGATCTCGGATGGTGATGACATTTACTTGATGATCTTCAGCTGATATGTGATTGATAGTGTTATCGTAAATGTGATTAATACGAGCTCCGCGTGTATCATTTGAAGTTGATGCTCCATCTTTGTTGTAATTTGGGAGAGGATTTTTGAAGGCTTCGTGATCATTATTTGTTTTGAGACCATCTACCGTTAAGTCACCTCGATCGATCATGTCCTGGATTATGTGTTTCAATCTCATGCACTCGTTTGTTCTATGACCCTTGTTGCGATGGAAATCACAATAGTGTGAATCATTCCACCAAGGTGGTTTGACTGGGGGTTCATAATTGTTGAGTGGTGGTAAAGAAAGAACCTTGTTTGCCAAAAGTTCTCTGAACGCGGATTCTAGCTATTGTCCTAGTGGTGTGAAGATACGCTTTTGGAAATTGTTTGTATTGTTGCGTGGATTGTTGTTAGGTCCTGGATTCATGTTTTTGCCTCGATTATCGTTAGTGTTGTTGGTGTTGATTTGTCCTTGATCAGTGTTTTGCGCATACGTATCAGCACTGGGAGTAGCATTTTTAGCATTTTTCGTGGTCGGAGGATTTCCAGATAATGCAAGGACTGGTTATTTCGATTTAGGATCATGTGGTTCATTGTTGCTTTCGTTTTTGTTTCGAGTCCAAAATCTAGATTTGTCAAAGTTGGTGTTGTTTTGGTTATTGTAGTTTGATGAATTTGTTCCTTCCTTGTAGAATTTGAGTGTTCCCTTTTTTACACAAGCTTCCTCTACTTGAATGCCATTTTCAATCAATTTGGCAAAGGATGGTATGCATTAAAGTTTGAGTCTGTAACTCATTTCGCCATTTAAGTTATCAATGAAAATTTCCATTTTCTCCTTTTCAGGAATATCGCGAGGATATCTAGATACCATGCGTCGCCAACGCTGAAGGAACAACATGAATGTTTCATTGTTCTTTTGTTTGGTGTTGCAAACATCTAGCATGGTTATGGCATGTTGGATGTTGTAAGAATAGTGAGTGATGAATTTGTTAACCAATTGGTCAAACGACCTGACAGGTGGTGTAATCTTGGATAACCATTCCATTGTTTGTCCTCCCAGGCTTCTTGGGAACAACCTCATTAGATAGGTGTCATCATGAGCAAATTCAAGACTCATGGTGCAAAATTCTCGAACATGATCCCGAGGATCACCTTTCCCATCATATTTATCAAATTTGGGAACGTCTGAGTTTGGAGGAAAAGGTACCATGTTTAAGCTTCTGTCAAATGGATAAGGACAAATTTCGTTTAAAGAGTACCGCACTGTTGTCCCTTGTTGCATATCCTGTATTTGCCTTTGTAACATTTGCATTTGTTGAGTAAGAGCAATCAAGGGTGCATTGTCTTGCCGAGGAAAAAGTTCTTGCCTAGTATTGGCTCTTAGCTGAAAGGGAGTGGTAAAT
Source organism: Cryptomeria japonica (assembly GCF_030272615.1). Lineage (NCBI taxonomy): Eukaryota > Viridiplantae > Streptophyta > Pinopsida > Cupressales > Cupressaceae > Cryptomeria > Cryptomeria japonica. The sequence goes on along the minus strand of NC_081405.1, from coordinate 202,993,323 downwards.
GGTATATGTTGCTCTAGTGTTTCTAGTTCAGGTATATGCATTTCTGGTATGCGTTGTTCTGGAATGTGTTGTTCAAAGTTATGTTGTTCAGGTATGCGAGTTTCTTCTTCTCGATTTTGTTCTTGAGATGCATATTGCCGGGATTCGATTTGAAAAAGATTTGGGTCGAAATCTTCCAGAAGTTTAACGCCCTTGCTTGTGAGCATCAACAAATATTTTTCCTTGTCATTTTCTATGAGCTTTTCGACAAGTTTTTGGAAGGCGGGATTTACTTGACATTCTCTAAGAAGGGTGTCGGTAATTTCAGGTTCTTCTACAGGTGGAACTTCAAAAGGATTTGATAATCTTCGATTCATACTTGATTCTGCGTGTGCCTCGCTTTGTTTGTCTCGTTGAGAGCGAGTAACAGGCATTTTTAGTAGAAGCTTTCAGTGATGAAAGGAACAAAAGCCTCTTCGATGTGTTGTTCGGGTGTCGGTGGTTCTGGTCGAGATGTGTTATATGTGATGCACTCGTCGGGTAAGAATGCGGGATTGATTTTCCCACCTCGGTTTATCTTTTGATTAAAAGCAGACTTTTGATAGTATGCTCTTGTTTTCAGGGGTTCTCTATCAAATTCGCTAGATTTGTTTTGGATATAACGTTTGACGTGATGAAGAAATACCCGATGAGATTTGAAGAGTTGACGATTGATGTATAAAAACTTGTTTCGCTTGATGAATTTGCAAAAGCTAGGTTGTTGTTTCTTCAACGTGATGTTACGATAGAGGTTCTTTCTTCTCAGAATAAGGGGATTAGTCATGCATGAGTGATCAATGATTTCCTTTGATTTGTTTGGATTTAGTTGATTCTTGTTTTGAAAATTTCAAAGTTTACTTTATCAGAATGAAGGTTTAGATATCCCTTCACGATAAAGTGTGTCAAATGATATGGATAAGAAGTTTCCCGATCTGGAAACTGGATTTTGACAATTTGAAAATTTTTAGACAAGTGTTTGTGAGATAAAATCCGTAAGATGTTAAAGGATTTGATTGATACTAATGATGAAAAATGTTCCGGATTATGATAGGAAAGACGTCCTCTATTGCTTGATTTGTTTTCGGATTCTGACAACTTTGTTTGACACAAATTTGACTTGAGAAATAGTTTTAATGATTTGTTTTTGTCACTCTGGTTTGATAAAATATGTGTTTTGATGAAAAACTGTTTTCAAAATATTTTTGAAATTTTCAAAATTTTTGGTGTTTCAACTCTCTATTTTTCTACCTTTTCTCACGCGCTAAAGCAGAGGTTTGATGCGCTACCTAATTTTCCTGATGCGCTAAAATGTTTCTCACATGCGCTAGTCTCTGCCCCGGTTACGCGCTAAAGTATTGATTCTGGAAATTTTTTGTTTTTGACTGTGAAAGATGTACGCGCTAGACTGGGCTTCAGAAGCGCTAACTGTTTAGGCCAATGCGCTAAAATAGGCTTTCTACGCGCTAAGATGTTTGTTTCACGCGCTAAGACAGGCTTTTTGAAATTTGCTATGAAGTTTGTTTGGAAAACAACGCGCTACACTGTGCCTCCTACGCGCTAACTTTGGTTACCTATGTGCTAATGTTTTCCTGATACGCGCTAGAATCTATTTTGCACGCGCTAAAGGATTGTTCTCTGTTTTGCTTTGCAGTTGAAACGCTACTATTTTTGTTGTACGTGCTATTTTGTGTTTTGGATGCGCTAAAAGATCTGTTACACGCGCTAAGATGTTGCTCTTACGCGCTAAAATGCCCTGATTTTTCCTTTTGGTTGTTTTTGTGAGGATTTTGATTTTTGTTGAGAGAAATTTTAAGTATGATGGATGATTTTCTGAAATACAAAATGCAAGCACGGCACACAAAGTACAATCATTTCGCCTAATCTAACAAAAAGTGTATGTTCTATCGAGGATGTGTTCAAATCCCCAATGTTTTAATAGGTTGGATACAAAATAAAACACTTCAGAAAGACTCTTTATTCAAGGGTCATAAGTAACATCATAGCCCACTAGTCTCGATACTCCGTCAGCTCAAACAGCCGTGTCACCCCCTAGAGGGCGCCCATTTTTTTGCCTTTTGCCAGAAGTTAACCCAAAGTGAATTGCTTCACAGTTGAGTAGTTATCTTGGGAGATATATGGTGAGTAATCTTGGGGGCGGATTCTTCCCCACCCTTGCACTATGATGTTACAAATGTTTGGATACTGACTCAACTCAAAGTTTCTAATGCTAAGGTTCTTAATCAGGCTTCCTGTTTGGCCGTCAGTGATAAACTCCCTTAGGAGGCTTCCCAACCTTTAGAATAAAGGCTTTACGTATCTTAAGGATACTGGGGGAAGGCTAATCACTGCGCGCAACCGTTGAAAAGGACTTTCGTCACTTTCCACATTTGATTATAGTGGGTTGGAATTCTTGGCGTCAAAGTCGTTCCCCACTTAGGTCGTTCCCTTCACACCGGCCATAAACGGCTTTAAGAGTTGATTGCAACTCCTCGGGAAGGCAAGCCTGCTAAAAGTTTTTAACTGCTTGAAGTACTGAAAGCATAAGAGTGGTTTGGCTTTTTGATCACCCAATTAAGGGGAGAGCATATACCTTCCACTTTCGAGACAAAGCGAACAATGAGGTTTATTTTAGCCTTTCAAAGTAGTGATTTTCTAAAAACTATGCAGAGATGTTGCTTCACAAAAGCATGATGTTCTTTTTAATTTTTTCAAAGCAATGATTGTCTAATCTATGGAAAAGAAATCGTCAACAAAGCAAATTCGATTTTTGGGAGGTCAACAAAAAGAAAAACGTTTTGCTGTAAAAGCAAACTTCCTCACTTTACCTACAAGAAACTGTTAAAACCCTGCAAATAAACAGAACGAGAAGATTGTTAGTTTGTTTCGGGGGACTTCCACAAGTCTAAAATTTTATTTTTTTAAATTCGGTTACAATAATTTTTTTTTTTTTTTGGTTTGTTTTGTCTGTGATGCGCTACAGAACAAACTGTATGCGCTACAATATTCAGCGGATGCGCTACAGTTTCTTCTCCCTACGCTATTCTGTTACTCGGATGCACTACTTTGTCTGTCGTACGCGCTAATCTGTGTTTCGCTGTTTCCCGCGATCCGTTATGCAGGAAAATTTGAATCTGATGCGCTAACTATTAGTTTCAACGCGCTGGAATATCTATTACAAGCGCTAAAAGGTTAAGCGGATGCGCTATTCTGTCAAGTATATGTGCTAATGTGTGTTTCGTCGGCGTCGATACCTACAGGAAAATTTGTTAAATAGTATTATGCGCTAAGGAACAGTGTTCACGCGCTAAGACAGAAAGTACACGTGCTAAACAGTAGGCTAGAAGCGCTAAACTGTTAGGCGGATGTGCTAAAATATCTTTTCGATGTGCTAATTCTAGTTTCCCGCGTATCTGCAAAAGTCATCAATTTCAAAAAATGATGTGTTATTGGGGTTCGAGCCCCACGGTGGGCGCCAGAAATGTATGCGGGAAAAGTGGGCGAATAAAACTTAATATATGAAAATATGTTAGAAATACCAATCCACACACACACACAGGACTTCTTGATGCAAGCTATGGAGTAACGTAGTGTTACTCAGCTTCCCAAGGAGGGTCCCATGGTTCTCTATCTCACAATGGCCCTCAAACCAACGTTTTTGCTCTCAGATCACTGAGCAAAATGGTTTAGGGATGGCAAATATGAGAACGAGAGAGATTTTAATTGATTTTAGTATGAGATGTGTTGTAAGCTATGTATGATGCTAGAAATGCAATAAACTAAATGATAAGATGACAGGGTTAATATGAATACTATCCTAACATACTATATTTAGTCTATGATTGAGCTAAAATGATAAATAAATTACTCTAGCATGCATATTAGTCTAATTTATGATCTAAAAGAGGCTAAATGAGCATAAATGAAATGAAAGCTTGAAAGAATTTGAGCATAAGTGTGATGCTTCAAATTTGAAAGATGATTGTTAAAAATGGAGGAATGAGAGCTCTATTTATAGCATAAATAGGGCAATGGATGGTCAGGATTGAAAGGTTTAATCAAGGGCCAAGTTTGAAAGTTGAGGATCCATGTGCACAATTTGCACCAATGACATGGTGACAAATGTCCACACAGGATTGGGTTGAAAGAAGAGGTTGGAGGCATTAAAGGCCTGAGAAGACCTCATGGTTATCTAAAGGCTAAGGGTCAAGTCTAAGTTAGGATTACCCACTGGATTAGGAGTTAATCCAAGGATAAACTTTTGTGCAAATGATTAAGAGATAATCATGGTCAAAGCATTAATGGCCTGATGAGACCCTTGGGCTGGATAGAGGTTGAGTCAAAACAAATGTGTTAACCATGTGGGAAGGTTTGAATTAACCATTAATGGTTATTGGAGACTTTAGGGATTAAGTGGTTGAAGGTTGGAAGCCTTTAATGGTTTTCAAAGACTTTAAGGGTTTTAGTGGTTGAAGGTTGAAAACCTTCAATGGTTATCAAAGACTTTAAGGTTTTTGAGAAGTGACTTCCCTTTGCTTAGGGATGTGACAAAGTTTAGAGGAGGGGTTAGGTTAATTAGAAGCAATTAGAAGATTCTAAAAGGGGTTAGAAAGGGATTTAGGAAGGCAAGTGGGAGATGTAGGATTTTGCAAGTGGATGGAGGGATAATAGGATTTAATTGAATTAAATGATTTTCATTCAATTTGGTTGCAATTTGGAGGAATTAAATAAATTAGATTTATTCAATTTGGGATAACTATTTAATTAAATTTGAATTTAATTAAAAGTGGCTAGGGGGATTTAATTGAATAAAATGATTTATTCATTAAATGGGTATGGTGAATTTAATTTAAATAAATTGAGTAATTTACTTAATTAAATAGAGGAATGTGGATAATTTAATTAAATTGGATTTAATCAAATAGAGAAATGAACATAAAATATTCATTTAGGAATATGGTCATTTTTATACGTCTACAGAAGCCTTGTTTGATATCTTGCCTATGAGTGCTTGTCATGTTTTACTAGGTAGACCTTGGCAGTTTGATAGAGGAGCTATCTATGATTGTAGGAAGAACCTGGTCACTATTGACAAGAATGGGCATAAGTTTACTTTAGCATCTTTGAAAGAGAATGAGGGGAGGAACTTGAGTTTTGTGAAGAATTGCAGTGTTGAGAAACAAGTTGTAGAGGTTATACCAGATGCTTCCATGGATTTGAAGAAAGATCTTGTTGATAAAAAGGTGGTATTGGATAATAGCAAGGCTAGAATTATGGTGGCAGGTAAGATAGATTCTGGTGGAAAGAACGGATCAAATTTGTAGAAGAAAGGGAATAGTGGTAAGAGGTGGAGTGTAGGTATGAAACAAGTAAAGAGAGGAGAAGAGGATAAGAGATTGGAAGATCTAACTAAAGTTTCAAAAATGGCAGGAGGAAAGAAGTTTGTAGACAAAGAAGACATTTGGATTAGAAGTGAGCATGGGGTCTATATCTTGAATTCTTTTCGAAGTTCATAAGTTGCCTCTCATGGAAAATCTTTTTATACTTGGGGTGTCTGATGTAGGAGCATCCCCAGTTGATGATCAATCTTGCATCAACCAAAAATATTTTCTTTTCGTTTTGTTCTTGTTTTGTGTTGCAGTTTTTGTGTTTCTTCAGAATTTTCTCGTAGTTGTTCCTTTTTTGTTGTGGATCAGCTATTGGATTCCAGAATGGTTCTTTTTGTTGGCATTATGGATGAATTGATTATGTGTGGCATTGATGTTTTGTAATTTATTTCAACACTAGCTATTATCAGCAGACAATTTTACACTGGCAAATATTGATGGTTACCGGTAGACAGGTTACCGGTATAAGATCCAGTGTTACCGACATAAGAGATTATCTGGTTGACACTTCTGGCATGTTTGATCAATAAAGTATATTGGATTTCATGAGTTATATGCTCCATGAGCATGTTTTGGTTAGTTGGTATTGGCTTGGTAATTGGATGTTATCATACACTCTGGTAAACCCTTACCAGCACTGGTTTATAGTTTTACCGACAAAGATTTCATTGAGGAAACATGGCACGATGCATAATTGGTGTTGGTGCAGCTTCTTCAAGGATTTCAGGATATTGAAGATGTTCGTTAATCGTGTTTCAATTACTTGAAGATATTGCTTTGGTGAGGTGGACCCAGAATAGGTCGGGTACCTATCTAGGTTATGGACCGATATCATGCTAGAGTGTACTCTACACGTTACCTGGATGATTCAAGATGTTTTATGGATTTGTTATTATTATTTTGACCTTAAGCCGACATGGCATATCATTGTAATAAGGAATTATGTAATGATTTTATTTTAATATCTATAGGTGGCCGACCTAATTGGTTTAGGCCTTAGGGTTTGTATAAATAAGAGGTAGAAACTCTTTGTAAAGTATTATGGTTATTGAAAAGGTCATGGTCAAGGAATGTAATATGTGAATATTGTAATATCATTCAGGCAGAGGAATTGATTGATAATTGGTGATCGGATTGGTTTCAGAAAAGGATTTAGTCCTTCAGCATTGAGCTTAAACGAGACTATAATCAGACATAGTAGATGTTATTTCTAGCAGTTCACTATATTGGATTGTTGTCCATTTATTTTGAGAAGGTTGTAGCCTCTTTGTAGTCAGTGAGAATCTATTTGTAATGAGCAGTACACTCTAGGCAGTGTGCCTTCCTGCAAGTGCAGGTCACTCATTGTAACACATACTTTCTGTAGAAGTATCATCTGACTGTGGGTAGGCTTCCCACCATGGTTTTTCCATTTTTGGGTTTTCCACATACAAATCATGGTTTTATGTGGTATGGTTTCTTTGCATTGATTATCTACTTAATTGTTGAGTTTTATTGTTTACTGGTATCTATTTCTACCGGCATCTGTTTGTGCTTTACCGGTACTTGATTGGTTTAAGGTTGTATTGTGGATTAAAAGTTATAATCTGTTAACAAATAATTCACCCCCCCCCTCTCAGTTGTTCACCAGTTATCCTAATAATTGGTATTAGAGCGTTGGTCTTTTTTTGCAGAAGATTAACCGCTTGAGGTAGATCCTATGGCAGCTAACACTTCTAATCCACCGACAACTATTTTCAGAAGAGAAATCCCTATGCTTGATAGAACAAACTATGGGATATGGAAAATTTGAATGGAGACTCATCTTAGATGTCTTGGCAAGGATATTTGGGAGATCGCTGAGAAAGGATACACACCTTATGATTTGACATCCGACAATCCTACTCCTGCAGACCTGAACAAGATTATTGAAAATGATTGCAGAGCTATAGAAGCCCATTTGTCTGCACTTACTGATCAATAGATCATGGGATTGACTGACAAATCATCGGCTAAGGTTATATGGGAAAAATTGGAAAATTTGAATGAAGGTGACCCTACTGTCAAAATTTCTAAACTTGATGGTTACTGGGTAAGGTATGAAAACTTGAAAATGGAAGAAAATGAGAGAATTGTTGTGTTTATGGAAAGAGTAAATGAGATTGTTATGGGAATTCAATGTTGTGGAGGATTTCTAAGTGAAGATGAAATAGTTTTGAAAGTATTGAGAGCCCTTCCACCAACTTACAAGATGAAGGCAACTACAATTAATGAGCTAAGAACAATGGCAAACACATCAATCAACAAAGATATATTGATTGGAAAATTATCTTCTTTTGAGCTTGAATAATTTGGATCTTCTGGAGTTGTAAAGTCTGAACCTTCTTTTCATGCATCATCATCAACATCTACAAGCAAAAGTGATTGGAGAGTCCTATATGCAAAAGAATTGGAAGACACGAGGAAAGAAGATGAAGAGCTTGAGCAACTTGAATCCTTATTCGCTAGAAGAATACTTAAAGATCCAACTAGAAGTAAGTATGAAGGAAAAGAACCTTTTAAATGTTTTGCATGTAATAAGATTGGTCATTTTTCATCTAGAGTTCCTGAAAGGAATGCAAGGTTTGAGGAAAGAGTTAAGAAAAATTTCAAGCCTAACCCAAACAGATATAGATTCAAGAAAAATAAACTTTTCTACATAGCAGATGAGGAAGGAGTAACTGATGACTTTGGAGATGAATCGACAAAACTCTTAGCTAGTGGATCTAGAAATGAAAAGGAATGGGTGTTCTATGCTTTGAAGGAAGATGAACTAGAACCAGATATCAAAAATGAAGAGAAGGCCCTGGCAGCAAAAGTTGAAGATAAGGATGAATGGGTAATTGATAGTGGATGCTCACATCATATGACTGGAGATAAAGGGAAATTTTTGTCCCTCCAAGAATAAAATGGTGGTCAAGTCAGATTTGGAGATGACAAGGCATGTATGATCAAAGGGAGAGGTATTATTTCTTTGGATGGAAAGCATAACATTGATAATGTCTATTATGTAGAAGGTTTAAGACATAATATTTTGAGTGTTGGTCAATTAGTTGATAAGGGTTTTCAACTTCAGTTTAAGGATAGAAAATGCAAAATCATTAACAAGACTCGTTTAGAGATTGCAACCGGTATTCAGACAAGAAGTAACATCTTTCACCCAAACACTGGTAAGAAGACATGTTCGATTGCTCATATTGATGAGAGTTGGCTATGGCATAAGAGGTTGTGTCATGTTAATTTTGATTGTATTGTTAAGATCAATTCAACCAAGGCAGTCAGAGATATACCTAAGATTATGAAGCCTCATAATCCAGTATGTAAGGAATGTCAATTGGGTAAGCAAGTCAGAAGATAATTTAAAAGCATACATGATAAATCTAATGATGTGCTTGATTTGATTCACACTGACTTATGTGGTCCAACAAGGACTAGAAGCTTTCAAGGTGATAGGTATTTCATGTTGATTATTGATGACTACTCTAGAATGATGTGGGTGATTTTTCTGAGGGAGAAGTTTGAAGCTTTTGAGAAATTCAAGATCTTTAAAGCGAAAGTTGAAACAGAAACTGGATTGAAAATTAAATGTATAAGATCAGTTCATGGTGGTAAGTTCACTTCTCATTAATTTAATAGTTATTGTGAGACAAATGGAATTAGGAGACAACTATCTGCACCCAGGACTCCTGAACACAATGGAGTAGTTGAAAGAAAGAACATAACTATTTTAGATGCAGCTAGATCTATGATCATGGAAGTCAAATTGCCTCATATATGCTGGAGAGAAGCAGTGAGTACTACAGTCTACACACTGAACAGAGTTCACATCAAATGTGAAACTGGTAAGACCCCTTATGAACTATGGTTTGGACATACACCTACTGTTAAGTATTTTAGAATTTTTGGAAGTAAATACTATATCAAAAGAGATGATTCAATTAGAAAGTTTGATCCTAGATGTGATGAAGGGATATTTCTTGGTTATTCAATTCAGAGCAAAGCATATAGATGTTATAACAAAAGATTGTAGAAAATTTTGGAAAGTGCTAATGTGAAAGTGGATGAATAGTACATAAATCATTCTATATCATATGATAGGGAACCGACAATGGAAATGTTTATAACTGAACCGACAATGCCTCAACCGGTACAGGAAGCTAAAACAATTACACCGGCATAGTTTGAACATTCAACTGTGACTAATCATTAGAGTGGTGAACCTGAAGTTCAAAATACTCCAAGGTATGTAAGATTAAATCATTTTGAAGATCAAATAATTAGATATAGGAACAAGGGAGTAATGACAAGAAAAAACTAGCAAATGAAGAGGTATGTCTTATTTCTCAAGTTGAACTGACAACTGTTATTGAAGCTTGTAAGGATAAACATTGGTTAAAGGCTATGGAAGATGAATTAGATCAAATAGAGAAGAATGAAACTTGGTCTTTAGTTTCTCGGCCTAAAAATAAGAATGTTATTGGAACTAAATGGGTTTTTAGAAATAAACTGAATGAGGATGGTCAAGTTATAAGGAACAAGGCTAGATTGGTTTGTAAAGGATATTCTGAAATGGAAGGAATTGATTATGGTGAGACATTTGCACCTGCAGCTAGAATTGAAGCTGTTAGACTATTTCTTGCCTATGCAACTTATAAGAACTATAAGGTTTATCAAATGGATGTCAAATGTGCATTTTTGAATGGTGAGCTTGAGGAAGAAGTTTACATTGAGAAACCTGATGGACTTTCACCGATAGATGACAAATACATGGTTGACAGATTGAAGAAAGCTTTATATGGTTTGAAACACGCTCCTAGAGCTTGGTATGCAAGGTTGGATAAATATATTTTGAAGCTTCATTTTACTAAAGGGAGTGCTAATAGTAATCTATATTATAAGCTCACTAACAATGATATTCTGATTATTGAATTTTTTGTTGATGATATCATTTTTGGAGGAGAAGATAAACTGTGCATGGAATTTTCTAACAACATGAAAAATGAATTTGAAATGTCCATGATTGGTGAGATGAAATTCTTCTTAGTTTTGCAGATTACTCAAACTAACAAAGGCATTTTTATCTGTCAAACTAAGCATCTGAGGGAATTGTTGAAAATGTTTGGTATGGAGAACTCTAAACCAGTAAGTACTCCCATGGCTACAAATGAGAAATTATCTATCAAGGATACTTCTTCACCGGTAAATATGACAAGGTACAAATCTATGATTGGTGGTCTGTTATATCTAACTCAGACTAGACCTGACATTATGAATGCAGTAAGTATTATTTCAAGATATCAAAGTAATCCTAAATAAAATCATGAATGTGAAGTAAAGAGGATATTCCAGTATTTGCAAGGAACAACAGAATATGGTTTATGGTATTCTAGAAATGATGATTTCACTTTATGTGCATATACTGACTCAGATTGGGTAGGTGACACTAATGAAAGGAAGAACACTTCTGGTGGAGCTTTCTTTCTTGGAAAGAAACTGGTTTCATAGATAAGCAAAAAATAGTCATGCATTTCTTTATCTACTACAGAAGCTGAGTATGTTGTAGCGGCAACTAATTGCACTCAAGCTTTGTGGATGAAGCAAATGTTGAAAGATTTCAGGATAAATTACAGTGAATCGATAGTTATGTACTGTGATAACTCTGCAGCTATTGATATGTCTAAGAATCTGATATTTCACTCTAAGACTAAGCATATTTCAATAAAGTATAACTTTCTAAAGGAGAAGGTAGAAGCAAAGGAAGTCAAATTGGTTTATGTGAACACTAAAGAACAGATTGCAGACATATTCACTAAACCTCTATCTAAGGAATCATTTGAATACTTGAGAGACAGGTTAGGGGTTTCAGCCCCTCCGATAGAGACTTGATTGATGATGTTTGTCATTAGTCCAGTATGTATTATCAGAAACATTATTCATTCCAACATTGATGAGTGGTGCTACTACTCATGGGGAGTAGTCAGCTTTGAGATTCAGAGGTTTATATCATTGCTTTGATATTTTTGTCAGATCTCTAACATTGATGTCAAAGGGGGAGTGATAGTAATGTGAAAAATAATTCCAAGCCTTAAAGAGATATCATTCACAAGGGGAGAGCTATTGATTGTTGGTTGTCTTCCACAGGGGGAGACTTGTTTGGCATTTCTTTGTACTTAGATGTTTTTCACATCTAGTGTTGCCATCAATTCCAAAGGGGGAGATTGTTGGCATTATGGATGAATTAATTATGTGTGGCATTGATGTTTTTTCATTGATGTCAACACTAGTTGTTACCAGTAGACAATTTTACACTGGCTGATATGGATGGTTATCGGTAGACAAGTTACCGATATAAGATTTAGTGTTACCAATAGAAGAGATTATCTGGTTGACACTTCTGACATGTTTGATAAATGAAGTATATCGGATTTCATGATTTATATGCTCCTTGAGCATGTTTTGGTCAGTTGGTATTGGCTTGGTAATTGGATGTTATCATACACTCTGGTAAACCCTTACCGGCACTGGTTTATAGCTTGACCGGCAGAGCTTTCATTGAGGAATCATGGCAGGGTGCACAATTGGTGTTGGTGCAGCTTCTTTAAGGATTTCAGGATACTAAAGATGTTCGCTAATCATGTTTCAATTGCCTGAAGACATTGCTTTGGCATGGTGGACCCAGAATAGGTCTAGTACTTATCTAGGTTATGGACCGGTATCATGCTAGCGTGTACTCTACATGTTACCTAGATGATTCGGGATGTTTTATGGATTTGTTATTATTATTTTGATCTTAAGCCAACATGGCATGTCATTGTAATAAGGAATTATGTAATGATTTTATTGTAATATCTTTAGGTGGCCGACCTAATTGGTTTAAGCCTTAGGGTTTGTATAAATAAGAGGTAGAAACTCTTTGTAAAGTATTATGGTTATTGAAAAGGTCATGGTCAAGGAATGTAATGTGTAAATATTGTAATATCATTTAGGCAGAGGAGTTGATTGATCATTGGTGATTAGAATGGTTTCATAAGAGGATTTAGTCCTCCGACATTAAGCTTAACCAAGACTATAATCAAGCATAGTAGATGCTATTTCTAGCAGTTCACTCTATTGGATTGTTGTCCATTTATCTTGACAAGGTTGTAGCCTCTTTGTAGTTAGTGAGACTCTATTTGTAATGAGCAGTACGCTCTAAGCAGTGTGCCTTCCTACAAGTCCAGGCCCCTCATTGTAACACATACTTTCTGCAGAAGTATCATCTGACTGTGGGTAGGCCTCCCACCATGGTTTTTCCCTTTCTGGGTTTTCCACGTACAAATCATGGTGTTATATGGTATGGTTGCTTTGCATTGATTATCTACTTAATTGTTGAGTTGTATTGTTTATCAGTATCTATTTCTACCCGCATCTATTTGTGCTTTATCAGTACTTGATTGGTTTAAGGTTGTGTTGTGGATTAAAAGTTATAATCTGTTAACAACTGATTCAGTGCCCCCCCCCCCTCTCAGTTGTTCACTGGTTATCCTAACACTTGTTCCTTGTATAGGATTTTTTTGTTTATTTGGATTCTTTCCCGACAAGTTATCACTTCCAGATTGTCTATTTCTTGGTTCCCATAGCAGTTTTGAGCTTAACGGGTAGTTGGATATTTCTTCTCATGTAGAGTGATTTCTTGGCTTGCGGATATGTTTGGTACCATGTTTGATGTTCTTTTCCCTTGGTAGACTTTCCTTGGTGGTCCGCACTTCATTTGCGTTCTTTCCGGAGGAGATCTTCACGTCTTGGGGCCGACCTATTTTACACGTTTCATTTTCCTATTTTGGAGAATGTGATCTTTTGTGGCCAACCCGGATGTGTTCCGATATATGTGTGTGTGTGTGTGTTGGCATATGTGTAGTATGGTGACATGATGATATTCTATGCTATCATTGATGTCAATATGATGAAGAGTGAACTAGTATATTGAAGTAAACTGGTATATTGAAGTAAGCACTTGCAAGAGAACTAGTATATGTGAAAAAGTGAAGCGGTATGTTGGAATGTGAACCAGTATATGGAATGTTTTGTATCAAGGTTTCATATGGTATGACTACCTATTGGTAGTCTTAGCTTCAGGGTTTCCAGTTGAAGTGTTCTATGCGTGTGTGATTCAACCAATGATATCGTGTGATGAGTTAGCATTGTAATGAAGAATAGATTGTGTTGTCATGTTAGCCTTGTGCGCGTGAAGGATCTTGTATGAAGGAGATTGATCCTATCTACCTCGAGAATGTGCGAAGTCTCTGTAAATGGTGGAGAACGCATGATAGGTTATCAGCCTCTAAGAAGTGGTGAAGAACGAACGTTGGAGAACGTCTTGAGATCTGTTCAAGACTATTGTAATAAATGCAATATAATCAACGGTTAGGATTCAACCGACTGAATTGCTTAACCTAAATGTTTAGGGTTTAGGGTTTATGCTACCGACCTATCTGTTTCCTATAAGGTCGATGTTATTTTCATGTTGAGGTTGTTGGCAAATGTTGTGTGTGTATCTAAGTGCAGAGATACATGATTCTTGCTATACCAGATAAGAGAATTGATACCTGCAAAAGGAAGGAACTAAAGCAGATCTGCATTGGCATTGAGTGTTGTTACCATATCATTGTAATACCTATTGATCTATAACCACTTCAATAGTTGGGAAATCCCTAACAAGGTAGCCTTAATCGACTTGTTGTAAATCCTTTAACAGGGTGACTCAAAACTATTGAGTTCATAAAATCCTCTAACAAGGTAACGTTTAACAGGGTTTAACCCTTAATCGGGTATTCTAGCCATCCCTTAACCGGGTGATCCCTAGCAGGATCGGTTCCTAAAAGAACCTATTGTAATAGTCTTTAACCGAACTAGGCTCCTAACAGAGTGGACTTCTAAAGAGTCTTTAGGAAGGAGGGAAGAAGATATAGAGGGAGATAAGAAGAAATGTGATAATTTAGTTTCATGATCTGTAATTTGGAGATCCAGATGATTGTAATTTGGAATGTATGATGTAATTGGTCCTGCAAGAATCTTTTGATTTCTGGTTGTTGTCAGTTGATTTATGATGAATATATGATGTTGTAGATGTCTCTGATTGCATTTTCTATATTTTCTGTTTGTGCTTCCATTGTGTTACTCTTGTTGTATGATCCAAACTGTTCTTTTTGAGGGTTCTGTGGATCATGGCTGCATCAATTTTATAGAGATTATATTGGACATGGCTTAACTTGTTAATTCATCTTCACACTATAATTAATATCAAGTATTAGTCATTTATATGAAGATGTTTTTGATTATGGATGTTGTAGTATTTTCATATATTATATTGTAATAATGGTTAATCTATCTCAATAGACATGCACTAGTCAATTTTTTTGTATTGTTAACCTTGGAATGTTAAAAAACCATATAAATAATCCTTTGTCTCTATTTTTACTTTGAATTTTTAAGTTTTAGCATTAGAGCTATATGTTCTCAAGGTGTTTTAGAGTGTGCAAATCAGGGATAAAATCCATATCCATTTGAATTTAAAACTTCTCTGATTACCATGAATATTGAGAACATATTTGTAGCAGTACTAAAGGAAAAGAATTAGGATCTTAAAGTATTGCCAAAAGGTTCAACCACCTTGGTCTAATAGAGCCTAAAGTGTAGATGATATAGCTGGTTCCTTATCCCTAGTTAATATCTTGTTAGTTGGCCTCTAATCCAAGCCCTTGAAAATTAAGATTGGCTACTCATAGAGGTTACTTAGATACATCAGTTGAAAATACCAACAGTTTCTAAAGAATGGAATTAGATTGAGACTGCATCTGAAACTGACACAGATAGAAATTATGTTGATTGCTATTGAAAATAAAGTTGATCCAAAAGAAGAAGAAGAAGAAAGTGAACAAGCTCCTAAGATACCAAAAAAGTATGTGTAGATCATTGGAAAAAAGAGAAATGAAGTTAAAACAAGAAGAAGACTTACAAAATCTAGAAAATAAGCAAATTATTGCTTCCTATCTCAAGTTGACCCAAGACCTATGCATGATCTAGTAAAGATGAAAGTTGGATAAAGGCAATGGAAAAAGAGCCAAATAAGATAGAAAATAATTAGACATTGAAACGAGTACCTATACTAGTGGATAAAAATGTGATAGTCCAACCAAGTGGGTGTTCCAAACAAGATGGATGAAGATGGAGAAATCACTAGAAGTAAAGCAAGATTGGTCTACAATGGTTATTCACAAGTTGAAGGCATAGATTATGAGGAGACATTTTCTATGGTAACAAGGATGAAAGCTATAAGGATGTTTCTTGCATTTGCATCTCATAAAAAATTGAAGGTATTTTAGATGGATGCCAAAACAAGATTCTTGAATGGAGAACACATGAGGAAGAAATATACATGGAACAAACAAATGGGTTCAACTTGATAGAAGATCTTGATATGGTTTGCAGATTGAAGAATGAATTGTATGAAATCAAGTAAGCTCCTAGAGATTGGTATGCAAGGTTGAATAAATATTTGATATAGATTTTTTAGAAAAGGTACTATAGGTAGCAATCTTTATTTTAAAATCAAAGATGATAAACTATTGATTGTTGTTGTGTATGTTAATGGTATTATATTTCGAAGAGATGATAATGTATGTAGGAAGTTTGTAGAAGAAATACAAAAGGAATTTGAAATGTCCATGATAGGCGAGCTATCTTTTTATCTTGGTCTACGAGTTACTCAATTAGAAAATGGGATTTTCATTTTTTAGACCAAGTACATCAAGGAGATGTTGAAGAAGTTTGGGATGGAGAATTCTAAACTAGTTGCCACACCTGTGGCTATTCGTTGTTAGTTAGCTAAGGACGTGATGAATCTCTGAATAGAAAAATTGTAGATATATGATTGGAGGATTGTTGTATTTGACTACTTCAAAATTGGATATTATGCAAACTATTTGTATGGTGGCTAGATATCAAGCTTATCTTAAGCAATCACATGATCAAGCAGTAAATAGTAATGGAGGTTGTAAAAAATTTGCCTTGTAGGTAGAATTTCAATTTACCTTGGAGTCTTTAGTATTTTATTTATGAATTTTAAAACTATTGATTAATATTTCAAAATGAAATATTTGATCATTCATTTGTCAATAGTTTTAACGGAAAAGAAAAAATAGTAATAATTATTATTATTTTATGGGCCATAGTTTATAAAAACATTATTTGAGGGCTAAATTTATTATTATTCTCATCAAGACATTTATTGCAATATGCATTTGAAATAAGGAATGAGGAGCATGTTCCACTTATTAGAAAACTTAAGAGGTTATGTGATAATATAATTGCAATAAATAATAAAGGAAAGGGGCTTTTATAGTCCAAATAAGGTATACATACCTTACCTCCTTGTGGGATTTGAACTTGTTATCTCTCTTTCAAAAGCACAAGATCTCCGCCACAAGACCAACTAAGACTGTACATAAGAATTGCACAGGAAAAGTTAGGAGCTTTTTAATGGCCCACGATTGTAGGATGGCCATTAATAACATTGTTTAAATTATTGTTGCAAAACAAAAGGAGAGTGAAATTGATGTGGGTCCACGCTCCACATGGTAGACTAACATAGCATCAGAGGACAAAAGGAGCAGAAATCATAGATAGAAACAGGCTCACGCTATGGGTAAATGTGGTCTTCAAAGTATGTTGACTTTGATGGCGAGAAGTGTGTGAAATGTGCACATCTGTGGCATAGAGTAAGAGGCATCCATGTACCTGCAAATAAATTAATTCATCAAAGGAGTTTGTAGGCATTTAAAGAGTCTGATATGAATGTTGGAGATGTGTTCTTAATGTTATAGTCATTATGAGAGAGCCTATATCAATGCAGAACAAATAAGTAGACATATGAAATATGTACTCTATTTGCTGATCATAGAAGCTCTTGTATGAATAACTTTGTTCCAAACCTTGGGGCCGCCAACATAGTATCATTGGAAAGGTAAAGTTCTTGAAAAAATGCACACCAAGAGTAGTAGAAGATCGATGTCGTGTAATGTTTTGTTAAGGATTTGCACATGTAATCAAGTAGTGTGAAGTTCCCAGGTAGCGCAATAATGTCAGAAGAGGCACAAATAATAAATAAGGATGAGGCTCATGGTGAGGTTGACTATTCCAAGGAAATAAGATATTATGAAGCAATCAACAATGAAGTCTATTGGGTGTCCATGAAAAGGAGTACGCACAGTTTAATGAGAACGGATTGTCACTCAACGGATTGTCACTCATTTAAATTTCACAATGATTTATGTAGTCTGCAGATAGATATGGAATTTTATCAAATGAGAGATGGTAAGCTACTGTCACTAAATCAACTGGATAAGGAATATGAATAACGGTTAAAGGCAATCCATGGGATTTTTATGAAGAGGTGGAGATGTTCGCAAAAGGAAGACGATACAAATTTACATTTTCCCTAATGAACAATTCAAATGTAAATCCATTGTGTGCAGAAGTAGATTTATGTGTTGAGGCATCAAACAACAGTGGGCATTGGAAACTAAGTAATCAATGTTTAGCTAAAGAGGGAGAAAATTTGGTCTTGAGAATCAATAATAAGGATTTGAGAAAAGAAGAAGAACAATTCAGACAAGGATATCAATCACAGAAAATTACAAGCTGAGGGAACTTCCAGAGATAGAGCACGGACATAAAATGCATTATTTGTTTTAACTGTCTTATTTTGCAGGTGATAAATGCAACATTCATATAGATTTGAATCAAAGATAATTGCAATGTGGAGATTGGCTATTTTAGTGTTTCTAGACTTCCCTTAGCCAACTAAAGCAGAAGGCTCACAATTCTAGTGGAGAGAAGAAAATTAATAAATTCAAATTAAATATTACTTGTAATTCTTCTCCAATAAATCAGAAATAGAAAGATTGCAATTTCCAATAAAGAGGAAATTTTTAAGCAAATTCATTTTGCAAAAGCTAATTTTGGAAACTTGCTCTTGAAAACCAATTAATATTAAAATTGCAGATATTTGATAATAGGGCAAATATGTAAAGTTTTTATTCTTTGACCTGGATCTGATTCCTTTGTAATTTTATATAAATGAACCTAATGGTTGTTTTAGGGGTTCTACGCTGGTTCTAGATACAAGCTATCCACATCTAAGAAACATCTTTCTGTAGGAAAAGTGAATTTTGAATAATGTTTGAAGAGTCAAATATTGCATTCCCCTTTGCAATTCTACCTACAATTTTGTAACCACTTTAGTGTCCATTCCCCGAGCATTTGAGTAGGCTCATTCGAGCCCTTGCATCAGCCTTTTCCCTTCTGAGGATGCTTAGGACATCTTTTCCAATACCTATCTTTCAACTTCAGTTTCATGTTAGCCGCATGTTTCTCTTGTCACTTGTCATTTTTGAGCATGATTCATCTGGACACTAGTGTGCTGCGCAAACGTCTGCACGTTGTGCATTCATCCGACATATTAATGTTCAAATGTCGGTTCTATACCTTTTGACACTTGTCACCTATCTTGGTCAGTGGAGATGGCTTAGAATCTCCTAAACGGCTCGCTAGCTTCTTCTTTCCCTCCCATTCTCTCTTTTCAATCCATCTTTTCTCTCCATTCAATCTCTCTGGGTTCTCTCAAGAAATATCTCTCATTCTTTGGGTTCTCACAACTTTCTCATTGCTCTTTCTACAACAGTCTCTAGTTTTCTACAACATTCTTAAGCTCTCACGATAATCTTATACCTACGGTGATATTATACCTATGGCGACATCAATATACTATTATTTTTCATAATGAGTGAGTTTTTGTTCAAGCTATGATTTTATTTCATTGTGTTCATCTTTCAATGACATTATAATAGGTGGATATATTTGCTACTGGTGACTTCCAATTCCGGTCAATCATCATCAACCTCTCTTGTAAGCCCCACTTTCTAACCATTAGTGCCATCTTAAGTTGCTTCTTTTTTCATTATATTTGGAGATTTTGGTTCTCTTTGATATTTTGAAGAATATCATAGTATGCCATGGGATTATCAATTCATTATTATTTGATCATCTCAAAGAGGATGTATTATACTTAATGGAGTGGGGTGCAATATTACCCATCTTGGTGAGCTTCATTTATTGCCATATTTGTATAATCTTGTTCCCCTACCTAAAAAACCTCATCAGAAAATTTCTTGGAAATGCAATAGGGATCTTGTCTTGAACATTATGTAGATGATGACATCGTGGAGTCCATTGTTGATTTTGAGTATTTTCATATTCTTTGGACTCATATTGGGGAGTTATATGGAGATCCTAATACTCAACCCTTCCTAGATGTTCCTATTGCGCCTCTTCATTCTTCAATAAAGATACCCCATGGTTGTGACCCTTTGGAGGTTTTTGACACCTTAGTTGAGATTGTTTCATAGATTCATAATTCTTCTTTATAGATAGCTACTCTACCTTCCCTTTCATTGATTTCTTTGTCAAAGTAACTGATTGAGACTTTCATCATTCAAAACCAACAAGACTATAATTGTCTTTGGAGATTGTTATAAATCAATTTCCGCATAGTTCTATCCTGTCACTTTTTTGTTTGGTTGGGAATATACCTAAATGGATTGTGGAATCATCATCTTTAATGGGCAAGGAGACACATGAGTATATTTTTGAGACATCATCTTCATTATTCATGCTTCCCTCTTTCATTGCATATCCAAAATCAGAAGAATACCTACATCTATATATGGTTTTGTTTCTTCCCAAGGGGAGACTATGGAGGAGAAAATTTAACACCCTCTAAGTGATGAAATCCCAAAGAAGAAAATATTCCTACTCCACCTCATTAAATTTGCGCTCTGGTGAGCCAGGATATACAAACTACGTAACTACCCAAACATAAAATAGAGTAGCTAGGTCACAAAGACTCTTTGGTAGTCTCTATAGGGTCTCTACCTGAGGTGGCATGAATAGGTCGAAGATCATAGTGTGACGTGCCAGCATCCCATATGGATAGAAACACAAAAACTTGTGCAAAAAGTACAATGTAACACACAAATACTATAAATGAACTTTTAAGCTAATGAAAGAATATCAAAAAGTGAATATAAAACAATGTTTTAGAATCTTGGGGTTATGTTTAAGACCTTTGCCATAGTCAGACCCCTGTTTTGGTGTTTCCACCTCTACAGACAACCAAGATGATAGATTGATAAGACAAAATATTTATGAAAGGAAAACAATGAAAGATATGCTACAGAGACACAATGCAATAATGAAAATAGAGATGAAGCAACTTCCCTTTAGCACAAAGAGGATGAGATTCAGGTGGCGTAAAGGTAAGTACCAAGAATCCTTCATGACCTAGTTGCTAAGATGGCGGAAAGATGAATGGTGTGTAACAATGATGGAATGTCAAAAAAATGATCAAGAAGTTGCAAAGAGTTTCAAATGTTCAAGAAGAGAGACCTGATTTGTTCCTAGAGAGCCAAAATGAAGCTCTTGAGGAAAGATAGACAACTTGGGCTTGAATCCGATGTCAGTGGGTGCATATAGAGGTGTTACAAATCCTACCAATCATAGGGTAATGCTCAAACAACCACCTTCATTCTACATATTCACAGGACAATAGCATGACATGTGGACGTCTCTGCGGTATGCTAGTGTCCACGAGTCAACAGTAAACGAAGTTGGAAAGAGTCAAGATAAAGGTTGACTAGGCAAGCCATGTGAGCGAAAGGGATAAAAGGTGAAGATGTTCTCCAATCAACATAAATTGAAGGCATTTTTTGTAGCATGGAATTACATGAGGTGTAATTTATGACATTACAAAGACAAGTGGTTTCTAAGCATTGGATCATGTTTTTCCTTCAAACGCTTACCATTCTCGCAAGAGGTTATTCACTATGGGGGAGGGGCTATATAGTCTCTCACTTTCCCTCTTATTGGAGAGATTATCATTTGGATTCTCGTGATGCATGTAGTTCTTGGGGGTATTAGTGTTGAGACCTCCATTCATCAACACATCCTATAACTTATCTTTATTTGCATCTCTCTTTTTGGAGAAGAGTGTTGTCCCATAGGGCTATCTATTTTTCTTCTCTTGTGAGAGATTACTTGCATAATTAGTGGTGCATGGGTACCTAAAATGGTTTAGTTTTTTAGACCCATTTATTCATCTTCATATTAGACTTACATCATTTTCATAATTTTTTTTCTCCCTAAGTTGCACTTAAGGGGGGATTTTGGTGTGAATATGGATATTTCTTAACTACTTCTTTGTTAGCACCTATTCACACATGTAAAGTTTACTTAGGATAGCTTACTTGTTTAAATGACGTAAACATTTAATATTCTTCATTTTAGTTAGCTTAGGTGTCATTCTAGATAGAGATGAGTCAACATAATGCATTTAATTCTAGCTCAAGGGTAGTTATATTTACTCCATAATCTCTTGCCTATATAAGCAAGCTCATTTGTACATTGTTTTATATCAATTCATATCAAGTTCTTCTCTAGCATTTCATTTCAATCTCAATTATTTATTATTGCTCAAATTACAACATTCTTGTGTGGTTGGATAGTTTCTTAGTCGATCCCTTGAGGTGTGGCCAACTTCATGATAGGATCCTAATCTTTCAAACACTCTCTTTATAATGACAAACTAAATGGTTATAAAAAAAAATTCTTTAATCAAACCGTACTTAAAAAATTTAATTCCTTCTCTTGGCATATGCCTATATAGTAGGGCATAATTTTATCGTATTATCTATTTATCATGTTTGCTCATGCATCCAAATATATCTATGCAACATCAATATCTCCAATAAATGTTTTCTCTAAAATAATCATAACACAAATCCTTTAATGTAGATATAAAAATACAAACCATATATCTTTACCCATGAGCTACATTTGATGGTTTGTTATATTTCCCTTGCTAACACTTCCACATTCAGTGACACATAGGAATCATCATTTCTCTTTATACGTAAGATATAAGATAATTTAAATAAATATAATTTATAAGTGGTCCTCCAATGATGTAGGAGCATGCCCAAAAAGAACTTATGCGTTGTTTTTCACAATTCGGTTGTATTATGGTGGTTCCAAGCATCTCTTATCATCCTAAAATCTCTTCCATATTTAAATTTGCAACATTTAAAGTTTTGTCAATTCATTGTTTTCAAGGCTCCATAGGCAATTTTCATAAATTATTTCTAGAAAATTCATATGTTCTAAATAAAATCCTTTTAAAAAGGTAATATTAGAGGTACTACACTAAATGTTAAAAAATAATCAAAGTCATATCTTTCACCATTTGAGAGAAATTATTGTCAGAAATGTGTTAGGATGAAGAAATAAATTTAAACAGCAGATAAACAGAATTAAATAACGCACAACACAAACAAGTAAGACACATAGATTTATCGTGGTTCAACAATTGCCTACATCCACACTTGAAGCAGGGGAATCACTCTATTAATCACCAATCCGGTTTACATATACACAGCTGCAATCAGCTCTAGCAATTAGCCTCTACAAATGAATTACAATCAGCTCTTAAAGAGCTTGCAAGGAGAAGTTGAAAAGCCAAGAGTTTTGGTGGCAAAAGGAAGGAGTCCGTTGGACTTCACTTTCGACAATCTCCCACTGAAGGCCAACAAACTGCTACAACAAGTGGATTCCCCCACTCAGTCCTGCTATCAGTTATTGGAAAGGTCGAGAGAAGCTCAGCAGAAATCGAACTTCTCCTACTTAACCACTTTAGTGAGCACATCAGCTGGATTCATGTCGGTATGAATTTTATCTACATGAAATTTGCCTTCTTCGACCATATGGTGAACATAATGACTACGAACATCAACATGTTTTGACCGTGGCTAAGATGTCTTATGTTTAGTCATAAAAATGGCACTACTGTTATCACAAAACAAAGCAAAATATGATTGCTTCAAACCCAACTCGCTGAACAAGAGTTGCAACCATACCATCTCTTTTGCTCCCTCAAAAAGAGCTATGTATTCAACCTCTGCGGTTGATTGAGCAATTGTATGTTGCAATTTTGAAGCCCAACTAATCGCTACCCCGACAAATGTGAAAGCATAACCTGACATAGACTTTCTTTTGTCTAAGTCACCAGCAAAATCAGAATCAGTAAACCCTTGCAAAACTGCCTTGTCCTTTCCAAACCATAAACAAAAATTAGAAGTACCCTTGAGATACCGCAAGATATACTTAACCACCTCCCAATATGATTTGCCCGGATTAGCCATAAATATGCTCACCAATCCCATGACATGAGCAATGTCTGGTCGAGTAGACACCATAGCATACATGAGACTTCCAACTGCAGATTTGTAGGGAATTTTATCCATAAACTCCTTATCTTCTTGTGTTTTTGGACACAATTGAGAAGACAACTGAAAATGAGAGGCTAAGGGTACACAAACAGACTTAACATCCGCCATACCAAATCTGTCCAAGACATTTTTAATGTAGTCTTGCTGAGATAGTTTGAGTTCTCTCTTTTTTCTATTCCAAAAAATAGTCATTCCTAGGATCTTCTTTGCTGCCCCTAAATCTTTCATGGAAAATTCCTTTGCTAAGTGAGTTTTAAGTTCACTCACAATCTTCAAGCTTGTGCCGACCACTAGCATATCATCCACATAAAGGAGAAGAATGAAAAATTCACCATTAGGAAGCTTCTTGTAATAGATACAAGGATCAGACTCGCTGCGAGTAAACTTGTGATCAATCATGAACTTGTCAAATTGAAGATACCACTATCAAGGGGCTTGCTTAAGCCCATACAAATTGCATTTCAATATGCAATAAAGGTGTTCCTGCCCCTTTTTTATGAACCCTTTCGGCTGATGCATAAATAGTTCTTCATCAAGATCACCATGGAGAAATGTCGTCTTCACATCCAGCTGTTCAAGTTCAAGATCCCAGGCTGCAACTAAGCCCAATACTGCTTGGATGGTAGTCATTTTAACTACTAGCAAGAAAATTTCTTTGAAGTCGAGGTCTTACTGTTGAGCATATCCCTTTACAACTAATCTTGCTTGAAATCTTTTGTGACCATCGGCTTCATCCTTTAGTTTATACACCCATTTATTTCTTAATGCCTTTTTGTCAGGCGGAAGTGGCACCAAATCCCATGTCTGATTTCTCACTAGTGTGTCCATTTCTTCACACATTCCAGCATGCCAATTATCACAGTCTGCATTTTTACAAGCTTCTTTGTATGTTACAAGCTTTGTTTCATCAGAGATGAGCAAAGAAGGTTCGGCTTCTTCACAAAACAGTAAATCATAATCAGAGAACTTTGCAGGAGGTCGCCTCTGTTTGGTTGATTTCCTCAATTGACTCTCTACTGGAGTAGTAGAATCATTATGTGTTCCCTATTTATGCAAACTCATATCTGTCCCATTGTCTTTGTTTATGTTCCCTTTAATGACTCTATTTTTTAGTCTGGTTTGATCTCTATCTGCAGGGTAACTGAACGCATGTGGATGTTTATCCATGTGAGTTGCACGCAGATCACAAGAGGATGTACCCGCATAATTACTTGCCACGGCCTACCTTTGGCGAATGTGTAGAGGACTGGGTGCCAAGGCGGCATCTCCCACGACTTGGGGTTGTCAAGAGTGCAAGGAGTGGGGAGCCGATGTGGCATCATCCACGGTCTACATGGGAGGATGACTCCATGGTGGGACTACGGGAAGCTCACGGGAGAGGGAGCAAGGAGCCTACGGAGGAGTGGAGGAAGCTGCGTGGGGGTTGAGAGAAGCCTGCAATGTTGGCAGGTCACGCAAGGAGTGAGGGGAGTCACAAGATAGGGGAGGCTGCCGCGAGGGGTGTGGGGAGGATGAAACACAACATGCAGGCTGAGATGGAGTTGCAGACAGCCATGTGGGTTGCCCAGCTAATTGGGAATAATGTGAGCCAAAATGCTCACCATAAGGATGATTTTCCAAGTTTCCTACAACATGAGTGTTATTTTGGGGAGAATTCGCTCTGTTCTATAGATCCCCAATTTCAAAGTTACACGAAGAACAAACATTATCAGCACTTTCTTCATCATTCTCAGACCGAGAATTGTATTCAATTGATGTAGATGTCATAGGAGCTCCCACTGAATGAGAGACTGAAGGAAGAGCGTTGGTAATCAAATTATGAAACAAGGACATAGGGACAAATTCTATCTCTGATTTATTTGAATCTTGTAGTGTGGGAAAGGAGGTTTCATGGAAAATTACATCCCTGTTGTGAACAATCTTTTTTGTGAACTGGATCCCACAATCTAAAACCAAATTGCTCTTCTCCATACCCCACAAAAATACATTTCAGCGACTTTGGATCCAATTTCGTTCGCTTTTTCTTGGGTATATGCAAGAAGGCTTCGCATCCAAACACATGACGATGCGAGTATGAAATCCTCTTCCCTTGCCATTCCTCTTCCGGAATACCAAAATCCAATTTAGATGATGGACTTTGGTTGATTAAATACACTACTATGTTACACGCTTTTGCCCAAAATTCCTTGCCTAAACCTGCATTAGACAACATACATCGTGCCTTTTCAAGAATTGTTCTATTCATCCTCTCGGCTGCACCATTTTCTTGAGGAGTGAAAGGAACAACCTTGATCCTTCTAATCCCATTATCAGCACAAAAATCATCAAATTCATGTGAACAAAATTCCCCACCGTTATCGGTTTTTAAGCATTTAATCTTATGCCCAATCTGATTTTCAACTAAAGCCTTGAAAATTTTAAATTTTGAAAGGACTTCAGATTTCCTAGAAAGCATATAAATCCATACTTTTCTTGTACAATCATCAAGAAAGGTTACAAAATAGTTAGCTCCTCCAATGGAGGTTACCTCGGTAGGCCCAAAAACATCCGAGTATACAAGCTCCAGCAGTGTTGTCTTTGTGTCACGCCCACCTTTCGAAAAACTGACTCTCTTTTGTTTGCCATAAAGGCAATGTTCACAAAAGGCTAAGTTCAAGTTTGAGGCCCGGTAGCTGATTTCTTGTATGCATAACATGGAGACCTTTCTTGCTAATGTGCCCAAGTCTTTGATGCCAAAGATCCGCTTTGCTGTCCTCAATCACCATTGCAGCTACCACTTCACCATGAGTCTTACATATATATAGACTTCCCACTTTATTACCATTTGCAATCAACATGGTATCATGTGTTACTTTCCATGTATTCGGGAGAAAATTAACATTAAGACCTTGACCGAAGAGCTGTCCAACGGATATCAAATTCCACTTCAATTTTGGGACATGGCAAACATCTTTGAGCAGCCATGTTTTACCACCTTCTAATGGCAGCAATACATCCCCTTTGCCTGTAATTTCACAAGCTTTGTTATCTCCTAAGAAAACATTGCCAAAATGACCTTCATGATAGTTAATGAATGCTTCAAGACATGAGGTAGCATGATAGGAGGCACCGAAATCAAGCACCCATGAGTCCGAAGTAGTGTCGGTTGTTGAAAGGATTAATACAGTATCATCTTTATCATAAAACTGTATTTGCTTTGCTGTCCCACACCCTCTCTTGTGCCCTTTTGAAGTTTCTACAATCCTTCTTCACATGACCAGCTTTGCCACAAAACCAACATTCACCATTTCTGTTTCTTGACTTCGATCTCTTTGCTGATTTTGAACATCTATGGTAATTATTTATGCCTCTATTATGACTTCTACCTCTATTTTCAGTGTTGACCATCATTAAAGCTTCACTGGATGAAGGTTCATCATTCTTTCTTCTCAAATCCTTGCTGAGAAGAGTAGCTGCTACATCATTAAAAACCAACTTATTTTTATCGAATATAGATGTGCTCACTACTATTACAATGCCATCCCAGCTGCTTGGTAAAGAACATAATAACATAACAACCTTGCTTTCATCATCTTGTGTCATCCCCACTGAAGTTGCTTGACTAATCAATGTATTGAATTCATTGATGTGGTTTGCCATAGCACAACCTTCCTTCATTTTCAGTTTCTACAAGCACTTCATAATAAAAACTTTATTTGCAGTCGATGCCATTTCACACATGGTTGTGAGTCTATCCCATGCATCTTTTGTTGTTGCATCACCCGTGACATTGAAGAGAACATTATTGGACAGCAAGAGAAAAAATTGTCGCTCTCACCTTCTTGTCCAATTTTTCCCATTCTTCATCAGCCATCCCAGCTGGTTTCTTTGCTCTCCCTTCAAGCATGAGTGAAAGGTCTTGCTTTATCAGCAAAGGCTCCATCTGCACTTTCCATAAGCTGAAGCTCTGACTGGAGAACTTCTCTATCTTCGATTCTTCCATGATTCTGAAAATTCAAACACCAAAATCTAAACAGCAATCTAACCTCACTTTGATACCAATTGTTAGGATGAAGAAACCAATTTAAACAACAGATAAACAAAATTAAATAACGCACAACACAAACAAGTAAGACACACAGATTTATCGTGGTTCGGCAATTGCCTACATCCACACTGGAAGCAAGGGAATCACTCTATTAATCACCAATCTAGTTTACATATACACAACTGCAATCAGCTCTAGCAATTAACCTCTACAAATGAATTACAATCAGTTCTTAAAGAGCTTTCAAGGAGAAGTCGAATAGTCAAGAGTTTTGGCGGCAAAAGGAAGGAGTCCATTGGACTTCACTTCCAACAAAATGTATCGTTAATGCTAAAAATATGTGTCACTAGTTCACAAACAGTTTAATATTTTGAAACCCTTGAAGGCTAGAGCAAAATCCTTTTGCATCGTGGGATCTTGGGATGTCATTCCAATCATACTTGCCAATTTTCATGTAAAATAGAGAACTTTCAATTTTTTGTCTTCTCACACTCCATTCAGCACATTGAAAGTCATGAAATTTGAATATTTCATTTTGGTAAATTATTAAGAGGTTAAGGTAGTATATTGTAATATATTGATAGCATTTCTCTTATTCTTGTGTTGTCTAGGGGGTGTTTGAAATATAAAAGAGAACAAAAATCAAGATTTGCCCAGAATAGAGGAAAATGCCCCTCAAAGTAAAGATTATGTTTAGAGGAGTTATAGAATTTTAAAATGCCTCATTTAAGGCAGCCTAAAATAGAATATGCATAGCTATTCTTGGGGAAATTTGGGAGCCCATTCGAGGGTAATTATTGATGGTTTTCAATGCATATTTTTGAGGTTTTAAGAGAAAAACGTGGAAGGGGATTGGAGGCAGATTTTATAATGGAAATCCTTAGCCCATGAGAGGAGCATAGAGTTGAGCAAGAGTTTTCTTTTTGAAGACAATAGGATGCGAGTGACATTTTGCAGAAGAAGCCATGAAGGCTATGTGTGCAGACGTGAGAGAGGGAGGCCATTGGAGGCCATGCATACGAATTTAGTTTTAATATTTCAGATTTGTCAGATTTTTATTTTTATTTTTTGTTTAATGTATTTTCATATGAGAATTTGATTTCAATAAAATAACGTTTTATTTGATTGTGCAAAAGTTTATGTTAAGCAAAGAGTTTCTGCAAAATTGATTTTTGTGTAGATATGTGTATGAGCAAGGTCTTCTTGCTTCATTCAAATCTTTCTTGCAATCAACAAACATGAATTCATGTCAAACTTTTATTTCAACCTTCTTGCAAAGAACTGATTACCTCTCTAAATTGTTTATGGGTTATATTCTATGCTTTTTCTTCTTTTAAATTTTTTTTTTTTTTTAAATTTTATTGAAAAATGAAAAAAGATATGGAAGTTTTACTATGGATGCGAATAATTAAATGAAATATTATTTAAAAAATAAAGTAATATATAACATATCATATTTCTTTGCCAAGATTCTTCATTACTTCTTCATAAGCCTAGTAACATGAATGCTCTAATACCATGTTAAAAAGATGAACAAATAAAAAAAGAAAATCACTTCATTATCGAACAACAATAAAGAACATTAGAGAATATTGATTTTCTTGGGATTATAACTTTGTAATGTATTAGGCTTTAAAGCCTTTCACTTTCCCTTTAATAACCACTCAAATTTTCTTTATGGGAATAACTCCTAAAACTAACTATCAATTTATTTATTAAAACTATACTAAGAACTAACCACAATGTAATTTTCTCCAACACTATCTCAACATTTGTATTATAAAAAAGGCTATTTTATGATCATTATTTAAGATTCTATTTTTAGCTTCTTTTTTTTTTTTCTCTTGAAGTCTTTTTCTAACCAAACTTCTAAACTTATTTTATTTTTCTTTCCTAACTTGAATCCAATACACATGAAGGTTAAGATAGTCCAATGTGATAGGGAAAATGTAGATAAAAAAGATAAACATGAAAATATCAAAGTTTTACTAAAATATTCAAAGTCCTTATTATAATTTCTAATCATATAGAATCCTAATATTTAATCACCTTTCCTGACCCTATTCATTATTTTATTTTCTCTCATACCTCTTCTATTCACTATCATTTTTACATTTCCTTATCTGCATTCCTATCTACTTACCTACAACCACCACACATTTTCTCATAAGACCCTACATTTACTAGTTATTCCTTCCTCTATAATGTATTCTACAAGATTTAATTTTAACAAATAAATTATATTCAGTGAAATTGGAAGGAACCATGAAAAGAGGTATTCTCACCATAAAAGAGTAAGCATCATGCAAGTTGTATATGATGATGGTAGATTTTTCTATATATTGCCAGGATTCATGACATTCAAGATAATAAACTATATTTTTTCCTTCAAACCTTGAAAAAATATTTTATTTTACAATTATTTTAAAAGAGCTATAGAAAAATATTTTTTAAATAAAGAAAAAGATAAGTTTTTTTTTTCAATATTTTGAACTTCCTTTTGTGTAAAATATGTTAATAGGATTCATTCTCAACACCTATTTCATTCATATATTAAACTACATTTTCATAAAAAGCAAAAGACATTGTAAATAAATTAATTACAAATTTAAAATCATTTACATACATATTAAATATATTTATTTGATATAATTGCTTTGAAATAGATTAAAAAAATTAAACTTAATCACTTGAAATTAAAATTAACATCTATGTATAAATCGAACTAGTTAATACTAATACAAGCCATACATACCTTATCTCCTGGGATTTCAAGAACACAAGTTCTCTACCACAAGACCAATTCAAACTATACCCACTAATACTGAACAGTAGTTTAAAATTTTAATCAAATAAGATGTCATAACCCACAGGAGGAAAGTGGGGTTGTACGAGAGGAATGAACGCCGTTCCTTTTGTGCGTGGACCAGGTTCGAAAGCCGTCGCATATATTCAAAAAACAACTGGCTAAACTTACCAGACCAATCAGATATGAGCCAACACAACATATCATGGAATGTGGAAAGATGCACATGCAATGCGCCACTAAAAAGAAAAGGACCACATTTTACTGTGCAATTCTCATTTGACATGCAAAAAATTGGGAAAAGGAATCGGAATGTGAAAGTGGGAATATAGTGCGAAGTCTGCACCATTAACGTTTGCAATCATTAGACAGCGAGGAAGCGAGGAATTACTTTAGATATAAGGCTAGAAATTTCTATCAAATTATTATAAGACGTAATGCCCGAAAATGCTCATTTGTCGGATCTTGAGAAATGGTCCCTGCAAAGTCAAAGCAGCAGTGAAAATCTCTCTCAGTTTATAAGAAAAAGGTTGCAGAAACTATAGTAATGGCGACTCAAAGATAAGGTGTCCACTACAATTGTTATTGGGATCAAATTGTTGAGTTTGGGGAATGGGAAGTGGGAGATGTGATGTAATGATTAGGCCTACTAAAACGCAGGTCAACGAAATTTAAAATAGACACGACGTTAACCTTGAGAAATCCAGAGCCAGACATTTCTTTATCATTTTCAACGCTGACCTTAGTGTATTTGCCTTTTCTCCATTGATCTTATCACTAATATGTTAGTCGAAATCATCGCCAGAAGAAAAGATTTCTCTAATGTAACCGTTTGTGTGGTAATGGCCGACTGGAAAGGATTTATCTGGATAATTTAAAGTGCATTTTTGAGGCGGCGGGGAAAGGGCTTGTCAATAAAAAGATTTATTATCTAGAATTTGCGAATCTAAAGAATCTTTAATGGAGTTTTGTCGTTAAGCGTGGGTAACATGCGAATGACTTTGTTTTTCAAGTGAAGCCTATGATTACTTCAGCAAACTCGGAACATCGTGGAAATAATGAGGAATGGAGATTAAGGTCAGGTTTCATGCGGTTGTGTATCAATCAAATTTGTGGAGCTGGTGACCTTATAGACAATCAAATTTGCTGATTGTTTTTAAGTAGCACATTTAAATAATATTTTAAAATAAATTTTAAATAATATTTTTTGTAAATAAATTTTAGATACAAAATTTAAGGTAAATAAATAGGAAAGAAAAAAAATGGAAAGAAGCCATGTGTCTTAAAAAATTATAAGGGCACTTTCACACATGGGGTAAGGGCAGGTCTCCATGTAGCTGCTAAGCTTATTTTTGTTAGCAGCCACAACTCAATATTTTTAGGAGCAATTTATATAGCTGGTGGTCCCATGGATATTTAATTTTACTGCTTATCTTTTAAGCAATTACCTTAAATTTTAGTTTTAGATGAAAAAATGTATGTAATAATTCTGGAGTAAATTTAGGAGAAACTATTGGAGGCAAATAAAAAGGAGGGAAAGAAATTTGTGGAGCCACATATAAAATATTGGAGGCAAATAAAAAGGAGAGAAAGAAATTTGTGGAGCTACATATGATTTTTCTCAAAAAGCAGTTGCTGCTTATTTTCAGCCCCCCTTTTTTGAAAGCTTATTTTTAATTTCTAAGCAATAGCTGCTCCACTAAAATAGGGAGAGATTCCAATTTATCTAATTCCCTTAAATAAAAATTTGCATGGGGACACATCAACTGCTTAAATTTAAGCAGAGAATGCACTTAAGCAGCCGCATGGGGACAAGGGGGTAAGGGTGGGGTCCCATAGAGCTAGAGCTGCTCAGCTTTTATAGGAATATTTTAAAGCTGATGGTCACATGAATTTTGTTTTGCACTTAAATTTAAACTCCTAAATTTAAGTAAATTGGTAGTAAACAAATTTAGTTTTTTTCCTAAAATTTATGTAATTGACAAATGGCAATGGCATAATACATTTGTAAGCTGGTGGGGCAATTTCTAGCCCCACCCCATTTTCACCAGCATAGGTAGGGGTCCCATGGAGCTGGCTTAAGCTCTATTTTTAAGGAAGAAGCGGTCCAATAAAAAAAAAAAAATTGTCTACCCATCTTTTTCTAAAAAATAGAGCCCCTACCTTTTAGGCTTAAAAATCTAAGGGTGGGGTCCCATGGAAGGGGCTCTATTTTTTAGGAAAAGATTCTAATTAATTCGGTAGTCAAAAAATATTTTTTCATGGGACCACCTTTTCCTTAAAAATAGAGCTTAAGCCCCCTCCATGAAACCCCTGCCTAAGCAATAGATAACATTGCTAAATTCAAACTAAATTCTAAAGATTGGAAAGTTCAAAAGCGATATTCATGGAGAAGGAAATCCTGAAACACAATCTTTATTGATGAATTATTGCATCTAATGATAAATATAACAGAATCTGGAATATTTAAATTTAAATTTGGACTTGGAGAATTCGCTATTTGTTTTTTCGCTGTTGTCGTTGAGTGGTGCTTGCTGCTGCCGGAAGGGTGGCGTCGGTAAGTAAAGAGGCCAACGGCGGTGGACACCTGGATGTCCCCGCGCGTATGGCCTGCACAGGTGGTATTCCCTCTATCATTCCTCCCGTTAATGCTGCATTTCGTGTAGAGGCCTTTCTTAATGCTTCACAGACCCCAGTACCTCCCTCTTCGGTGAACACATCAACTAGGTTTAATGGAGATCCTAGCTCATCCGCTCACAAATCTCTCAAGGCTAAATCATTTTCGGAGGCAATCACTAATTCTGCAGGAAGTATTAATGAGCAGGCTAGGTTTTTTATTGCTGATAGCGATGAGGTCGCCCAGAACGGTAAGAACCCTCAGGTTCCCTCGGCTCCGTTTTCCTTAATTCCTAACTCTGAAATGCTCACTGAAATTGTTAAGGAAAAAGGTAGGCTTAAAGATACTGCAATATTCTTTGCTGCTGTTGAAGTGGAAAAATGTCCTCCGCGTAAATTTTTGGATGATTGGTTTCACAATTTTTGGAATGTTAAACTAGGATTTCAAATTTCTTTCTGCAGACAGATTCAAAAGGGATTGTTTGTTGTCTTTTTCGCTAATCATGAAGCCCAACAAGAGGTCTTAAAAAAGCAATACTGGTCGGTCAGTTCCACATCCTTTCGTGCTTTAGCTTGGACCCCTGATGCCATCCATGAGGAAGTCCTTGCCCTTTCGGCCCCCAGGTAGATCCTTGTTAAAAACATTCCACCCTTTCTCTAGCATTTCTTGCCCCAACTCTTGGAAAATCTGGGCAAAATTATCAGAATGGATGAAACTGTTAGATTAGTCCCACACATGGATGCCAGGGTCCTTATTTCGCTTCTCCCTAGCAAAGAAATTCCCACTGAAATTAACATTAATGTGATTAATGATAATTATGTTTGCCCTATTGAAATACTGGGGGGTTTAAATGCCTGTTTTTTATGTAGGAAGGAGGGTCATCGAAGGAAAGATTGTCCCATCCTAGCGAAAGCCTCTGCTAAATCTGCCAATAATATGAATGCTCAGCCTAACCCCCCTCTGTCAGTTAACCCTACTATTGCTTCCACTTCTGAAGGCCGCCATGTTAAGGAAACCCCTAATCTGTCTGGTTCCTCCCAGAATACTTCTGCTCGTAATTTGAATCTCCTGCCCCTTCTAGAGGCTAATTCGGGACCTGAGCTCAAAGATGGATTTACCCTGGTGAGAAATCGAAAAAAAAGAAAAGGGAATTCATCAGGGAACCCCAAAACCAAAAACCTAAATAGTACCCCCAGTTCGCCTCCCACTTCGAACATCCCTCCGATTGTTGACATGATTAACTTTCCCGGCCATTCTTTTGACTCTGTCAATCCCGTTGTGAATCTGTCAAAGCCTTCACCAAAAATCTTTAAGGAAATTGAGGATGATTATGTTTTTGAGATTATCCCTGCTAGTGGGTCATCTCAGTTTGGTTTTAAGATGGACATGGAGCTGAATGATATTAATGAGGCTCCCAGGTTAGATGTCGTCCCCACCAAAAGGCGTGAGAGGCCACCAGGTTCCAAAAATAACCCTACTTATAAGTCCCCTGGGACCAATCCCAATAGTCCCTGCATGACTATTGAAAATGCGTCTCAAACCCCATTTAATGTGCCCCAATGAATTGCCTGTCTTGGAATGTCAGTGGACTTGAGTCTCCTAATAGAAAGCAGATTGTTAAGCATGTGTTTAATTCTTTCAATTCTGTTGATATTTTTATGATGCAAGAGATCAAATCTACTGGTTTTATGCTTGATTCCAGTTTGAACTTCATTTGGAAAGATGCTCTTAAATTCCACTCTAATCACAACAGGGGTAAAGGTGGAATTGCTATCCTTGTTAACCCAAAATGGGGGTCTGTCATATTTGGTAATGGAATTTCCCCTTGTCAAAGGGCTGTTTGGTTTACTATGACTATTAATAATAAATCTATTGGTTTATGCTCTATTTATGCGCCTAATGACACTAAAGGTAGAATTACTCTATGGAATTGGTTATCTGCTCTCCCTGATATCCCATAGTTTTTTGGCGGTGACTTCAACATGGTTGAGTCCCAAACTGATAAAATTGGTGGTAACCCCTTCAAGTGGAAGGAC
Source organism: Cryptomeria japonica (assembly GCF_030272615.1). NCBI lineage: Eukaryota > Viridiplantae > Streptophyta > Pinopsida > Cupressales > Cupressaceae > Cryptomeria > Cryptomeria japonica. The sequence goes on along the minus strand of NC_081405.1, from coordinate 202,958,040 downwards.
TATGAAAATCTGCATTGGTCTAACTTCATTAATACTAAGAATTTGTTTGATCCGCTTGCTAATAATAAAGATTCTCATCCTGGTATCTGGCATACTTGGTGTAATTTTCAGCAAGGTCAGTCAAGGATTTACTCCAGACTGGATCGCTTTTATGGCAATAAGGATTTCTTCTCCTTTATTCTTGATATCAATGGTAACATTGTCTTGGTCTTTGCTACCACTCTCTCGGATCACCACCCTATCTTCACCCATGTTAGTATCAACCCTGAACCCACTCGTCACAATCCTCCTTGTGTTAAATTCTTCCTCAACACCAAGCTCCTACAAGATGAAGATGTCCTTTGTGCCTTGCATATCATTAGAAACATAAATTGTTGGAATATGAAGGAGTATTCCATGGTTGACAAGTGGAAAGCTAATCTTTTGGCCTGGAAATCTTTGCTCCAAACCATTGGTCAAAAGCGTGCCAAAGATTATAGATTCTCTGAAAAGCTGCTGCATGCCAATCTTCAAACTGCTAAGTGCAAAGTGCAGGCTGACCCCTCTAATTTGGTTCTCTTAAACCAGCTAGTTGCCATTAAAGATACCCTCAGTAAACACCAACAGACTAAAGTTCAAGGAGCTAAAATTAGATCTAGGATTAACTGGCTCCAACATGGTGATCAGGGTTCCAAATTCTTTTTTAATTATCTTAAGCACAAACAAGTTAAAGAGTCAATTGATAAGTTGATTATTGACCAACAGGAGATCTCTGATCCTAATTGCATTTCCTTGGCCTTTGCTGATTATTATAGTAAGCTTTTTTCTACTGAAGATTCCATGGAGGCTGCTGAGCTTAGACTCAAATGTAGGCCTTTTATTCCTACCAAGCTGGATGCTGAGGATATTATGTCTTTATCTACTCCTTTATCTATTACTGAGATCGAAAGGGCTATTAAAGCCCTCAAGGATGATAAGGCCCCTGGGCCTGATGGGCTCTCTAGTGAGTTTTACAAGGCTAATATTAATTGGATCAGTAAGGATTTATTTGATTTGTATAATGAGGCCATTAACACTGGTTCTCTCAGCCCTGAGATCAACCGTGGTATTATTAAACTTCTCCCTAAAGATGGGGACAAGTCTCTTATCAAGAACTGGAGACCTATTACGCTCCTTAATGTGTCTTATAAAATTTTAGCTAAAGTTTTAGCCACTAGACTGGTTCATATTCTCCCTAAATTTGTTAGCATTACTCAAACGAGTTTCGTCAAAGGTAGGTACATTCTGGAAAACCTCATTACTGCTTGGGAAGCCATGGATTGGGCCAAATGTTCTCATCAAAACGTTGCTCTTCTCCTCCTTGATTTTGAGAAAGCTTATGATAGGGTTGAGTGGAATTTTATCATTATGATGCTGCAGTCTTTTGGCTTTCCACCATATTTTTGTAATGCTGTTCAAACCTTGTTCAAAGATGCCTGTGCCCAGGTTGAGGTTAACGGTTCTATTTCAGACCCTTTCCCTCTTAGTAGGTCTATCTGGCAGGGCTGTCCTTTGGCCCCTGCTCTCTTTGTCATTGCGGCTGAAGCTTTATTCTATATTCTGAGAGATAATACCTTGTCTCTAGAAGTTAGGGGATTATTGCTTCCCAATGATGATGAGCTTATTAATAGTCATTTTGCTGATGACACTGCTGTCTTTCTTGAGCTCTCTGATAATAACTTCAAGAATCTTCAAGTTAAGTTGGATTTATTTTGTTCTATCTCTGGTGCTAGGGTCTCCCAGGCTAAGTCCATCTGTTTAGGTTGGGATGATCAGCCTCCTAATTGGTTTCTTCAGCATAATTTTCAATGGGGAGGTCCCAAGAATATTGTTAAGTATCTTGGTATTCCTTACTCTGTTGATCCTTCTATTAAGGACATGTGGGTTTGGGTTAGGACCAAGATTGATAATAAGCTTAATAAATGGTACAATAGATCCTTATCCCTTGCTGGCAGAATTCAAGTTTGTCAAATTTTTTTATCCTCATACAACATTTACTACTCTTCTGCCTGGTTGTTTAGCAATTACCAAATTCTTGAAATTCAAAAAGCCATCAGGCATTTCCTTTGGTCTGATGACAAGGGAAAGAAAAAGTTTCATGCTGTGAATTGGGAGTGGTGTCACTCTAATAAGTCCCTGGGTGGTCTGGGGTTAAAAGATCTTAAGCTTCAAAGTATTGCTCTTGCCGCTAAATGGATCTTTCAATCATTGGAAGGTGACTCTCCTTGGAAAGTGCTTGTTAGACATAACATTGAGAGAGGTTTTCCCAAGGAGGCTAAGTCCTGGAAGAACCTCCCTTTTTGTGACCTTATTTGTGGTAAATTTTCGGTTATGGTTCAAGGTTCTGCTGTCTTTAAGTCTATCTGGCATGCCTGGGACCATGTCCGAAAGTTTCTCACCAATAAGGATTTTCATAGTGATCATCAACTTTATGGTGAAAGGTCCATTTGGTGGAACTTGAGCAGGAACAATAAACCCTTAGCCCTCTACCAGGGTTGCTTGGCCAAGTCTTGGGCTAGAGCTGGTATCACTCAATTTTTTGATATTTTCGAACATGATCTACTTATTCCTTGGGATGAGCTGAAGAGTAACTTTAACTTACCTCAGTCTCAAAAGAAGACTTATAACCTAATTGTGGAAGCCTGTAAAGACCTCCCTTCGGCTTGCGATGTGGATTCTCATAGATTTCTTATATGTAAATGGCCTGATGGTACTGTCTTAGACCAACTTAAAGCTAAAAACATTTATAAAATCATTAATCATAATGAGGATATTATTGCTCATTTGAATAGATTCTAGTACTGTTCTTTTGATGTTAAAATGTGGAAAAAAATGCTAAATTATATTTGGAAAAGTCCTGTTGAGCCCAAGATCCAATGCTTTAAATGGCTCTTGTTAATTGATAGACTTCCTATTAAAAGAAATTACCATACTGATTTATGTAATATTTGCAGGCTGTCAGATACTGGTAGACATATCTTATTTGATTGCCTATTTGCTAAAGAAATTTGGAATTTTTTTGGTATTTACTATCCCTTTAATGTGACTATTATTGAAATTGTTACGAGTCACATTAAAGGGCTTAGTAAGGATGCTAACTTCTTCTGGAATATGCTGTCTTCTAACATTCTTTGGCAGATTTGGAAGTGCAGGAATGAGGAAAAGTACCAAGGTAAGCCAAGGGGTCTTACTGAGTTTTTTCATAAACTCACTCATTTTAAAATCTTCCTCCAGGTTCAAGCTACCATGATTATTGAGAAGGATAAATTTCGAAGGTTCCTTGAGGATGGTCAAGCTACCCTTTTCTTCTACGAGCTCAATTATGGATTCCAATGGAGAAGGACTCTGGACAACTTATGGGTGTTCAAGCATACTTGCCGGAAGCTGAGCCAGGCTATCAGAAAGAACCACAACACTAAACAGGAGCAAATTTTGATGTTGTCCCAGAATCAGGATCAGAAAACTATTGTTTGGATGGAGGGCCCTCTTGGTTGGTCCGCTTGGGTGGACATCCACCTTGATCTTCTGCTCTAGCTCTTTTGTTCCCTATTTTTCACTTTCGATGTATCTGAGCTTTCCTCTTTGTAATAGTACTACTGCTACTTTGATGTGAGGCCTCCTTTCAGGCTCTTGTTGGTTGTACTCTCTTTTTTGATCTCTATTTTTAATATAAAAAAAATTTAAATTTCAAGCCACAGAGCTATGTATGTATCTTGTAATTTTTCACGATCGAGCTCTGTCAATGTAAATTTCTAGCTAGGCGCAAGTAAAAGAATTATTTATAGGGATGTAGAGAAATATTATGCGATCAGGCACTTACATGATTCCTGCTATGACGCCAGGTGGCGCATTCACTTGAGAAGAAGGGCAAGGGTTCGAGTCACGGCGAGCACAAGGCAGATTCGAAAGATCAGAAACGGTAGGCCAAAATCTAGCGGATCATCGCCTTGTGATTTCCCGTTCGATGTAATCTTCATTGGCTTGAAGCATTTGCATTCCCTGTAGCATTCACGGCAGCTGCTAGGGCAAAGGCGTTCTCCATATTTTTCTTATCTTTTTCTACGCCAGGAGTCGACCTCGCGACCTGAAGAAGACAAGCCGAATGAAACCGCTACCTTTGCCGCTGAACGGCTATGATGCCAAGAATCGAGCAAATTTCGATTTTTGAGCCAAGGGCTGGGTTCTTGTGAGCCTAAGCAAATGGAAATTTTCTGAAGTGTGCTTCAAATCCGGGATATTTTCATGAGGCGAGAATGTGTAAAAAGCCAAGGCTTTTGATCTTCGTGAATTACAGTGAACTCCATTAAAAATGCAAATGCAAGCTGTCAGTCCTAATTGGCGCTGACAATTTTCTATTTTTTTAAAGATCAATTCCTATGATTCACAGCTTACAGGAGTTCTATGCATTATATTATTTTTTTATAAGCAATCCTCTGATTCAAAGATTCCACCACTGTCAACAATTTACAGAGAAGATATCCACAGAATTTTTCATTGTTCATGCAAATTTCTATTGAATGTCTTGGTTATGTTGCAGGATCTTCCCTAAATTATAAAGAGCTCACCAAAATGATTCGAAAATACATCCACCGTTTAGGGTAGCAATGGTTTACAGGCAGCATTTTCAGTGATAAGAGTTAAATATTTATCCACATTAGAAGGAGTGATATATTTCTGTTCTCTGGGGAAGATCAAATTATATATCAATACGTGACAAGGAGATTTCAATTACCGCAGTAAAGTTGCCACAAGAAACTAGTGTGAGGTGAAGCGTAACGCCTTCGACACATTAAAACCTGTAAGTGCAATTTAAGCTGTAATGGACACGCTGATAGCGAGTTATGAGGGACGGTAATACTGAATTAATTAAAAAATTGTGACATCCAATCCCACCCTTTGATGACTTTTATTTTTCTATTATTAGATCATTATTATTTTGACATCTTAAGAGTATCGCGGATTATTGTTATAATCATGGGCTTATGATCATGTCAGATTATTTTAGATACAGATCTGAATGTGCAGAATAGTTGATGTCTGTATATTTATATCATGATGTTAAAATTATAATTGTTAATTCGGTATCTAAATTTTCCTATGGTTATTGTAAATTATTTAATTGATCTTTTGATATCTTAAGATGAGTTCAATTATGTGATGAATTATTAATTGACACATTGTTTAGACATATCAAAACTGTTTATACATTGTATATTAGAAATGCATATCAAAACTGTTTATACATTTTATATTAGAAATTCATAAGAGTGTGGTTAAAATGAATCAGAATTCCATTTAATTACAATATAGTCTTGTGTGGAATTATGATGTGCTGAGAAGAATTGGAGTATTGCTAGATACATGATTATGAGTGAATTTCAAATTATGTTGTTTGGACAATTATATAATTAGAGATATTAATGTTTGTTTTTAAGTAAGTACAAGAATTTTTATCAGGAAATCACAAGTTTTTCAGGAAACACTAGCTAGCTGTGGTCTCTGAATGTAATATTGTTGTAAATGTGTTTTAGTAAGTCTCTTTGTATTAGTTGTATTTGATGTTAAATGACAACTTTGTTGGACAATGTTAGATTTATGTCTAGATTAACTTAAAGGTTCTAAAGTATCTTTTTCTCACTCTTTTTGAGTGCTTTTACGACTCTAGGTCAACCCCCTATAGGCTGGGTACCTTTTAGGACCTAAATCTTGGGCTCTAACTTTTATTTGACTCTTCCCAAATCCCTTGGAAAGTGGGTGAAAAATTTGAGGCTTATAGAGAAGGCAAGTAACTTGTCACATCTAAACTAATTTCTTCAACTTCACATGCTGGGATTTTAAAGAGCTCAAACATGTGAATTCTTCCCAAAAAGCTCCCATGGGGAGAGTGTACACAAGTGCACCTCTTATCTCAATGCTCACATTTGTGGGGACCACCTATCCTTAAGATTTATTGGGTAATGAGAATGTGTGTGTGTGTGTGTGTGTGTGTTTGTGGGCGTGCACTTATGCATCAAATATTCTTATTAAATAATAATATTAAATTAATAAATGTATATGAATTTTATATAATTAAATATACATGCATACATTTATTTCCCAATTCATATTTTACATAAGTGTGCTTCTACTATTTTATATAAATACAAAATAAGATTTAACTATGTGCTTATATATAAATATATATCTAACAAGTTAGTTTCTAAAGTAATATATAAATAAGGGTTAGATTTGTCTTATTTCTATTTAGTTTTTATTGTTATTTTAGAAAAAAATTAAATAGCTTATAAGGAATATGACTAAAGCCCTAGCCACCCATGGTGGTTGTAGTAGTGGAAAGACATTATGGGAGATCTACATCCTTTCCCCCTACTTTTAAAGGAGGCAAAAAAAGTGTCATGGCCCCTATGACGACCATGAAATATGTATGGCCTCAAACCTATGGGCAGGGTCATGACGCTAATTAGAATCTTCACTAATTTTTAGCTTGTATGAAATTAGAAACTAAAACATGTAAATACATGCGTTCCAAATTATTTACAATATATTATTGTTAGGGTAGGTGACATCAACCTTGCAATCCCAAGTCATTTTCATGTGTCGCATGATCCTAGTCCAATGGGTACTTATATTCTTAGGGTCATGTGCGACATACAATTTAATATGTATTTACCTATGAAAAATTATAAATTTTGCATTTATAGAGGTGGATCTAGTCATCAATGGAAGTTAAATAATATATTAGAATAATATTGCTTTTAGGCATCCACATTAGAAATGTGGTATAATTGTATTTCCATGTCTATGTATGTTGATGCTTTTTGTTTGCATGTATCCTTTAGGTGGGTGCCAAAGTTTTCATATTGTGCATGTTAGCCATTAGAGAGTAGGGAAACACTCATTATTGACCAAATTTGAATGGCTACTAGTTAGAAGCCCATGTAAAGGCCATATAATCATTTAATTATTTTTACCATATTTATAGGATTATCAAGAAGAGGGGCATGCACTTTTTGCATGTGGATTTTTCCCTTGTTTTTAGGATAACACAATGGTTTCCATATAAAAGTTTCTATAAGTTAGGGTATCGAGTTAGTAGTTTCATAAGTTGTTTTGCAAGTTCTAGAGAAACAAGATGGTGCATAGAATTAGAGAGGAATCTTTTTTTTCTTTAAAGAATTAATATAAAAATTGGACCTTTTTAGTTGTTATTTTTTTCTTGTAAGGGTTCCTCTACATAAATATTATGTTACTTTATTGAGTGATTATTTATCCATTTTGTCATTATTTAATGTCACTAAATCACATAATCATATTTTAATGATCTTGAAATCTATTATTAGATTTGCATATACACTTTAAAGGTCAATATTATGGTGAAAATAAAATAGTGACTCCCACTTGTGGGACATCACACTATTAAAAGTGTTTAGCACTCAATGTTTGAAACACCTTCATCCAAAGGTTTTTCCTTGAATGAAGGTAGTGCATGTAACACCTTAAAATGAAGCACTGTTATGTGACTTATTCTCCAAGAGAAGATAAAGTTATGAAATAAACCTTTTACATTTAAAAAGGGAGATAAAAAAAATAAAGGATATTATAATCCTTTTGCTTAGAGAAAGATTAGTAAAGAATGTTAATGAAAACTCTCATAAAAGAGAGGTATAATTGTATTAATGAAATGTTAAATAAAGGTGACCTTTTCGAAAGGGTGTGATGGTTTAGAAAACCACCCCTTAAAAGGTTATATAAGTCATTTATGTGAGACTTGAGAAGGGCATGGAAATCACTCAAGGAAGAAGAAGAAGGTGGCTTGGTGGGCTATGGGTATGGGAGGAAATATAGTAATTTAGAGGGCACAAATGAATGAAGGTTAAGGTCATTGGTTGGCATGGGCATTGGAGAAGGGGCACACAGCATGTGTCCAACTCGGGGTACGGTGTACACTCGGGAGTGTCTTGGGTAGGGCTGTGTGTATTTCATGCCGTGAAGGCATGTGGGGTTCTGTGTAAGAATCGGGTTTATTTCATGCCGTGAAGGCATGCGAGGTTCTGTGTAAGAACCTGTCCTCCTGGAGTGCTTACTTGCCATAAAAGAGCCTAGACCTATGACTATTACTTTGAATTATAAATAATATGGTTGGTTTTGTGTAAGAACCAGTTTCCTCTGTGGGGTGCCATAGCCATCAAGGACCCAAGGCCACTAGAATCTTCTTGGAGTGAGAATGACTATTCCAAGTACTCAAGATTAAGATAAATATTGGAAAACCTTGATGCTATAAGATATTGAGAATGCTTTATGTATGATTTGCCAATAATATGGTTGAATTAAGTGGTTATATTATTCTATTTATTGTGTTGTTAATTTGCTTTATAATTATTATCAAATAATTACATGTTATAGTTACATTACTTATTTACATCTAATTTAATGATAATTACCTTTAATAAAGGAACTTAACATTAACATTTAATCTATTGATTCCGCTGCAAATAATTAATTAAGTCTTGGAAAAAAAGTGTCATTACATTTGGTATCAGAGCCTAAAGAACCTAGTGGTTATTATATCTTATAAAAGCATTGTTTAATTCAAACCATCTTATTCTAACAATAGCATCATATAGATATAAATTATGTTATAGAAATATATAATTCTTAAAAAAACAAAAATGAATTTATGAATTTCAAATTGATATGCACAATTTATATTACTCAACAAAATAATTTCTTTTGAATATTGACTAATATGTGAACATTGTAACTAGAAGCAAATCATCAAGATTTAATGAAACATCTAATAATTCTTGATATACAAGATATTTATTTCATCATGAAAATTATATATATAACAGATCAAGTATTGCAAATCCACACCCCATCAAAATTCCACCAAACTATTATGTTCTTTGCTTCCAAAAATGTCTATCAACTACACAACTTTACAAACTCATGATAGTCATGTAAAATTTGTACAATAAAAAAAACCTAGAAAGTCGACACCTCCCTTATGGTGCTATATGAATTTTCCCAAAATATAAATGAATCTATTTTCCTACTTTGGGAAGAGACGAAGAGACCAATTTGGTTCTCCCTTGGCTATCATTCAATGTAGAAAACTCTCGGCAATAACTACCTATATGAAGAGTTGTGTCCCATTTTTTTAATTTTTAATTTTTAAGTCTTTATAAATAGTTTGAAGGATGGCAATCTTGTCTCTATTCTCCTTCAAAGAATGTGTCATAGAGTTTAAATTCTCTAGTCTGCAAACAAATATCATAGAAAATGTAAATGACAGTACAATATTTCTTCCCTCCATTTCAAGTTTATTGCCAATGATGCTACGTGCAACTCTGATAGTTTCAATAAAGGAATCGAGACAACATTAGTTAATTTTCACTATCATATTAAATTTCAAAGGCCACCGCTTGATATTTTCTTATCGACAATTAATTGTTTATTGAAATTTGTTCAATTTAACGATACTTCAAACTTTAATGATCTACGCAAATGGGGATGTGTTTTCCAAATAGATATGTTTGTGAATTCTTCTATAATATGCATAATTTTATCAGATCCTTGATTGTCTATTGTGCATTATTGTTATCTTCTTGTGTTTGCCTTTCTTTTTCTATAGTTGAGCTTCTTTTATCAATCTTAATATATTTGTCTACCTTCCCTAGGAATAGGTCTTAGGCATCCAAGGTAGTAATTCATGGTGCCCATGAAGAGTCGATTCCTGTGAAATTTCAGTTGTGAATCCATTCTTTCCTCCTTGCTTCCCAATCTCAGATTTTGTACTTGACACAGTCCTTTCCTCCTAAAAATCCACAACCATTACTAGTACTCGAGTTGCATTCATTGCACTCACGTTTCTTATACATATAATATTTGATACTTTTCAAGCAATCCTCAGACTGGTCGTTCCATATACCTCTTTTTGCAAGGCCAAGGGAACAATGAGGGCATCCGCTTTCCTCTTAGAATTACCAAATGATCTATTACACCGCTGAGGTGTAGCTCTTGGTTGTAAGATAGCACAACTTTCACCTCTGCTCAAATAACATGTCACCTGCACTTTCTTCACTGGATTTTTCCTTGTTCCCATGTGCACCTTGGTCCGATCAGGGCTCAAATCTCTGATACTCTTTCTAACATCCATATCAAAACACATTTAATTGAATAGATTTGGGACATCACATACATAACTAATGGAAAAATAAAATAAAATAGAAGATATATTCAAACAGCACAATGCATGGAAGACCTGGGAACTACGTGCTAGGTATTTTTTCGACCATTGTCCAAATTAGAACTGCAACAGCTCCTTATTCTTCACCACTCTTGCCTCCACGAAATCAACGTTTTGCTGCCCAAAAGATTGGTAGTTGTAATATTTGTTCAATATGCTTCTCATACTAAAATTATTATCATGTGCTTGAAAAATACAATGTCTGCAACCTCAGAGGTCAGAACAGCCAGTTATTGAGATTTTTAAACACTCCTTTGTATCATTTACAAAAATTATCGGTCTCTGGCTATTTTGTTTCATATGAAAAAAAAAAACCAGACTTACTTTAGATGACTATTTTCACAATAACATATATTTTTAAAGGAAAAGCAAAATTGATTTTTTTTTGTAACATTAAAGATAGATATTACTGTGTACAGAGAGAATCTAAGATCTTTTTCTATTTTGTTTCAAACACTTTTTTTTTCTTTTTTTTAACTATTTTTCAATTCTAAATTAGAAACTAAACTAGTATATATATCACATAATGATATAAAAAATCTGCATCCCAAAAAAAAATGTGGAAAAAAACATTCTATAATGGTATTTGCTTATGAAAACATAATTATATTTTTGTAAAATTCATTTATATTATAACATATATAGATTTCAAAAGAGAAATAAAATACTAACAAATGTTAATAGAATTTTGTTTTGTTAAAAAAAAGAAAATTTGATTTTGAAAATAAATTTAAGATATTATAACAAACATTTAACAAAAAAAAAGAAGAAGAAGAAATAAAAGAAATTAAGTATTTCTTTTTTAGATTTATAATAGAAAATATCCTTACAATCAAGAAAAGATTTCTTTTATAAAGAAAAATAAATAAAAAATTAGAAACTTGAGTTTTTTTTTAAGGATGTATAATAGAAACATCTCTGTATTGATAATTAATTGAAAGTGTTATAAGTTTTTCATTTTTATAAATTAAAAACCATTTATTAAATTTATTAAGTTTTTAACTAGAGGGATCTTTCATACTCATATACAAGCCCAATTTTGAATAAGGAAACTTTAAAATAATAACATATTTAAATGATTCATAAAGATCTATCACAAGATCTAAAATTAGAGATAATTGTTTTAATTACATTAATCTCATACTTCTATGTAGGACATACCTTCTTATAGAAGTTGTCATTAGAATAGGCGCTAGTGTATTTGTACTTTTGAAATTTGTATATCCATATTATTTTGATTTGGTTTTGAGTCCATTTGGTTGGTTTTATTTTCCTTGGTATGTTGACTCCATACCAAAGCTACATTGTGATCCCATATCCAATAGTTCAATAGGTCCCATATTTAATAGTTCAATTTGACATCTCGAAAAAATATATTTAATTAAGTTAAAACATCGTAAGAGAAAACATGGAGACATGTCAAACTTACAAGGGGAGAAACAACTTTTAAAATTTCATGTTTGAATAGAATAGTATCATTGAGTTAAAATTAAAATTAAAATACATTAGTTACTTAAACAAAAGAAAGGTTAGAACCATTTGCTATGAAGGTCTTTGTGGGTGGTCATAACTTATTACTATTTCTTTTAAGATGCTAATAACATTATTTTTAGTACTATCTTTATCTATTGTACTTTTTTATTCGACTTGATCAACCCAATAACCTTGTACATGTGATTTATTTTATAAAAGAGGATATTCATGTAGTCCGGAATGCACGATTATTGTCTTTGAATATATGTTGAATATATAATAATGAGTGACTATATAGTATGAGATATGTATATGTCCCATCATGACATAGGATGATACTTTTAAATTTAGTGTTGAACTTACATATTAAATATATATACTAAAGAACTAAAGAAAATAGATTACATGATAATACAACTTGTTGAAGTTGAAATATATGAGATTAAGCATTTGGGATATACGTATAAGAAATATGTGTATATATAGTTCTCGTCGAAATTTCAATTGCCAAAATGATTCTCTCATAATTGTTTCTTAAAAAAAAAAAAAGGAAGAAAATAATATATTTAATGTAGTATAAACATATAATCTGGGCATATTCAATTACTGATTATGGTATTTTTTTTGAGTTGTGATGTAGATACATCTCATGCTAGTGAGGACAGCAGCTAAATTACAAGGGGAGAAATGTTATGTGACTTATTCTCCAAGAAGATAAAGTTATGAAATAAACCTTTTACATTTAAAAAGGGAGATAAAAAAAATAAAGGATATTATAATCCTTTGGCTTAGAGAAAGATTAGTAAATAATGTTAATGAAAACTCTCATAAAAGAGAGGTATAATTGTATTAATGAAATGTTAAATAAAGGTGACCTTTTCGAAAGGGTGTGATGGTTTAGAAAACCACCCCTTAAAAGGTTATATAAGTCATTTATGTGAGACTTGAGAAGGGCATGGAAATCACTCAAGGAAGAAGAAGAAGGTGGCTTGGTGGGCTATGGGCATGGGAGGAAATATAGGAATTTAGAGGGCACAAAGGAATGAAGGTTAAGGTCATTGGTTGGCATGGGCATTGGAGAAGGGGCACACAGCATGTGTCCAACTCGGGGTACGGTGTACACTCGGGAGTGTCCTAGGTAGGGCTGTGTGTATTTCATGTCGTGAAGGCATGTGGGGTTTTGTGTAAGAACCGGGTTTATTTCATGTCGTGAAGGCATGCGAGGTTCTGTGTAAGAACCTGTCCTCCTGGAGTGCTTACTTGCTATAAAAGAGCCTAGACCTGTGACTATTCCTTTGAATTATAAATAATATGGTTGGTTTTGTGTAAGAACCAGTTTCCTCCGTGGGGTGCCATAGCCATCAAGGACTCAAGGCCACTAGAATCTTCTTGGAGTGAGAATGACTATTCCAAGTACTCAAGATTGAGATAAGTATTGGAAAACCTTGATGCTATAAGATATTGAGAATGCTTTATATATGATTTGCCAATAATATGGTTGAATTAAGTGGTTATGTTATTCTATTTATTGTGTTTTTAATTTGCTTTAATTATTATCAAATAATTACATGTTATAGTTACATTATTTATTTACATCTAATTTAATGATAATTACCTTTAATAAAGGAACTTAACATTAACATTTAATCTATTGATTCCGCTGCAAATAATTAATTAAGTCTTGGAAAAAGAGTTGCATTACAAGCACAATCTTCAATCAAAGGTTACCTCCATTGGAAGGTGTCTTGTCCTCATTCAAAAATAGTAAAATTATATCTTCATTTGAAGGTGACCTTTGAAATAGAGTCTAAATTATGGTTTAAAAAGTAATAAAATGAAATGAATTTCCATAGTCATTTCATTTTCAAGGTCTAGCAATGTAGTTTGCATGTATTGAGCTCAATAGTGGTGAATCACATGTCAAAATTTTAATACGGCCCCCATTGAAGTATAGAGAGGTGAATCATGGGTCTTCAACTAATCATTTATTGTCAAACTACCATATTGCTTCAAAAAGAGGTTTTTCACACTTAGTTCTTGGCGAAATATTTTATTTAATGGATTTTTTCAATAATTGTTTTTTAAATTGATCAAATATAGTAAAATTTAATATATTTTTCCCTTAAAATATTTAATGAAAATCCTTAAGATTTATATTTAAATCTTAAATTATCATTTTGAAATCCTAAACTTTTTCTGAAACCCTCAACAATTATTTAAAAACCCTAAAACCTTCAATTCAAACCCCAAACAACTAGTTTTAAACCCAAAAATATTCTATTCAAACCTTAATATAGTTAATTTTGAAACCTTAAAATATTTAATTAAAACCCTAAATATCTATTTGAGAGTAGAAAATCTTTAATTGGTCATGTATTTCTAAATTAATTGACTCTCATCATATGTCATATGACTATGTGATATCAATGTTTATTTATTACTATTCATACCTTGATTCTATTTTTTCAATTCCAAGAAAGTACCTAATTAAACCCAAATCAGTCAACTCAAATTCCTTTTTCATGGCTGATTTGAACACGTAATTAAAAATCGCATATCAATATCAAGTGATCAACATATAAACACACAATTATAATCTCACCTTTCTCATTTATCTTAGTGTATAAAGTAGGCTCACTGCTACATCTATTGAAGCTATTTTGTTAAAGATAAGAGTCAATTTTTCTATATCAAGCTCATGTAGCTTGCTTAAATCCATAGAGTGCCTTCTTGAGTTTGCAAACTTTATTTTGATTGCCCTAAATATCATACCTAGGTGGTTGCTCCACATAGACCAATCTTCTTCTAAGAAACCATTCAAGCATGTTCATTTCACATAAATTTGTATTACTACCCATGTCTTTTGAGTTGTTATGGTTAATATTGTCCTCATGATGTGTAAACAAGCTACAAGTGCAAATGTCTCTTTGTAGTCTACCCTAGGTTGTTGTGAATAATCCTTTTCTACAAGTCTTACTTTTTGCTTTTTCACATCACCATTTGCATTCAATTTGGTTCTGTAAAACCACTTCAGTCATATCATCTCTTTTCCTTATTTAAGAATCACTAACTCCCATATTTAATTATTTTCTATAGTATCTATTTCTTCATCCATTGCATTTATCCATTTTTATTCTTTAATTGATTCTTCAAAATCAATTGGATCATCTACATATGAATATAAGGCAAAAAGAGAAGTAATATTTGCATTGTTTTCACCATAATTTTTCTCATAAATGTCTCTTAAATTTATAATATTTTGTCTCCTTAAGTTTTCTATTGTGGGGTTTGACATGTCACTTGAACTTGCAGAATGCAGACTTGATGGCCCAGCACCAAGAGTATCAATTGAAGATGGTGTTTGTTTCAGTTTTTATGGAGAATTTAAATGAGTGTGTAGGGTTTCCCTTCAACTTGATGATGGTGTCATTTGACCAATTGGTTGAGCTTGAATAGGCATTGAAGGAGTCACAATTGGAGGAGTGCCTTCAATTATAAAATCTTCTTTTTCTTCTTGTGGTAAGTTGGCTGCAATATTGATTGTTATTGTTGGTGTAATTATTTATTCATGTTGGATATTATTACACCTTACTTAAGTTTACTTAGGTACATGCATATCATAGTAGTTTGGGTATGAGACACTTGGGTGTTTGTGCCACATTGGGATAGTGTGTGTAGGACAATTCCATCTTTTATGGTGTGATCTTGTTACTACTCTGTCATATCCACTTATTGTGGAGTGATAATTCCACCTTTGGTGGCTTATCCACCTCATGTGGAATATTATATTGTTTCTCCTACCTACCACACCTATTTCCTACCTATCCTTGTTTCTTATTGAGTCACTTGTCATGTTTGTGTGCTCACATATCCATATAACCTTGCCTATATAAGCATGCTCATCTACATTGTATGTAACAACATTTGGTTGATGATCGAGTTGATCAATATTTTCATCTTGATAGAATACAGTTTATTCCTATCTGTTGTTTACCAAAAGTGATAAGCCAAGAACACCTGCAATCCTTCTATGAAATGGCCAATTTTAGTCTACAAAACACATCAAGGCTTGGACAACATAACATAGGACCCTAATTGATCCTCCTGCACTTCAGGTTCTGCTAGACCTAGGGGGAGACACCCTTTGATACTTTGAATACAACGATTACAGACACATAACTGCATCAACACTAAGCAGATAGATCATTTCACAAGCTCAACAGGTTAGGAGACACTACAGATTGGCTAGATTTGTACAAACCATAAGATGGAATAGAGCTTGGAAATAATGGAACACACACCCCTAAACATGAAGGGGAACTAGATTTTCTTTTAAAATGTGTATCTGAAAACATCCCCAAACTTGTAGGACCAGTGCCTTGTTCATTGGGCAACAAAGTCTCACACAGATTTGCAAATATGTCAATCACAGCTGCAAATTTGTTTTCCTTACAAAATATCCTTGCATTAATACCTTATACTAATGCATTACTTAGATCCATTCACAATATTATCAAATCTGGGACACATTCCATTATTCATGATTGATTATAGAATTTAAAACCTTCATTGAAGGATACCCACAAACAATCACACAACTTCCTTGAAATTGACAAATTTCATCCTCCTTGAGGATTGAATTCATAATACTGAAATGCATACACAGAGACAATATGGTGGGAAATTACTCATGCCTAACACAAGTAAAGCCTGCAACTAGAAAACACATCTTGAATGCTGCACTCAAATCCTGTGTACCCTAAAACCAAACAAAAGCATTTACAAACTTGGGTCAAGATATTCAGAAAATGGAAGCCATCAAATCTGGAGCATTTCTCCAAATTTCTGGAACCCTTACAAATGAGAAGAATTGAGAATAAGAAGAGGAGGGAAAGATCAGATCTGCCATCGAAATTGCCAAGTGTCTATTTTCTCTAACTGAAATTCTTTACCTTCTTCTTTCCCATAGAAATTGCTCTCGAAATATCTGATCTTTGTTGAAACAAACTCCATACTTGGATTCCTCACTCTGAGAGCTTTCCGGAAACATATAATACTTTATATTTTTACCAAACATTGAGCCCTGGGTGAATTAATTCCTCATGTGTGCACATCATTTAAATTTTTTATTTTTTTTATATAGTCTGAACTATATAATTAACATGCATTTAACTTTGATTTTTGCTATGATTGTGCCCTGATGCCTTGCCACGTGTTGGGACCTGATTGGTCGATGGGGTCCACTAGGCGCCACCTCGGATGACACCTCGTCACTCTGCCACGTGTCTGCTTGCTTGTCGTCCACCTAGGCGCCACCTCTGTGCCACATCATCGCCACCGGGATGGGACCTACCTGCTGGACATCTGACTGTACCTGCCACATCATCGCCACCTAGCTTTCGCCATTTTGCATTTCACCATTTCATGGCCTCTAACATTCGTGCATCTTTGCCTCACGAAACCGCGTGGACCGTCGGATCAACCCGGACTTGCTTGATCTTTACCACTGCTGCATTTTTGCCAACTCGCTTTCGCCATTTCGCAGCCTTTAACCTTCGAGCATCTTCGCCCTGCGAATCAACATGCATCGTCGGATCATCTTGGACCTGCTCACTGGTTAAGTCGACCCTCCTCTACAAAATTCTCCTGTCTACCTCAGGAAGTGTGCCTGCATGGGGTCCACCTGGTCGTCACTCAATCGCCACCTTGGTTGCATTGGGATCCGCACCCATGCGTGGGCCCACCTTGGGCGCCCAATGAGCACCGTGTGTCAAAAGCCTTGATGGCTTTGACATATTACATTAGTAGGGCTTTGGTTATAAATATCAAAAAACATGCTCACCCAGCCAATGTGGGACAAAAATTTTTGCCTGGAACTTCATTTTTGAAGCCTTTCCTGAGCTTTAATGGCATTTTCTGTGGCCTATTCACCATGCTATGCAGAGGGAGGAGATGATAGCTGCACTCTGTCGTTGGAACTTCAAATTTCCACACCATGCCAAATGGGGGGCTCTGGCCTGTAGATTGCACGTTGTTTCAAACTCGTTTATGCCCTCCAAACAACATACCACACAAATGGTCAAACTGCTGCTAATTTCATCACTCCACATGGATGTTGGCAAAGTCGCAGGAGGTTGGCTTAGCACCGTTCCACATGCACTTGCTAAGAAATTTCAAAGGCCTCTTCACAAGCCATTGTGCCACTCACACTCACAGTCAAAGACCGCTCAGAAACCCATGCAGAAGGAGATATTTACATAGACTGATGTTAATTGCATTTGTTTTGCCATCCACCAGAGGCTTTCACGTGAGGGAGGAGACACAAGGCATAGAAAACACCACGCTGAGGGAGGGGAATACTTGACTGGGCTTGCTGAATGCTTCAACTTCACACATACCCCCTCCACTGTCCACACATTTGCTTTTGTTCATTGTTTGGAAGATTTCACCGATGTCTTTTACCATGCCACGCACATCAAGGAGAGAATGGGAGGGGAGGGTGTTGATTGCATTTGATTTCTCTGCAGTTTTCATTTGTTTTTTTTTTTAAATACATTATGCCCCCTTTCAAAACTCCAATTTCAGTCTTTCAACATTCACGCAGAGGGAGACTTGGGCAGCACATGAAGGAGTTTTCTGTGGATTTTGTTTTCAATATGGTCCTCAGCCACCACACCATTGGAGATGAAGAGGCATGTGAGAGGTTTCAAACCAGATTTTACTACTTCCAGAACACTTGCTTGAGAACTTTATTTATCCCATAAACTCCAATGCCTTCTTCACACAGCAGGATAAGTAATGAAAAACAACAGAGGCATTCACATGGGGGGGGACCTCAATTATACAAATTCTGGTAAATAGGCATACATAAAATTTCCAATTTTCACATCAAAGGCATACCATCATCGTCTTCTCTTCACAATGATTAGAATAACAAACATCTAATCTGCAACTTTCTCTAGTATTATCATTGGTCAAAAGGGAGATTGCATGCCATGAAATAAGAGCAGTTCACCACAAGACTTAATGCATAAGCCTGAGCCAGGTCGGGCCCCAAAGTGGGTCCGACTAAAAAAAAATTTGTTTTAGTTCAACTGACCTTTGAAATGCTTCACGGACCTCAAACATATCTCTGGAAACGATCGGCGTCGTTTTCGGATCATTAATCCGCATTTTACAACTTTCTAACACTGGCGCCACATTTTCGCATTTAATCGCGAAGATGTATTTTTCAAACCTATCAAAACACCGTTCTGGAGCTCGCCATCTGACAAGCGTGTACTCTGATATGCAAGCATGAAATCTTCCAAACGGTTTCTCAAGACAAGTCCCGAGTGAAGAGATATTAATTGGTGAAAATGACCAACTGGCTTTGTCGACACTACGGACTTGATGAAGTCAATGTTCTGGCAACACATGACGCCTTTCTCAAAAATATCAAACGACCCCCGTAGGCCCTCAAATTTGAAATATAGGTACCTTGAAGTACATATTAAAACTTGGAAATCTTAGTTCAATCAAAAGACTGTAAGGATGCAAATGGTGCGCTCACAAAAATGGCTACATCAACTGATATAGCACTGAAAGTATGGATAACTGAAAATGATGGCTTAATGAACCCTTTTGAAAACCGATCAAACGGATTGACAAAGGCTTGAAATTTGAAACGTAGCTCATCATTTATACCAACATTAACCCGGAAGAAACATTATGTCATAGCACTTACTGAGGCAACTTTTACACTTATGCGAAACAGGGCTCCGACTAGCTGTCGAAACAGGGACTAGTCAAACCACACAAACTGCAAATGGATTGATCTTCAAAAATTGAGCAAATGGATTCGTTAAGACTTGAAAATTTGTAGGATAACTCACATTTATGCATATAATTGAATCCATTTTGAATTTATTCATGAAAATCAATAGGGAAAATGATACAAACACTCAAAGTAGGCTACTTAATAAAATCTGCTTTTGTGCCTAAAATGCACTTTCAGCTCACCTCTCGAAATGGGTACTTCATAAAATTATCCAAATTGAATTCTGAAAGTTGCACATCACTGCATAGGCCAAATGAAAGGTGTAGGACATGAATCCCAAGCCTTACCCCCTAAAAATCAATTGGCTCCATTTTACCCTCTCACAAACTAGGCCATTCAAACTGACTTATTTGGAAATGCAAAGCAAAAATTTGAATAGGGCCTCAAAACTTGACTCAATTTTAAATAGTCCCAACACTATCATCTATTTTGTCTCTCCATTTTTTATTTTTCATTGAGCTCTTGATCTTGGCAAAATCTCACATGGTATCAAAGCCATTAGAGCGTCATTGATTTGCCTTTGAGAGGCATTTTTGGAGGCTTCAATTTTTGGATTTGGGAAGGTGCTATTTTTGGGGCATCCTACAATGATTTAGACATCACAGTTGATTCCGAAAAGGAGTTTCCATAAATTTTGAGTATAAAATTGGCTTAGTTTGGAGAAAATTAATTTCGGGGGAATTTTTTAACCTATAAGGCTAGTGGTACGATTTTTTTTCAAAAAACATTATATTTTATTTTTTTGCGAAATTATTTTTTAAATATTTTAAAAATTTTGGAGTTTCTTAAATTAAATTGTAAAAGTTTTATTGAAATTTTTTTTTATTACAAAAAATCAAACTTGTGCAGGGTCGTACTTTGTCCCTACATCAATTTGTGCACGACCATACTCTGTCATGTGCCATCCCCGTCTGACCCCATTGTTGCATACTCCCGAAAGCTCTCTCTTTTCTCGGTCGTGGTTGTCGGTTCCACCTGTACATTGCACAATGCCACGTGGCACCTTTGGATTTGAGCATACGACACCCGATTACGCCAACACAACGCTCACTTGGTGCCCAATCGATTGCTCAATCAACGATCCATACAGACAGCTAGGAATACAGACTATCACACGTCTCTATCCTAGTCATCGACACATCACCTTCCAGTCTACCCAGTCAGCAAGACACGCAGACATGCCATATTAGCTTCCATACGGTCTGTGTAGGTGCCACGTCATCTGTCTGTATCGTATGGAACCCTTCGCACTGTGCCACATGTATTGATGACATCATCGTACGAACAACCATGGAGGGGGAGGTGAAGTTATTTTGACATCTAGATGGGTGTCAAATTTAAGCCCGCCATTTGCTGATGTCAGCAATTTTTTGAATTTTTTTTACCCCCTCTCATTTGGCTTTTGATTTCGCAGTCCGACTTCAGGAGGCCGTATCTTGGTCATTTTTGCTCCTTTTTTGGTGCAACTTTTTTTGAAATGGGATAGAATTTCATGATCTTTGCAGTAGTGGAGGAATTTTATGATTTTGATGGATGGATTTTTCAAAATTTGCAGATTTTCATGACTGTACTTGTCTAATCCCAGATTTTGCAACTTCAAAGGCTTCGTTTGGGGTCATAAGACCTCCTTTTTAGGTTCTGTTTTTTTTTAAAGTGCATAATTTTTTGTCTACTTTCATAATATGCCATTAGTTTGTAGGGATTTTGAGTAAAAATTTGTACTTTCAATATTTGGTCATTTTTGGCCTATTTGGTACTTGTATTTTGCTTGGATCTCGGTTTAGATCACTTGTAGTATTTGTTTGGAGTCTCTTATAGCCTATTTGAGGTAGTTGTAAGATTGAAATTAGAAGTCTAGCTTGCCTTGTTTTGCAAGTGTCCCATTGTATACACACTAAGTATAAAGTGTCAAAACATTATTTTGGGGGGGGGTTTCTTGATTGAGTGAATTTGGGGGGGTGTCTTGTGTGATTGTTCCTCTCTCTATCTTGTGTTTTTTCATTTTGGTGCTATGGTTTCTCCTAATTTTCCACTTTTCACTCCTCATAATTATGCTTCATAGAAAATTAAGGCATGAAGTAAACTAACGGAAAAAAGACTCATTCATTATGTAAATAAAACTATAATAGCACTACCTAATCCTAAGGCTAATCCTAATGCTCAAATTGAATGGACCACTGAGAACTCTATGGCACTTGGAACTCTTAGAAAGTATGTATCAAATGACCTCATTTTTCACATTGATAAGTGTACTACAATTAAAGAGCCTTGGGATATTTATGAGAAATTGTATGGCCAAGTTGATGAGATTAAGGGCTACAAGCTTGATAGTGACCTCAAAACATTGGATCCCAAGGATTTTGATACAATCCAAGATTATGTCACAAAAGCCAATGAGTTAAGAGCAAAGCTAAAGGATTGTGGCATTGACAAAAAGGATGCTCAATTGGTTTATAATTTGTTGGACAAGATTCCTTCAGAGTATGCAACCTTTGTATCTAGCTTTCACACCAATAGGTTAGCTCAAGGTTCCTCATACACTTCTCCCTCATTTGATGCATTCACAAAGATGTTGATACTTGAGCAATCTAAGTTGACCAAGATGGGGATTCTCAAATCTTCAAAGTCACAAACTTTGGTGGCTAACAAAGGAAATTAAAGTAATCAAGGAAAATACAAGAATCAAAAGAAACTTAAGTCAAAACGACAACAAGACGAAGCATAATCCTCCTCTCCACAACAAGGTGATTCTACATCCTCACCTAAGAGGAAATCATATAAAGACAACATTTTTTGTGCATATTGCAAGAAGTCAGGACATGATGAACATCATTGTTACAAGAAGGATATTGATGAGTTGAATAATCTTCTTGAGAAGAACAAAATCAACCTACCTTCTAGAATGTCTACTTCGGCTTCCAAAGAAAAGGATCAAGGAAAGGATCACTCTTTTGGGACAGATAAAGGAAAGGGACAAGCTCTTTGTGCTACTACAAGTCATGATTCAGGGAGATGGCTTCTATATTCAGGGGCTTCTCATCATATGGCATCTTCATAGTCTATGTTCTCTTCATTTGAACCTTGCCAGATGCCATAGATTTTCATAGGCAATAATACATACATGGATGTGATTGGGAAAAGATCTATTACCATTGGGGATAACTCCTTCAATGATGTGTTGTGTGTATCCCACTTAACAAACAATCTTCTTTCCATCTATCAAATCATACATGGGGCAACGCGAAATATTCTGGAGTTCACAACTGATTTAGTTATCATTAGAGACTTGGAGACTAGAGATATCATTGCGACTGGGGTGGTTGATCATGCATCTTGGTTGTACTCCTTTTCACATTTTGGTCCTATTGATGAGGTTGATTCTTCCTATGTTGATGATTCATATTTTGATGAGAACTTTGGGTACTTGAACTTGGGGATTCTCACATGTGAGCCCATGCTTGAGCCTTTTATTTCATCTCCTCTTATTGATATCACATCACCTCTTGCACCTGATGATGCATCTAGTGCGACCGTTTTTCCTTCTTGTGATTTAGTGTAGTAGGATATTACTTGTCTTCCAGCTTTAGTTGATTGGGATGACTACTTGATAGACATTGCAAGTTTGTTTGTGGACTCCTACATTGCATTTTTGGGAGACATCATTGATGATATTCGTCTTCTCTTTGACGAAGATGATCCTTCTTCGATTGTTGCGAGGGAACACTCTGATCCTCTTGTGCGTTCTCTACATGATCATTCTTTAGAGGTTGACATGATTGTGGATAATTTTGTACAATAGTTGGAGGAGGTGTCTTTATTATTTTAGGAGACATGTGAGTCTTTGGGACTTGTTCTACATTCTTCTACACTAGATCTTGGAGTGACTTTTCTAGCAGTGTGGAGCTGTTCACCACCTTTGGAGTGGGTATCTTTCATCATCGACATGGGGACACTTGAGTAATTTTCAGAGACTTCATTCATCATGAGTTTTTTTCCTACATATTCCCTTCATGATTGGGGAGACTTGATGGATACACATTTTGTTTTGTTTCTTCCTAAGGGGAGGAACTGTTAGACACAATGCACCACTGTGAGGGGAGTGAATAAGTGGTTCTCAAACTTTTCCCTTTGACTATCCTATGTGTGCATGTCGGATATCAGATCTAACTTAATGCAGAATTACCAATTAGTGAGGAGACTAATCACAAATGCATTCACACAAAAGGGACATCACATAACACAAGCATATATGAGGAAAAGCTAAGATGGGAAAAATCTCAGTGAGAAATGCTACTGGAGACTACTGCTCCAATCCAGCCTCACAATGAAACTCTGATTACACTGTTTAGGGCACCAAACCAAGGAGCACCAACCCCTAATTTAGGGCACCAACCCAAGGAGCTACAACCCTGATTTTAGGGCACCAACCCAAGGAGCTACAACCCCTGCACCCAGCAACAACTCAGTGAATACAAAAACATAATCATTTACAAATTAACAACCTTGTTACAAATGGATTTTGTAACTATTATGCAAATCTCTCTACTAGATCTTCTATCCAATTAACCGTCAATTCTCTACCTCACCCACTCACTTTTGCAATCTTATCTCCTGCTGCAACCTTCTTGGTTCAGTCACTTCTCCTCCTTTGTTGGTTCTCTCTTCTTTTAACTACTCTGCTGACCTCCACCAGTTATATCTTCTGCTGATTCCTTTCTTATCTATTCTGCACTCTTATACATCTCTTCACTATCAGTTTGGTCACCACCGGTTTCCTTCTCTGTCAGATTCAATGACCGAATAGCGGTTGCCTCCTAGATGTTGGTTGAACTCTTCAACTAGTTTCTCACTCACACACACTCAGTCTCTTTTCTGATACTCATTGAGTACTTGACTGATTTTGCTCTCACATGCAGTATCAACACTCTCTCCTTCAACAGCCCCAAACAATATCTTTGGCTTGCATACATATAGCTAGATTTTCCTGCCAAGATAAATATTCAAACTTGGCGCCTTGGTGCTTCTTCCACTAATGATGAGGCACATCGAATCCAATCAGATTTCATCCGATCTAATCGCCCAAACAACTATCTGCACATCACCGCCATTAACGTGTCTTCCAATACACATTTTCTAAACATAGAAAACACAACCCTGTATCTCGACCTACATATGTCAACTCATTTATGACCTAATTGTTTCCTTCTCGAGTTCCTCTTGCAATCCGATTTCCTTTCTTTGATCCAGGTGCCAACAACTCCTTGATCATTCATTGTCGTTCATTCTTCCTCGAGCCGCACTCTTCTGATCCAATCCACATATCACGGGCTCCATATTCAATACACACCTGTAGAAACACCAATCCCTACACGACACTTCACTGATCTCTGAATGTGTACCACTTCATCTCCACGTGGAAACTGTGTTGACATCCACCTCTGCTAGGTCACCTATGTCAGTATGAATGGGATCACCGACCAGCTCCATTATCGGGTTTATCTACCAGCTTACTAACCCTACTGACACAAATCACCTTGCCAATTATTGTTCCTGCCAATGTCTTATGGGTCCTACCGGTATATCATGTTTGCCAAATCATCAAACATGTCAGACCTCGGTAGCTATCAGGAGTAAATCATCATGTGTACCTTCATAAAGGAAGGTCTTTCACTTCTACTCATTCTGTTCACTATCCTGCATATCGGTGATCACCTAGATGACTCCATGTTATTATCCTCCAACACTTTGCACCTGTGGCAACACAACCCATCATTTGCATAATGGTAACTTTGAGATTGCAACTGCAGACCTCGTCCTCTCCTAACTGGGTCTCTTCAATGTCGGTTTGCCAAGATGGCAAACTTATTAATTTAATTCTCCTTCTCTGTCCTGGTAGGATACCTTGTCCTCACATGTTGATCCAGTGTGTATCTCTGATCTTACGCTCTCGGACTTCATCATCTTCCACTTGCTCATTCGGTTTCTGAATTCACTCACTTTCCTGTCTGAGAGAATCATTTTGCCGATACAAGTATGACTTCACCAAGGAGAGGATAAAATTTTTGGTTGATATATGTTACCCTTGTCTTCTTCATCATCAAACCATACATTATGTCAATCGGTTTGTCAAAGTGACAAACCCACTACCCTTCATCTGTCCCAACAAGTCAACATGCCTTCTCTGTCGATCTAGTGCATATTCTTGATTTCATGCACTTGAGGCATTCCTTTGATTCACTGGTAGATCCGGTGTGACCCTTTAAACATCTTCCTTTACCACTTCTTTCTTATCTCACAGAACTATAATTCACACTTTACATAATAGGAGATAAGCTCCACTTACCAATGGAAGTGGGTCCTTGTCATCTGCATCCTACAATGTACTCATGTGGCTTTCTTGTTTGTGCAACATACCTTTAAATAGGAACATGTGATCCGGTGTGGGGACATTCACTGTCTGTCATCTCTTCACATAGTGATTGTATGTCTATCCGGTGGGAGTCATATTGTTCTGCATCCATAATGCATACTGGTGACCTGTGCATCTCATCCACACAAGTCAAACACTAACTTGTGTACCGGTGACCACAGTGGTCATTCCTATGAATGATGTTCTCTCCCTTACCTTACCAATGTTCTGCAACACAAGGTGATATCAAGGATATCTCATCCTGTCCTCATCCATGATAGTGTTGCACATACATCTCTTATACTAGTAGACTTCTTATACCGGTTGACATCAATGACAACACAATGCCAACAGTCTCCCCCTTTGGCATTGATGTCAACGCATGTAGTATCCAGTATACTATAGTATCTTTCTCCCCCTTTGACAACAATGGCAAAGGGTCACATTGAAGGCTCTTTCTCTCCTCCTTGTTAGATTATGCTACATCTCCCTCTTGAGAAACATATAGGTAACCTTGGTTTGACACAAATCAAACTTATTTTAGTCTTATCTCTCCCTCTTTGACCTTCATTTTCTTCATCATCTCAAGCAGCACTACATGAGATGGAGGACACTCATTCCGACTGACACACATTGAGTGTACTAGTCTGATCCCAATTGTTGATAGGAATGATTTCTCATATAGAGGCAACAGCTAGTGGTATGTTCTTCCTCTGTGGAGATTGACCTGAAACAAATCATGCAGTAGGAATTCATCCTATTTCTCCTCCTTTCACCATCAGGGGCTCAGACACTACCAATTTTTTTATGGTAATGTTGGTAGGAATTAAATGTGATTGTATTATTAAAATCACATATCTCTTCTATGCAGGTAGATCTACTGGTTAACCAAATTCTTCTTCATTTTCTTTTCTTCACCACGACAACGGATGGTGACTTTGATAGATAGAAAAATTGAATATAGACATAGAAAAGTCACAAACACACCTGTGTTTTCAAACATCTGTCGGATTTTCTACTGAGTTCAGCATGTCTGATATTAATCAAAAAATATGGCCTTGAACTCCCCCTGAAACATAAACCTCTGAACTTCATCTATTCGGTCAGGTCCTAAACCGAGACTCCCATCTATACCTGTGACATCCACCATCATGACCATAATGCCAATTGCAAGTCACATATCCAACCTGTTGACCCATTAAGATTTATTCACATAAGGTCAGCTACCAAACCAACACATGTCATTTAGGTCCTTTCCAATATCACCTGTGACATAACCTCATCCATCCAGGCTACCGGAGTTACTATAATGATACCTCAACTCATTGACTTACATAACCTGCAACACTGATCAACATTCGTGCCAGTAACGTGCTGCACATATCAGTCTCTTATCTCTACCTGGGACACTTCCTCTTAACCTCTATCTCCTGGTCCCAATTACCTCTGCTACCATTCATTTCACCTATAGCAATAAACTGTCTTCCATGTGTAGTCAAGGCGGTAACTACACACACACTGCCATCTCATTTTCTTCCTCTTACTGACAATAGCTTGTTCATCTCCTTTGTCCCTTTCAACCAAGGGGTGAATGATCTGGTCAATATGTAACTCTGGGCCCTGAGTCCTATATCTCCTTTAAGCCTTAGGAGATATCACCTATGAATTGAATGCACAGTGTAAGTCCATGGTTCTATTATCTTTCTTCTTCGTCCATGCCTGCTTGATCTTACTTTTCTTCCCCTTTTTCAGTCCGGGGAGCAGGTCTTACTTTCTTCTTCTGCTGATTTGTCCTCACTCTACCAAATTCTATAGCATTACTAGAAGTAGTGTTGTAGTAGCACACAACATTCATGCCAATCTCATGATTGGGGAACCATCCAACGTACTGGTTTTCTCTTCCTTTTCTGATCATGCTATTGTGGCTAGTTACCGGTTTCCTTGGATTCCTTGATTGTGCAGGAACATTTCTCCTCTTGTTCCAAGAAGGTCTATGTTGCCCATATCCCCTGTAACTGCTCTCACACTTAGCATGGTTGTTCCACCAGTTGCCATAGGAATGTATATTCTTCTTTCTGCATTCATAACTTCTACGACCTAATCCATTACAGTTATAACACACAATATTTACAATACTAGGAACAACAAATGGATTCTTCCTAGCGTAACCGGGAGAGGGCATATGCATGCTTCCACCCGTAGATGCATTATGCTCATATGCATGATTTTTATGAGATCGTAGATTGTTTCTTCTAGATCCCTTTCTACATTCTTATACTCTATGGCCATAGCCATTACATGCAAAGAAATAACCGGAGAAAGGAGGCTTATTACTTACAAATTTATTCTTCCAAATATGAGGTGATCTTACCGGTTTGGCATCTCCATCTCTGCTTCTCCGGGAATGGATCCTAGGATGTACATTCTCTACAGGTCTTCCATCAGATCCCTTCTTCTTCCACACTTGTCTTGATTTGTGGACAACAACATCTCCTTGTCTTCTTTCAGTAGGAGGTCTTCCAAGCTACCTTCTCATGTTCCTGCTTCCGGTGAAGCTTTCTTCTCCTATCTTTCCCTTTCCTTTGGGATCTACATTGTTTCTTCTTGCAGCGCTGGTCCTCATCCTTAATCTCATGTCCTCACCAGTTGTGGTCACTTCAATCTTCCTTCTTCGAGCATTCCTAACCGTGAAGGTCTGACCCTTTCCATTTCTGTTTGAGGAGACAAATTGAGTATCTTTGTGGGAAGTCTCCTTGCTTTTGGAACATTCACTGGAAGCATATCCTAATCCTTCGGCATCCTTGGAATGTTTTGCTAATTCAACATTTTATCGAAGGCTTCAGTGCTTCCCTCATACCGGTTTCTTACCTTGAGTTCATTTTTGCATTTCTCAAGGTCTTTCCTCAGATTCTCCATTTCCTCTTTCAGCTTATGACACTCTTTGTCCTTTGTTTCTACTTCTAGCTGGAGATCCTCACATCTTCTCTCCTTAGTATCAAAGACTGATTTCAACTCACCAATCAATCCTTTTGCCTCTTCTAGTTGAGATGTCAATATGCAGATATTGTTATTTGATTCTTCAAGGCATATTCTCAACCTGATGCATTCTTCATGAACTGAATCCTTGTACTTTTTAAATTCCTTTCTAACATTTTGCAACTCTTCTAGTGCACTTACCAGTTCACATTAAAGATTTACTTCGGCTTCATCTTCATCATCACTCCTAAACACATCTTGCCAGTGAGATCTATCTGCTTTGTCACACTTTGATGTGTGCACTTCACTTTCTATTTCTTGTGCCATTAAGAGATGAGTTTCCTCTTCATCAAAAATACAATAGCTGAGCGATCTACTATCAACAATTCTACGTGTCTACTTTGTTGTCCTTCATGCTTCCACAATCGGATTCCATAGTGAATGGCTCATTTCCATAAAGATTCTTCATTCTATCCCATAGACTTTTTGTTGATCTACACTTATCCACCTATGAAGAGACATCACCGGTAAGCCCACTGAATATAGCCTTCATGGCTTCTTCATTGCACTTGCATCTTATTTCTTCTTTAGATCCAGTGAGAGGAAAAACATTCCTAGGGAGACCATTAACAATTGACATCTAGATATCAAAACCTAGAGAGGCTAGTTAGACTTCCATTCTACAGCTCTAAATAGAATAGTTTGAACCATTAAAAACTGGAGCAGGGATTGACACTAAACAAATCATTGTGTTCTTAAGCCAGAATCTACCCAAGCTGGAGAAAGCTCATCTGACTGGGAACCTAGGCTTTGATACCAATTGTTAGACACAATGCACCACTGAGAGGGGGGTGAATCAATGGTTCTCAAACGTTTCCCTTTAACTATCCTATGTGTACATACTGGTTATCAGATCTAACTTAATGTAGAATTACAAATTAGTGAGGAGACTAATCAAAAATGCATTCACACAAGAGGTAAATCACATAACACAAGCATATACTAGGAAAATCCAAGATGGGAATAACCTCGGTGAGAAATGTTGTTGGAGACTACTGCTCCAATCCATCCTCACAATGAAACTCTGATTACATTGTTTAGGGCACCAACCCAAGGAGCTACAACCCTTGCACCTAGCTACAACTCAGTGAATATAAAAACATAATCATTTACATATTAACAACCTTGTTACAAATGGATTTTGTAATTCTTCTGCAAATCTCTTTATAGGATCTTCTATCTAGTTAACTGTTGGTTCTCTACCTCACCCACTCACTTCTGCAATCTTATCTCCTGCTGCAACCTTCTTGGTTCAGTGTCTTCTCCTCCTCCGTTGGTTCTCTCTTCTTTTAACTACTCTTCTTACCTCCACCAGCCCTATCTTTTGCTAGTTCCTTGCTTGTCTATTATGCACTCTTTTGCATCTCTTCACTACCAGTTTGGTCACCACCAGTTTCCTCCTCTGTCAAATTCAATGGCTAGATACTAGTTGCCTTCTAGTTGTCGGTTGAACTCTTCAACCAATTTCTCACTCACACACACTCAGTCTCTTTTCTGATACTTGTTGAGTACTTGACTGATTTTTCTCTCACATGCAGCAGCAACACTCTCTCCTTCAGCAGCCCCAAACAATATCTTTGGATCACATACATATAGCAAGATTTTCCCGCCAAGAGCAACATTGAAACCTTGCTCCTTAGGGTTTCTTCAATTGATCACGAGGCACGTCAAATCCAATCATATTTCATCTGATCTGATCTCCCAGGTAGTTATTTTCAGATCACCGCCATTAATGCGTCTTCCAATACACATTTTCTAAACATAGCAAACATGGCCCTATATCTCAACCTGCATCTGTCAACTCATTTATGACCTAGTTGTTTCCTTCTCAAGGTCCTCTTACAATCCGATTCCCTTGCTTCGATCTAGGTGCCAACAACTCCCTGATCATAAATTGTCATTCATTCTTCCTCGAGCCGAACTCTTCTAATCCGATCCATAAATCACGAGCTCCATATTAAATGCACACTTGTAGAAACACCTATCCGTACACAACACTTCACCGATCTTTGCATGTGTGCCACTTCATCTCCACGTGGCAACTGTCTGCATCCACCTCTGCCAGGTCATCAGTGTCGGTATGAATGGTGATCACCGACCAACTCCATTACTGAGTTTATCTACCGGCTTACTAACCCTACCTGCATAAATCACCTTGTTAGTTATCCTTCTTGCCAATGTCTTCTGGGTCCTGCCGCTATATCATGTTTTCCAGATCATCAAACATGCCAAACCTCAGTAGCTATGAGGAGCAACTCATCATGTGTAACTTCATAAAGGAAGGCCTTTCACTTCTGCTCATTCTGTTCACTCTACTGCATATCGGTGATCACCTAGATGACTCCATGTCATCATCCTCCAACGCTCTGCACCTATGGCAACACAACACATCATCTACATAATGGTAACTCCATGATTGCAGCGGCAGACCTCGTCATCTACTGATTGGGTCTCTTCCCTGCCAGTTTTCCAAGATGGCAAACTTATCAATTCAAATCTCCTTCTCTGTCCCTGTAGCACATCTTGTCCTCACATGCTTATCCGGTGTGTATCTCTGATCTTATGATCTAGGACTTCATCATCTTCCACTTTCTCATCCAGTCTCTGCATTCACTCACTTGCTTGTAGCATTATGCCGGTACAAGTGTGACTTCACCAAGGAGAGGATACAACTTCTAGTTGACATATGTTACCCTTGCCTTCTTCATCATCAGACTAGACATCATCTCAACCAGTTTGTCAACTTAGTGACAAACCCATTACCCTTCATCTGTCCTGACAACTCAACATGCCTTCTCTATCAATCCTGTGCTTATTCCTGATTTCATGCACTTGAGGAATTCCTTTGATTCACTGGTAGATCCATTGTGATCCTTCAAACATTGCCTTTACCACTTCTTTCTTATCTCACAGAACTATGATGCACACTTTGCATAATAGAAGATAAGCTCCACTTACTTGTGGAAGTGATTCATTGTCATCTGCATCTTGTAATGTACTCATGTGGCTTTCCTGTTTGTGAAACATACCTTTAAAATGCACGTGTGATCCGGTGTGGGCACATTCAATGTCAGTCATCTCTTCACATGGTGACTTCATCTCTATCCGGTGAGAGTACTATTGTTCTGCATCAATACAACATAGTGGTGACTTGTGCATCTCATCCACACAAGTCAAACACTAACTTGTGTACCAGTGACCACAATGGTCATTCCTCTAAATGACGTTCTCTCCCTTACCTTACCGATGTTCTGCAACACAAGGTGATATCAAGGATATATCATCCTTTACTCATCCATGATAGTGTTGCACATACATCTCTTATACCAGTAGACATCCTATACTAGTTGACATCAATGACAACACAATGGCAACAGGAACATTGTTCGACATTCATGGAGCAGTTTCTTCATACATCTTCGAGCTTCTACCATTGATGCAAATTCTACATTGAGGGGGGGCTACTTGGTCTCTCTTCTTATTCTTCTCTCATATGGGGGGACTTTTTCCTCACATGGGGTTTTGTCCTTCACATACTTCTATGAGAGGTCTTTGTATATAGTTTTCATCTCTCCTTTTGGGGGAGGTTTTTTTCCCATTGGGTTTTTCTCTCTTTCCCTAGTTTATGAGAGATTGCTTTGGTTTGTGTGAATTTGCATTTGTACATGGGTACCTAACATGGCCTTGTAGTCGAGACCCATCTTGCATTTCTTAGTTACATTGTAGACTTAAGTGCATTTCCCTAAGTTTCACTTAAGGGGGGGTGTTGGTGTAATTATCTATTCATGTTGGATATTATTATACGTTACTTAAGTTTACTTAGCTACATGCATATCATAGTAGTTTGGGTATGAGATACTTGGGTGTTTGTGCCACATTGGGATAGTGTGTGTAGCATAATTCCACCTTTCATGGTGTGATCTTGTTACTACTCTATCATATCCACTTATTGTTGAGTGATAATTCCACCTTCGATGGGTGATCCATCTCATGTGGAATATTATATTGTTTCTCCTACCTACCACATGGGTAAGTGCAAGGCAATGGGTCACAAATTGAGGGAAGTCTACGCGTTGGAAAACACGCTCTTAGAAACGGGGGGCCGAGGCAAAACTAAAAGGGACCTCGCTTTGTTCTCAAACGAGGTCCCATTTTTAAAAAATGGGCCCTCATTTTTAAATCCGATTTTACCTATTTTTTCCGGGCGCATTTTGTCATTTTTACCTGCAACTATAGTGAGAAAAGGAGATAAAAAAACATGCCCCCATTTTGTGGACTCCATTTCAAGACTCCACCACTATCCCAAGTACACATTAAATAACCCATTTTCACATTTTTTAATTTTCTTATATATTTTTTTTTCTATTTTTTGAGTATTATTTAAGTTTTTTTGGTATTATTTAAGTTTTTTTCAAAGTAGCCTAAAAGTAAATTTCTTTTTAGATTTGTAAATTCTTAATTTTGATCAACAGTTAACCCTAAACCCTAAACCAAAATCAACAAATTTACAAATCAAAACCAAATCTAGATAGTTAACAAAACAAAATATCAAATTTACAAGATACAAGATATCTCACAAACATTAAACCAAAACCAAATCGAAACAAAACCAAAACTAAATGGAAATCAAAACCAAATCGAAACCAAATCGAAACTAAATGGATGTATCAAAACCAAAACCAAAACAAAATATCATGGCATAATAGGTCCTAACATAATAGGACCTATTATGGACCTATTATGACATGTCATGACATAATAGGACATATCATGTCATCATGGCATAATATGTCCTATTATACCATGATATGGCATAATAAAGTCAAAATATGGCCTCTCAAATGTGTCGAATAAAGAAAATGAACTATATGCTATTGAGCATACATAATGTCAACTAACATATGAGTAATCATGTCTATTAAAGACTGTGAAAGAGACGCTAGTGTATGAGTTATCACAAAGTTTCTGTCTGAATCTCAATAAATTTTTTCCTTTTTTTCTTTCACTTTATAATGATTATCAACTTGTTTGACCAAATTCTCTTCCTCTATGTTAAAATTCTTTATATTGTAACTTCATTCAGCCTAATGGTGCAAACTCAACATTAACACATATATTCTTACACATGAAAGTGGTGGGCTACCAAGGTCAAGGGCATCCATAGTTCTAAATGTAAACCTCAAGGGTCCTCATTCATGATGACCCTACTTAGATATTCCATTTGGTAAATCAAAGGCTTTATAGTTTATACACCAATATTAGAGGGATTTAATTCTCTCCTCTTGTATAATATCTCTAATTTCTTAATGAGACCTTCAAAACATGAATATTAATTAAGCATTAGCCATTGACATAGTCAAATTATTATAGATTTGATAACTATTTTCCCATTATTCTATGACATGACATAATAGGACCAATTATGGACCTATTATGGCATGTCATGGCATAATAGGACATATTATGCCATCATGTCATATTAAGGTATCTCATGGAATAATAGGAATATAGTAGGTCCTATTATGCCATGGCATGGCATAATAGTCCTTATGCCATGAAATGGCATAATAGTCCTTATGCCATTATGGAAAATTATGTTCCTATCATGCCATGTCATGGTATGATAGGACCAACTATGGAGCTATTATGCCATGTCATGGCATAATAGGACACATTATGTCATGATGGCATAATATGTCTTATTATGCCACGACATTGCATAATAGATCCATGGTTGGTCCTGTCATACCATGACATGGCATAATAGGACCTATTATGCCATCATGGCATAATAGGTCCTATTATGCCATGACATGCCATAATAGGTCCTATTATTCCATGAAATGGCACAATAGGACCTTTTATGCCATGTCATGGCATAAAGGTCTTATTATGTCATATTATGACATGTCATGGTATGATAGGACCAATTATGGACATATTATGCCATGTCATGGCATAATAGGACCTATTATGCCATTATCAAAAATGTTGCATGCTGCACCATGTTGTCTCAAAAATGTAATCCTGACATCAAAAACCATACTAGAAATATCAAGATATTTCCATTAACATATGTTAGTTTTCTCACCAATTACATCACCATCTACATGCAAGATAGTCAATGAATTCATGA
The DNA here is from genome assembly GCF_030272615.1 of Cryptomeria japonica. NCBI lineage: Eukaryota > Viridiplantae > Streptophyta > Pinopsida > Cupressales > Cupressaceae > Cryptomeria > Cryptomeria japonica. The sequence goes on along the minus strand of NC_081405.1, from coordinate 202,922,900 downwards.
AATCCATAGTGAAAACTATTGAGACATCAAGAGACTTTACTTGTAGTAAGATTTGATGCACTATAGAAAATTTCAAATGGACGTTGAATCTTTCAATATTGAAGTTGTGAGACTTGGGTTAAATGTTTCTAGGATTTATTTTTTTAGGTATTGGGCCTTTCAATAAACGAAAAAATTTAACCACTTCTAGGAAGCCACCATTCCAGTTCCTTAAATCACATGTGTACCAGTATTGTTCTTAATCCTCATTAGGAAATACAAAATCTACCACTATTAGTTATTGGTACCTTTCTAGTGCCTTGGATCTTTTTTAGGTGACCATGTGACCTTTTGCGCTATTCTAGAGGGTTATGGGAAGTCAAAAAAATAGGTGAGATGTTTTAAATTTAATGGATTAGACAAAATCCATAATTAAAACCACAATTTGAGCTACTGGACATTGGGTAACTAAAAATTCATTTTAGAAGAGGGAAATCCAAATGTATAACCTTAAGTAATTAACATTACTCTTCAAGTTTTAGATATCAAAGTTTAGGCTTGATTCATACCTAGTACCATTTCGAAGGAAATTCTAATTCTCAAACTTTGATGGGAAATATTTAGCAAGTTATTAGGTGAAAATATTTATAAGGAATCAAGGAAAGAGAAATAAGGTGGGAGGATGGATGAAAGTTTGACTTAAAAAAATAATGAAAGAATCAATAGAGCTAGAGAATTAAGCATAACTTGAATAATTGCTAGATGAAGAGAAGTTTGACAACTCAAAAAAGAAGCAAGGATGAAATTTTTTAGAAGGTTGGTTATTAAAATGACAAGGATGACAAGGATGATAAGGAACAAGTAGCTAGGTTAAGGGATGATTATGGCATAATAGATCCTATTATGCCATGACATTCCATAATAGGTCCTATTATGTCATGAAATGGCCCAATAGGACCATTTATGCCATGTCATGGCATAAAGGTCCTATTATGGTCCTATTATGCCATGTTATGGTATGATAGGACCAATTATGGACCTATTGTGCCATATCACCAAATAATAGGACACATTATGCCATGATGGCATAATATGTCCTATTATGCCATGACATTGCATAATAGGTCCATAGTTGGTCCTATTATATCATGTCATGCCATAATAGGTCCTATTATGCCATGACATGCCATAATAGGTCCTATTATGCAATGAAATGGCACAATAGGACCATTTATGCCATGTCATGGCATAAAGGTCCTATTATGGTCCTATTATGCCATGTCATGGTATGATAGGACCAATTATGGACCTATTATGCCATGTCATGGCATAATAGGATCTATTCTATCATGTCACGACATAATAGGACCTATTCTATCATGTCATGGCATAATAGGACCTGTTATGCCATGATGGCATAATAAGTCCTATTATGCCGTGACATTGCATAATAGTCTACCGATTATGCCATGACATTTCATAATAGTCTACCTATTATGCCATCATGGCATAATATGGACCTATTAAGGCATGACATGACATGATTTTCTCGAATTGCCAACTTCATCATCTAATTCATCTCCAACACTAAAGTACTAATTCAATATGTTTACTTAGTAAATGACCAGTTAGAGAGTTTACCATCTAATATATTAGTACTATTCCAACACAAAGTACTAATTCAACATGTTTACCAGAATTGTGACTAATTATTTATTATATATTACTTTATATATGTTGATCTTATTTTAGATTTTTTACAAGTTCATGTATGGAATATGTTATATTGATTTTAATATTTGATGCATTTTACAAGAAATGAATGCATTAAATTGAATATATAATAGATTTATGAAGTTTCAATGAAAGTTTTTATTAAGCTTTGTGCGCAAATTTTATATTTAAAGATTCAATAATATGTACATGTATATATTTTTTAAGTTCAATATTAAATTATATTTCATGTGTATCTCATTCAATAACATAGAAATGTTACTATTTATAAATGCTTTTTGTTAAACTAAAATAGATTCTTCTTTGACATAGAGTTGTATATAATTCATGTATATCTTTATATATGCAGGAGCTCTTTGATATGATGGATGTGTTTGACAAAGATGAATTTTTAGGTGGAAATCCACCATCGCAACCCCATCCTCCTCCACCTCCACCTCCACCTCCACCTCCACCCCTAGATTATATGAAATTCGTTTAAGAGAAACAATTAATGAAAACCTACAAGTTATTGAACAAAATATTACTTCAATCCAAAATGAGCCAATCACCCCCCCCCCATCTTCTAGAGTTTGCAAAATCAATTCAAACTATTGTTGAGTCAGTTAGATCAATTGATTCTCAATTAGGTCAATTGCATAGACGACAACAAGAGTTGCGTGATTTTTATGCTGATGGATTAACTTATAGGCAGATCACTGATCTTAGAATAACCAAAGCTCATTTATGTCCATATTTTACTAACCCAAAAACAAAAGAACCAATGCAACCTACCCAAAAAAGAATTTCAATTAGGTGGTGTGATCATCTAAAAATGGCTAGACACTTCTGGGATAGATGGTGGATGGTTTTTGATTATCCACCACATCGTAATTATGAGGTCCCTTTATATTTTTTGAAGAAATTATACTGTGAGTTTGTATTGCACAAAAAACCAAATTATTTTTATATTAAGTCATTCTAGGGTGTTGGTGGTGGAATGCCATAGCATAGATTAGGGGCACGCACTAATAATCCCCTACTAGATCCACCCATGGTTCCACTTGTTGCTCCATCAATTCTTGCAAATGTGCAGAATACATCATTCATTAAACATTGGATGCTTTGACTTCCCTCATAGGTAACTTGAGTGAGCAAGTTGCACACATGGAATCTTCTCCTCAATCGATGCCACATGTGTACGAGTTGTCATCAGATGTGCGTAGGTCCTACTGCTGATCCAGGATCCACTTCAGTTGCAGCTAAGCATGATGCAACAGATGATACTACGATGACATCATATATGGATTTTCTTTGCTCTGATGATCATATTGAGAAGGTATAGATATATATACTTGTACATGTCAATATGTAAATTAAGTGCATATCTTTTTTTTTTAATACAATCTAATACTTCATTAAATAAATTTTGTTTATGTAGATAAGGACTACACCAAATACTCGAGTCAATGTTGCATCTACTCCTACACAACTTGGCACACCTTTTGGGGTATAGTATCAATTTCTATCTAGACATTGTACTATCTTTTTAAGTTAATATGTTATCATCGTATATGTAGACATATAAAAATGACCATATTCCTAAATGAATATTTTATGTTCATTTCTCTATTTAATTAAATCCAATTTAATTAAATTATCCACATTCCTCTATTTAATTAAATAAGTTACTCAATTTATTTAAATTAAATTCACTATACCATTTAATGAATAAATCATTTTATTCAATTAAATCCCCCTATCCACTTTTAATTAAATTCAAATTTAATTAAATAGTTATCCTAAATTGAATAAATCTAATTTATTTAATTTCTCCAAATTGCAACCAAATTGAATGAAAATCATTTAATTCAATTAAATCCTATTATCCCTCCATCCACTTGCAAAATCCCAAACCCCTTTCTAATCCCTTCTAGAATCTTCTAATTTGCTTCTAATTAACCTAACCCTCCTCTAAATTTTGTCACATCCTTCAGCAAAGGGAAGTCACTTCTCAAAAACCTTAAAGTCTTTGATAACCATTGAAGGTTTTCAGCCTTCAACCACTAAAACCCTTAAAGCCTTTGAAAACCATTAAAGGCTTCCAATCTTCAACCACTTAATCCCCAAAGTCTCCAATAACCATTAATGGTTAATTCAAACCTTCCCACATGGTTAAAACATTTGTTTTGACTCAACCTCTATCCAACCCAAGGGTCTCATCAGGCCATTAATGCTTTGACCATGATTATCTCTTAATCATTTGCACAAAGGTTTATCCTTGGATTAACTCTTAATCCAGTGGGTAAGCCTAACTTAGACTTGACCCTTAGCCTTTAGATAACCATGAGGTCTTCTCAGGCCTTTAATGCCTCCAACCTCTTCTCTCAACCCAATCCTATATGGACACTTGTCACCATTTCATTGGTACAAATTGTGCACATGGATCCCCAACTTTCAAACCTGGCCCTTGATTAAACCTTTCAATCTTGACCATCCATTGCCCTGTTTGTGCTATAAATAAAGCCCTCATTCCTCCATTCTGAACAATCATCTTTCAAATTTGAAGCATCACACTTATGCTCAAATCATTTCAAGCTCTCATTTCATATATGCTCATCATTTAGCCTCTTTTAGATCATAAATTAGATCAAATATGCATGCTTAGATTACTTTCTTTATCATTTTAGTTCAATCATAGACTAAATATAGTATGCTAGGATAGTATTCATACTAACCTCGTCATCTTATCATCTAGTTTATTGCATTTTTAGCATCATACATAGCTTCATATCTATTTCATACTAAATCAATCAAAAGCATCTCTCGTTCTCATATTTGCCATCCCTAAACCATTTTGCTCAGTGATCTGAGAGCAAAAACGTTGGTTTGAGGGACATTGTGAGATAGAGAACCATGGGACCCTCCTTGGGAAGCTGAGTAACACTACGTTACTCCATAGCTTGCATCAAGAAGTCCTGTGTGTGTGTGTGGACTAGTTTTCTATAATATTTTCACATATTAAGTTTTATTCGCCCACTTTTCCCGCATACAGTATACTATATAAATTTTCATGTTGATACATTGAATGCTTCTTTCTCTAGGCTTCAGGTCATGATGGACCCTCTACATCACATCGAGAAGAGGGTGTGACAACTGTGACACCATCTATTGTATGTATCTTAGAATTCATAAATTAAATATGTTCTTACAACATTGTAACTTAACTTGAAATTATTTAATACACATATATATGTTCAATAAATATGATTTCATTAAATGCATGTTTGCAGGTGGACACTACTATTAGGATAGGTTATCCTCATCATTTTTATCAGAGCCAAATTGAATATCCATCGACATCCTTTGAGATGTTAATATGTAATACTTAATTTGACCTTAATTTGACTCTTAATTTGACATTTAATTGGACACTTTGAATTTGACCTTGCACAAGACTTAGCTAGCACTACATTTGGCATTGATTTCAATGTACATACACGTCAAGGTGCACAAGATAGTGCTAGAGGAGATGAGCAACCTTATGTACGATATTTTATTGTATGATTATTTAATCAAATTATAAATGTTCATTTTTATTTAATAAATAAATAAACACATGTGGATGTGCTCATGTTTGTTATATCATGTTTCTTATCTTGTATACAAGATGGCACAACTCCTGAGCATATAGTACATGCAGAACAAGTTACTAGAGTTGATGTGCACATGCATACGGTAAGTTTGTAACTTAATTTATGAATTCCAACTATATTTGCTAAATTGTTATCTTTTAATAGTTAATCAAGTATTTTAATATTATTTTTTCCTTGTACAACATGAGACGAGTCGATCTGGTCCACGTCTCGGAGAGAAGAGACCACGAGATGTTATTGATGATAGCACTTCGATTTTACTATTTATTTGGCTCTGATATGATGTACATGTATTATTTTATATGATATGTACTTTTTTATGGACTTTACACATTTGTTTACACATGTACTTATTTTTTAACATTGTATATATTGTCTTGGACATGCACATACTTTATATATATGGATAGTTGCATAGTAGGATTAGATAATATATATTTTTTGGACTAAATATATATATGCACATTAGATATTATGTGGAGTTCATAATGCGACCATCCAGATATATATGGATTAGATATTATATGGATTATGTGGACTTGAAATTTTATTTAAATAACTTGTGATTAGATAAAATAAAGGTGTAAATCATGAACTAACAATGATGATAAGACCAAAGTATCAAAACATATCTTATAATTATAACATATTTTAAAATAAATTAAAAAGTATTAATCATCATAGATATGCAAAATATATAATCAAATACATAATTGCCATTACAATAATAATGATGATAAGAGAAAAGTATCAAAACATAGGTTTAAATATATAATTACCATTTCAATAACAATTATGATAAGAGCAAAGTGTAAGGAACAAAGTAGGTGGTATGGCGAGGTCGAACAAGTAGAACCAGTGTGCTATGTATGAAATTAAATTTACCCCATAAAATATATAATATATTGAATAGAATTTGATTAAAACATAATTATCTCATTCATAAATTTGACCAATAGTCTCTCATTTATGTATATTACACAAAGTGTAATCAAGCAGACCTATCTAAAATCTTTGACTTCATCTCCTAAGGGACCTACAAAAAAAAAAGCACATCGTATAAAATACACAATCATAATTTAACATTCAAGTGCAAGAATATTACTTTACTCAAGTAAAGTTTAAAAATTTAACCTTCAACATATTTGTAAATGCACAAATAATAGTATTCGTTGATGTCGTGTACATGTGGAAGACCTGAAATAAAATAAAAAATAGTCTATTTAAATTATAATAAGAAGGATATATCTCTCAAAATACAACATAAAGTATGCACAAACAATAGTTGTCATTGAGGCCAAGTCTACTATGAGAGACTTGGAAAAAAAAAATGATTAGATTTTATAATGAGGATGCATTCAATTTAAAATACAACATAAAGCATATGTCACGATTCCTAAAAGGAAGTTTCTTTAAGGGAACAAAACTTTAACTTACTTTTAATTATTCAAAATAAAACATAAAGTATGCACAAATAACTTGGTTTTCATTGATACCTTCTACTTGTGGTAGAATTGAAACAAAATTACTAGATTAGATTTTATAATTAGGATGAATGATTTAAAATTCTATATAAAATATACATCACATATTTTAAAAGGGAGGTGGATTAAGGGTTCAAATTATTTAACTTACTTGTATATATTTATTTTGTTATACCATCTACATTCTCTCTCTTTTACAAATCATCTATAATTGTCTCGTGCTCTTCCATAGAGAGAGTCCATAATTGTTTATTAGTAGGTCTGCCATGATATCTATCCAATTTTATATTAGTTGCCACTACCAAATTCGAGAAATGTATAATCTTTTTCTCTAATTCATAATCTTCAAACGCGAGCAATCCATTCTTTCTTGTTAGATATTTGCGTAGCTAGGTGCCAACAACAACCACATATCCTGTTGGATAGTCATAACCATCATCAACTACTTGAGGAGTGGTTAGCTTATGTTTTGGCTCTACACATCGAGCCAACCAATACTATGTCCCCTCTTCATTGTCCTTTGGTGAAACAACAACATAGACATGTCCTATGCACAAAACAATTTTATTTTAATATTTAATGAGATATAAAAACAAAAATATACAATTTTAACTTGTTGTATAAGATCTGAAATGCGATCATAGTGATTTGATGCAAACATCTAATACATATCTTCATTAGTTCTTTCATGCGGATCATTTGCATCTATGGGTGTCAATGATCTTTGTTGCCATTCTTCAACCCATTCTTTATTCTCACAAAATTCCCAATCTCCGGAAACACAAAAATGACAAAAGCAAGCAAGCTCCCTTGTGAATATAGTCCATGTGTTTGAATTACAACTCTTAAACAAATGTCATTTAACTGATCCAATAATGGTATTACAATCATGCCGAATAGGAATACTATCTTCCTCTACCAACCAGAAGAAACGTCGAATTGCGGAGTTCTCAGTTGATCCTTTTGACAACTTTGAACTGTACAAATCTACAATTGCATGAGCATCTCTGAATTTTACTTCATCGTCAAATTTCAATTGTTCTCTAGCAAGAGCTCTTTTTACACAAACACTAGCTCCATCGTGTTCCCCCTTACCATGTTTCGCTTTAAAAAAACTCCATAAATGTTGGACATTGGTTTTCTTGTGAACTCTGCATAGCCAATAAAACATCCTAGCATTTTTTAATTGTCCAATGCAGTTATCTGGCCATATCATATGTTGTTTCATGTCAATTTATCTTTCCTTAAGATTATTATGAAATACCTCGAAGCAATTCGGAACAAAATCTTATGAGTGTAATTGATTATCACTAACATAGAAATGATACTCCCTCAAAAAATATGGCCATGGTCATGTCTATATATAATGTGCATAAATATGGCCAGTTGCACTGAGTTGTAGTATTGTGATTGAGTTTCCTCTTGTGGTTTTAGAGTATAATTTTTTGTAAAATCCACAACTAATACTATTGTTCCAATTGGAAATTTGTTTTTGCATATGCGAATCTATCCATCAAGCCATCGGTCATGTTGGGAATGTTTCAAATATTTTGGAACAATATGAATTTTAAACTCACTGATAAATGCATTCACACTATTCTGTTATGTAATCAATTCTAAATGTTTCCCCATCTTTCCATCCTTTAGAGGATAATCTATATTTTTAAATCTCCTAACATCAACCATTTTTTGTCCAAACTCAAATGAAACATGTTCATACAAACATTCACCTATAAAAGAATAGTTCCCACATAAATTGCAAAGGCCATAAATGCATGAACTGGAAAGAAATAATTTCTCATTAGGTGGTTTACAAAATAAATTTTCAATAAATTTTTTTATAGTTTCAGGTGGAACATAAACACCACAAACCTGCACAAGATCATTACCATGCAACATACAACGCATATATTGAGACAACAAGATATTCTTTGTTTATTGATTTTAACATACCAAGGTTTGCATTTTTCAAATGATCTTTAACTAATTCGTAAATTCATTAACAGAGATTCATCACTAAACATTTTAAAGAATTCAGTTTGAGTCATGTCAAGAAGATGCTTTGGATGAGGATCATGAATTTTTTATCCCATCCTTCACTATAAAACATTTCTAGCATTGGATTAAACTCTAGTGTTATCATGCCAAAATTTTGCGATTAATAGTTTAGTTTCATCATTTAATTTCATGTTCGACCTTTGAAATCTACCACTAACAATCCAACAATGGTTTAGTGGATCAATGTCAATTGTGTCTCTTCTTTCGGCCGCTCTTGACAAGGTTCTACGATGTAAGTTTAAATAGCCACTTATATCACTTAACATTCTTTTACTAACAATTATTTTGTCAACTATAGCAGTTGTGATAACTCTACATTCCGCATTCTTATCTTTAGATCGATTTGTTTTTCTAATAGAATTGATGGCACTGGCAACAGTAGATACAACTTGATTATATGATTCATCTTTTCTTTTTGGTTTTAAATAAATATCTATTTTTTCATGAGTTTACGCATTTTAAACATTTTTATTAATTGTAGCATTAATTGTAGCATTAATTGACATTGAAATCCTAACTTTTTATTATAGAATTTTTTTTATATAATTTGTTCACATGTTTTCTGATTTGTCTCCAAGAAACTAACCCATTAAGATTATCTAGCACATTGCTATCAATAGTAAACAAATTACATTCATTTTCTTTCAGATAGGGTGGTGTAGTATTTTTAATTTTTATTTCTTTTCGTATTGGTGTATTAAATTTATATCCTGCTTCATTTAAATCAGCAATTTGATTGGCATCATAGTCTTGGGGATTTAAAAACATACCAGGATTCGCATCCACATGAACATTTGCATCAACAGTCATACCCATGTTTGGTTCTAAATTGCTTGCGTCTATCTTGGTGTCTTCAATGGTCTCATCTACAACGGGCACTGAACTAGATGATTCAGTGTTCTTCAATTGTCGTTGTTGTGATCTTCGATCTCTTTGGCATTTTGCCTCCTCTCTTTGTGCTTGAATTTCATCCGTTGTCATTGTCTTTCTTTGTTTCTTTTGATGTTGCTTTGGACCCATCTTTACAAAATCCTCTTCAAAAAATAATATTTCTTTTTACCAATTCTTCTGAAATTTGTATAAAAAAGATTTTAAAAGTAGTGCTAAATGTTGTAAAAAATGTTTTTGAGTACGGATTCCAATGATAATCTGGTAAATTGATGCAATCTATCCTTTTTTGGACAGTAATGGTAATTTTAAGAATGGACCCCCATTTTAAAAATAGGGGCCCGTTCCGAAAACCAACGGTTAAAAGAGGAACAAGCCCCCGTTTCGTAAACGGGCAAAATGGGGGCCCATTCTGTGGAAGTTGATTCCACAACCTGCCACTTGCCTCGGGATTAGGTCCGAGATAGGCCTGGGATGGCCACACCTAAAACATGGACCTGCAAATTCAAATCTCCATGAACGAACACCCAAATATGAAATTCTGAAATAGTTTACGTGTCTCTAATTAGAGATTTTTTTTACAAAATTAAAAGAAATTTCAGATTATACTGTTTAGATTCTAAATATGTAAATATTTTTTAAAATTGATTATTTTACCTATTTTTCATTTAATTTATACTAAATCAGGTCCATAAACTTGAAATATTAACTAATTTTGTCAATTTAATAACTTTTTTTTTAATGAATTTTGAAAAAAAAAATGATGTCATTAATCTACACAATTATTTTCTATTTAAAAATAAAAATAAAAAAATGTTAAGTTTACGTCAAATTATGTGGGTCATACACGTCAAATTTTAAAAAAGATAATTACAGTCATTAAAAAATTAATTAAAAAAATAATTTAAAAAAAAAACAGAAAAATATGCTCATCAATCTTTAGTGTGTTACAAACCATTTCCCAAAATGGTTTGAGAAAATAATTTTAATTGTGTCAAAAAGTGTGGGTCGTACACATGCATGGTATGGTCCTGAAACAAACATTTTTAAAACATAGTTTTTAGAACTCTATTCATAAAAGGTATTTTTTATTATGTGGGTATTAAAATAAATTACATATTTGGAAAGTAGACTTAAAGGGATATCTTTTATACTCCTGACTTTTTCCAAGATTCAATCTTCAAGTGTTTCAAAATTTAAGCTCAAATGAGACAAAACCTAAAAAATAGGGAAAACACTTCCACTTTTTGGCCAAAAAGTGGACTCAACTTCTTGCACTGACCCACACCTATTTCCTACCTAACCTTGTTTCTTATTGACCCACATGTCATATTTGTGTGCTCACATATCCATTTAGCCTTGCCTATATAAGCAGGCTCATCTACATTGTATGTAACAACAATTGGTTTACAATCCAGTTGATCAGTATTTTCATCTTGATAGAATACAGCTTATTCATGTCATCTATTTTGTCTCTCCATTTTGTACTTTTCATTGAGCTCTTGATCTTGACAAAATCTCATAGTTATATCCATGCTTCCATCCCATGCTTCATATTCTACTAACTTCACATCTTCATTAATTATAACCTTTTTGGTTATTGGATTATACTACTTGTATGTCTTGGATTCATCACTATATCTGAAAAATATGCATTTTTCTACTTTATTGTCTAACTTTCTTCTCAACTCCTTCAGAACATGTGCATATGACACACATTCAAATACTCTCATGTGGGATATATCATGTTTTCTTCCACTTCTTGATTCTTCTATAATATTATTTCTAACACTTTTAGTTGTACATATGTTCATTATGTATTTTGCACATGCTACAACTTCAACCCAATGCTCATTTGAAAAGTTTCTTGCTTTCAACATGGTCCTTGCAATTTTTATTAGTGCCCTATTTTTCATTTTAGCTACACCATTTTATTTTTTATTAGATTAAAACGGGTTAATAGGGACCCAAAACCCAAACATAAAAAAATAGTCGTTAAAGATAAACTAGATGGAAAGCTAAAATGGGCCAATAGAAACAAAAACAGTAGAAAACAAGGTCTAACAACCTAGAGATTAATTTTTTTTGTTAAAACATTTGAACAATCTTAAGATTTTTATCAATAAAATCCCTATTGATATAAACATGCTCATCCATATTACTGTCTTTGATCTTCTTACCTTTATCCCTACTGTGATTTCTAGTTGAAGGTCCTTGATTAGTCTTGATATCACCTTCTAGGATGAACTCCTTCATCTTGCCTTTGCCAAAAACTGAGATGGAGGGGGAAGCATGAGTGGTCAAGGGGGAAACATCAAGAGATTGAGTTTTTTTGTTAATAGTCTTCAAAGGCCATCCATGCTATTTGCCATAGCTATTTTTCTCACTGCAATAACAACTCTTAGTTTCTCATTGACCTTATCCATAGCCAACGACACCATTTTGTTGAGAGGTAGTAAATGTTTTGTGGATACCATGGTCCTTGCAAAATCTTATTAAGTCATTTGAAATGTAATCACCACCTCTATTTGTTCTCAATGCTTTCATGCAATGCTTACTTTGCTTTTCAACAAGGGCTTTGAATTGAAAAAATTAGTCAAACATTTTATTCTTATATTTTAGAAAATAGATCCATATTTTTTCTTTCCAAATAGTCAATGAATGCCAAGAAGTAGTAGCTTCCACCAATTGAGGATGTTTAGATTGGTCCACACAAATTTGAATAAACAATCTCCAATGATTTGTTAGCATGGATTGGCTTTCCTGTCAGATATGACTCTCTATGTTGTTTACCAAAAATACAATATTCACATAATTTATTTGTTTTTCCATTAGTGGAAACCCCTTTATCATTATTTTCTTGTGAAATGGGTTTAAACCTTCAAAGTTTAAGTATCCAAATCTTAGATGCCATAACCAATTTTCATCTTTGATTTCATCTTGAAATATTACTTAGCTAATTGTTGTAGTATTCTCTTCTTCATCCTCTTTTGAATTCATTGAAATGTGTGCTTGAGAAAACTCTACGTTTTCAGATATGGATTTAGAATTAGGGGAAACATTCTATTGCTACTCATTTGGATTTTTTCTATAAGTCGATTGCTTGGAAATTTATCTAAACTTGTGCATTCTTTATTTTTCAAAAAATATTTGATACCCCTTTTAACCAAGAAATCCAATAATTATGAGATTATATTTTGTCATGAACAAAATATATATAAAAAATAAAAAATTTCTCACTTTTTGGGTAGAATGTTGAAATTTCTTTTTCTCATAACTAACGCTTTATTGTCATTCTCCAATGTAACATTTGATTTTAAACTTTTATCCAAATTAGAAAATATTTCCAAGTTCCCTGACATAGCTTGTTGCAACCCAAGTCTAAAAATGAAATGTCCTTTTATTTTCTTATGTAATATTGCAAGCTATGAACATGATGTCCTAATTTTGGTTTTATTTTGTAAAATTTACACTTCTTTGTCTAGAATCATTTTGTTTATTTTAAAATTCATTTGAATAATTCCCAAATTTATTGCATTATTGACATTGAGCTGAATATTTATCATACCTTTGGCTTGGAGCCTAATTTTGAGTTGAGATTTGATGGTTGTCTCTTCCACTTGAGTTTTTGTTAAGCTTGATGGGTTGGTTCTCCCACCTCTATATGACTTTCTTCCTCTACCTCTAAAAATTTGATCTTCCGCTACCGCCACAATTGTTGGTTGAAATTTGTGTCTTGAAAGCATGCTCCAAATTTAAATTTGCTAACCTACTTAGACTACGATCATGAGAAATGAGAGACCTATGTAGCCAATCAACTAAAAATTGTGAGAGATTCTTTGTCTCTTCTATGGCTGGCCACAATTGATTCAAACCTTGTAGACAAACTTCCTAAAATATTTTCAACCACTCTCTTATCCTTGAGTGTTTCACCATGTGATCTATTTTGATTTACAAGTCAAATGATTTGAGTGAAGAATGAGTCTATCAAATTATTTCATGTAAATCATCTCAAAATCCCTTCTTAGCATTTGTAATTTGACCATCTCCACCTTTTCCATTTCTTTGTAAGTCATTTGAAGAATATCTTAGGCTTGTTTTGACTTTGTTCGTGCTAAAATACTTAGAAATATGCTGACATGAACCAATTGAAAGATTAAAAATAGAGCTTTTGAATACCTCATGTTATCCTTCAATAAGTCTTTCTTTGCTTGAGTTAATGCATTATATGTTGTTGTACTATACTTCAATGTTGGATTATATGTTGTTGCATCTTCAATAAGTCTTTCTTTGGTTGATTTAAGGCTTATAATGCATCCCATTAATCTTGGGAACAAGAAAAATTCTTCATTGTGAATGTCCAATAGTCATAGTTTCTACAATTGAATTGTAGAATTTGTAGGCTTGTCAGACTTGTGGTTGGAGTTGTTGATTATAAATTAATTATTGGAACCCTCTTTAACTCCTAAAAAACTTTTGAGAAAGATTAACACCACTAACCTTCATCTTTGATACCATGTGAAGGAGAGACGTAGAGAAAAAATATAAAACAAAGGAAAGAAAAATAGATATGCAGCCAAAGAAGAGTAGAAAATGATATTTATATCTATTTATGTAAAACTCATGCTACTGCTCATTGCGTACTTACAAAATTAGTAGAAAAATCCCTTGGTTTATTTAACTGCTACTGTTATAGCTACATTAATTTTGATGCACTTTTTATTACCTTCCAAAAAATGTCTTCACTTCGACATATATGCCCAAGAAAGAGGAAAAAACAAAAACATTAATTGCAAATTCAATTCGAAGTTTCTACATCCATCATAGGCAAATCTTAAGGAGATAATAATTAAATATTTTAATTCAAATCTGTCTTAAGTGTGTTGAATGATAAGGCAAGGTGGGGTAGAAAAGACAATAGGTTGTGGGAGAAAGTCAATCTACATGGAACAATTGGAGATTAAATCCAACAAACAAAACAAATAACAATTTAACAAACTTCTAGAGAATGAAAAATGCAAAACCCTACAGAAAAGAAATACAAATGCCTCTCTTCAAAACAAAATTTAATTTTCACCAAAAGTAATTTGATTTGTGCCCTCCACACCTACCTTAGTATAACCTAGATTTAGAGAAACATAAAAAATAATGATATGGTGAATGCATACAAAGTAGAAACAAAATTTTTGATCAAGTTCATACCAAATTTGAGTGGAACCTAGATTTAGAGAAACATAAAAAATAATGATATGGTAAATGCATACAAAGTAGAAACAAAATTTTTGATCGAGTTCATACCAAATTTGAGTGGAGGCCGATGCCAATGTCCTCAAACTACTTATCCCCAAGAAATGAAGTAAAGAAGACATAGAAGACAAATGATAATCTGAAACAAGAGAATTAAGAAACACATAAATAAAGAAAAATAGAGAATGCTATTTCATACACATAAATTTCTTTATTCATTCAATTGATTTACAACATTGCACACTGTATCACAAATATAATTAAGCCTCTACTTTATAGAGCCCATAGTCCCTTACAATAAACTATAATCATGTAACTAAAGATAGAGCATGCACTAGTATACATTAGTCGCACAACAATTTTAACTAGAAGTTCTTTAAAACATAAATAAATCTAAATTAAATCTAAACTGATTGTTAAACTACACATGTCAATAAAAAGGAAGTGCATGGTAGTGAGGCTCATACCTAACCTCTCATTTCTCATGCAACTCATTACTCTCATTCATAAGAGATCACAAAGTATTCCCTTCCTTTCTCTAAAGAAGACCAATGACACTTCAATGCGTCAATCACAACAAGTCCTCATCAACTACTTGACCAGAACATTCAAACTTCAATTTATCGTCTCTTTTGTTCACATGTGAACACTTAGACTTATACAACCTTTTGAACATGTTTGTTACTTTTTTCCAATTAGATCCATCTATCCATCCATAATCAATCTACATACAACAGTTGTTAGATCGTTCATTCTTCTTTGTTCGAACATGACTTTTCAAAATGATTTTTTCAATCCACAAATTGAACGAGGGTGAAGATTACAACAATTATTTTCTTTATGTCCTCCTCTGTGACTATCCTCGTTATGATTTGTCTTTGTTGCAATGACAAATATTTGTTTTTCAATTGGAAATTCTCTCTAATCTCCTCCCTTAAATAAAATTTTAACTCATTGCTAAAATAACTTCAGGCAGTTGCTGGCAAACATTTTATATCATGGGCTTCCATCTTCTGTTCTCACTGAATCTTTTAACTCAGAAAACTTCTGTGTTTTCTCTTTCCAAAAAACCTATGACCTTGACTTTGGCAATTAGGAAGATTCCTTAAGCGGCTTCTGATCTTCAACCAACGACTTCACCCTCAAGTTTAATCGACATCTTCTACAGTCTTCAACTCTCCCAATCCTTTATTTTCACTCATTAATAGTGACCCAACACTATCAGTTTTCTTCTAATAAGCGGCTTTAAACACTTAGTAGCTTTCAACGATAACCAATGATCTTGATACAGTGATTCCTCTCTATCTTTAGCAATTCTCTGAATATTTTCAAGCCTCAAATGGTCCTAGAACTTTCTTTGATCACCTATTACCAGCAAATACCTTCGAGCAGATCAGATAGTCTCATGCCTAGAATCTTTTTCTAACCCTCAGATACAAAATCGTGAAATCTGAAGCAAGAAAATTAAGAAACACAGAAACAGAGGAAAATAAAGAATGATAGTTAACACAAATTTTTTTATTCTTTCAATCGATTTACAATTTTGCACACTGTATCACAAATAACAATAAATCTCTACTTTATTGAGCTCATAGCCCGTTACAATAAAATGTTATCATGCAACTAAAAATAGTACATACACCAGTATGTATTATTCTCACAATACTTTTAACTGGAAGTTCTGAAAAATAAATAAATGTAAATTAAATCTAAATTGACTGCTAAATTACACATGGCAGTCAAAATGAACACTACCACATAAAGGGGTGTTTTAAGACAATTTTTAAGACATTTTTTGAGGAAATTGTCTCAATTTGAGACAAAAAAAAAAGTTTGGTATTGTCTCAAAAAAATGTCTTTAACCGAGTGTCTTAAATTATCGTCTTTAAAATTATCTCTATATTATCTCTATAGAGACGATATAAAACATAATTTCTCTCGTCTTTGTAGAGACAATTTGGGTTTTAGAGACAAATTGTCTCTCTAGAGACAATTTGGGTTTTAAAAACAAATTGTCTCTCTAGAGACAATAGTTGGGATTAAAATCATATTGTCTATCGAGAGACAATATGTCTTTAGATCTGAGAGACAATATTAAAAAAGGTATTAAAAAAATAAACAGTTTTTTTAAAAAAAATTTGTGTAGTTTTCAGTAAAAATGTATTAAAAAAAATAAACATTAGAATTGTCAGAAGTTTATGGCAGTCAAAAGGGCTAAAAAAGGAAAAACCAGTGAATAATGACAAGTGACAAGACAGAGCAGCCATGAGCTTAAAACATCCATTTGCGTCTCTGAATATTTCATAAAGATAGAAATAGAGAGCTCGAGATCATCAATAGAATGCAAGAACTGTTAAAGTACAAGTACAAAGCCCATCATGAATCATAATAAAGAGCTTCTAGTCTTTGATGAAAACAGCATGCCAGGGATTTTGAAACAGATCACATCTTCTTAGTTGGAAAAATTAAAGCCATTGATAGTAAAGTGTCCCGTGAGAATATGAAGCAATGGAAAACTGGCACTTTCAGTGTATGCAAATGTAAGGTCTGTTGAGAGTTCAACCTCAAAGAATTAGTAATCTTAAGGCATAAAAATGGGCATGGTAATATGGAAGCGAGATATACTAGACTTGTGATCAAGGTAATTGTTGACTGACAAGCAGAGGTCAAAATCAGTATTGTTTGCTTGGATTTTAAGGACATTCCAATCATTAGATGACATAAAATGATAAATCCAAGCCAACTAGCTGCTAGATTGCTAAATTCTCATTAATTTTTAACAGCAAATTTCTCAAGAAAGAAACACTACGAAATAAGATCAACCATTCTCAATTCTGAAAAGTGAAAAACAAGGCAACTTACCATGGCTATAGTCCATGCAGTACATAAGCATACTACAAGACAACCAAAGCACACCAACCTTCAAAATAAAGGACTGCCACATTGTTGTCCACGCTATTTCTGGATAAACAGCTGTCGGTTTCAAATTCATTTCTATACAAGGGTCTGGCCTTTTCAAATCCTTGTTTACTTTAATCAAAAACATGATTGGTGCACATTTACACATTAGTGCCAATTGATGATAAAAACTGACGTGTAGAACTTAAAGCTTCATTATTTATTCATTGGTTATATATATTAAAAATTGATATAAAGCTTGCAACAGTTATATCTAATATGCAATTGTTGTGATAGAAACTGTGCAAAATTGACATGCAATTGTTAATACTTTCATGCAACCAATTATTTAACAACTGAAACATTTGCTATATATATTAATTGGTTACTGATTGTTATTTTAAATTCAAACCTAGAGTATGATCAGTTATAGCAGCAATAATGGTAGTACTTAAATCTGATTTAAAATGAACAATTGCGTCAAGCATATTTTTGCAAACTAATTGCATCATCTTGCCAACTTGCTCTGAAACCACTTACAACAAACTTCATAGCACATCATATGCAACAACTCTTCTCAATTAAGTGTTGTTAATCGGTTTTTTCTTTGAGATCATAAAACTTTTCCACAAAACAGAAAGTGGTTTCTGAAGTCACAATCAATTCCATGGCTGTGACATATTAGTTACCGCATCCATTCTGTGACACGGCTGAATTAAAATATGGTAAATGTTTCAGTTGTTAAATAATTAGTTGCATGAAAGTATTAACAAATGCATGTCAACTTTGCACAGTTTCTATCACAGCAATTGCATATTAGTGTTGCATGTTAAAATTCAAAATTGCATCCATTGGCTATTTCCTTCTCCTCCACACTTATTAGCTGCCGCATCCATTGGCTATTTCAATTCGTGGAAATGAACTTGATGAAGGAATGATTGTTTCTACACACTTGGAAGTTTCTTAATGACTCGGATAAGTCTCCCAGCAGTATGTTGGTGTAAACAGTGCAAGTACTTGCTATGCCAGCAGAAATTTTTTTCTTTCTGCAAATATTCTCCTGAATATATAGCCTTCCTCCTCCATTTGGACCAAAACATTATCCAATCTTGCTAACATGAAGCTTCCTCAAGTACCCAGGATAACTTGTGTATATTTATATATTATAATATAATATTTATAATATTATACTCTTATATTTATATCAGTTTTTGATTAAATAAAAGGGAAAACAAGATTCTCTTTCCTTACAAAGGCCCAAAGGCGAAGTCGGACCATAAACTAGTCAGACACAAAACACAAAAGCTAACAGCAGTAATGGACTAATAGCAAAGCAGTAATGAACCAGCAACTAACTGACAGGAGAACTTGCCAAGTCGCGAAGGCTTGACACAGTTATCCTGATAGCAATATCATGATTTGAAACTAAACAATATTTTTAAAATATATTCTGTTATTTAATATATATTAATTGTTTGTAGTTTGGAGACTTATATAAATAGCCCATCTTCAAAACAAATAAATCATAGATTGCAATATAAAAAAAATTAACTTAATTTTCCACTGTTTCGGATTTCGACATTAATGGATGAGATCAGTTGTATGCTTGTCCATGGCTAACTTTCTCTCAAAACCAGGCTGCACTTAGTCTTGGGTGAGCCAGCATTTCTGATTTCGATTTTAATGGTTAAGATCATGAGAGTAACTTTCCACCAAAAATAAGGAAAGAAATCTATTTTACCCACCTTTCTGCCCCTTGGATTCTCCTTCAATCAAACAATGAGACATCACATTACCAAGTAAAGCTTTTCTCTAAATTTACGGTATTGGTAATGGCTTCATTTGTTGTGCTCGGGCTAGTTATCTCTGTTTATCTGTTTATTAGAGGATTTTGATAATATTTTCATGGATCTTTGTTGTTATGGTACATTGTTGTTGCTATTTGTAATTGTTCCATGAGCATTTTTTTTAATCAATCTTTCTTACTATAGTTCTATTTTATGTAATTATCGTTCAGTTTCTTTCAAAACAAAGAGACTATTATCATTATTAATATAAATTCAATGAAAAAAAAAAGCATGGCGTATGAAAAAATAATCAGAACAATGGCTTTCATGTTTTTTCATTTTTGGTTCGTCATGTTTTATTTATTTAATTAGTCATTATATCTTGTAGAATTTATTAATTGGTCATAATATTTGGTAAAACTGAACACTGGGATGATATTCATGCTTTTTCTTCTTTTCTATTCTTTGGTTGAATCTTTGTTTTGTTTTATTTAATTATTAACATGTACGTTATGGGAAAAAATGGAAAAAAAATAAGCAGTCTAAAACTGAAAGAATCTGGGCTTCTGTTTCTATGTATGTATTTAACTGTATTTTTGTTTTCCTCTACAGTTGCAATCTTGAGATCTGGGAAGGTCTGTGCTCCAGTAATTCACTGTTTTTCACAGCTTGATCAATATAGAAACGTTGCATGGTTTTCAATTTCAAGAGTTTACACTGCAGCTTCATCTTCTATCATACCATGGCTACAGTCCCTGCAGTAAATAAGCATACTAC
The DNA here is from genome assembly GCF_030272615.1 of Cryptomeria japonica. Classification (NCBI taxonomy): domain Eukaryota; kingdom Viridiplantae; phylum Streptophyta; class Pinopsida; order Cupressales; family Cupressaceae; genus Cryptomeria; species Cryptomeria japonica. The sequence goes on along the minus strand of NC_081405.1, from coordinate 202,902,413 downwards.
AAGCCAACCAAAGCACACCAACCTTCAAAATAAAGGACTGCCACATTGTTGTCCACGTTGTTTCTAGATAAACAACTCTCAGTTTCAACCTCATTTCTAAGTTTTATTTAAATTTATAATAGCAACTGCTGCAAGGAAACCGATCTTCTAAAAAACCCTCATTTTGCTACCATATCCATAATCGCATCATATGCAACAGCTCTTATGACAAGATCCATAACCTGAATAGCTAACCATAAGACACATTCGCATTGGTAACAATCTAACATATCCATGTTTCCAAAAGGCAACATCTTTAGCTTTTAGTATATACCTGGAGTTCGCCATTACACTATTTTTGGAAAAAAAGTCTCCGCTCCTTGCCATTCTAGGCCAAATTTTCTCTACCATGTACCAAGCATCCCTCGCTAAAATGACTCAAATTTGCCAAACTGTGGTTACACATTCAGTTCTCTGTAGGTCCCAGTAGCAGGTGCACATATGGGGTCTCAATTGGCTGGGGATCTCATATTACAAAAATGGTCCAATCCTATGTATGCTTAAACCCACAACCTAATCCTACTCAAGTCACTAAATCAATTTTAGTCAGTGCAGCATTGGGAGAATTGAGTACAAAAAAGGGCCATCAAAACCAAACTTAAGCAACGGTAGCAATCATTTTTTCGCTAGAAATTGAATTCCAATTCTTATTACAAAATAACCTCATACCATTTAAGTCAGAAAATCGTTTGTACCCATAGCTGCATTGTGAATTGAACGAGGGAAATCTTATAAAACCCTGTTTAACCAGCACCTGTATTGAATTTTTTGCTCAACAATACAGTTCAACCCTGCTGCACCACAACCTAATGACATTTGTCACCAAAACACTGGTACCCACTGCTGCATTTTGAATTAAGTGCAAGAAAAGCGCATCAAAACCCAGCTTAAGAAAACTTTGCACCGCTTATTTTCTTAAACAGCAAATTCCAACCCTAACTACAAGAACAACCCTATATAAAGTCACCAAATCGCTTGCACCCATTGCTGCATTTTGAATTAGGCACCGAAGAACCTCATCAAAGCTCAACTTGAGAAGATTTTTTTTTCCACAAAAAACAATAATTTTCGAACCTCAAAGTAAGATCTCAATGATAGTCCCTGAAACAATAATACCCAATGCTATATCTTGAATTGAACTTCCAAAAACTACATCTTGGAGATCCCAAAACCACAGTATCTTGCTGCATCTTTCCAAAGTAATAAAAGTCGACCTTTCTGCTAAAAAATCTTTTCAATCCGAACCCTCAAAACAAACTCTAGTGTACATGTTCACTAACATTCCACCAACCATTAGAAACATCCAATCATAATGACTGGATAAAATAGAAAAGCATAATTGAATAGACTTCTTTACTCTGCCTCAGTTTTTGTGAGATCTAGACACAGAAAGGCAAAAATCAACCAGTCATGATAACTACTAACCACAAAAAGCAGATTCAAAAAGCAATGGTGTAGAAAATAAGCGAAAAGTAGAATGCCTAGATGCACTTTAAATGTATCGAATTTAAATAAAATTCCAGTTATCATGCATCACTTGTTATTATCTTTGAATGCACGAGTTGCACCGATGATTGTGGGATCCCGCCCCTCGCTAGACAGTTAATTCTAATTTTTTTTATTGTGGCTGATCCATTGAAAAAAGAAAGTTGATGGATCATCATCCCTTTTGTTTTATATGCTTCATATTTTGTTCAATCCAAAAGTGAAGGATGTGGTTGTGAAGTAGATCCTTAGAAGAGGAGCAGTGCGAAAGATCCAAAGGTTGTGAGGAGAACTAATTATGAGCTCAATAAGAATTCTTTTCTGTATGATTTTGCCTTGGATTGAGCTCCCTATTGAATCAGACATTATTAGATGAATAGGCAAATTTGTATTTGTCATTGATGTCAAAAAGAGATATGCAGAGATATCATTAACTGTCAAACAAATTATATAATAATAGTTACTCATAGATTTGACAGTCACAGAATTGATAATTATTCTTTTTTTATGATAGATTAATCTCTGTTATCACCGCTTATGTACGGAAAGTTGTCATTTATCAATGTGGTATCATTAGTGTGAGGCTACTGGAATTTAGCAACCTGTAAACCAAGTACAGTTTCTTACTTTCCTAATCAAAATTGATAATTATTTAAGAAACAACCAACACCACATGTTCTTAAGGAAGAGCTTGAGAGTAAATAAATTCACAAGTATTAATTAAACAAATATGATGATATATGAATTAGGTTTATAATAGCAATGAAAATTGAACAATGATGGGAAGCAAATATGTCTTTTGTTCATTTGTTTCTATCCATCCTCTTGCTTTGTGTCCTCTTTTTACGAGGCACCTTTCTGATTGTGGGTGTGGATAGTTCATCACATTGAACACCCTCCTCAATATTGTTGTCTCTCACTTGTTGAAATTCAAGGATGGTTTCCTGTCGAGTTTCAGGAATGACAATCGAATCATTGTGTGCAACAAACAATTCATCATGATCCTCTACCTCCTCTTCATGCTCACTACCTGATGAGTTTGATTGTTGGGCTTCCTATACATAAAACAATTTAACTTATTTAAATAAATTAATACCTCTAGTTAAATTATTGCATAAGTCATATGATATTATAAAGAACTTACCTTAGATTCATGACCACTCACTAAAATCTCCCCTCGATCTTTTCCCAGCAACCCTACAAGGTTAATCATGCCTAGGAGAAGAGAATAAGTAACAAAGAGAGCCATCAAAGTTTTAAAGATAGAGCAGATCTAAAGACTATCAAAAATCAATAATGACAGTAAAGAGAATATATATTCATGAAACAATAAAAAAAATAAAAATTAAAAAGTAGATAATAGAGAAAAGACCAAGCATAAATCTAGCTCTGCACATAATCAAGGGTAGGACAATTGAAACATCTTAAGGCACTGGAAGCATACTCTTTGACAAAGATGGAGAGAGGATTCGAAAGAAATAAAACCCTTAAACATGGAGGAAAAGTATAATCCATGAGAAAGAAACATGAAATAATATTTAAAAAATAATAGATGCTTAATGGCTTATCTCCCTCCGGCATCTTTCAAATAAAGATTGCCACAGAACAAGCTCAATGTATATACAACTTAATGCAACGATAGCTACTAGATTTTTCTGCCAACTAGCATTGAGTTTTATACCAGGAGCAATGACACGCATTCAGTTAGGCTCCGAGCTTTATAATAGTGATCATGAAGAAGGGTTTTTTAGATGCTTGAAGACCAGTGTTGATCTCTTCGATGATTTTGGGAGGGAATGCTTTGTAGATTTTGGCCTTATTTCCAGAGAACAAGAAAATCTGTGCTGATGCACTGCTGGACATTTGGGTTTATGTTCGAAAGCTGGAGAGGCAAGATGCCTTTATGATGTTGTGGGAACTTGCAACAAAAAATCTCTTGAATTTTGTCAGCAGTTCAGGGTATTTTTCTATCCTTCTTATAAGTTATATATATTAAATTTCTTTCTATCATTTTCTTTTCTAAAACATTGAGTTGATATTGTGTCTGTAATTATTAGAAGCCAAGCAACAATCTCTTATGGAAATGCCTCAGAGCTGTACTTTTATCAGCACGATGTCATGCGAGATTTGGCTGTATATTTGGGAAGCCAGGACAATATGGTCCATAGGAAGAGATTATTCATGCCCAGGAAAGAGCTGAACTTGCCAAGGGAGTGGGGACATATGCTTAATGGTAGACCATTTAATGCTCAAGTTGTCTCTATTTTCACAGGTAACTTGTTTAGTGGCATGTGATACAGGGTATTTTGATTATTAAAAGATTTTACCCTTAGCGGTTTTCTCATCATTGAATAATTATACGATTGAAGCATCAATAACTTCCATATAAATTCTTTATGTTTAACTTCTAGTATCCTTGACCCTAAAAAATGTTCTAATTCAATTGTATATGTGATTGACCTATTGCAGGCTCTATGGATGAGAATCAATGGTATGATATGGATTTTTCAGAGACACAGGTTCTGGTGTTACACTTCTCTACGAGCAAGTACTTTCTACCACCATTTGTCAAAACAATGAAAAGACTGAAATTTGTGATGTTGTGTAATTTGAATTCGAAGAGGGTCTGAAAAGTTTGGAATTTTTTTGACAAAATTTTAAGTGCATTACTTCTAACTTAGCATGCTTATCTAGCATACGTAGTAGCCAATGCCATCTAGGTAACATATCCAACCTTTCCCCTTATTCAAAAATCAAATCATGGAGCTCCAAATTCATTACAAAGTTAGTTGTAGCACATTTCCACTCCCCAAATGATTTTTGATAGGTGCATATTTTTATCATTTATTGTTATTATTTTTGGTATGTAGATAGCAACTGAGGGGTTGCATCCATTTATATTAAAGATGAAAGAGTTATTATATCAGATCATGATTGTAAGCCACCAAAGCCCATTAACAGGCACAACTCAAAAACATATAATTAAACTAACATAAAACCACCTTTGAATACACAAAGCAAAAAAGCCCTAAATTCAATCGAGAAGACCCCATCCATAAACAAGTGATAGAATCAAACAAAGCTTGTCTCCTAGTAAAAAATGGAGATAGGCCTAAATAATAATTAGGCAACTACTCCATCTTTAGAGTGGGAGCAAAGTTGCATGTAGAATTTGATCTCATTTTTCTTCTTTATTTGAACAATTGCCTATTTTTCTCTTGGGGTTCTTAAAAACCTAAAATAAATAAAAATAACATTTTCAATATTATACTATAATTAATTAAAAACTATTTATAAATTTTAATTTGCATCATAAATTACATACATAATCCATCATCAAAAAAAAATCTTAAATCACTCAGATCATCCAATATAATTAATAAAAATGAGTTGATAACACACTTTACACATAGCCTATCTTTCTATTGTGCCATACTTCGTATTCTCTCCCCCCATTTCTCAATAATGTGTGCCTACAAAAAAGGGCCTAAAAACATTCCACGGAAAGGATCACCTGAAATAAATAACCATTTAAAGAAAGTGAAGTACACAGTCCATGTTCCCTTTCTCCCAATAGTTTATAGATTTCACATAGTATTCTCTCACTGATCCCCATGCTCGCTATTCTTGCATGACCTTCGTTTCTAAATTCGCTGGCCTTCTACTAAGAAAAGCCTTCACATAGTTTTTGGGCTTGGCCTTGTAAAACCATATTGTAGAAGAAATGGGAGTGTCTTTCCATGGCCCGTCAAGAATACCGTCATGCTTTTTTGTACTCATAATGTTGTGTTTTTTCAATGGACAGCTTGAAGTCTATTGCAAGTCCACTATAGAGCCATGTGATGGCTCAGATACCTGCAATGCGATGGTGGGATACAACCTGCACACTGACCTAAAAATATCAGAAGTAGCATCAAGGTTCAAAGTAGACCCTGTTGCCCCTCTAGGTGTTAATGGTATTGATGTATCTTATCCGGATGTAGAGAACCAGATACTTCCTACAAAGTACTTTCTTAGGGTGCCTGTCACCTGCAACTGTGTGAATGGCCTAAGGCAATGCAGCTCCGTTACCTACAAGGTCAGGGCATCTGATACACTTTACAACATTGCAAACAGTGTGTTTGGAGGGTTGGTTACTGCTGAGCAAGTGAGAGTGGTTAATTGTATAAGTGATCCTAACCTTATTGACATGGGGCAGTCGCTGACCATTCCATTGCCCTGCAGTTGCTTCAATGGGACCGACAATGGATTGCCTACTATTTACTTGTCTTATGTTGTGCAGCCTGAGGATACGCTTGCTGGGTTAGGGGTTAAGTATGGGACCACTATTATAGATCTGATGACTGTTAATGCATTAGGGGCAGCTGCTATCAAGGCTGGGGATATCATCGTTGTTCCTCTTGGAGGTTAGTGTCATTTTCCCCCCTGTTTTCTTTTATTTTTTTAACTTTTAGCAAACAGTGAATGCCATCTCCATTATCAGGGGATATGGTATGGTTGAGGTTGAAAAAAAGTTTATCCATTTTTTTCAGGGAGATGTTATGATTGAGGATGTTAAAACCATTATGACTAGGGATACTTGTACATAGGAGTTGTGGAAATAGAATACTTTTGTAAGGTAAAGTGCTCAGCGTTTAGTGACGTTTGAACCAGTCATAGCTATGCCTTGAGGGCTGATCTTTTCCTACCATCTTTGAAGAGGAAAGATTAGCAAAGATGAAAACTTTGACCAAAGTTAACAAGGGATACTTTACGGTCATTTACCAGTAAAATTGCCCTATAGAATGCAAGTTTGGGAGACTTGCGAGGTGCTCGATCTATAATGACATTTTAGCCAGGTCGAAGAGGGTCACAATAGAAGGTTTAGATGCCTTATCTTCACTCACTCAGCTCAGGAGCGTTCGCTTGGAGAAGTTGGATGTATCCACTATTTTAGAGCAAATTAAAGTAATACAAAAATTAGACAAACTATCTCTAAGCTTATGTGAAGGTTTTGGAAATATTTCCACATTCATCAACACCAACCTACAAGAATTTAACCTCGACCACTGCAGTGATTTGGAGGAATGGCCCACAGACATCTTTCGTATGCCCTCTGCTCAGTTATGGTCTATTACCAACTTCCATCTAGTTGAAAAGTTACCATATGATCTGGACAATCTGAGGTCTAAGAATTTTGAGATTATCAGCATTACCAGCGCTGAAAGAACTTCCAGCATCAATTGGAAAACTTGGGCTGCTGGAATTTTTAGACATTTCACTATGTGAGGACTTGAAAGAACTTCCACAGGAGATAGGTCAACTCAAGCAATTGAAATACTTTGACATGAGAGAGTGTTCTCGTTTGAGGAGGCTGCCCAAAAGTGTTTGTGAACTAAGCTCTCTGAAACATGTCATCTGTGATGAGAAGATTAGGCACCTGTGGTTGCAAGTTAAGGCTTCTTTTGTCCCTGATCTTAGAGTTGAAATCGTGGAACCACAATTTACTTTGGATTGGCTTGATGATTGATTTCACAAAGTAGAAACTCCAACTAACTTGACAACCTTGTAAGTAATCACTATTGTCATATTCGATCCTGTATATAGAGCACACTGTAGTTTTCAGTTAAGCTAAATCTGTAAGAGTTGTTGTTATGCATATTTCAACCATGTAATTTGTAATGTTATATGTTAGAAACAGTCTCCCAGTATCAACAATTTGTTTGGGGCATCTTTGGTTGAGGGGGAAACTGTATGAAGGAATTTAGGGTATATTTTGTTCCTGTAATTTTTAATGTCATAGTTTTAAGTTACGATGTAATTTGTACTGTCTATATCGAAGATTTGCCTTTATTAACAGTTTTCTAGTGTCAACAATTTATTTGTGGCATTCTTTGGTTGAGGGAAAACTACATGAAATAGTTTGTAATGTAATGTATATATTGTCCATATATTTTAGTGTCTATGTCGAAGTTTTAACTTCAAAAACAGATGCATCAAATTTTTATCTTCTAATTCTTTGGGCATTTGGTTGGGGAAAATTGCATGAAGGATTTATTTTTATACCTTGTTATTGTATGTGGCATCGAATTCCCATTTTAAAAACATTTTAAATTTTTTTGCTGTAAGATCTTAGGAGTGAACGGGGATAATGTGGAACATCATATGGTTGGCATTACAGTGCTGCATTAATGGCTTTTGCGATCTCAAACGCTAATTCTCTCATATAATACACGTGAAGCTGCATGGCAAAATTCATGTAACTACATCTTTGAACATTGCAGCCTTTCTTTTCATCAAATAGATCTATTTATTACTTTATTTCCTTGCAATCGCTTTCAAAAACTGCGTAAATTTTTATTGGTTTTTTGTTTCCATCCCATCGCAGATTTAATCCAATGCTTCGACTTCATCTTTATGTTTGAGTTTTCCAATGCTTCAAAGAATCTACTAGCGATGCGAGGATGCAAGTATTCACAAAGTAAAGATTTGTAAGGTCCTACCCCAGGCATTGAGAACATTATTTGAGGCTGAAGGCATGTCAGGCAAAATTCGGTTACATGGAAAGTAGAATAATTTAAAACTTTTAGAAAGAAATGTTCCTTGTTTATCTTCAGACTTCCCGTGCCCTTCCTAATCTTTATTCCTATTTGAGCGTAACTGATTAAACATTAACCCAGCAACCACAATTCACGCGTGTGTGACTGCATTGACTTAATTACAAATTTAAACTGTGATCAATCTGTTCGACTTTATTACATACCCTGTTTTGTTCCAGCAACCACAATTCATAACTGCATTGACTTTATTACAGACTTCAATTGTGATCAATCTGTTCGACTTATTACATACCCTGTTTTGTTTGGCATCGTCTACCCAGCCCCTTCGATGCACCGACATCTTATGCATTGACTCAGTTGGCAGCGCAAATTTAGGCCTCTATGACCAGGTGCAGCAGCAAAATGAATAGTATACAGCTACTATAGACCTTTAAACAGTCAAATTAAATTGTGTAGGGTCTTCTCCAAAGTTAGCACCCCAAATATATGGATAACAAAATACAAATCATCCTCCCAAAATGATAGTACACTTCCCTTATAAATGGCTTCCAGGATCTGCAAATATGACTGGGTCTGTAACTAATATTGTATGGTTGGGAAATAAAGCCGATAATCGACAGCAGGAACAACAATATTTGATCACTATTAATCCTCCAAATAATAGTGCTACATTGGTCATGATGTACAAGGGCCGTAATGATGTAAATCAGCAGGTGATATGACCATCACAAGGTTGGCAATAATAGATTTTTCTCTTCCAAAAGTGGCACTCAAGTTGTATGACTGAAAATTAGACTTATGATGTTGGTACAACAACAAATTCTTCATGGCTAGAGCTGGAAACCTGCAAATAATGTCAAATTTGATCTGAACCCTCTAAAGATTAATGGAGCAGCAACTAGGGTTTGTCAAAATGGTGTAAACTCCTCAGATCCAACAAATAATTATGCAAACCTACTCATAAGAAAAAACTGAAATTGCTGTAGAAACCTCCCAAAATGATGTGTCAACAAAATAGAAAATATTTATTTGCAAACTAAATCACCCTATCACTGGAATCTTGTGTGAATCTCAAGAATAAGCTAAAAACACTATAGGGCCTCTGCAATAAACAGAATATATTTTCCCTGATAGAATCACCCAAGATTGGAAGAAAGGGTTTTTGTTCATGATCTAATTGACTATAATAATTGACTGTGATAATTATATACTGGATGGCAGCGTGTTATTGGATAGAGCTTCATTTTGCAATGCACATGGAACTACCCAAGGATTGGTGTGAGGTGCTCGTATTATAATTCAAAAATATGGCAACTGCATGACATCTAATGTTCTTATGGGAATGGATGCAAAAATTTCAAACTTACCAGTGGGGCCTTCTGTGTGACTGAGATGCGTTTTTGTAAGATTTCTACATCTTTGCACTCTAAATATTTATCTTCAAACAAATTGATATCTAATTGACTATGCTAATTATTAATGAAAGTTTATAGTCAATACCCATTAAGAAATTCTGACAAGAAAGTATATGTATTACTAATCTGTAAAACCAAATTGATGAAGTTTATTTAGATTGTAATAATCAGTCATAATAGACAAATATTTAGAAGAGTAGAGTGTCTGATTCGAACCTGTTACCCCAACGGCTCTGTAGGTCCATGATCAACCGCTCTTCTTAACCATAGATTTAGTAATTGTACATAGCAGACAACATTGTTTAGGTCTATGATATTTTTTAACTGTACATAGCATTTAATAATACTCTAGTCATCAATAATGACCATTCCTATGAGAAATCATTTCTTCTATGACCACGTTAAAAAGAAAATGAGGAAGTAGCCCCAGTTTGCCCAAGCCTGATGATGTAAAACATTTTAGCAAAAAACAGAGAAAATGGTACCTACGCGAAAAATAAAATAGAATGTGGACAAAAGATAATCCCAAAAGTCATAAATTTGACAGAGGGTTTCAATGATTAGGCACGACACAAATTTTCTACGCTCGAGCAAAAGTTTACATAAAAAATAAATACAGGAAGCAAATACCTTGACGAATACTGCAAATTTTCCATCGTTGAACTGTTGGGTTAGCAGAAATTTGTTAAAAAAAGGCCAAAATAAGGTCAGGCATTTAACCAAAATGTTGTTCGATGCACCTTCCAACCAAAATCTGTGAAAAAAAGGCCAAAATAAGGTCAGGCATTCAACCAAAATGCTGATCGATGCACCTTCCACACAAATTAGGGCAATCGTAGGAAAAAATATTGAAAGGGAAGTTGTAAATACTCATTGCATGATCGCTCTTTCAACGCAAGGATGTGAGCCCGTCCACGAATTCTCTTCTCAATCTCCGCTTGAACGAAGAGTTGGAGGGCTTGGCCAAGCCAGGAAGATTGAGGAAGATTGAGGAACTCATGCGATAAGTATGAGACGACGCCCATCATTCCCGCCAATGGAATTCTCATGCCGATGCCGCCGCAGAAGCAGAGAAGAGGGAGACAAGTGAAGAGGGTAAAAAACCCGGCGGCAGAGAAGAGGCCGCAGACGATTGCATGAAGAGGGGTTCCAATGCCGCCGCGGAAGCAGAGAAGAGGGAGACGAGTGAAGAGTAAAAAATCCGGCGGCATAAAAGAGACACGAAGAAATGATTAACTTTATTTTATATTGTCTTAAGCTAAGACATTTAAATAACTAAAAATATAAATTAAATGTAAAATGAGTGTTTAAGACGAAACTAAAGTTTTGTCTTTAATTAATGTCTTAAACATCCCTATCATGTAGTAGTGGAAGTGCATGGCGGTGAGGCTCATGCACACCTCTCAACATGCCACAGATATGATTTAGACTTTCATTGGGACGTGGATTTGCAAGCCGGGTGAGAGCTCTTGAACATGCGTGAAGTCCATTCGAGTGACTTGAGAGGGTATGTGTCAGACAAAAATCTGTAGCATGGCAGTAAAAATCTACGGCAGAAGTAATATATCCAGGCAATCAGATGCGGACCATGCATATTCTGTAAATTGTCATATTCGTTAACAATCCCTTATAGATGCGCCAGGTCTCCAGTTTTACCATTGAATGGATGATTTAAGGAGCCTCCAGGAATGAACTCGTATAAAAGCATGAGAGTGTTTTTCTGATAGACTTTGGACAGAAGATGAATTCTTTATCAAGTTTAAGTTTCTTCCTTATGAGTGGAGACAAGTTTAGATTCCCCAAATGCAACATTTGAAAGGCAAATTATGATTTCTTAGAACTACCTTTTTTAAAGAACTGAAACCTTTTTAACTCCTTTGGAGAATCAGAGGAGCAATTCATCTACTATTTTCTTTTTATCCCAAGATCCACTCCAGAAAACAAACACAAAGTTTCCTTGCTCGAACAAAGTATAAATAATATATATATATATATATTTTTTGAAGTCAAAAACTTATAACGTAAGTTATGATTCCAGTCATGTCATGTTATAGTGTACATGGGAAGAACGTCAAGTAATCTGGATCTGTATCTATATTTTTATACCAATAATAAAAAATAGTGAAAAAAATATAACATAAGCTGTTAATAGTAATAATTAATTATTTTTTTATTTTAAATTTTATACAAAATATTATTTTTGTGTGTTTTATAAATATAATTAGAGTTATGTGAATACATATTTATTGTTTTTTATCTACATTTAGAGAATTTATGTATTTTTTTATATTGCATTTTATAAAATAAAATTAATAGAAATTTGGAAGGAAAATAAGACATAATTTTTTGATTGTTGGTAGAAAGACCTTTTTTCTTCAAACTATACATAACTAACAACTATTATTCTATAATTGAAAAAATTAATACATTATAAATAATAAAATAAAATATTAAAAGCTTCATATTGTCATATATACAAATTAAAAATTAAGATCATTTAACTGGATTTAGTGTCAAATGAGTATATATAAACTATGAGAGATTTTCTTTTTAAGGCACCTATTTTTTAATATAATTTTCACATAAAAATTGATTAGGCTGTTTGAAAGGATATCTCTTGCTCGTGATAGATAGAAGTGAAATATAAATATTAACAAAATCTCTTATCTTTTATCTTAAATTTGACATCTATTTACACATCAAAATATTAATATTTTATAATAAATATAATATATCAAAAGATAAAAATTATGTAAAACTAATATTTAAATATATAAAATAAATAAAACCATTATTTATATCCATACCAATTTTTATTTCATTATATTTATTTACCTAAAACACCGTCGATAAATAAGTCACGGCTTGCTACATGGCATACGATTAGTGATGGCCATTTAGATGTTAACGGTAAAAATCATTTTATATTATTTGGTATTGCTATATTTTACATTTTGTCATAGCTAAAGAATCCAAAAGAATGTTTGAGTCGATTTGTCATGAGGTGGCATTTCAGAAAATAAACCAGAACAATGCAGTGAATTGGCCTGTTGGTGTTTGCATAAATGTTAGAACAGAGGGTAGCCATCCTCATAAAAAATTTCTTCCACTATATTTGTTTCCTTGCTTCTTCTTTCACGGGAGAATACATAAAGCGATTGATTTTATAAGTGCGCTAAATAAATAATAATATGAAAATTATCCAAAACAAAATATTAAAAATAATTACTATCTGTTTAATGTATTTTCATATAATATAATAAAATATAGATTAACGTAATTATTATAGATATTATATAAAGATAGATTCTTGAAATATAAATCACTAATAGAACTATAAAACTACTTTATATTTTATCTTTTAAAATGACGTTCACTGAAATTTTTTAAAAACCCAAGCATGTAAAATACAGATTCATTCCAAACAACTGTATGCACACCTTTAGTAAAATATGCTTGAGAGTAATCTGGAGCCTCTTTAAGCAATTATTGTATGAACAACTTCTCCATTGAAATGAAATTAATGTAAGTTACATGATCGACTACTAATTTATTTTTAGTGTCCATCTTAATAACAGTTCATTTTAGCATTATTGTTTTTATTTATATGCTTTTATGCTAAATATAATATTAAAAAATAATAATAATGAGGAAACCTTTATGTAACAAATTTGAATCTTTTTTCCAATTGAAAATTACATACTTTATTCAGAACATGTAAAATACAATAATTAAATGTTCGAATTCATGCTAGGAAAGTACTGTCCGATTTTTGATTTCTTCTTATGCCACAACACTGTCACCCTCTCCCTATGCATAGAAAAATCCATAGAAAGCAAATGCATGGTCCTTCGCTATTACTAATCAGTTCATTGCAAAGCATTTTCTAGGGATGTAAAGATCGATGTGTTGTCCGCCTTTGTTCTGCATGATTTTCCTAACCACCAAAACAAATCTTATAGCAAATTTGGCATTACTAGGTTAGCAATGCTAAACTGGTTATATAACACCCTTCAATACCATTGCACCTAAAAAAACTTGCTAAATTCTATTTCAAATTTGCATAGCTTGACATTGGGAATTTCCCTTGTGTTATCAAAGATTAGAAAGAGAAGCACAACAACAATTGTGCCCCCAATAAAGAGCAATTCCATGCACAGTCTCATCCTTCGCAGTTAAATATGTCCCCTTCTTTCTATTTATTTATTTGTTTTTTATTGGCCTGTAATCTGTCAAATGCAAGGAGAGAGAGCTCAAGAGAAGCTAAACTCTGTGCTAAGAGAATAAGCTAGCTCTTATCTAAATATATTTATACACTATAAATAAGATACACCAGCCAGAATCTAAAGAACACAGTATATAAATTTTCTTGTTCATGTAATGAAAAGGATGATAATGAAAAATTAATGTTGGTAGGAAATGAGCTGACATTGACAGAATATCACAACATCCCGAGCTGCACTGAAAACAAAAGCCAAGTGTGGAGCATTCATGTGTATTTATACACGGTGTTGGAAGTGGAGACACTCTGAGAGGGGGGGTTGAATCAGAGTGTCACAATTCTGACTCAAAAAAAAACTTTGAAAAAGACTATCTTGATTAACAATAGGTGAATGACATTGAAAACATGAGTTGTAAGTTTATTCAAATATGACTAAACATTGTAAAAACAACACTGTTAACAAAGTATGTAAAATGACCATTCAATAATAACAACAAACAGATAATCTTTGATTTAAGCTTTCTGAAAACAAGATGATTTTGCCACTTTTCACAAAACACGCAACATCTAAATATGATTTGCAAAGATTATATACCATACAGTTAAACACAGTAGAGAGAGAAAGAAAAATAACAAAAGATATAAAGTATCAGAGCATGTGAAACAAAATGAGACAAGATTGGACACATAACACCATAATTTTCATGAGTGGAAAACCCTCTTGGGGTAGAAAAACCACTCGGTAAAAGATTCCTTGAATTATTTCACACCAACTCAGTACAAAAAATTTAGAAGCCACAAGGCCTCAAGGAGCACCAACCCCTCTTCCTTATACAACATCAAAAATTGCCAACTCAAGCTACAATCACTGGTACCTTTATGATTGCACTATGTTTTGCAGTCACAAAACTATCAATGGTTGGAGTGAGTATAATAATCTGTCAATCTGTACAAATGATTCCCACTAAAAAAAAAATTGCAACAATGTCCTTCATATCTCTGTATAGTAGACAGAGAATGATATTTTTAAATTTTAAACACAATCAGAGAGAGTACACTCATTCTCTAGATAACAATAATAACTCCAACCTCAGTGGCATCAAGTACTCTACAAAATAGAGTAATAGTCCAGAACACTCTATGAAAAACAAAATGTCTGTCAATCTTCTTTTTACTAATTTTCTTGTTCAAGTCTCTCCATCTCTCTCTCTGTTTTTTTTAAGTCCTGTTACCAAAAAAACTTATATAATTCAATGTGTTCATTAGAAAATGATCAAAGACTGTCTTCAATAGTAACCCTCGTATAGGGTTACCCACCCTGGTTTAGGGTTTAATCAATAACTGAAATCGACTAACCTGTTCTTTGTAACAGCAAGAGAACTGTATTTTTAGTTAACAACTTCCTTTTCATATATATAAAAAAAACTGCTCAATTTTAAATATAAACAAAACTGAGAAGTTCCCAGAATAGTCTTCTACACCATCTATGAATTTCTAAAATGGTTACCGAAACCCTCACAAGGGTTTGATAAAAAAAGAAAAGAAATTATCCTCTTTGTAATGAAATCAACACAAATGATTTCATCAAAAACATAAAACCTTGCAACTATAAAATCTTTTCTTTTTTATTAGAATTTTCAGAAATAACAGAATGTTGAAAATTTTCAAAGCAACCCACTAAAATTGAATTATTTATCATTTATAATTCTAAGAATCTCAAATATCTCCCTGAAAACTGTAAGAACGAGAGTATTTTGAAACAATATTACCTGTTCTTTTGAAGAGATGTACCGAAGAATGAAATCCTAAATATCTGCACAAAATCCCATTGAAATCGGCAACTAAGACCACCATTCGACTTGTTTAACCTTGCAGATTGTCATACCAAAAACCCATAACCAGAATCCAGCAATATTTTTCCCTGTAACTACTGGAGTGAAACTCCCTGCGGTGGATGTATTAGGGTTTGATAAACTCAGTCAAAGAAAAGCTTTCGAAAGAGTTTTAATTTACTTCCAACAAAATACTTTTATTTTTTAATGCTTGCTTGAAATCTACATCTTAAAAAATATCAACCAAAGTCACTTAAAAATGCCACCTCATCTTTATGTCATCGCACTAAGAGGACCCACATCATATATTTGCTGGCAACACTGAACCAAAACATTTTACAAATATATTACAAACTACCGATAACAAGACCAATTAAATGGCACCCTTTTTGTCATCAAGGACAACTAAGGGTAACAAATTCCCCCTTTGTCCTTGATGGAAAAAATCATGCCATCATTGACTTGTACATGCCTTTTAACTAACAGAGACGAGAAACGTGAGATGCACCAAAAACCAAAGCAAATTACTTATCATGAAAATCTGTCAATATGTGTCACATAATGAACCTATCAATACACAGATGTAATACTGAACCTGTAATGAACAATGAATAGATGGAATAATAAACCTGTCAATGATACTCAAATATAGTGAACCTATCAACTATCCATAATAACAAATGAAATGTGACTGTGAACCAAATGTAAATGTCACTGTCATCCATAAAGGACCAAAACCAACTGTAATGTTAGTCATCAATAAATGAATGAAATGCCAATCTCATCAAATTGAAATGTATTACCAATCTGTCAAAACTGAAATGAAATGCCACTGTCAACAAATTGAAATGTATTACCAAGCTGTCAAAAACTGAAATGAAATGCCACTGTTAATGAAATGCCACTGTCATCAAATTGAAATGTATTACCAAGCTATCAAAAACTAAAATGAAATGCCACTGTCATCAAATTGAAATATATTACCAATCTGTCAAAAACTTAAATGAAATGTCAATGATGTCAAAACTATCTCCCCCTTTTTGTCTCAAGGACAAAGGGTAAAGCAGTGGATTGCTACTTGTGGAGAGAAAAGCTCCCCCTCAATTCATGCATTAGTTGGAGACAAGAGAAGATTGAGAAAGAACTCCCAATCTATCCATAACCATTCAAAAAATTCCTTAGACAGAGCTTTTGTGAAAATATTAGCTACTTGTGCTTGGGAAGGTACATACAAAACTTGAAATTCATTAGCCAATACTTGTTCTCGCAAAAAAATGAATTTAATTGCAACATGTTTAGTGCGAGGGTGCATCACAGGATTCTTGGAAAGATTGATGGCACTGGTATTATCACAGAAAATAGAGATGGGCTTGTCAACAGTAATACCCATATCAGCAAGTTGATGAGACATCCAAATTAACTGGGTACAACAAGCAGTTGCTGCAATATATTCAGATTCTGCAGTTGATAAAGTGACACTTTCTTGCTTTTTGTTGTGCCAGGCAATAAGATGATCTCCTAGGAAGAAAGTTGCACCACTGGTGCTTTTTCTATCATCTATACAGCCAACCCAGTCAACATTCGTAAAACCAACAAGAGTAAAATCATTATTTTGCGGATACCATAAACCATAGTCTAAAGTACCTTGAATGTACTTGAAAATTCTTTTTATAGCAATCAAATGAGATTGTTTAGGGGCTGATTGAAAACATGAAACCAAACAGACTGCATGCATTAAATTAGGCCTAGATGTAGTTAAATAAAGTAGGCTGCCTATCATTGATCTATACTCAGATTGATTTACCTTAGATGAATCATCTGACTTGGTTAATTTACAACCAGTCTCCATTGGAGTACTAACAGGTTTGCAATCTATCAAATTGAACTTCTTTAGCATTTCTTTTGCATATTTGGTTTGTGACAGAAAAATGCCTTGTTCAAGCTGCACGACTTGAAGACCAAGAAAGAAGGTTAATTCTCCCAACATGGACATTTCAAATTCAGATTCCATGAGTTTTGAAAACTTTTTGGACAAGGAATCATTATTGCAACCAAAAATGATATCATCCACATATACCTCAACAACCAAGATATCATTACTTTCAACTTTGACATACAAGTTACTATCAACTCCACCTCTAGTAAACCTATTTGCTGTAAGGTGGGCATCCAACCTAGAGTACCAAGCTCTTGAAGCTTGTTTAAGGCCATACAGAGCCTTTTTCAACCTGTATACATAATCAGGTTTATCTGCAGAGACAAACCCTTCTGGTTGTTCCATATATACCTCTTCATCAAGATAACCATTTAGGAATGTTGTTTTAACATCCATTTGATAAACTTTAATTTTTTTATAACAGGAGTATGCCAGAAATATTCGTATTAACTCTAGTCGAGCAACAGGTGCAAATGTTTCACCAAAATCTACACCTTCTTGTTGTGCATAGCCTTTACACACAAAGCATGCTTTATTCCTAACAACTTTACCGGATTCATCAATTTTATTTCTGAAAATCCATTTACCCCCTATAACATTTTCATCTTCTGGTCTAGGCACTAGTTCCCAGGTTTTATTGTTTTCTATTTGACTAATTTCATCTTGCATTGCATTCAGCCAACACTCATCAACAAGAGCTTCAAAAACAAACTTAGGTTCAAAATCAGTTACCAGACAGTAATGCTCGGCCATTTGAGCTTGTTCACCAGTTTTTGCTCTTCTCCTAGTCAAGATTCCTACATCCATTTCACCAATAATTTGACTCTGAGGATGTCTTTTAGTAATGATTCTAGAGGGTGTATGTAGAGGAATTTCTGCTTTAGGACTTGACGGAGGACTCTTCTCATCTGCAATTTCTGCTTCAGCAAATTTAGGAACTTGTTTTAGTCTCA
Organism: Cryptomeria japonica; assembly: GCF_030272615.1. Lineage (NCBI taxonomy): Eukaryota > Viridiplantae > Streptophyta > Pinopsida > Cupressales > Cupressaceae > Cryptomeria > Cryptomeria japonica. The sequence goes on along the minus strand of NC_081405.1, from coordinate 202,883,992 downwards.
CTGGAATATCCTCTTCAATATCCTGCATACCATCACTTAGAAGAAATTTCTCATCAAATCTCACATTAACAATTTCAATAATTTTGTTCAATCTATTATTGAAACATCTATAAGCTTTACTGTGAGTAGAGTATCCAAGAAAGATACCCTCATCAGTCTTAGCATCAAAACTGCCCAGATTCTCTTCATCTCTTTTTATATAACATTTGCAACCAAAAATCTTGAAGTATTTAATTGAAGCAGCTTTACCATACCAGAGTTCATAAGGAGTAAAGGTGGATTTTACCTTGATTTGTGCATGATTCAAAATGTAAACTACTATGTGAACAACTTCTTTCCAATATCTATCTGACAGATTTGCTTCATTCAGCATTGTGCGAGCCATCTCTTTGACTGTTCTATTTTTTCTTTCAACCACCCCATTCTGTTGAGGTGTCCGGGTAGCAGCATATTATCTTTTAATGCCATGTCTCTCACAATAATCTATGAATTCTTGTGAAGTAAATTCACCACCCTTATCTGATCTTAAGCATTGTAATTTTAGATCAGTTTCCCATTCAACCATTTTCCTGAAAATTTTAAATTTGTCAAAAGCTTCAGATTTGTGTTTGATAAAAGTGACCCATACCATTCTTGTATAATCATCCACAAAGAGCATGAAATATTTTTCACCATTAATGGATTGTGTCCTAGTTGGACCACATAAATCTATGTGAACAAGTTGTAATGGTCTAGTAGAAGAGTATTCTTCAGATTTAAAAGATACTTTTGTCTATTTACCTTTCAAACACTCTTTGCACATAGAGTTTGTTGGTTTACTCAAAATGGGTAAGCCTCTGACATTCTAATTCTTGCTAATTTGAACCAAATTATCAAAGTTCACATGTCCCAAGCACTTGTGCCACAGCCAGTTTTCCTCTACTTGACCCATAAGACACATGCCTTCATTGATTTCATAGTTTGTGGAGTCAAGCAGGTTGTAAACATTGCCAATTGTTCTCAAACCAACAGCTACAATCTTACTAGACTTAGTTTTGATAGCACAACCTTGAGAAGTAAAGGACACATTATAACCACTATCACAAATCTGACTAACACTTAGCAGGTTGTGTTTCAATCCTTCAACAAAATACACATCATGTATTGGAGTATCATCATTCAATAATAATGCACCCTTACCTCTAACAAAGGCTCTTGAATTATCACCAAATCTAACAAAACCTCCATCAAAGTCTTCAAAATGAAGAAATTTATTTCTGTCTCTTGTCATATGGTGTGAACAGCCACTTTCCAACACCCACAATGACTTCTTACTTGAAAGGAATGCAATTTTCACTTTCATAGACTGTTCAGTACTAGGAACAAACCTTTGTTTCCACACCTTATGAATGTTTGCCTTTGATTTGCATTGAAAGGAAGTATGTCCAAAGATGTTACATTTAATGCACTTCACTATCTTTGGAAAGCCATAGGCTTGATTGTGTCCAAACATAGGAGTTCTATGTTGCAAAAATCTGCAAGTGTTGACCTTAAGGCCAAACTTATTGCAATAGAAGCAATAGCCATAGAAGAATCCAAACTTAAATGGTGGCATCCTGTTGTAAATCTGTGATTGCTTTCTGTTTGCAGACTTAGTGATTTGTTTTGATGATTTAGTCTTTTCGAAGCCTATACTAGTCAATTTCTTGTGTTGTTTTTGTTTGTCTAGGATTTCATTTAAGTGTATTGTGCTTTCATATTGCTCAATCTGTTTATACAAAGAACTAGCTTGTTGTTCCAAAGTGTTAACTTTCAAGTCACTACCAGCAAGTAAGACTTTTAGATCTTCAACTGTTTCCTTTGACTCTTTTAATTCAATTTGCAAAATCTGATTTTCACTTTCATGTGAAGCTACAAGATTCTTTAGTCTTTTGATTTCTTTGAGAGCACAAAGTAACTCTCCTTCAAGATCAATTTCACTTTGATCTAAATCATTAGATTGATTTTCTGATATGTTAACCATATCTTTCTTTATGGAAGTTTCTATCTCAACCATAAACAAAGTTTCATCACCTTCACAAGGTGAGTCATCTGAATCATTTTCAGAATCTTCTTTTATAAAAAGACTCTTCTTTTTCTAAAAAGGATTGAATTTCTTTTTAGGGTTCCATTTTTTCTTTTTGAAAATCTCTTCTTCTTCACTGTTTTGATCACTCAGAGGACATTGACCAGCAAAGTGTCCAACTTTGCCACAATTGAAGCATTTAAAGGGTAGTTTTCCCTTATATTTCTTTTTCAACTTTCTAAATAGCAGGGCTTCTATAGCATCTAACAGTTCAGATTCACTATCAGGTTCTTCTTTCTTTTCAACTTTAAAAACAATTTCTTTAGAAGTGAAAGGATTACTACCTATCCTCATTTCATAGGCTGTGAGTATGCTTTGTAAGCTATTAAGGGACATTGTAGAAAAACTCTTCTTTTCTTCTAAGGTTGATACCTTAGTCTCAAACTTAGGTAGCAGAGTTCTAATGACCTTTCTTACAACATCTTTTTTATCTATATTTTCACCAAGACCTCTTCTAGAATTCACAACCTCATCAATTCTAAGAAAATAATTTGCAATTGTTTCATCTTCTTTCATTCTCAAAGACTCAAACTAACTCTTGAGTGTGAGAATTTTAGATTCTTTGACCTTTGCATCATTGTGATAAATAGTTTCAAGCTTGCTCCATATTTCATGAGCAAAAGCACAATGCATAACTTTAACAAACACATCCTTGGTGAGACCACACAAGAGACCATGCTTAGCTCTAGCATTTAACTCATATTGAGTTTTAGCATTAGGATATGAAGGAATAGATGTGGGAACAATGTATTTTGGGGTAACAGTGTTCCACACATTTACATCAACAGAGATCAAGTATGTTTCCATCCTGATTTTCCAAAATACATAATCTGTGCCATCAAAGAGGGGAGCTCTTGAAAGAGAGGCACCTTCTTATGAATGAGCCATGATATAACTTCCAAAAGACCAGGAACAATCCCTAGGACAGACCTATATGAAGGGACCCTATGCTCTGATACCACTTGTTGGAAGTGGAGACACTCTAAGAGGGGGGGGGTGAATCAGAGTGTCACAATTTTGACTCAAAAAAAAACTTTGAAAAAGACTATCTTGATTAACAATAGGTGATTGACATTGAACACATGAGTTGTAAGTTACCCAAATATGACTAAACATTGTAAAAACAACACTATTAACAAAGTATGTAAAATGACCATTCAATAATAAGAACAAACAGATAATCTTTGATTTAACCTTTCTGAAAACAAGATGATTTTGCCACTTTTCACAAAACACGCAACATCTAAATATGATTTGCAAAGATTATATACCATACAGTTAAACACAATAGAGAGAGAAAGAAAAATAACAAAAGATATAAAGTATCAGAGCATGTGAAACAAAATGAGACAAGATTGGACACATAACACCATAATTTTCAAGACTAGAAAACCCTCTTGGGGTAGAAAAACCACTCGGTAAAAGATTCCTTGAATTACTTCACACCAACTCAGTACACAAAATTTAGAAGCCACAAGGCCTCAAGGAGCACCAACCCCTCTTCCTTATACAACATCAAAAATTGCCGACCCAAGCTACAATCACTGGTACCTTTATGATTGCACTATGTTTTGCAGTCACAAAACTATCAATGGTTGGAGTGAGTATAATAATCTATCAATCTGTGCAAATGATTCCCACTAAAAAAAAATTGCAACAATGTCCTTCATATCTCTATATAGTAGACAGAGAATGATATGTTTAAATTTTAAACACAATCAGAGAGAGTACACTTAATCTCTAGATAACAATAATAACTCCAACCTCAGTGGCATCAAGTACTCTACAAAATAGAGTAATAGTCTAGAACACTCTATGAAAAACAAAATGTCTGTCAATCTCCTTCTTACTAATTTTCTTGTTCAAGTCTCTCCATATCTCTCTCTATTATTTTTAAGCCCTGTTACCAAAAAAACTTATATAACTGAATCGACTAGCCTATTCTTTGTAACAACAAGAGAACTATATTTTCAGTTAACAACATCCTTTTGATATATATAAAAAAAACTGCTTAGTTTTAAATATAAACAAAACTTTGAAGTTCCCAGAATAGTCTTCCACACCATCTATGACTTTCAAAAATGGTTACCGAAACCCTCACAACTGTTTGATCAAAAAAGAAAAGAAATTATCCTCTTTGTAACGAAATCAACACGAATGATTTCAACAAAAACATAAAAGCTTGCAACTGTAAAATCTTTTCTTTTTGATTGGAATTTTCAGAAATAACAGAATGTTGAAAATTTTCAAAGCAACCCACTAAAATTTGAATTATTTATCATTTATAATTCTAAGAATCTTAGATATCTCCTTGAAAACTATAAGAACGAGAGTATTTTGAAATGATATTACCTATTCTTTTGAAGAGATGTACCGGAGAATGAAATCCCCCATTGAAATCAGCAACTAAGACCACCATTCGACTCATTTAACCTTGCAGATTGTCATACCAAAAACCCTTAATTAGAATCCGGCAATATTTTTCCTTGTAACTACTGGAGTGAAACTCATGGCGGCGGATGTATTAGGGTTTGATAAACTCAGCCGAAGAAAAGCTTTCAGAAGAGTTTTAATTTACTTTCAACAAAATACTTTTGTTTTTTAATGCTTGTTTGAAATCCACATCTTAAAAAATATCAACAAAAGTCACTTAAAAATGCCACCTCATCTTTATGTCATCGCACTAAGAGGACCCACATCATATATTTGCTGGCAGCATTGAACCAAAACATTTTACAAATATATTACAAATTGCCGATAACAAGACCAATTAAATGACACCCTTTTTGTCACCAAGGACAACTAAGGGTAACACACTGATGTCAAACAAAATCACATAGTCTATTTATTGACATAGATTTTTCAATCCATCATGTGACTGATCCTCTCGACATAATAATGTACTTTATAATACACTTGTTTAAGGTAATGTATGGTTTATTTGTTTGTTTGGGATACAAAAAATCATTTATGAGAAGAGTAGAAAATTATAGATTCACATACCTCAAAGTAGTTCGACCTCTAAAAAATATAAAACAAGAAGGAAAAAATTGATCATTTTTGGTGCAAGGCATTGGAAGGACAAATTCATGATATCATTGTTAATGATCGTCACATGTGTTGAAAATAGGCGAGTGCAGAAGATAAACAAAAAAAAACAAACTTGAAATTTTTTAGTCTTTAGAGTTATATTAGAAGAAAAAAATTACATCTTACAAAGATCTGATTGAACTTGACTTCTTATGCATTAAATAGCATTACACATTCAAACTTATAACTTATAGCTCTGCGGAACTATACTTGCTCTATGTAGACAACACAAAACAAAATGGATTTCAAATTTTTATAGATCACTTACACACTACAAAGGAGAGAGCATACATACAATATTAATTTTTTTAACTATCCAGAAAACATGTAATCTGACAAAGAATAGTTGGAAGAGTAAATGAAAATCTATCAAAATCTAAGGAAAATCTACTTCAATCTTTTTTTGTGTCAAGTTTGCAGATATGCAGTACATATGGAAGACATACACATTATAAATCAAATGGAGTAGTTAAATATTATTTCCAACACTCCCCCTTAAATGCAACTACCAATATAATATCCATCTCTTTGTTCTTTCTAACTTTTTTCAAGTGTTACAACAATCAAACCATTCATTGATTTCTCCTTTTAATATTGCAGTCTCTTCTGTGTTTTTTTTTAAACTGGTTTTTGCTACAACTGCTGCACTTTTTAGCATTCGCAATGTCTTTGGTACATTTTTCTTTACAAATTATTTTCTTTTGTCTCTAACTGACAGTTACAACAAAGTTTGTTGACTTACTCAAACTATTTCCTTGCATAATAACTTCAAACCATTTTTAAGATCTGCATATCTTTTCTTAATTAAACATCATTCATTTGGCTTTGCTCAAGTGTAGTGGCAGTCTCAAGTCATTAAATCATTCTAAAACTTCTCGCATCTTCACATTATGTAACTGTCTTGCTAGACAATGATTTCTTTTGACTCAAAACATTTTTCATCCCTTTTTAACATTCAAACCTTTTATGACTGCTAGCATTTTTCACATATAAAAAAATTGTACAACCTTTTGAACATACACGTGAGCTTTTCCATATGTCATTCCATAATCCATTTTTATACAACCTGTCATAGATTCATTCTTCCATTCTTTTTTCCAACACATCTTTTTCAGAATGGTTTTTTAAACCACAAATTTTACATGGATGTAAATCCCAACACCTCTTTAATGTGACCTTGTTTGTTACAATGAGAACACTAGGATTCTCTCTTTCTTTCTTTAGATTGATTTTTTTAAACATATATAAAGTTGAACATCATTTTCACCTTTTCTATATCCAAGGCCATCATAGTTTTGCCTCTCTATTAGTCGAATGGGCTCTTTGATTCTTGTATATACTTTCCCTTTCCTTCACCTTCATAACCCTTTTCTTCATAATATTCAAACCAACATTCTTATCATCACAAATAACAATATTTTCAAACACATTGTCATCTTCTTTTCTACATTCTTTATACCAAATACATTCACACTTACCAATTATGCAATCATACAAATCATCTGTGCCACATGATACATAAGATACAAATGATTGAAATTCAAATATTCATTCTCTTCTTTTGGTTTTGAAATTTCCTTCTGTAAACAATTCTCTGCTTCTACTCTTTGTTGTAAATCGTTGATCCTTTTCTTAATCCCATTAAACAACTTTAACTTTTCCTCTAGGTCTTCATTTTTCTCTTGTACTTTGTTCAATTATTTTTCAAGCTCACAATTTTCATGTCTAAAAGTTTACATTTTTCAGCTTGTTTCTCTTTTAAAAGATTCCTTCAATTCTTCTTCCAAATCATTTGCTTTTTATTTCTTTACTCTATCAACTTTTCCCATTGAAACAAAAAAAAATTAAACTTACCTTGTTCAGACACTTGTGTTTCTATAATGTGAATTTCCTTTCTATGAAAGCTTGGCCTCTTTTCACTGTGATAACAAAACCTCTAATAGCTACTATTGTAAGTCTCACTTTCTCTTCATCTTTATGCAGTGAAACTTATATTGTAGACAATAACTTTTTTGACCTTTGCTCCAATCTCAAACCATACTATCTTCTTCTACTGAGACTCTAACAATGTTCTCACATGGAACCTTCTAACTTGCACTCTTTCTTCTTTTTGATAGGAAATGACCATTCCTTTTGGGTTGAATCTCTTTCTAGCTTTGGCAACTATTGTACTGGTTATCTTTTCAAATCTTAACAACTACAAGTATGTTGTCATGATAGCTTTGTAGTTCTTCCTTCATTTACATTAAAAAACACCAATCTTTCTTTTTAAACATCAACACTTCTTTTTGGGGAGGAAAACCCTTACTTTGGTATCTTCAATGAAAACAACTCCAACTTCTTTCTGATCAATACTTTTACAGTAGTCCAAATTAACACTCTTCCATGATCTCTCTGCTCTGATACCACATGTTGAAAACAAGGGAGTGCAAAAGATAAACTAAACAAAAATAAACCTGAAAATTTTCATCCATTAGAATCATCTTAGAAGAAAAATATTACATCTTACAAAGATCTAATTGAAATTGACTTTTTATACATTAAAGAACATTACAATATATCTTTACACATTCAAACTTATAACATATAGCTCTCTAGAGTTGGACTTGCTTGGTTGAGATAGTGCAAAACAATATAGATTTAAAACTTTTATAGACCACTCATACACTACAGAGGAGAGAGCATGCATAAAATATTAAATTTGTGAACTACCCAAGAAACATGTGATGTGACAAATAACAACTAGAAGAGTAAATGAAAATCAATCAAAATCCAAGTAAAATATACTTCAATATTTGTTTGTGTCAAGTTTGCAGATTTGCAGTACGTATGAAAAATATACACATTATAGATCAAAAGGAGTAGTTGGGATTATTTTCAACAACATATGAATGCAAGTCTTTAATCTTGTTTATTGAATTTTGATTCTTTTTTTGCACATTATCTTCTTTTTCAATTGATAAAAAAAGTCAACAAATAGTCAAATCAATCTTGGGATACTTAAAGTCATTCATGCTCCTAGTTAAGAATTAAAGCTCTACCAAGAAAGAGTTGGAAAGTTTAGACAATTTCATAATTGTGATGGATTCATTTATTAGAGATTAAAATTATAATTTCTTATAAAATGAAAGCAGACTAGAAACAATTGGCTTCACACGGCAACCCACAATCCCTACACCTACACCTCACATCTACACAAGTCAATAATTTACATTGTTATTTGTGTTGACCATTTGAAAATGTCTTTCTCTCCCATTCAAGTTCTCTTCCTCAAGGGGACAAAGCTATTGACTTATCATCCACATGTTCATATTTTTAATGTACAAATAGTGTCGCTTGGAAACTATGTTCACATGGAATAAACTGTTTGGATCATTTCTTTAATGTCATTAAGGAATCTAAAAAAACCTTTAGTTTGACAACAATAAGGATGCAAAATGTTGTAAAATCACTACATAATGAGAAAAAGGTTATAATTTCATTATTCCTAATTGAATATTTGAATGACAATATGACTAGGAGCTTGAAAAAATGGGAAAATATTGGTGAGAGACTGCAGCATTAATGTGCTTGTTTTTAGGTGAAAAATTTGATGGAAGATGTAGAGAAATATAAAACAAAACATGACAAAAAGTTACCAAAAAAAAATGGAACAACAAAACACCAAATATTTTATATTTCTAAACTAAAATTTATATAAGCAGATCCATATCAAATAACTAAGACCTTCTGCTCTTTTTCTCATGTATATATAACCAAAAACAATGAGAGCTACAACTCCTCTTTTATTGCAGATTTTAACAATAGCAAAATCCCCTGTTTTATGTATCCTTCCTTCACATTGCTACAATAGATAGAACTTGTGTTCTTTCTTCTTGTACCATAACCCAAAAAACTGTCCCCTGTTCGTATGCCTAACAAAAAGATAACTAAAAAAAAGAAAACATTTATTTACATTTAATTTTGATTCTTCTTCCAATGAGGTAAAATCTCAAAATGAAGATTTGGCAATTAATTTTTAATTGCTAAACTGTCCTAATATGGTGAATGAGAGAATAAGGAAAATGATGTAGAGCCGGAGAAGTGAAGTTTCGCACGTGTGAGAGGTTATAATGAGTTGCCAACAATAAGAGAGGAAGATGAGTATATAGAGAGTGGTAATGTGAGGTAGTTGGGATTAATTTGGAACACTCCCCCTTAATCACAACTACAACCATCTATGATATTCAATTGATCTCTTTGATGTTCAATTTTTTTTTCCCAATGATTTGGCAAAGATTTCAACATATCGTTCTTCAGACCTGCAGTGTGCCATGCAAATTTCTCCATTGTTGATAAGCTCCCTAATAAAATGATATCTTGTGTCTATATGCTTGCTTCTTTTGTGAAAAAATGGATTCTTTGACAATGTTGTGGGTGAGTTATTGTCGTAATAGATCTTTGTTCATTTTTCTTGTTCATGCTTGAGATCTTTCAATATCCTTCTCATTGGGTAAAAGCACAAAACTGTGTCATGTTTTTGGCCAGCTTATCAACACAAGTGAATTTAAGTAATTCTAACTAAAAACTAATTTTAGTCAAACATATGGTCTATATAGATTCATTATAGCGAAGTTATATATGGGCCACAACTTTTCCAATTGGAAATGACTACTAAATGTATATTTTATACCACTTTGGGTCTAATTACAAATAAATAAAACAATTAAAAAAAATTGATGTTTCAACAACTCCTACTCTTATAAATAATAATTTTTTTAAAATGTAAAAATACCCTTTTATAGATCTATAAATTAATTTTACAAAATATGTATCTTTAAATATTTTAATTAGTTTTTATAATATATATTTTATTTTTATTGAAAGTAGGCCATTAGCACAAAAATGTAGGGTTGATTATCTTTTCAAGGGAAAATAATAAAATTTTGAATTTTTTTTTGAAAAAAATATGATGCAGTAGAGAAAAGAATCTATTTCAAGATGATATAATTCTTTTCTAATTTGGATAAATAATTAATAAAAAAAGTGCCGAGAATTGGAAAGAGTTATATTTCAGCACGCACAAATTTTCAAATTTATTGAAAAATATATATTTTAAAAAAATAGTTAAAAATATATCCATGAACTAAAGTTTCAAGTTATCAATATACACAAAAAAATTGAATAAAAAAGGTATATTTTTCTAAATAGAGTGTGGTGGCTTGTGTAATCAATATTTTATCAGCAACTAAATTATAGTGTATACTTTATAAAAAAATACATTCAAATAATTTTTTTATTTTTTGTTAAAATTAGAAACATAAAATAGACTGAAGAATATAAATTTTATTAGTTTACATCATTTCCAAATTCAAAGAATATATTTGACTTTCTATTGATTTCATTTAAAAAGTTGAATCAACATTGACCATTTCCTTTATAAAGTGTGACACGACTTTGTACTTTTACCCCATCCAAACTGTTTGACATGATGGACTTGTGGTAACTACATACTCTGCTTTAGTAGATGAAAGAGTGACAATTGGTTGTTTCTTTGAAGCCCATGATACTACACCTGTCCCAAAGTGAAAAATATAACCAAAATTGCTCTTCCTATCATCAATACTTCCTGCACAATCACTATCCATGTAACCAATGAGTTTGAACCCATTTGATTTTAAATATTGAATAGCATAGTTCTGTGTTCCACTCACATATCTGAGAATTATTTTTTTCGCTTTCCAATGAGACTCTTTTGAAGACTCCATGAATCTTGAAATGAGACTAATGACATACATTATGTTAGTCCTTGTGATTGTTAAATACATGAGGTTTCCAACAAGTTTTTTATATAAATTAGAGTCGACATTGGCTCATTTATCATCCTTGCTTAATTTTAACCCTATCGTAATTGGTGTTGGAGCTCTGATTTGCAATTTGCCATGTTAAGCCTTTTCAAAATGTCATTTGCATACTTAGGTTGAGAGATTAATATATCATTTTTATTTTGATTCACCTCTATGCCAAGTAAATACTTCATGAGTCCTAAATCAGTCATTTCAAACTCATTTTTCATAGTTCCTTTGAACAAATCAATTGTTAAATCACTGATGAATAGCAAATCATCAACATACAAGCAAACAATTTTGGTTTCACCTTTTTCATTCATCTTGGTGTACACTTCTACACCTATTGAAGCCATTTTGCAAAATATATGAATCAATTCTACTATAGCAAGGTTTTGGGGCTTACTTGAGTCCATATACTGCATTTTTCAATTTGTAGACTTTATCTTCATGACCCAAAATCTCATACCCAGATGGCTGCTCCACATAAACTTCCTCTTCAAGATAACCATTCAAAAATGTTGGTTTTACATCCATTTGGTAAACATACCACTTGTTTTGAGCTCCTATTGCAATTATAGTTCTCACAATGTCTAAACGTGCTATGGAATCAAATGTCTTATAATAATCCACCTTGCATTGTTGTGAATAACCTTTTGCCACTAGTCTTGCTTTATGTGCTTGCACATCACCATTTGCATTCAACTTAGTTTTATAAACCCACTTTACACCTATGACATCCTTTCCTTTTGGAAGACTTACTAGATCCCATGTTTTACTCTTTTCTATCACATCAATTTCATCATCCATTGCATTTACCCATTTTTCATCCTTAATAGCATCTTCATAGTGAATTGGATCTTCTACTTGTGAATAAAATGCAAAAAGAGAAATCAGACCAACATTGTTCTCACCTTTATTTTTCTCATATGTATCTTTCATACTTCTCATTTTTTGTCTTCTTAAGCTTTCTAATGTGGGGTTTGACATGTCACTTGAACTTGAACATGTGGAATGTGGACTTGATGGTCCTACACCTTGATTGTTACTTGTAGATGGTGTTTGTTGTCTATTTGAAGGATTAGTTGCCTGAATGTGTGGGGATGTCTTTAAAATTGATAATGGTGTCATTTGTTGACCTTGAATGGGTGTTAAAGTAGTCACATTTGATGGAATATTTGCTGGTATAAAAATTTATTTGTCCTCTTGTGGTAAGCCGGTTGCTATATTTACCGTTTTTTCGAAACTTCCAGCCCATCCTTCATCTTCTATAAACTACACATCTCTACTGATTATAACCTTTTTGGTTATTGGATTATATAATTTGCACGACTTGGATTCATTACTATACCCAAGAAAAATACAGTTTTCTCCTTTGTTGTACAATTTTCTTCTTAATTCATCTAGCACATGTGCATATATGCTACACATCGAAATACTCTCATGTGAGCAACACTATGCTTCTTACCTGTCCATGCTTCTTTTGAAATAATATTTCTCACACTTTTGGGTGGACATCTATTCATAATATATGTTGCACAAGCTGCAACTTCAGCCCAATATTCATTTGACAAATATTTTTCCTTCAACATGCTTCTTTTCATTTCCATGATTGTTCTATTTTTCCTTTCATCTACCCCATTTTGTTGAGTTGTGTATCTAGCTATGAATTGCTTGTGAATCTTATGCTCTTTGCAAAAACTTAAAAATTCCTTTGAGACATATTCCCCATCTTTATCCATTCTCAATGCTTTGATTTAGTGCCCTCTTTGCTTCTCTACAATTGGCGGAAAAAATCAAACACTTCATTCTTTTGCTTGAAAAAGTAGATCCATGTCTTCCTTATATAATCATCAATAAAAGTCAAGAAATAGAATCTTACACTAATTGAGGGTGTTTGCATAAGTCCACACAAATTCAAGTGCACAATCTCTAAAGGTGCCTTTTCTCTTATTGACTTTCTAGTTGGAGATGTTTCTCTATGTTGCTTGCCCAAAATACGTCCTTTACACACACTTTTTGGTCTCTATATTAATGGAAAACCCTTTACCGTACTCCTCATATGTAGTAGATTTAAACCTCCAAAGTTAAGATGCCCAAATCTTAGATGCCATAACCAATTTTCATCTTTTATTTCTGCTTGAAAGGTTGTTTGTGTGACTATTACATCTTTTTCTTCCACTTGTGGGTTCATTGTGGGGTGTGCTTGAGTAAATTTTACATTCAAGTCTAGCTTAATTCTTAGGGGAAACATTCTATTATTTGTCATTTTGACTTTGACAATGAGATATTTTCTTGGAAATTTATCTAAAATTATGCATTCCCCATTTCTGATAAAAACTCTATACCCCTTTTCAACAAGCCGTCCAATACTCATGAGATTGTGTTTTAAACTAGGCACAAAATATACATAAAAAATATACTTCTTCTTAACCTTTTTGGTGAGAATGTTGATATTTCCTTTACTCACCATTTACACTTTGTTGTCATTCCCCAATGTGACATCTAGTTTTATATTTTCATCTAAACTTGAAAACATTTCTAAGTTCCCTGTCATGTGATTACTGCAACCTTAGTCGAAAACCGATATGCCTTTTTGATTCTCTTGTGCTACATTGCATGCTATAAACATATTTCTCTGATTTTGATTTTCTTTTGTGAAGTTTGCATTCAATTTGTTAAAAGTATATTGTTTCTTTCTATATTCATTTGAATAATGCCCATACTTCTTACAATACTGACATTGAATTTGAGACTTGTCATACCTTTATCCTTGTGATTGATTTTGACATGGATTTGGGCTTGATTTTTTGTTGTTCCCTCTTCCACTTGAGCTTGATGGGCTACTTCATCCACCTCTATATGAATTTATTCTTCTACCTCTAAAATTCGACCTTCCTCTGCCTCTACCATGGCTGATTAAAACTTGTGACTTGAAAGCATGCTCCAATGATGTGCTTGTTGACCTGCTTAGCCTATATTAATTTGAAATAAGAGATGCATGGATCTCATCAACTAAAAATTATGACAGGTTCTTTGTTTCCTCTATGGCTACAACAATTGATTCAAACCTTGCAGGCAAACTCCTTAGAATCTTTTCAACCACTATCCTATCTTCAAGTGTCTCACAATGTGACCTAATTTGATTTACCAATCTAATAATTTGAGTGAAGAATGAATCTACTAATTCATAATCCTTCTTGTAAATTGTTTCAAAATCTCTTATCAACATTTACAATTTAGCTATTTTAACTTCTGCCATGCTTTGATATGTTGTTTGTAGAATATCCCATGCTTGTTTGGACTTTGTTGCTACTACAATCCTTGGGAAAATACTCTCATGTACTAGTTGAAATATATAGAAGAGAGATTTAGAATCCTTCTTCATATTATCCCTCAACAAAGCTTTCTCTGCTTGTGTCAAAGCATTGTATGTTGTTGGATCTACCAGTTTTGGAAATCCATTATCAACAAGAACCCAAATATCTTGAGAAGAAAACAAAGATTTCATGGTGAATGCCCAATAGTCATAATTCTTCCCATTAAACTTTAGAATTTATGGGTTTGTCAAGCTTGTTTTGGCTACCATTATTGATTGTGAAAAACTTTTGCTTCAATTTTGATAAACTTTGTTTGAGGATACCTTGACTTCTTAACTTTCTCTAAAAAACCTTTACTTGGTGAACTCCTTTAAAACAACTTGCTTGAGAACCTTTGACTCTAATTCCAAGTGATGGAAGAGGAAAAGAAATATAAAATGAAATAGGGCATAAAGTAACTAAGAAAAATGAAACAACAAAACATCAAGTATTAAATATTTTTAAACTAAAATATATAAAAAAATCCATATCAAATAACAGAGAGCTTCTCCTATTTTTCTCATGCATATATAACCAGAAAACAATGAGAGCTACAACTCCTCTTTCATTTCTGATTTTAACAACAACAAAAACCCATGTTTTATATATCCTTCCTATTGGAAATGAAATAGAACAAAGCACAAAAACAAAGTAAGGAGAAAGAAAGAAAAAGAAGCACACAAGGAAGACAAATTTTTATTTATCAAACCATATTTTCTATTCATTCATCAAAATGATTACAAAATGCCTCTCTCAAAGGAGGTCTTAGATGTTTCTAGAATGGGTAGGAGGTAGCTGGAAACTTCCAGAATTTTGCATATAAAATAATCTTTTTGTTCCTCATAAACAATGTTAAGACTATAGATGGTACGATGGATAGATTGGAGTAGATGTTGAAAACAAATCCAAATCCTACCAATAATTTTGTAAAGACTTGTGCATACAGAGCATGTGGATGGGGTAGGTGAGATTAGACTCCAACACTCCCCCTTAATCTCAACTACCGATATTCTATCCATCCTTTTTCTCTTTCTAGCTTTCTTCAACAATCTTCCCTTTTTATCTATAATCTCTTCTTTGGATTTCTTGCTAACTGGTTGTTGCTACAACTGCTCCATTTTTCAATACTCACAATGTCTTCTCTTTAACTGATATCTTTCTCTAATTTTCTGATTTATTTCATCAACTCCTCTTTCTTTCTTGTGCTTCAGTTTTCTTCAACTATTGCGGTAGTTTCTTCAAATTTCAAAACATAATACAATCTGTAAATGTCTTGCTAGACAATGATTTCTTTTGGCTGAAAACATTTTTAATTCCTTTTGGATATTCAAAGCTTTCATTACTTCTATTGTTCTTCACATATGATCATTTGTACAATCTTTTGAACATACAGGTGAACTTTTGCCAACTAGGTCCATAGGTCCATCCACAATCCATTTTTATACAATCTGTCATTGATTCTTTCTTCCAACACATTTATTCAGAATGATTTCTCAACAGAAAATTTTACATGAATGTAAGTCCCAACACATTTCTTTTGTGTGTCCTTCTCTATTGCAATGAGAACACCTAATACAATGCCTTTTATGGGTTGTTTTGCTTGAACTAGTAGCATCATTTTCTTTTCCTGTGACATATCCAAGACCTTCATACTTTGGCCTCATTATAGGCTCAATAGGCTCTCTAATTCCTTGTTCTTGTTTTCCCAATCCTTGACCTTTATAACCCATTTTCTTCATGATTTTTAAACCAATATTCTTATTATCACAACTAACATAATTTGTAAACACATTCTCATCTTCTTTCTTGCATTCTTGATCATAAACAGTTTCAACTAAATCACTTTCACCAAATGATGAACACAAATCTTCTGCGTCACATGAAGCATTACTAATTAGTGGATTTAACTTCAAATATTCATTCTCTTGTTTCAAATTTAAAATTTCCCTTTTCTGTAAACTGTTTTCTTCTTCTAACCTTTTGACATTTCTTCCAAATCATCAAACTTCCTTTTGACATCATCAAATAACTGTAATTTCTCTTCTAATTCCTTATTTTTATCTTTAACTTCATTCAATTCTTTTTCAAGATTATAATTTTCATCTAACAGTTCACATTTTTCCATTTGTTTTTCTTTTAAAAGTATTATCATTTTTGACATTTTCTTTTTACATTCCTTCAATTCTTTTTCCAGATCATCTGTTTTCTCTTTCTTTACTCTATCCACTTTACCCATTAAAATGAAAAAAAATTAAACTTACCTTTCCCTGACACTTGACCATGTTTTTGCTACTACAAATTTTTTCCTTCAAACAACTCTGTACACCTTCACAATCTTTGGCCAACAACCTTTTTCAACACCTTCAACTTCTCTTTCTATTGACAAAACTTCAAACAACAAACTCATCTCAGAATATTTCTTAAACTAATTTATTTAGAAAAACTTGCATATATACCTGGATACAAATCCTTCTTCACACTTGGCAGACCACAACTTTACAACTACTCTCTTTATCCTTGGACTAGCAATATCACCATTTTCCATGCTGCAACTTCTATCTGAGTCATTCTCCTTTACAATCTGCACCTCCTTCGGCAGTCATCTTCCCTTCTTATTTTGTCTAACAACAGTGATATTTACATATGATCTGCTCTTAAAACTGGCATTTCCAACTGTCTTCTAACAACCTCTTTTGGCTACGATATAACCTTCACCTTCAAACAGATGTTTCCACTATTGACTAGCTATGATCTCACTAAGAGGCTTCAAAACTTTCTTCAACACATTTCTTCTACCATCAATTCCACCTTTGCTGGACGTTGCACTCTCCATGAACTTCTTTCCAAGTGGTGTATGGTCATTTACTACAGCTTCAACAATTTTATCTTCTTGCTATCACTTTCACTTATGTGTCTACTTATCAATGACCAAAAAGGAAAGATCAAAATAGCAGTCTCCTTTCATTTGGCAGTGACTCTACCTCTCTGTATCTTGCATTCTATTTCAGCACTTCTTCATTAGCCTTCCATCTTCCAGAGACTGAGCACATTGCTGTCTTGAGCCACTACAAGAGGTCTCTCTTCAGTCAATAACATTTTCTGCATCTTTTGCCCTGATCTCCTTGCTTTGATACCACATATTGGAAATGAAACAAAACAGAACACAAAAATAGAGTAAGGAGAAAGACAGAGCAGCACACAAGGAAGACAAATTTTTATTTATCAAACCATATTTTTCATTCATTCATCAAAATGATTACAAAATGCAGAGTAAGGAGAAAGACAGAGCATCACACAAGGAAGACAAATTTTTATTTATCAAACCATATTTTTCATTCATTCATCAAAATGATTACAAAATGCCTCTTTTAAAGGAGGTCTTAGATGTTTCTAGAATGGGCAGGAGGTAGCCGGAAACTACCAGAATTTTGCATATAAAATAATGTTTTTGTTCCTCATAAACAGTGTTAAGACTATAGATGTTACGGTGGATAGGTTGGAGTAGATGTTGAAAACAAATCCAAATCCTGCCAATAATTCTGTAAAGACTTGTGCATACAGAGCTTGTGGATGGGGTAGGTGAGATTAGACTCCAACACTTCCTTCAAACTGCTACGATAGACATAACTTTTGTTCTTTCTTCTTCTACCATAACCCAGAAAACTGTCCCCTGTTCGTATGACCATCAAAAAGATAATCAAAACACAAAACTTTTAATTACATTTAATTCTGATTCTTCTTCCAACGAGGGAAAATCTCAAAATGAGGGTTTGGCATACGGTGAATGAGGGAATAAGAAAAATAATGCAGAGCTGGCTAAGTGAAGTCTTGCACGTGTGAGAGGTTAGAATGAGTTGTTAACAGCAAGAGAGGAAGATGAGTACACGAGAGATGATGCCTTTAATGTCATAGAGATGTCAAATACTGAAAGGCTAAAATCAAACACTAAATGACAGTATTTTACTGTATTAAGAAAACCAATCAGTTCCTCTCCTCCCGATCGTGATGATCATCAAGAGTTTTTTGTTCTCTTTTAGAACAAGAGTTGTTTGAGCTTCCATTCGAATCTGATGACGACAGATATCGAACGTGTAGATCGCAGAACTAGAAGAGAATCTCTTGTCAAACGTCAAAGTGTAGATGCAGCACTGTCATTCTCATATTTCATAGCCCTTTTAATTTCCATCACCACCTCACTCATACCGGGCCTACAGGATGGCTCCTCTACGATACATTTCATGGCTAATTTGATTACACTAATAATAGATTTTAAGTTGTCATCTTCGAGCAGCTCCTTGTCTACTGTTTTTAGTACTTCCTCCGAATCTTTAACCCGCTCAAAATGCTGCGCGACCTATGGAGCCAAACACAAAGTGCTTAAGTTTTTTGATATTTTGACCAAGAAGTTGTTGCAGGAGTGAGCACAGACTGGGGAATATTTCTAGAAATTTCTTACCCATTTGACCAGGTCAATTTTCTCTTCAGACTGTTTAAAATCAACAGGTCTCCTGCCGCATATGATCTCTAGCAGAACCACCCCAAAGCTATACACATCACTCTTGTCTGTCAACATGTGAGTGCTAAAATACCTGTCCCCAAAAAAAATATATATTTTAAGACAGCATTTGCATAATATGCCAACAACATTACCATTAGGAAGAGAGCATTACTTGGGATCCAAATATCCGGCAGTTCCTTTCACATCAGTGACAACATGAGAAGCCTCGTCATCCGTTGCTACTCTTGACAGTCCGAAATCAGCCAGTTTGGCATTAAAATTAGCATCCAAAAGGATGTTTGCCGTCTTTACGTCTCTGTGAATGATTTTTGGGGTGCAGCCAACGTGCAGGTATTCAAGTCCTTAAAATACAACTCTGCTTAAGTTAGATCAAAAAGATGTCGAAATTCCGATGTTGAAGATTTTTAGACAGAGAAGGGCAATTACCTTGTGCTGCATCCAAAGCTATTTTAAGCCGTATTTTCCATTCTAATTTTGGATACACCAAATGATTGCGGTCTGCAAATACAGGAGTAATAATCAAATAAGTTGTGGGTTGTGAATGAACGAAAGTGACACAAAATTGTGAAGCAAAAATTTACCATAGAGGCGGTGATTCAGGGAGCTCCCAGGCATGTACTCGTAGATAAGCATGAGATCTCTTGATTCATTACAATAACCCAGCAAAGCCACCAAGTTCTTATGATGGACTCTGGACAGAAGATCAATCTATTCATCAAGTTTAGTTTAGCTTTCTCCGTGTGAACGCACTCAATCTATGAGATTCGAAATTCTCAAAATGTAACATTTAAAAATTGCATTACCTCGTTTAAGAACTGTGCAACTCCTTCTTTGGAGAAAAAGGAGAGCACTTTAACTGCTATTTGCTTTTCATCTCGTAATTTACCCCAGAACACAAACCCAAAGCCACCTTGTCCGATGTTATGGCTAAAGTCTTCTGTAGCTATTTTTATCTCATCTAGCGAAAAAGCACGAGATTTTGATATACTTGGTACCAAAACCTCTGAGTAATCTGCAATACAGTAATCGAAGCTAAATTTAGCGAAGGCATGTATTGTAGTGAGAATATTCATTGTAGCATTATAATATATTAGTATATCTAAAAGTAAATAACTGTACTTGGAATTTTGTTTGGATTTCGTCTCTTAAATATTTTCTTTCGATAAATAAGAGCACCAATTAAAATAGCCAATCCGATTATCCCAAATCCGCTTACAACAACCCCTAGGATAACCTTCAGTTTGTATCCTCCCGAACTGGACGGGATACATTCCCCTTTCCTCATACAAAGGTAGTAGTTGCCACTGTAACTGTACCACAGCAATGCAAAATTGTATATGCTTAAAATTTCAAATACTCTGACTTGGATACGGTTGGATCAAGTTTAGGGTAAATAATTAAATTTCAGTAAAGTATAACTTTACTTGATTTTCAATGAATGCTGCTTATCTAGCAGCCGTTGAGGAATTACGCCACTGAAATTGTTGTTGGCTATATCTCTGAACAATCACAAAACAGCTAGTACACATTATTGATTCTGCCCAATTCTAGTTTTAACTAATATGATCTGATTCTTTAAAAAGCTGTGCATTAGTTAAAAGATTGCGAGAGAGACTCACAACTCTTTAAGATTCTCTAGTTCGGATAGCCAGTCTGGAATTGTTCCACTTAAGTTGTTATTTTGCAGGTACCTGCATACGCCAGAGACGGACCTTAATAGCTGTTAATTAATCTTCCTCCATACTGATTTTTCTGCTTTCCTAATGGTTGTATGTCAACAGAAACAACAATTTTCAGAACATTTACACGTACAGTCTCTCCAACTTGGTTAGGCTCGACAAATTTGGAAATGCTCCACTCAGATTGTTACCATCAAAAGATCTGCAGAGATGTGGCACCAAGAATAGATTAGTGTAACCATTTGGGTATCGGATTTAACTGAATGTTTTAGTTGAAAAGTTGCTAATCCCCATATCGTGGATAGATAAAGAGATTACGGTTATTATCTGACAATTTGATCTTAACAAAGTTAGATTTGGGGAATTCAAATGACTCGAAATTCTAATTCATTGAATCATCACAGAAGGTGAATGGAACTGGTAAAAGGTATCCTTCTGTGCTGGGTTTTTAAAGATCAATACAAATGACTCTTCTCGAATATAAAGATTAATATAAATGAATCTCTCGAAAATAAGATGGATTCTATGGATTTAGCCACATTGTAGAACAATGGAAATATTTTAATGTCGTCGACTAGATTTGTGTGTAGAACAGATTGTTTCTTTGTCAAGAAAGAATCAAATAAAATTTTGAATATTTGGCTAATTGTCATTAGAATATTGTAATCCATTGCGACTATCTGACTAATTGTCTTTAGAATTTTGTTGATTAGAGGTCCCTGTCTTGAGATCCAATTAAGTTTCACGCTTACATTTGAACGAGTTCTGTCATCTGTCCAAGAGAGGGCGGTATCGTTCCTGTCAGATTCCTTCTCGACAAATCTCTGAAACATGCTAACACTAAACATTAAGCTTGGACCTTGTTTTAATAATTCTGGTTAGCCAAATAAATGTATATAGATTTCAACGAGTTAGGCTTACATTTCTGCGACCCTCACAGTTGAAGATATGTTCATACACTGGATTCCGTCCCATGCTACAACGAAGCAAGGATCCGAAACCCAATCTTTAATATTGAATCTTTGTTTCAAAGTGGCCAAAGCTTGAGCTGCAGATTAGAAAAACGATTTCAGATTAGCAAATTTGAATTGCAGTATTTTAGAATTTAAGGATAAATACTTGAAAAACACAAAATCGTATACTAACCATCCGCTGGAAAGGTTAAAGTATGTGTGAGAAGTAGGATATAATATTCAAAAGCATTGATAGTAGGGCCCCGAGTAGAGAAAGAATTCTTCTGGAGCGCAAAGTAATTATCTGGTGTTTCAGATTCCAACTCTAATTCTCTGGCAGAAAAATCTCCTTGTAGAGTGATATTATGAACACGGGTTACATTATTCATCGAAAGGTGGAAAATTCTGGGCTCGGATGCATTATATGTTTCAATTTCTGCAAAATATAAAAACAAAACAAAAGATTTGATCCTTTCTGGTGTGCGGTATTGCGGGAGGGAGAAACTCATTATATCGCTGTTGCTGACCAGGGCTGTTTGCATTACAGGATTTGGAGGAAGGTTTTTGGCGTTGTCAATAGAAATTGAATACTTAACTTGTACATTCTCTGCTCCTCCAGTTGATGATGAATTCCACTGCCGGTCAAACCGGTCATTAGGATACCTAAACGACTCATCAATGTTGAATAAGAATCAAGATCCATCACAGGAACGCAAACATTCTCTGAAACAAGAAAAAGTATATATATATATATATATATATAAGAATGACGAACTCACCGACTCGCCGAATTCGCACCTGCATCAGTCCTTAACAATAAACGCAACCATTGCCCCGGCTTAACCACATCATACATTCCCTTTTCAAGCGTTCTGAGCTCAATAGCAGAGATAAATAGATTATCTTCGTCTGACTTTCGGATCAAACAAACATAGACCACATTTCCAGAACTAACGAGGACCCTCTCACCCCATGCTGGCATTTGTTCGAATCGGACCTGACCCATTGACAACATATCTGTCGTCTCATAAGATAAATCGAAGCGTGGAATTTGTTGGAGGCCATTGAAATTGCCTGCATTAAACCAGAGTCTTAAAAGGTGCGGGATGTTGGGGGTGAGCGGTATTTCAAAGCAGGACTTGTTGGTAGGATAAGGGAAAACTCGCGCGCTTTGCAAGTAAAATGGGGAAGTAGCGTTGTTTATATTTTCCCTAATCCCACTGCCCCGTATGTAATTATCATCTGTAACCCATGTAATATTGGTCTCAGGATCTGTGCGGTTTAGTAATCCCCCGCAGTCAATGCTCAAAAATCCTGCTAATATGAAAAAAATCACAAATAAGGGACATTGTTATAAGCAATAATCCGAGGACAGTGAAAAGCAAAGAGTGATATTTAGTGGGGAAGGAAGAATAAGCGCAGTAGCACCTGGTTGAGCACTGGTAAAAGCTATGCACCACATGACCACCACAATCAGTAGAGCCACCGGCTTACAGTTGCCAATAATTTGCATTATGCTTGCACTACTTAATTTGCAACGAAAATCAAGATCATTAGGAAGATATGAACTTATTTTTTTCCCACCGTTTAATTCATTTGGTCAGGGCGGCGGCCTCATGATCCGGCGGTTCTGGTTACGATTCCAGAGTTATCTGCTTATTTGTTGAATTGCCGTATGGCCGTATGTTAACATTTTTTCGCCGCATTTTTAGCAGATACTAATTTTAGGTGGGGTTTACCCACCGGGAATTTGTTATGTCAGGAATTTTTTACGTCGGGAATTTGGTCTTAAATTTTTGGGGAAGGAATCTTTGAATCAATCAACCACAGCATCTGCTAATAAACCATGGGTATCACTTTCACGGTTTTTTTTCTATTTATTGCAAATAGTTCAATATTTTTAAAGGTTTGATGATTACCGCAAGTGGCCATATTCTTGGGATATAATCCAAAGTAAACAATGTCCACATATGGTTGCAAGGGATAAATAATGTCTCGGCAAAACCATTTATAATGTATTTGTTGGAAATTGTAATCAGAACTTCACTAAATGCATTTTCGTGTTCCTTCAACTGTTAGACACCCTAGAGTTGTTTGGTCCAAAGATGTAGAACTTAGTCATAAACACGTTTGATTTTCCCAATGTTTTGTAAGCCCTGTTGAATCAGGCCTACATAGATTAGTATGATTAATTCCTATTGAATCAGGTCTACATAGATTAATGTGATAATCATGTAGCTTGTATTTTTTTTTTTAAAATTTGGCATAGAGAGGATGTGGCATCAAGTTGTGGAATTATTTAAGATTAATGACAAATCAAAGAAGTTAAAACTTTAATAAAGGGGGAATTTGAGATTGTGTAATCTCAAAGAATGAAGGATCAAGGTAATGTTTATAGGAGAGTTTAACATATTGATGAACCATGTATGTGAACTGGATTCCTATATAACTAGTGAACATAGTGGTTGGTTAATCATGCGTCTTGATAGATGGATCGCTTTTTATATGGACGTACTAATCAATTTTAATACAAGTACAAAAAAACAAGCTAGGATCACTAAGCACGAGCACTGTGACTCTAAGGGAGGTGTTAGGAACGAAATTGGAATAGGTATTTGTGATTAAGGGGGAGTGTTGGCGATGCAGACAAGGTAGGGAGATCCAATGAAGGACAGCCCAGCCTTGCAGCCTATAACACAATCACCATGAAAGATACTGGTAACCGATTCACACAACACAAGATATAACTAGGGGAAACAGAAAAGATAAATCCTTATAATAGTTTAATGAATTACATACACCCTCAGACTTTACACATGCTGAACCACAACCTAGGATTACAAAACAATTCTTAGAACTCAAATCTATGATCCACAGATCATCTGCTAAACAATTCGGCCTCTGGTAATAGTTTGCACTGATCTAGACCACAGTCCCTCCAGAAACTACATCTCTTCTGAATCTCTTCTTCCTTTGACCTTTGTCATCTCAAATCAATCTCCTATCTTCCTCTTTATACCACCTACAAGAAACAACTCGATCAAGTCGGCCAAAGATTGACTGGTTCATAATGAAATGTGCAAACAATAATGCATCAACCCAAATCACTGAGAACATCTCCAACAATGGTTAGAACTTCATGCAGACCTCCAATAACATTGGTCAAGTCCAAAACAACATCTCTTAATGATCAGCAAGTTATGGAAACCATCTGCAACCCAATTTTTCTTCACTCCACTCACTGCAAGACCAACCAGTAAGAACACAACAATCTCTAGGTACTAAATCCAAAGCCTCAACTCTACATTCTCAAACGTGAAGAAACACAACAATCTCCAAGCAACTTCACTGCTAATTGCTCCAACCAGATGAACTACTCAGATGCCTCTGCATCTGACTCTTGGGGTTAATTGAAAAGTGAGTCCCATCACTTGATAACCAATACTACACCAAATCTGTTTCGGTGATCTGTTCACAGATACTTGCAACTGTCTCAATTTTGGCGATCTGAATATAAGTTCCAGATGCCTCTCCTTGACAATCTACTAGACAACCTTGCAACCTACCTCGATTTGACGATATGTTCAAGTCCACCTGTCAAATGCCTCAAGCTCATGCTTTTTGTTTTGACGGTTTGCTTGCGAGCCTTGTACTGCCTCAATGTTCGGCAATCTGAACAAGTCTTCAAGCTACCTCAAGTTATTTTCATCCAATCAGTTCACAGCCAACTATTCCTCCATCAACATGTTCATAACTAGCTTTGATACCACTTGATGCAGACAAGGTAGGGAGATCCAATGGAGGACAACCCCACCTTGCAGCCTATAACACAATCACCATGAAAGATACTGCTAACCAGTTCACACAACACAAGATATAACTAGGGAAAACAGGAAAGAGCAATCCCTATATTAGTTTAATGAATTACATATGCCCCCAAGCTTTATACATGTTGGACAGCAACTCAGGATTACAAAACAATTCTTAGAACTCAAATCTATGATCCGTAGATTATCTACTGAACAATTCGGCCTTCAGTAACAATTTGCATTGATGCGGACCTCGGTCCCTCCGTACTTCAGTCCCCTGGGAACAGAATCTCTTTGGAAACTATATCTATTTTGAATCTCTTCTTCCTTGGACCTCCATCGTCTCAAATAAATCTCCTATCTTCCTCTTTATACTGTCTACAAGAAACAACTCGATCAAGTTGGCCAAAGATCCACCGGTTCATAATGAAATATCTAAACAATAATGTGTTTGCCAAAATCACCAAGAACATCTCCAACAATTCTTAGAACCTCATGCGGACCTCTAAGAACATCGGTCAAGTCCAAAACAATGTCTCTCAATGATCCGCAAGTTACAGAAACCATCTGCAACCCTATTCTGCTTAAGTCCACTTACTGCAAGACCAACCAGTAAGAACATAGCAACACCAAACCAATATCGGAATCGATATCTCATCAGAATCAAATCCAAATGCCATAAATCTTGAGTATGATTATGACAACAATCTCTAGGTTCTAAATCCAAAGCCG
Organism: Cryptomeria japonica; assembly: GCF_030272615.1. Classification (NCBI taxonomy): domain Eukaryota; kingdom Viridiplantae; phylum Streptophyta; class Pinopsida; order Cupressales; family Cupressaceae; genus Cryptomeria; species Cryptomeria japonica. The sequence goes on along the minus strand of NC_081405.1, from coordinate 202,857,922 downwards.
CAACTCTAAATTCTAAAACATGAAGAAACACAACAATCTCCAAGAAAATTCACTGCTAACTGCTCTAATTGGATAAACTACTTAGATGGTCCTACATCAGTTGGAAACTTTAATTACAACTCCACTAAATGCATTCATGTGTTCCTACAACTACCAGATAGATTGCAAGTGCAAGCCTTATCCTTCTCACCTTTCCTCAATTCTACACTTGTTCTTATCAAGAAATTTATTGTTTTACAGTAACCCATGTGTCGCCCATCCTCTACAAACCATTTTAATGACTCAATATTTTTATATATTGCAATGAGTTGTGTATCATCATAAATTGTACACCCTTGCTAGGGTGGTACAATTCTATGCTTTGTTTAGCACCCACCTTAGTGTGTTTGCATCTTGTATTGTAAGTTCCCTTTAAGCATTTAATTAATTAATTAAATTAAATCTAAAGTCATATATCATCACTCCATATCATACAATTGGGCCTTTTACCCTAAGTGTGCCCCTTTTTTATTTTTTTTCTTCAATAAATCATTAAATCAAAAACCCTAATTATGTCATATTTTGACCTTTAAGGCCCGATTTCGCATATCAAAATATGTCAAAATTAGTTGTAACTTTGGGATTCATTGTAATATGATCATATCTAGCAACCCTAAAAATTTGGTGAAAATTTTGTTGGACCGGGTGCAGTTTGCACCTGGTCTGTGACATTTTTCTTGAAATTTTGAGACCACAATTCTATGATATTATAATGCTTAACCCCAATAAATTGGAGAGAAATTCAAATCCTAGGTCAGCCTAAATTCAAAATTAAGATCTAGGGTTTCATACATAAGATCTCTATTTCTTAATTTGAAGGGAGCTAAGATCTAAGAACAAGCGATCACAAGGAGCCTTCTATGTAGTGAAAGAGAGAGCCTTTTGGAGTCTTCAACATCATTCAACAATATATATCAAGCATTCATCAAGCATTCTTTCATCAATTGGGGGCTTTTGAAGATGTAGGAAAGCAATAGGAAATTGAAACGGCTGAAGATTGGCTTGTATCTCTCCCTTGTGGTTGGGTATGATTTCATGTTGTTTCCATGTCTTTGTATAAGCTTCATTACATCAATTTGATTTGCATTCATGCTTTAGATCCCTTTGCATCAGTGATTTAGAGCATTTAATTTATCAATTACAAGAATTTAGGGTTTACTCTTTAGGGTTGCTATATATTGTTTGCATTCATCTAAGGGTTTTGCACACATAGAAGATTCGTACACACACTATTTTACTATACAAATCGGCTATTTGTTGAGGTGGAAATCACCAAAATAGGGGTTTGACTAAGGTAAAACCTTATATAGCCACCAAAAACCCTATTTTTGATTGCAGCTGCAAGTACAGGATCTTATCATCGCAGCAAATTTCAGGTCCGACAGAGCACACATACATAGTCTCAAAAATTAAATTTGAGAAAAACTACTGGGATAGGGGCGTGGCACCCTAGTCCTCCCTAGGTGCCCTCGTCCTACATCCTGGTCCTCCTTGGGCACCCTGGTCCTCTTTGGGTGCCCTGGTCCTCTTTGGGCACTCTATTCCTCTCTAGGCGCTCTGGTCCTACACCTTGATCCTCCCACTTTCAGGTAAAATTTGGCAGGGTGGAAGCTTAGACCCTTCAGATTGCAGTCTCTTAGTTGCAGCTCTTTGTTAGACGAAACAGGACTGGAGCATGGAACTGCTGTCTAGGTCAATTTGGTTCATTTTTCAACACCAGGTGCACATTCAAATTCCTCCCCCTTCTTTGCTTTCAATATTTCAGTATCAGATCTGCAAGTGTATGCAATTTTAGTTTATGCACGTTTCATTGTTTATCTCCTAGCATAGTTCATCATTATATTCAATTGTCGACATCTTATCTTTATATACAACAAGAGGAATAGAAATCCTAAGAGATAATACTTGGCTCTCTCTTTCTCACAATAAGTAGCCAAAGTGATCTATCTCCCTAGGCTCTTTCATATTCCCAATGTGTTGGCCAAAGTGGGATTAGGTCCTAGTCACCTGGTCTCACTTTTTTCCCTCCACAAGTTGTATGTTGTTATTTACTCTTCTAAGAGTCAAGCTCATTAGAGCTGTGTGCATTCTGATTGTAGTGAGTATGAACAAAATCTCAACCAAGGTGTTTGAATGAAGAGAGAAGCTCATTTAGAATTTGTGAGTCTGCAAGTGTAATGTTTCAAACTTATGGTATAATGTTTTAGACTTGTGGTATTTTTTAGTATGAGCTAAATCTCAAACTTCTATAATGTTTTATATTGATGAAAATTAAATCTTATTTTTTTCTCTTTTATTTCACCTTCCTCTTATTTTTCCTAGAGTATCAATTTTCCAAATGGAATGTAGGCAAAAGATTTAGGGTTGCCAATTGCCTCCAGCAATCATTTATAAGGTTTTAGAAATGATTTAATCAGTTTGAGCAAAGCATGGGAGCTTAAAGTTTGGAATTGTAAGACAAACCACAACTATGAGGATACTTTTTAGATCAAATTATCTTTACCTCTATAATGTCTTAAATTTGTTCCCTATATGTAAGCTTGTTCAATCGAATCCAATGCCCCTATATATCAACCTGGCTCTCAATAGATAAAAATACTTCAAATAAGGGTTGGAGTTTACATCTTTGCTTAGCTTATGCTTTGAACAACCTTGGAAACCCACCCCTTTAGATGCCAGTGGAGCAAAATAGGGACTTGTGAATGGAATGAATCAAAACAACATTTTTAGATCAACCTCTAGAATAATTTGCCTTATATAATTTTGAACCACAACTCTTCTTTTCAAGTAAATGCGAGCTATGCCTTGTTGCGATCTTTTAGATAGAGTCAAGAATCTATCCCTCTACAACATATGGTGCACATTCACCCCTCTTCCCACTTCCAAATTTGCTTCTTTATATTTTGATGCCCATTTCATCGAAAAAAATTGGGGATTTTTGAAGGTCTAGGGTGCTGCCAGAGCAGCATAGTTCTTAATTATTTTTTTAGATGTCCTTACAATCTAACTTGTAAAGTTAGTTTGCAAAGGTTTTTGTATGCACAATATATTCACTATTTTAAATATCTACTTAATCTATAATGTATATGTTGTCTTATACTTATTATTAATTTTTTTTTTATAAAAAAAATAATATTTTAGGCCCTCCTAAAGGAAACATATCAAAATCATATTAAGAAAATTGAATATATTTTACATGTTTAAATTAAATAATTTAAATTAATTTTTTTTTGGTTAGTAAAGGGTGATAGCCGATGCAATTTATATTAATATTTAAAAACTTCTTTTTGAAAAATATTAGAAATGTCAATGAATTTAGAAACTAATGTTATAGATCCAACCATGTCGATCATCTCGGAATTACATTTGAATGCCAATCCATGGTAGAGAAAAAAAAATCAAATAAGCAATCTAAGAAAGAAACTATAAATTTTTCTCCTAAAACCCTAAAAGCCCTAAGCATCATCCAAAAATGCTAAAGAAGATAAACCAGATGTTCAAACACCTAGATTATGGATCACGAGATGAGGAGGAATGATCTGAACCAAAAGAAGAAGACTATGTTACTTTTCCCAAAGGAGCCCAACTACAAATGGTAGTAACCTCTTTGATGAATTGGACCTGAGGAGCGCGAGAGGAGAAGATGGAAACTTCAGGAGGTTTTGGACCTAATTATTCCAGAATCTCTTCAAAATTGGTCACCCAAGAGTTAATTTTTTCTTCAAGAACAGTTATAGGGACACCATCATCAATCTTAAAAAAATGAGAAAGATTTCACAAGAAGTTTGAATTTTGCTTTATTCTAAATTTTCTTGCCATGAATGGCTTCTCATCCTCAATGTAGAGAATAGGAAAATGAGGAGGTGGTTTCCCATTTCTATTCATTACCATGTAGTCCATTGGTAGAGGAATTGTCAAATTTTCATTAATGTTTCTCATTACCCTGCTCAAGTCCCCTAGCAAGCTCACCTTGAAGACTTTCCTACAAAGGGCCTCTATATTTTCCTTGAAGAGACTCGTGTGAACAACCAAGATATCCATGTTAACTCTATATTTTCTATCAGTCCTCAAGAAATGCTTTACCAGAATCATTTTAATTGGCCTAATAATCACCACATGATGCAAATTCAACACATCTTGCAAGCGTCTATCCTTTATTTCTCCTAAAAATGCCATTGACCTTTTAGAGGCAACTAGATGGATAGGGGAGTCCATCACACCTTGTACTCAATAAGTGCCCAATATAGACAATCTACAACTAGCTTCAACTCTTCTTAAAAAACTATATTTAAATGAATTAGAAGAAAGGCTAATGAAATTAGATTGCGATGGAAACCAATCTCGTCTTAATCCAACCACTTATCCATACCACCAACTACATGATATTAATTTCACTAGACCTCCAAAAACACCACCTACTTGAATAAAGTTTTAACTCTTGGCTCTAAAAAAACTCATGTCCACTAAAAATAGCAAGGCAAAACGCAAAAATAAGACTAATCTTGTAGGCCCGATCCAAAGTTGAGAAGGCTTGAATCCTAATTAAAATGCTTTATAGAGAGAACAATCTCTATGCCAAACATAGCTAACTCTATTCCTTACTGTGGGTTATAAAATCTTAAGGGATTCTCTGCCTAGGGAATGCGATGAAGAAATCATTACTGAAAAGAAAGATGTCCTTCACTCAGTTCTCAACTCTCATCCATCACTTTGAAGCATTTAATGAGATTAGACCTTCTCATATGTATTGTCATTATCTAAAGGGGAATTTGAAGAAGGCAATTCAAAATCCATGACTAAAAGGAAAGATGTCCTTCACCCTACTCTCAACACTTCACCAATCAACTTTACTGCATTAAATGAGATTATACCTTTCTCATATATGTTATCATTGCTTTCTTGAGACAATCTCCTCCAAAATCCTGTCGTGAATTTTTTTTAACAAGGTTTGAATTTCTTCCTATTTATTCATTGTTGTCCAAAATGATAATCTTATGCATGCCAATAACCCGCCTTACTTCATTTATGATGTTGAAGCACTTTGGAAGTGAAAGTTTATTTTTTTTGCAAAAATCCAATATGGATTAGCTCAATTCCATCCTTGGCATCGCTCTTGGAAAGGATCAAAGCATGGAATACTACTCCCCTCTTCCTTAACTTTTTTCCTCCACAATTTGAATTTTTTTTATAAAGTAACCATAATTTTTTATTTTTGAACAAGAACAGGATCCTAGAATACAACTTTTGATTCCCAACTTCTTGAAGTGGCTCCTTTTAAATGATTCTCTCCTCACTAATATGTTTGTTATTGATTCCATCTACCCACATATTTGCCAATTCATCAACTAAACAATTTACTTCTCTATAAAAATAATTTATTGTAAATTCTTCAAAAGACTTTAACAACTCTAAAGCTCTGCCTTAAGAAGAACTTAGGCTCCAATTTGGAGTGAGCCTTGTTCTGGTAGCATTAATGATAATTGTTGAGTCCCCTTCAATTTCCACCTTGCTCACACCTAATTCTCTACAAATAACCCACCCTTTAATTGATTCTTTAATTTCTGCTATATTGTTTGTATCTGATTCTGAGTGTTTGGATTTATTAGCTACTACCACTCCCTCCTACGAATGAATGATACAACCCGCTCCAGAGATACTAGGATTTTTATGAGAGGCCCCATAAATATTCATTTTATACAATCTAAATTTAGGAGGAGTCCAGGAACTTTGGTTTGTATAATTCTTAGAAGATTCTCCCCCTTGTCCAACAAAAGAAGGAGTCTTCAACCCAAACCCATTATCCTTCATCTTACTACCCCGAGTAGTGAACTAGGATTTATTAAACCCAAATGTGTTTATTCTAATGTTTACTACTAAAATTGTAGCTTCAATATTATTTATAAAGGCCTCCCAAAATATTTTACCCCCTTTAAATATTATTTTATTTCTTTCCTCCCACAATTGCTATATAAGTATTGAAGGAGAAGAAATCCACGTAGAGCCAAATAATCTTGAAGATAATCCATGCCAAGCTATGTGATGATAATATTCCCTTGTGTGCACTCGTGTCCTACTCTTGTGTTGTAATATGTAAGTCCTCTGGAGTTGTCCTGTGGGGTTATCTTAGTTATGTTGATTATCTTTATGTTTCCTGTTTGTTCTTCTTATCCTATGGTTGTAGGTAGTGACCTTTTTTACCTTATCCCTTGCTTGTGTGAACGTGGGCCAGATGTCTATCTTCTAGCATGGGGGGTGGTCCTATGGGTTCCACATAGTCGGTTGGTAATTGCCTACTTCCATCAGGTGTTTTGGACCTATTGGTTGCGTAGATTGGTTTTGATTCTCTCTCAAGTGGCTTCTCTTGGATGTAGTTTACTTTGTTATATCGCAAATGTAATTGCAACTATAATTGAGACCTGCCTACAAGGCAGATGATGTAAACAATGTTGTAAACACTGATACATAATTATGATATAATTGAAGTATAGCGTGGATAGGATTCATGATGGTTAGCTATAATGATTTAATATGCATGTATGGATAGATTATGTGTTAGATATTTATTATTCAAGGCATTATAGGAACATTTAGATTTGGGTCCTAAGATGAACCTAAGAATTAAGGTTAAATGAATGCATTTAGTGTCTTATCATTATGTAATCAAATGGAAATGAATCTTTAAGGATTTGTTAATTTTCTCATTAATACTTATCTCATAGTGTATGGTTGATTGGTAATTATGTTAGATATTATTCTGTTCATGTTTTTGTGATTTTTTTATTAGCAATGTTAAGGAATCTTAGAGTATGGTTTGGTTTTTATTTCTTTCCACTTGTGCATTTTAGTTTATTAAGTTATCTCTTATTGAGCATTGCATTAGGATTCTCATTAAGATGTTTTAAAAAAACATTTCTCTTCTTAGTTGAGTTAATTAGGTTAGATCCTTTAGGGTTCCTTGGTGGGGCGTTATAGGTTAAATGGGTAATTATGGTTAGATGTTGATTTCCTTCATGTTTTGTGAGTTGTTAAGTAACATTGTTAAGGAACCTTAGAGGATAGTTTGGTATTATTTATTTCGCTTGTGCATTTGAGTTTATAAAGTTATCTTTAATTATAATATTGTATTTGGTTACCCATTACAATTTTTAAAAATAAATGTTTCTCTTCTTAGTTGAGCTAGTTAGGTTAGATCCTCTAGGGTTTCTTGGTAGAGCATTACATAACATCAATATCTAGTTTTTGCAATTGGTTTCATAACATTATGTTGAGTATGCCGTATTTTATTAAATTTTGAAGTCGAGTTACCTATAATTTAGACATAAGTTCATTTAGTAACTCGTAACTTGTGTATGTATCGAAATTTAATATTATTTTTTTTGTTGGAAGGAGGGCTTCAATACCTAGTGTATAGATATTTTGCAAAATTCTTTTTCATTAGTTTACTATTTTTCAATAAGTGTTCAATAGAGAAGTTGATGTTTGGTGAAAAACCTATGTTTAGTAAAAATAAAAAAATAAAAATTAATAATAAACTCAATATATATTAAAATTATAGTCATTGGAAAGCTTGTTTTGAGTACTGTTATCTTGTATTTGGGTTTGTCAAGATTTTTCCATTTGAGCCTTCAATGAGAGCTTTGAAGGCCAAAAATATGTAGAAGTTTGGAGAGATTGGGGGGGAGATGCATAGAAAACATATTCAATAGATCATATGTTAGATCGAACATGTTGGGAATAATTTTATTTGTAATGACCATGCTTACGAGAACATGGCCTATATTAACAGCCAACGTTCGATAGAAATCCTTGTTGACCAATTTTTTTGATTTTTTTATAGGGACAATTGCATATAAATATAAGTGTTCCTTTCTTTTTTTAGAAAATAAAATTCAAGGATAATTCACATTTTTTATAAAGAAGACATTTTGAAATGAATTTTGTTGGTGTGGAGTTTTCAAGTGGTATTTTATCAAAGGAGATGGGAAATAAAGGACAAGTGTAAATAAGACTACACAAAAGTATTCACCTGATACAAAACAAAGATGTCATGAACAAGAATTGGCAAGATATCATATAAGTAAAATAGGTATGAATCTTTACAATTTACAATTCATCAACCAACTTCAATTTGATCTCACTTATCAATCATACATAATTGCTAATATAGAAACATTTAAATAGCTACAAAATAAGGTTTTCTATGTATAAAGCTAGAGACCATTGAAATTAAGTTTTAATTTGACAATAATTGAATAATTATAAAGAAGTATTTGAAATAAAAATCTCTTTTTAGTCTCTCCCCTTAAGACTCTTTCTAAGTCTTAATCTCTCTCTCTCTAGATTTCTCTCTATTATTATTTTTAGGTGATTAAGTCTTTTTAGGATCTCTTTTTCTCTCTCCCTCCTTAAGTATTCTTCTAAGGCCTTTTAATTCTCTTTTTAGTCTATTTTTAGTCTTTTTAGGTCTTTTTACTCTCTCTCTCTCTCTCTCTCTCTCTCTCTCTCTCTCTCTCTCTCTCTCTCTCTCTCTCTCTCTCTCTCCCTCCTTTTACCATTTTTAAGTGATTAAATATTTATAGGATCTCTCTCCCTATTAAATTTCATTTATGTTTTTTTAGGTAATCAAGTATTTTAAGGATCTCTCTCTCCCCTTTTACTCTCTTTTTACTCTCTGTTTAGTCCTTTTATGACCTTTTATTCTATTTTTAGTCTCTTTTTAGGTCTTTTTACTCTCTCTCTCTCTCTCTTCCACCACCCCTCTGACTCCTCCCCCTGCCCCCTCCCTTTCCTAAGTCTTTAGAGTTAAATTTATACAATTATCAATTGATCTCTTTTATTTATTTTTTGGCTTATATCTAGCACTCAACAAGCACGAGCTCAAGTAGAAGCTCAAGCTACAGAAGTTGGAGAAGGGTCAACCCAAGCTCAAGCCAATATGCATCTTTAATTTTATGTCTCTCTCTCTCTCTCCCTCTCTCCCCTTAAGTCTTTATAATTAAATTTATATAATTCTAAATTGTTCTATTTTGTTTTCCTTTTGTGTGTAGTTCATGCTCAACAAGAAGCTCTAGGTAGAAGCTCAAACAAATGTTGGAGAAGGGTAAAGATTACTTACTTATACTGGTATGGATGAGAATATGAATCTAGCTCAATGTGTAAAAAATAATAATTATAGAAAGTTACATCATTTACTTCAAATGGATGTCGAAAAATTGAGATATTATGCTAAACAACTTACACATACTAAGAGGAGGACACCAAATAGAAAGTCAAAAGAAATAATTGCTCGATTTGAATATCTTGATACGCATGAAAAAGCCCAATTATTATCAATTCAACTTCTTCACAATGAGTTAAAAGAGCCATTAAAATTGACGAGTGTAGATACAACATTGAAAAAGATGAAATTTTCTCATCTACAAAAATATATTATTGAAAATATTAAGAAAGGTTTGGATTTCTTTGAAAAACAATCTAGATCTGCAAATAAGACCATTTAAGAGTGGTATTAAGATTAATTTTAAATAAAAACATGTCCAAATCTCTTTACTTTCATCTGAGATTGGTTATAATAAAAAGACAATATAACATTATGTGCTGTGTACGTAATTGTCGTCCCATAATATTGATTTCACAACAATTTGATCATCCCCTACAGTTACCTAATGCTTAAAAAATCTGTCAATACGTAGAAAACATTGGCGTCACATGGCAGCTAGAATCACTAAAGTCTACACCTACACATTAACACAAGTCAATAATTTATTATTTTCTCTGCCTTGATCTGCGAAGATAACGTGAAAAGGTCTTTCTCTCCCATTGAAGTTCTATACCAGATGGGAGACGACAAACAAGGCTATTGTATTGCCTTCTGCATATTCACATTTTTAAATGTACAAATATTGACACTCGAAACCCGCTACCACATTGAATAAACTATTTGTATGATATTTCAATGTAAAATAAGGAAACAAAATGTTGTAAAATTACTACATAATGAGAAAAGCTTAATTTAAGTTTATTATACCTGACTGAATATTTGAATGACGATATGACTAAGAGCTTGATCAATTAAGATAATATTGGTAAGAGACTAGCATTACTGCGCTTGTTTTTAGGTGAAAACTTCCCACGAGACAAGAAAACCATGAAACACTAAAATTAAATACTATATGACCGTATTTTATTGTACTAAGAAAACCAATCAGTTCATCTCCTCTGTATCGTGATGATCATCAAATGTTTTTTTGTTCTCTTTTAGTACAAGAATTGCTTGAGCTTCCATTCGAATTTGATGACGACAGCTATCTACCGTGTAGATCGCAGAATTAGACAACAATCTCTTCTGACACATCAAGCTTCGATGCAGTATTGTCATTCTCATATATCATAGCCTTTTTAATCTCCATCACCACCTCACTTATACTGGGCCTACACGCTGGCTCCTCTGCGATACATTTCATGGCTAATTTGATTACACTAGTAATAGATTTGTGGTTGTCATCTCCGAGCAGCTCCTTGTCTACCATTTTTAATACTTCCACCGAATCTTTAGACTGCTCAAAATACTGCGCGACCGGTGGAGCCAACAAAGTGTTTAAGTTTTTTTTTTTGATATTTTGACCAACTAGTTATTGCAGAAGTGAGCGCAGACTGGAGAATAATCCAAGAAATTTCTTACCCATTTGACCAAGTCAACTTTTTCTTCAGACTGTCGAAAATCAACAGGTCTCCTGCCGCATATGATCCCTAGCAGAACCACCCCAAAGCTATACGCATCACTCTTGTCCGTCAACATGTGGGTGCTAAAATGCCTGTCCCAAAAACATTATTTATATTTAATATCATGTTTTGTTAATATGCTAACAACGTTAGGAAGAGAGCATTACTTGGGATCCAAATATCCGGCAGTTCCTTTCACATCAGTGAAAACATGAGAAGCCTCGTCATCCGTTGCTTTTCTTGACAGTCCGAAATCAGCCAGTTTGCCATTAAAGTTATCATCAAAAAGGATGTTTGCCTTTTTTATGTCTCTGTGAATGATTTTTGGGGTGCAGCCACGTGCAGGTACTCCAGTCCTTTGGAAAACAACTTTGGTTAAATTGTATGAAAACGATATTTGAAATTCAGATGTTGAAGATTTGTAGCCGGAGAAGGAAAGTTACCTTGTGCCGCATCCAAAGCTATTTTAAGCTTTGTTTTCCATTCTAATTTTGGACGTGTCGAATGATTGCGGTCTGCAAATACGGGAATAATAATCAAGTAAATTGTGGCTTGTGAATGAATAAAAATGAGGCAAAAATTTGAAGAAGAAATTTGCCAACTCATAGACAAGCATGAGATCTCTTGATTCATTACAATAACCGAGTAAAGAAACCAAGTTCTTATGATGGACTCTGAACAGAAGATCAATCTATTCATCAAGTTAAGTTTAGCTTTCTCCTTGAGAGTACACTCAATCTATGAGATTAGAAATTCCCAAAATGAAACATTTAAAAATTGCATTACCTCGTTTAGGAACTGTGCAACTCCTCCTTTTGAGAATAAGGAGAGCACTTTAACTGCTATTTGCTTTTCATCTCGTAATTTACCCCCGACCACAAACCCAAAGCCACCTTAATCGATTTTATTGCTAAAGTCTTTTGTAGCTGTTTTAATCTTATCTAGCGAAAAGGCACGAGATTTTGATAAGTTTGGTATCAAAACCTCTGAGTTATCTGCAATACGGTAATGTGTAAGTCTATGATGCGAGTTATAAGTGCAGAGAATTGTAATGAAGACAAAAGATTTATCGTGGTTTGGTAATTTGTCTACATCCACACTCAATAGGGGAATTCACTTTATTTAGACTCAAATCTGATTTTACATAACCGCAGTTTTGAAGAGCTTTAGAAAAAATCACATCACAAGATGATAATCACACATTCTTAAAAGAGCCAACAAAAGATTTTGCATGGCCAAGAGACTTGGCGGAAAAGTTAAGGAAGTCTGTTGGACTTCACTTCCAACAACCTCCCATTTGAAGGCCAACAAACTGCTGCAACAAAGAGATTCCCCCACTTTGTCTTGCTATCATATGTTGGAAAGGCCGAGAGAAGCTCGACAGAACTCGGACTTCTCCCATGTAACAACTAGTGAGCATATTACCTGGATTTTCTTCAATGTTAATTTTGTCTACATGAAACTTGCCTTCTTCCATCGTGTGACAAACATAGTAACTACGAACATCAATGTGTTTAGACTGAGGTTGAGATGTTTGATGCTTAGTAATAAAAATGGCACTGTGGTTATCACAAAACAAAGCAAAGTTTGATTGCTTCAAACCCAACTCGCTGAACAAGAGTTGTAACCATACCATCTCCTTGGCTCCCTTAGAAAGAGTGATATACTTAGCCTCCATAGATGATTGAGCAACTGTATGTTGCAATTTTGAACCCCAAATAATTGCTACCCAGACAAATGTGAATGCATAACCTGAAGTAGACTTTCATTTGTCTAAATCCCCACCAAAATCAAAATCAGAAAAACCTTGCAAGTGCACCTTTCCCTTTCCAAAGCATAAACAAAAATTTGAGGTACCCTTAAGGTACCGGAGAATATACTCAACTACCTCCCAATTTGTTTTACACAGATTAGCCATAAATCTGCTCACCACTCCCACTGCATGAGCAATATCCGGTTGAGTGGATACCATAGCGTACATAAGACTCCCAATTGCAGATTATATGGGATATTGTCCATAAACTCCTTATCTTCGTATGTTTTTGGACACAGTTGACAAGATAGCTGAAAATGAGAGGCTAAGGGGATGCATACAGGCTTAGCATCTATCATAGTCCACTACCTTACGAATGTAGCCTTGTTGAGATAGCTTTAGTTCTCACTTCTTCCTATCTCGAAGAATGGTCCTCCCAAGTATTTTCTTTGCTGCCCCTAAATCTTTCATGGCAAACATAGTAGCTAAGTGAGTTTTAAGCTTACTAACAATCTTCATGCTTATGCCGACCACTAGCATATCATCCACATAAAGGAGAAGTATAACAAATTCACCATTAGAAAGCTTTTTGAAATATACACAGGGATCAACTTCACAACAAGTAAACTTGTGTTGAATCATAAACTGATCAAACTTGAGATACCATTGTCGTGCGACTTGCTTAATGCCATACAAACTCCACTTTAACCTGCAATAAAGATGTTCCCGACCCTTCTTAACAAATCCTTCAGGCTGATGCATAAATAGATCTTCATTAATGTCGCCATGTAGAAATGTTGTCTTCACATCTAGTTGTTCAAGCTCAAGATCCCATGCTGCAACCAATCCCAAAACAATGCAAATGATAGTCATTTTTATCTCTAGTGAAAATACTTTTGAAAAACCAATACCTTGCTTTTGAACGCACCCTTTCACGACTTATAGATCCACTTATTCCATGATGCCTTCCTGTGAGGTGGTAGTGGCACCAAATCCCGTCTGATTTCTGGTTAATGCATCCATTTCTTCACGCATTGCAATCTGCCAATTGCCACAATTCACATCCTTCATAGTAGCTTGGAAGTTTGCAGGCTCTGATATTCTGATGTGAGTAAAGAGGGTTCTGCTCTTTCAGCAAACAAAAGCTCATAGTCTAAAAATTTCGATGGAAGTCTTTTCTGTCTTGTAGACTTTCTTAATTCATTAACAAAACTTGATTTATTTGGGTCTCTAGTAGTGCCCAATTTCTCAAGATATTATTTTCTCTGTTCCTGCGAATTATTAATATTTTCTTCTGTATTTATCATGTCCTCTGTTGGGAGTGAAGAATCCGTTAAAACTTGTGTAGCACAACCTGTTATTGGGCATTGTAAATTACCTTGCAATTTATTAGTAACCTATTGTCCATATTGATCTTGTGGACCAAATGACAACTCCATAGCCTGCGTATTGGAATGAGACCCGAAATTGCTTGGATTGGGCATGAGGGCAGCCCCATGTCTCTCATTGTGAGCACAATTCCTCTTACCGTGCTGCAACTTAGAGGAGTAGATGGGCAGAGGTGTGCCGGTCTCAGCCCAATTGATACCTTGGTTTATAGCATGTGAGGGCACCTTTGTCACATGTCCACCTCATGCTGTAGGGGAGAGATGTCCAACATCGTGATGAGTATGTGCATCACCATAAACAGACTGACTGTTGCGATGTAGATTGTGAGGTGGAGGGGGCAAAGTTTGGTAGATATGAGTCTCTGAATTAGCGTTAATGTCTGGGTAATCGGGCAAGAACATATCACTCTGCCCCTCATTATTTTGTAAACCCAGTTTCTCTGTGTAACTCCTAGAAAACGTTGAAGAGGGGGATGAAGCAGAAGCATGAGTTAGCACCGAAGTTGGTGAAGATCTTTGAATGGCATTTGTCATTCCTCGTATGCTTCCTTGTTGTATGGAATTTCCAGAAAAATGTGGTGGCTGGTTGTATTCAAATCCCGTCCAAGGAACATATTCTTTAATGATTACTGCTGATGGTTGCTGGGCAGGAAATGCCTTCTCACAAAAGACTACATCTCTACTGCATATGACCTTTTTTTGAACATGATCCTATAATTGAAAACCAAATTGATCTTGTCCATAGCCCATAAAAATACATTGATGAGATTTGGGATCCAATTTTATTCTTTTTTTTTTTTGGAACATGTGCATAAGCTTCACATCCAAATACCCAGATGTGTGAGTAATAGATTCTCTTCCCCCGCCATTACTCCTTCAGAATACCAAAATCCAACCAAGATGAAGGGCTTCAATTAATCAAATAAACTGTTGTATTGCACACTTCCACCCAAAATTGTTTGCCTAAACCTGCATTTGAAAGAATACATCGTGCCTTTTCCAAAATCGTCCTATTTAACCTCTATGTTGCTCCATTCTCTTGAGGGTAAATGAAACAACTTTAATTCTACGAATACAATATTCATCACAAAAGGAATCAAATTTCGAGGAGCAAAACTCTACTCAATTATCCGTTTTGCGACACTTAATCTTGTGTCCATTCTGATTTTCAACAAGGGCTTTGAACAATTTAAATTTTGAGAAAACTTCAAATTTCTTTGAAAGCATATAAATTTACAATTGGTATTTGTAGACCATAATAAAAGTGGGTATTTACCCTCAAGTGAAAGTGAGAGGTCTTTCTTGATCAGTAAGGATTCCATCTATACTTTCCACAACCTGAATTCTACCCAGAGAATTTCTCCACCTTCGCTTATTCCATGATTTTGGAATTTCAACCACTGAAATCTCAACCACAAATTTAACCTCCCTCTGATACCAATTGTAGGTTTATGATGCGAATTAAAAGTGCATAAAATACAAAACAGATAATTGAAATGAAGACAAAAGATTTATCGTGGTTTGGAAATTTGCTTATATCCACACTCAACAGGGGAATTCACTTTATTTAGACTCAAATCTTATTTTACATAACAAAAGCTTCAAAGAGCTTCACAAAAAACCACATCACAAGATGATAATCACACACTCTTAAAAGAGCCAAGAAAGGAATTCAAATGGCCAAGAGACTTGGCGGCAAAGTTAAGGAAGTCCGTTGGACTTCACTTCCAACATAATGGAAGCTAAATTTAGCGAATACATGTACTATAGTGGGAATATGCACTATAACATTATAATAGATTACTATATCTAAAATTCAATACTGTACTTGGAATTGTGATTAGATTTTGTCTCTTCAATCTTTTCTTTCAATAAATAAGAACACCAATTAAAATAGCTAATCTGATTATCCCAAATCAGCTTGCACCAACCCCAAAAATAACCTTCAGTTTGTGTCCTCTATGAATTGGATGGGACACATTCCCCTTTCCTCATACAAAGGTAGTAGTTGCCACTGTAACTGTACCATAGCAATGTAGAATCTTATATGTTTAAAATTTGAATACCGTGACATGTATATGGTTAGACAAAGTTTAGGGTTAATAAAATTTTAATAAAGCATAACTTTACTTTATCTATTAGCCATTGAGGAATTACGTGACTGAAATTGTTGTTGGCTATAACTTTGAACAATCACAAAACTACCAATACGCATTAATTATTCTACTCAATTATAGTTGTAACTATACCATCTGGTGCAGGAGCACCTAACTTTTAACTAGTATTTTAATGAATTTTCAAATTTTGGAGTAATTTTCCTTATTTTGGATCAATGTTTGAATAATGGACTATTTAGAGGTCCACATGTGTGTTTGGTAGCCATTTGAAAGGCGATTGTCACCAAGGTTTGTTTGTTTTGCCATATTTGGCCAATGAGCCCTTATACGCCTAAAATGGCATTATTTTGCATTATGATGTAAAACATCTTGTAAAGCCTCATTAGGAATTTAGTCATTTCATTTTGATGTTAGGGATCTTCCTAGGAGTTTTAGTATGAATACAAATGCATAAAAGACAAAAATACAAAATTGAGCAAAAGTTGACATTGTTGCTTGACAACGTTTTGCAACTTTTTGAGCAACTTTGCATTTTTGAGCAAATTGGTGGTTAGGAAACCGATGAGGAGTTGGTTATGACCAAGAAGGAATATAAAATTCTCTTTTAATAATTGTACATGGGTTGGAATATCTAGGAGCAAGTTTGAATAAAATTTGTGGACAATTTCGAGATTTATGCCATATATTTTGTCATTTTGGTGGTAGGAGTCCGTCCAAAATGGATTGATCTTGTTATTGTTATTTAAGGAACATTTATTGGATGATATAGTGTTGGTTAGGAATCATTTGTATCTTCTCTTAGTGCAAATTCGAAGTGTGTTTACAAGTTGTCTCTTATTGCATTGCTCTCAGTCTTAGCAAGGGTTTAAGAGCCTAGTGATGGTTCCAACTTGAAATCCCTTTGAGTTTGTTCAATGACCCATGATATTCAAGTCATGGAACCTTTGTACAATATATATATTCTTTAGAATGGTTTGTACATTGTTGAGAAGAAACTTGCTATCATTTCCTTGGCGAGCTCTGCCATAGCCCGACTAGGAATATGCTTGACAATTTTGTCTTTACTTGCAAGGTTGAATAAATGTGGATGTGCCAATTGTTTAGCATGGAATAATGATGAATAGAAGAGTCTCAGAGAAGGGATGTAGGTTTGAAAGGGTGTATAAACCTATAAACCCCTTTGGTGAAGACTAATAACTCCTAAACCCTCAAAAGTGCCATTTTTGGGATCCGTACCATTATGGACAGACCAGATAGCCTACCTTAGTGAATCCAAAATTTTGTCCAAAAGGGTACTTGGATCACCAAAGGTTTTGGCGGGTCCTTTGAAATTTTTTTGATTAATTGCCCAAAAACCGACAGGGTAGGGCTAATTGGGGCTCTAGGGCTACTAGTCCTAGAAAATAGGAAGAAGAGGGAGCGATGCAAAAATGGTGAGAAACCAACTGAAGAACCACTTCAATGGAGTTTAAATACTTACTAAACACCCCTTGAGACCCCTGCAAGTGTGTGTTGGAGGTTTGGACAATGTAAAGGTTGGATTTACTCTTGTGAATCTCAGCCATATTTAAGAGTAACTGCAGAAAGTAAACTGATAAGGAGAACTCCAAGAGAGTTTGATTATTTGACTTGTTAATGGACACGTGTAGATGTTAGGAACCGGAAGGGAAATTGAGAGGGGGGGAGGGTGAATTAGTTGTCAATGAATTTCAACCCAATTATAACTTAATTAAACTTGATACTTGATATCGGTAAACAAAACTTATTGTCAGTTAATGGATTAGCAGTTAATATCAATACCGGTGAAACTTAATACATGAAACAGAAAGAGAAACAACATTCACAACACATAACACATATATTTTGACGTGTAAACCCTATAAGGGGAAAAACCACAATGGGAAACCTTACCCACAATCAGATGATACTACTGTAGATAGTGTGTGTATACAAATGGGGTCTGCACATGCAGAAAGGCCAACTGCCTAGAGCACACTGCTCAAATGGGAGTCGCAATGACTATAAAAGGATGGTCAAATCCTAGAATAATGTTCTACTCAAAATATCATCTTCAATGTTGGGTTTAGTACAGGTTAAGCTCTGATAAACACCTTGAAACCTTCCTTGAACCTTCTCTATGGTCTGCTCATATGATTTTCAATATTCGCACATACCATGCTACAATACCATACCATAACCTTACATCTCTATCATCACACAAATGATTTCTTACATATATACAAAACCTAAGACCAAATGTGTAGGTTAGCTCAGTAAGAATATTACAATTAAATCAATTACAAATAAGTCTAGATGCAATGCATCATGTTGGCTCAATACATTTACAACAATATCCAATCAATAAATCATCTCCATAACGTGTCGTGCTGATCTGGAATAGATAATGCATACCGGTCCATAACCTAGACCAATCTGCCAGTAACAACAAATATGTCAACCTAATTAGACCAATAACAAAAACACCAAAACCAAGTATCCAAACCATGTCTTTGACATAATGAAGTGATCTCCAGATGATAACAAATCATCAACTATGCTAGTGAACCATATAACCTGTTGGTGAGCATATACCGGTGACTATGCATAAGTCACTGACCTTGCCAGTGAACACAATGTGCCAGTTCAACAGTAAACCAATATAACCATAGTGCTAAATCAACAATGTAGATCTCGAGAAGGATAAGTGTTGACATCAATAACAAAACTAATGAATTACATCCATAATACCAACAATCTCCCCCTTTGGCATTGATGGAAACACTAGATGGAAAAACATCTAAGTGCCAAAGCAGAATGCCAAAAACCAAAAACCAACAATCTCTAGAATAGATCAATACCAAAAGTCAAAACCAAAATACAAGGAGTATATATCTCTCCCTCAAAGAATAATGTCTCCAAAAGAGTAATGTGTTTTTCCATAGATCTGTCTCCCCCTTTGACATAAAATGCCAAAGCAATTAAAAACAAACTAGAACATACAACCAACTACTCCCCCTGAGAAGTAGCTCTCCTCCATCAAAGCCAGAAAAAAGATTTCTCTATTATTTTCTGTCGGTTTGATGCCAATCTTCAATTATCTAAGTCTCTATCGGTGAGGGTATTACCCCAAGCTGCTCTTTGAGATATTCAAAGGTTTCCTTAGGAAAAGGCTTTGTAAAGATATCTGCAATCTGTTCTTTATTATTCACATAAACCAATCTTCTTTTGCTTCAACATTCTCTTTCAGAAAATTATATTTGATAGAAACATGCTTAGTCTTAGAGTGAAATACCAAATTCTTTGATATATCAATTACTGTTGAATTATCACAATAAATGATTATAGGTTCTTTGCATTTTACCTTTATGTCCTTCAACATTTTCTTAATCCATAATACCTGATTACAATTAGTTGTTGCTGCAACATATTCTGATTATGTTGTTGATAATGATGTATAACTCTGCTTCTTGCTTATCCATGAAATCAATCTGCTACCAAGAAAGAATGCTCCGCTAGTGGTACTCTTTGTCTCATCTACATCTCCTGCCCAATCTGCATCAGTGTATGCACATAAATCAAAATTTTCATATTTAGGATACCATAAACCAAGATTTGTTGTGCCTTGTAGATACCGGAAAATCCTTTTTACTGTTGATTCATGAATTTCTTTAGGATTATTCTGAAATCTTGAAACAATACATATTGCATTCATTATATCAAGTCTTATTTGTGTTAAATACAGTAAACCTCCAATCATAGATTTGTATCTTGTTGGATCAACAAGAGTTGAATCATCCTTCAATGTCAATTTATCAGTTGTAGTCATAAGAGTACTTACCAGTTTAGAGTTTTCCATACCAAATTTCTTCAGTAGTTCCTTCAAGTATTTTTTTTGATATATGAATATACCTCTATCAGTTTATGAAATATGCAATACTAAAAAGAATTTTATCTCCCCAATCATAGACATTTCAAATTCTTCCTGCATCTAGTTAGCAAAGTCCTTACACAATCCATCTTCTCCTCGAAAAATGATATCAGCAACAAAAACTTCAATAACCAAGATGTCATCATTAGTCACTTTGAAATATAAGTTGCTGTCAGCATTACCTTTAGTGTAACCAAGCTTCAAAAGGTATTTGTCCAATCTAGCATACCAAGCTCTAGGAGCTTGCTTCAATCTATACAAAACTTTCCTTAATTTGCAAACCATATCTTTATCATTTGTCAATGAAAATCTATTAGGTTGTTCAATGTAAACTTCCTCTTTAAGACCACCATTCATAAATGCACATTTTACATCCATCTAATATACTTTATAGTTCTTATGAGCTGCAAATGCAAGAAATAATCTAACTGCCTCAATTCTAGCTACCAGTGCAAAGGTTTCATTATAATCAATTCCCTTTTTCTGTGAATAACCTTTACAAACTAATCTTGTTTTGTTCCTGATTACCTTACTATCTTCATTAAGTTTATTTCTGAATACCCATTCAATTCCAATTACATTTTTGTCTTTAGGCAGGGGAACTAATGTCCATGTATTGTTCTTTTCAATTTGTTCTAATTCATCTTCTATTGTTTTTATCCAATGTTCATCTTGACATGCTTCAATAATAGATGCTGGTTCAATTTGAGAAATTAAGCATACCTCTTCATTTGTCAATATTCCTCTTGTCATAACACTTTGATATTTATTCCCAATTATCTGATTTTCTAAGTGATTCAGTCTTACATACCTGGGTTTATTCACATGTTGTTGTTCTTTAGTCACTGTGGAATTATCTGATGATGCCCATGTGACTGGATCCACATTCAGGACCAGTGCACTCTGTATTGGTTCATTTATGAGCATCTCAACTGCCGGTTCATAATCTACAGACCTTGAATTTCCTCTAAAGTGTTCATCTATCTTCACATTAGCACTTTCAATGATCTTCTGCAATCTTTTATTAAAACATATATATGCCTTGCTCTTAGATGAATAACCAATAAATATTCCTTCATCACTTCTAGGATCAAATTTACCAACATACTCATCTCTCCTAATATAGCATTTTCTTCCAAATATTCTAAAGTATTTAAGAGTAGGAGTATTACCAAACCATAGTTCATAAGGGGTCTTACCAGTTTCACCTTTGATGTGAACTATGTTGAAAGTGTAAACCGTTATATTCAATGCTTCTTTCCAGTACACATGAGGTAGATTTGCTTCCAATATCATGCTTCTAGCTGCTTCCAGAAAAGTTTTGTTCTTCCTTTCCACAATTCCATTCTGCTGAGGTGTTCGGGGTGCTGATAGTTGTATTTTGATTCCATTCACTTCACATAATGTATTAAATTTCTTAGATGTAAATTATCCTCCTTGATCGGATTTCAAACATTTGATTTTATTACCGGTTTCATTCTCTACCACTGCCTTGTGTTGAAATGTGGTGACTGATTAGAAAAGTACTGTACACTTAGCATTTATCTTCGCCGGGGTCTGGGGCGGGGGTTTGGGGGTGAGAGCCCTTGAGAAAAAAAATTTTGGGGGTATTTTTTGTTGATGAAAATCGACATTGTAATAAAACCCTAAAAAGGCTAACTTTGATTGTTGCCCTAAAAATGCATGTTATAAGTGGCTGCGATGCTTAAGGCATTGTAAGGTTGATGTACTATTTTTGCTGGATAATAAGAAAGATTGGACGGCTGTGTATGGTGGACGTAACCCATTCTGGGTGAACCACATTAAATCTCTGTGTTATCTGTGTCTTGTTTTATTCCTTTATCTTTTGTATTTAAATCTACATATAATTGTTAGTTCATATTTGCTTCGGATCTGCTTGAAACCCTAACAATTGGTATCAGAGTGAAGTATTCTGTAAATTGGCAGGGCTCTCAGATTTGAGTGGGAGCAATGGAGGATTCCAAATTCAAGGTGGAAAAGTTTAACAATCAGAATTATCAGTTATGGAAAATGCAGATGGAGGATTACCTGTATCAAAAGGATTTGTGGTGGCCATTGGAAGGAAAGACAAAGAAACCGACCACAATGTCAGATGAAGAGTGGGACATTTTAGATAGAAAAGCACTGGGATCCATTCAATTGTGCCTTGCACCGTCTGTAGCATTCAATATAATAGAAGCAAAAATGGTTGTAGATTTGATGGCAACATTGGCTAAGTTGTATGAGAAACCCTCGACTTCAAATAAGGTATTTCTTATGAAGCGTTTGTTTAATTTGAAAATGAGTGAGGGAGGATTTGTAGTGGAGCACTTAAATGAATTTAATACAATTACCAATCAATTGTCTTTGGTAAAAATTACCTTTGCAGAAGAGGTTAGGGCTCTCTTGATTTTATGTTCTTTGCCAGAAAACTGGAATAGACTGGTTATGGCTGTAAGTAACTCTATCTCTGGTAAAAATACTTTGGTATTTGATGATATTGTTGGTGTTATCCTAAGCGAGGAAATGCGAAGGAAAAGCACAGGTGAGACTCCAACATCATCGAGTAGTGTTTTGAATATGGAGAACAGAGGAAGATCAAAGGAAAGAGGAAAAGGCCCTTGAAATGTGAAGTCATGAGGGAAGTCAAAGAAAGGACGCTCTCAATCTAGAGGAAAGAAAGATTGTTGGTACTGTAGAAAGCCTAGTCATCTAAAGAAAGACTGTTGGTCTCGGAAAAACAAAGAAGGAGACAAAAATGAAAAATGGCAGTAAGGAAGCTAATATTGCAAGTAATACTTTACCAGATGCTTTACTCTTATGTTTGGATAATGTTAATGAATCCTGGGTAATAGATTTTGGGGATTCATTTCATGCTACACCCCATAGAAAATATTTTCTAGATTATGTTCAAGGTGATTTTGGATAGGTATATCTGGGTGATGATGAGCCTAGAAAAGGAAAGATAAAGATCAAGTTGCAGAATGGAAATGACTAGTTTCTGCAGGAGGTAAGACATGTTCCTAATTTAAGAAGAAATTTAATTTCTATAGGGCAAATAGGTAGTGAAGGTTGCATAGTTACCCTCTCAAACAGTATGTGGAAGGCCACTAAAGGATCATTAGTAATAGCTAAAGGTGCGAAGGTAGGCACATTATATCTGTGTACAGGTAACACTTACTCTACCCTAGCTGCTACAGATAAAGTTACTGCAGGGACAACAACAATAATGTTGCAAGAACAGATTCGATAATGTGGCACCATAGGCTTGGGCACATGAGTGAGAAAGGGATGAAAACCCTTCACTCCAAAAATCTATTGCTAGGACTAAAGAAGATTGATTTAGAGTTCTGTGAAAACTGTGTTTATGGTAAACAGAAAAGAGTAAGATTTCTCAAGGTTGGGAAAGAGAAGAAGAGTGAGAAGTTAGAGCTTGTACATTCAGATGTATGGGGACCAGCTCAGGTATCATCTCTTGGTGGCTCTTGTTATTATGTTATTTTTATTGATGACTCAACTAGAAAAACATGGGTATATTTCCTAAAACAAAAATTAGATATTTTTGAAACTTTTAAGAAATGGAAAGCTTTGGTTGAGAATGAGACAGGAAAAAAGTTGAAGTGTCTCATATCGGATAATGGAGGTGAGTATTGTAGCAAAGCATTTGAGGATTGATACTCCTTAAATGGGATTAGAAAGCAGAAGATAGTTCCAGGAACTCCACAGGAAAATGGTGTGTCAGAGAGAATGAATAGGACTATCATGGAATGTGTGAGGAGCATGAGATTGCATGCTAGATTGCCCTTACATTTTTGGGTAGATGCTGTACATACTGTTGTCTATTTGATAAATAGAGGACCTTCAACCCCTTTGGATGGTGGTATTCCAGAGGAGGCATGGACTGGTAAAAAGGTAAATTATTCTTTTCTAAAAACTTTTGGTTGCAAAGCTTTTGTCCATGTTGATAAAGAAAACAAAACCAAGCCTGATGCTAAATCTCAGAAATGTACCTTCATTGGATATGGGATAGATGAATATGGCTATCGGTTATGAGATTTTAAAAATAAGAAAATAACTAGAAGTAGAGATGTTATATTCAATGAGAAGGTTATGTATAAAGAACAGATGCAGGAAAAGAAGCATGAACAGGACAAACAAGAATATGTGGTGTTGGATGAGATTCCTGAAAAATGAAATACCACAGGTACCTGATGCTCAGCAACAACAGATTGTCCCACAAACTCCTGCAAGTGTTAGACGTTCTACAAGGACAAGTAGACCCCCTGAAAGATTTTCTCCTTATTTGTATTCTATTTTATTAATGGATTCTAGTGAACCAGAAGAATATGAAGAGGCAATGCAGGTGGATGCCAAACAATAGTGGGAGCTAGGCATGAAAGAGGAGATGGACTCCTTGATGAAAATAATACTTGGGACTTAGTCCCTTTACCTGCAGAAAAAAGAGCCTTTCCTAACAAATGGGTTTATCGGCTGAAGTAGGAGGAAGGAGGTCAGAAAAGATATAAGGCTAGACTTGTGGTAAAAGGTTTTGCACAGAAAAAGGGTATAGATTATGATGAAATATTTTATCTAGTTGTAAAAATGACTTCAATTAGAACTGTACTTAGTCTTGTGGCTACAGATATTTACATCTTGAACAATTAGATGTCAAAACAACTTTTCTCCATGGAGATTTGGAGGAGGAAACTTACATGTTGCAACCACAAGGATATGAGGTCAAAGGAAAGGAGAACTTGGTGTGTAGGTTGAAGAAAAGTTTGTATGGCCTAAAACAAGCACCCTAACAATGGTATTTAAAATTTGATAGTTTCATGGCTGAACACGGTTATCATAGATGTCATTCTGATCATTGTGTATATTTTAAGAGATTGGATAATGGCAGTTATATTATCCTGTTGCTTTATGTTGATGACATGCTTGTTGTTGGTTCTAACATGGAACACATAAATGATCTTAAACAAAAATTAGCCAGATCATTTGCTATGAAGAATTTGGGTGTAGCTAAGCAAATTCTTGGTATTAGGATTACACATGATAGGAAAAATAGAACCTTGAATTTGTCCCAAAGTGAATATATAATGAAGGTGTTGAAAAGATTTAACATGCAGGATGCAAAAGCAGTTAGTACACCTTTGGCTAGTCATTTCAAATTGACTAAGGAGATGTGCCTAAAGGCACAAGAAGAGGTTAATAAAATGCCTAACATCCCGTATTCATTAGCTGTTGGCAGTCTGATGTATGCAATGGTATGCACAAGGCCAGATATTGCACATGCAGTGGGAGTTGTGAGTAGGTTTATGAGTAATCCAGGTATGGAACATTGGAATGCTGTGAAATAGATTCTTCGGTATTTGAAAGGAACTACTATGAAGGCATTATGTTTCAAAGGATCTAATGCTGCTCTGAGTGGATTTGTTGACTCTGATCTAGCGGGTGATATTGATTCATGGAGGAGTACTACAGGGTATGTTTTTACTATAGGGGGAACTACAGTCAGTTGGGTTTCTAGGCTACAAAAGGTTGTTGCACTTTCAACCACTGAAGCTGAGTATGTTGTTGCTATAGAAGCCAGCAAGGAGATGATTTGGTTACAATGTTTTCTAGAGGAATTGGGTCAGACACAGGAGGATCGCCCATTGTATACTAATAGCTAGAGTGCCATTCATCTTGCGAAGAACTCTGCTTTTCATTCAAGGACAAAGCACATTCAGCTCAGGTATCACTTCATCTAGACTGTTTTCGAGGAGGTTCAGTTATGAATTGAGAAGATTTACACAGGTGAGAATCCTACCGATATGTTCATGAAGGTAGTTCCACAGGAGAAGCTGATTTCTTCATCAATTTCTGTTGGTCTTCTTGATTGATAATTGTGGAATTTATACCAGTCGAGTCCTAGTGTTTTATCCAGTAGATGCTGCATGTACAGTGGTGTTGTGTAGTATCAGTCTCCAAGTGGGAGATTGTTGAAATGCAATGACTGATCAGAAAAGTACTATACACTTAGCAGGTATCCTCGCTGGGGTCTGGGGCCGGGCCGGGCCTCAGGCAGGGGTTTGGGGGTGGCAGCCCCCAAGAAATTTTTTTTGGGGGTATTTTTTGTTGATGAAAATCGACATTGTAATAAAACCCTAAAAAGGCTGACTTTGATTGTTGCCCTAAACACGCATGTTATAAGTGGCTAGGATGCTTAAGCCATTGTAAGGTTGATGTACTATTTTTGCTGGATAATAAGAAAGATTGGACGGTTGTGTATGGTGGACGTAACCCATTCTGGGTGAACCACATTAAATCTCTGTGTTATTTGTGTCCTATTTTATTTCTTTATCTTTTGTATTTAAATCTACATATAATTGTTAGTTCATATTTGCTTTGGATCTGCTTGAAACCCTAACACCTTGTATAACTTGAATTTTTCAAAAGCTTCTAATTTCTCCCTGAAAAAAGTAACCCAACACATTCTAGAATAATCATCAATAATTAGTATAAAATATCTATCTCCCTATAGACTTCTTGTTCTTGCCGAACAACACAAGTCAATATGAATTAAATCAAGAACATTATTAGATTTCTCATAAATACTCTTGAAATTGGTTCTAACTTGCTTTCCCATTTGACATTCCTTACATACCGGATTATGAGGTTTCACAATCTTAGGTAAATCCCTTACTACCTTAGTTGATTTTATCTTTACAATGCAATCAAAATTTACATGACAGAGTCTCTTATGCCATAACCAACTTTCATCAATATGTGCAATCAAGCATGTCTTATCACTATTGTTCAAATGAAAGATATTACCTTTAGTATGATTACTGGTTGCAATCTCCAATCCAATTTTGTTCATGATTTTGCATTTTCCATTCTTGAATTGTAACTGAAATCCCTTTTCAACTAATTGACCAACACTCAAAAGATTATGCTTCAAACCTTCAACATAATAAGCATTGTCAGTATTGTGCTTACCATCCAAAGATATAGTGCACTTTCCTTTGATTAAACAAGCTTTATCATCACTAAATCTTACTAGACCTCCATTATACTCCTGAAAAGATAAGAATTTACTTTTATCACTACTCATATGATGTGAACATCCACTATCAATGATCCATTCATCTTTTTCTTCAATTTTAGCTGCTAGGGCTTGCTCTACTGGTGGAACAGTAGGTGCCAGTTGATCTTCTTTTATTGCAACAAGTTCCCATTGTCTGTCAGTTCTTCATTAGAGTCATTTGTAACTCCTTCATCAACATAGTAACAAGATTTATCTTTGTTCTTCTTAAATCTGTATCTCTGATATTCAGGGTTAGGCTTATATGTCATTTTAGCTTCCTCTCTCAATCTTGCATGTCTATCACGACATCTAGATGCTATATGACCAACTTTATAGAAAATAAAATATTTAAATGATGCTTTACCTTCATACTTACTTCCAGCTGGACCTTAGGCATTTTCCTTGCAAATAGTGCTTCAAGTTCTTCCAGTTCTTCATTTTCCCTCCTGATATCTTCAAGTTCTTTTGCATAAAGTGCTTTCCAATCAGATTTGTAAGATGATGATGATGATGATGCTATAGATGATGATGCTCAGAAGGCTAAATCTGTCTTAATTGTGGCAACATGACCAAATTCTTCAAGCTCAAATGCTGAAAGTTTTCCAACCAAGGTATCTCTAGATACTGATGTATTAGGCATTGTTCTCAACTCATTAATAATAGTTACTTTCATTTTGTATGCCGGTGGCAAAGCTCTTAAAAACTTAGAAACAATTTCATTAACTCTTTCCATAAAAGCATAAATTCTTTCATCTTCTTCCATTTTCAAATTTTCATACCTGACCCGGTAACATTCCAGTTTTGCAATTTTGACAATGGTATCTCCTTCATTCAATGTGTCCAATTTATCTCGAATAGATTTAGTAGTTGAACGGTCTAATAATCCCATGATTTGTTGATCTGATAATGCGCTCAAAAGTGCTTCTCTTGCTTTGCAATCATTTTCTTGATCTTTACCTAATGTTTGTGGATTAGGTTGATTCAGAGTAGGACCAACATAGCCATTATTTGTAACTTTCCATATGTCTCTTCCAATGCAATTAAGATGTGTCTCCATTTTGATCTTCCATATACCATAGTTAGTTCCATTAAGTTTTAGACTGTCCTTCCTGAAAATGTTAGTTACCATAGGATCTGCTAAAGCTGTTAGGCCTCCACAAAAAGAGAACTTGGCTCTGATACCAATTATTAGGAACCGGAAGGGCAACTGAGAGGGGGGAGTGAATCAGTTGTCAATGAATTTTAACCCAATTATAACTTAATCAAACTCGATACTTAATACTGATAAACCAAACTTATTGCCAGTTAACAGATTAGCAGTTAATATCAATACTGGTGAAACTTAATGCATGAAACAAAAAGAGAAACAAAATTCACAGCACATAACACAGAGATTTTGACATGGAAACCCTGTAAGGGGAAAAACCATAGCAGGAAACCTTACCCACAATTAGATGATACTACTGCAGATAGTATGTGTATATAAATGGCATCTGCACATGCAGAAAAGCCAACTACCTAGAGCACACTGCTCAAATGGGAGTCACAATGACTACAGTAGGATGGTTAAATCCTCTAATAATCTATTGCTTAAAATAGCATCTTCAATACTAGATTCAGTATCGGTTAAGATCTGATAAACACCTTCAAACCTTCCTTGAACCTTCTCTATGGTCTGCTCATATGATCTTCAATATTCGCACATACCATGCTACAATACCATACCATAACCTTACATGTCTATCATCTCACAAATGAGATCTTACATATATACAAAACCTAAGACCAAATGTGTAGGTCGGCTCACTAAGAATATTACAATTAAATCAATTACAAATAAGTCTAGATGCAATGCATCATGTCGGCTCAATACATTTACAAAAATATCCAATCAATAAATCATCTCAATAATGTGTCATGCTAATCTAGAATAGATAAAGCATACTGATCCATAACCTAGACCAATCTGTCGGTAACAATAAATATGTCAACCCGATTAGACCAATAACCAAAACACCAAAACCAAGTATCCAAACCATGTCTTTGACATAATCAAGTGATCTCCAGATGATAACAAGTCATGAACTATGTTGGTGAACCATATAACCTGCCAGTGAACATATACCGGTGACTATGCATAAGTCACTGATCTTGCCAGTGAACACAATGTGTCAGATTAACAGTAAAACAATATAACCATAATGCTAAATTAGCAATGTAGATCTCTAGAAGGATAAGTGTTGACATCAATGACAAAACTAATGCAACACATCCACAATACCAACAATAGAGTGATGAAAGACCACTAAAACATCCTTATCATACCTATTGAGTAAGGTGTAACTCTTTTATGAGAATCTCTCCCCTTCAAAGTGGTATCAGAGAAAGATAAGATTTGGGAAGAAACTTGTTGATGTCAAAGACTGAGTTAGTAGGAGAAAATAACCTCATGGTGGTGACCAATGCATAGTTATCCAAAAAGGTAGAAGATCAAGAGGAAGAGAATAGACTCCTTAGGGTAAGATTGCAATAGTTGGAGAGAAAAATAGATGAAGTTGAAAACAAGACTGAGAAGGTAACAATCAAAATCAATGAAGGGAAGGGTAAAAAAGTAGTAGAAGAGGATGGCACACCTGAACCAGATCCTATACTACCTGAAGAACCTTTCCTTAGAGCCATCAAATCCTTAGGAGGGAAGTCCCTAGAAGGAGTGCCACATTTTTTTGGAAAAATGGAACAAGAAGTGGTCATGTAATGGATTGAAGGATTGGAGAATCACTTTGAATGTGATGGGATTAGTAAAGAAAAAAGCTGAAGGTAGACAAATCTAGGTTGAGAGGAGCAGTCTTTTCTTGGTGGAAGTTCATCCAAGAGGAGAGACAAAAGGAGGGTAAGAACACAATTGCCACTTGGAAAGGAATGCTAGCCAAGGTGAGAGAAGCATATACCATGGAAGACTATGAAATTCAATTACACAAGAGGAGACAAAACTTGAGACAAAGAGAACTAGATGTGAGCAGCTACATTGAGGAATTTCAGAAGTTGTGTCTGAGATCTAAGGTGGTGGAAGATGAAAGCATCAAGGTAGCTAGGTACTTGAATGGTTTGAGATGGAATATACAAGAAGAGTTGAGTTTGTTTTGTTCTAGTACTGTTCATAAGTGTTATCAATTGGCACTCAAGGTGAAAGAGAAGAGAAAAGGAACAAAGGTAGAGGTAGGGGAAGAGATGACAGAGGTCATAGAGGTAGCTATAGTGGAAGAAGTTTAGACCAAAGGTCCCAAGGGGAATCCAAGTTGGTAGAGAAGATTGGGGATTCCAATAGCAAGATCAACTATAGAGGAAGGGGATCTACCAACTCTAGTAGAGGAAGGTCTAGTGGATCAAGAAGAGGGTCATATTTTGCCATAATGAAGTGCTACAATTTCCATCAACTTGGACACCCAACACACAAATGTCTTGAGAAGTCTTCTTCATCCCAAGGAGGTGAGAGGAGAGTAAGTTATATAGAAGAAGATGCAACAAATGTGAAGGCACCGGAAGTGATTTTAAATTTTGAGATTGGACAGAATCTCATAATGAGAAGAGTTTTGATCAAAGAACTGGTTAAGGAGGAACCTAGCCAAAGAAGATCCTTGTTTAGGATAAAATGCAAGATTATGGATAAAGTGTGCAAAGTGGTGGTGGATTTAGGTTCCACTGATAACATAGTGTTAGAAGAAGTAGTAAGCTCAACCTAAAAAGAATCCCACATAGTGAACCTTATAGGGTTACTTGGGTCAAAAAGGGGCATCATGTTCTAGTGAATGAACAAACTTGGGTGGACTTCACTATAGGAAGCTACAAGGAAAAAATCTTGTGTGACATCTTGCCAATGGATGCATGCTACCTACGCCTAGGTAGGGCTTGGGCAATTTGACAGGAAAGCAATACACCATGGGGAAAATAATTCCTATACTTTTCAAAAAGATGGGATCACCTATAAAATTCAGTCCATAGCAGACCAAGAAGAGGGAAAATGTAAAGGCTCCATTGTGCTACTAGTTGGTGAGAAGGAGTTCCTTAACACTCTCAAGGAAGGAGAAGGAGTTGAGTTTTCACTTGTAGTGAAACCAAAAGAAGAAAGCAAGGATAAGAAAGTATGCATTCCCAATAAAGTGCAACAGATTCTAAATTAGTTTAAGGATAGCATCAATGATGGAGCACCTACAACCTTGCCTCCTCAAAGTTCCATAAGTCAGCAAATTGACTTCATACCCAGAGCCTCATTGCCTAATAAGGTAGCTTACAAAATGACACTAAAATAAAGAGGTAGCTAAACAAATACAATAACTGTTGGATAATGGTCTAATAAGGAAGAGCATTAGCCCATGTGTAGTTCCCACCATTTTGGCCCCAAAGAAGGGAGGTACCTAAAGACTTTGCACTAATTCTAGAGCTATCAATCGGATTACAATTAGGTATAGGTTTCGCATTCCAAGAATTTAAGATTAGTTGGATTGTTTAGGAGGTATTGAATACTTCACCAAGATAAACCTCAAGAGTGGTTATCACCAAATCATAATCAAGGAGGGAGATCAATGGAAGATAGCATTCAAGACCACTAAAGGACTTTATGAATGGCTTGTTATGCCATTTGGACTCACAAATGCCCCTAGCACATTCATGAGACTCATGAATGAAGTAATCAAGGATTATATTGGTAAATTTATTGTTGTTTATTTAGATGGCATATTGATTTTTAGCAAGTTTAAAGATGAACATCTTAAGCATATAAAGATTGTATTGAAAAAAGTATGTGATGAGCAACTAACTATCAATTTGGAGAAATGTGAGTTTATGAAACAGGAGTTGGTATATCTTGGGTTTGTAATCTCAAGTGGTGATTTGAAGATGGATACTTCTAGGGTGGAAGCCATAATTAGTTGGTCTAAACATAAGACAACAAGTGAAGTGAGTATTTTTCATGGTTTGGCAATAATTTTATAGGAAGTTCATCGGAGGGTTCAATGAGATATGTGTACCTATGATTGACACAATCAAAGGAGGTGTGAAGACTAAGTTTCAATGGACAAAAGAAGCACAAAGAGGATTTGACCTCTAAAGACAAAGGTGGCTACTCAGCCGGTACTAGTTCTTCCAAGCTTTGACAAGCTCTTCACATAGAATTTGATGCAAGAAATATAGCAGTTGAAGTAGTCTTAATTCAAGACATAGACCGGTTGCATTTTTCAGTGAGAAGCTCAATGATGCCAAGAAAAGGTACTCTTCTTATGATTTGGATTTATATGCACTTGTTCAATCACTTAGGAAATGGAAACATTATTTGTTTCCTAAATAATTTGTGGTTTATACTGATAACCAAGTTCTTAGTTTCCTCAATTCACAAGAAAAGTTGAATCATAAGCATATCAAATGGGTAGAGTATTTGTAGTCATATACTTTCACCATTAAACATAAGAAAGGTCAGTGTAATAGAGTCGCTGATGCATTAAGTAGAAGGTTGCTAATAGTTCAAGAAGTGTAGCTCAAGAGCATTGGAGTGGATAGTTTCAAGGGGTTATACCAAGATGATGAAGACTTTTCTGCCATCTACAAGGTTTGTTAAGAGTTTAGAAATCATTTTCATGGTGAATATGCAGATTTTACCTTACAAGATGGTCTTTTGTAAAGGAGGACAACTTTGTGTACCTAGAGGTCCATGAGAGAAAATTTGATGCAAGAGAAGCACAATGGTTGTTAAAGTGGACATTTTGGATTGAGCAAGACTTTGGAACTTGTCCAAAGATTCTACTATTGGCCAAAGATGCAAAGGGATATCAGAAAATATGTGGAACAATGTGTGGTTTGTCAAAGAGCCAAAGGCACTTCTTCTAATGCTGGTCTCTATCAGCCTTTACCTATTCCTAACTGGCCATGGGAGTGTGTAAGTATGAATTTTGTTGCTGGGTTTCCTAAGACCAAATCAGGATTTGATAGCATCTATGTTGTGGTAGATAGATTTAGCAAAATGACCCATTTTATTCCATGTAAGGTGACTCATGATGCTAGTCATATTGCTCACTTGTTTTTCAAGGAACTCATTAGGATTCATGTCTTACCTATTAGTATAGAATCAGATAAAGATGCAAAATTTATTGGTTATTTTTGGAAGACCTTATGGCAGAGATTGAGTACTAACTTGTCTTTCAGTTCAACCTACTATCCCCAAATAGATGGCCAAACATAGGTGCTCAATAGAACACTTGTAAACCTTCTTAGGTGTCTAAAAAAGGAGTATGGACAAGCTTGGGATTAGATCATCCATCAAGATGAGTTTGCTTATAATGACAGTGTGAATAGATCAACTGGTAAGAACCCTTT
This sequence comes from Cryptomeria japonica, assembly GCF_030272615.1. Taxonomy (NCBI): domain Eukaryota; kingdom Viridiplantae; phylum Streptophyta; class Pinopsida; order Cupressales; family Cupressaceae; genus Cryptomeria; species Cryptomeria japonica. The sequence continues at coordinate 202,824,540 of NC_081405.1, read as the reverse complement.
TGAGGTGGTTTATGGCCTTCATCCTAGAGGTGTGTTGGAGCTCAAAGATATTTGGAAGATAGGATAGTAGAGTGGACATACTATTGACATGGATTAGTCCATGCAAGAGATTCATGAGCAGGTTAGGCAAGCCTTACTAGACACCTCTCAAAGGATCAAAGATAAAGTAGATGAAAAGAGAAGGGATATATAATTTTCTGTTGGATACTTGGTCATGGTTAATTTGAATAAATAAAGGTTTTAGAAAGGTGTCCCTAGTAAAATTCAGATGAGGAGGATTGGACCTTGTAAGGTCTTGGCTAAGTATAGGAACAATGCCTACAAAATTGACCTACCTAGAGACATGGCATTATCTCCTATATTTAATGCTACAGAATTGGTGCAGTATAAGGGAACACTTCCAAAGGAATATAGTAGAGTCTTAGAGGTCTCTTAAGCACTTTCAGACCCACCCTTTCCACCTGCAACCATGCCACAAGCTAAGAAGGTATTGGATTCAAGAATCCTCAACAAGACAAGGCACACCGCCTATATGGAACATTTGGTCAAATGGCAGCCACCTACAAAATCTGAGGCTACCTGGGTACCTAAATTAGACTTCTCTAATCTTGGAATTCCCCTCTCATTTTTTCCTAAAGGAGTCACTTGACTTCTTTCTCATTGGGGGAGTATGGTGCAAGAGCACCTAGCTTTAACCAGTTTGTTGATGAATTTTCAAATTTTGGAGTGATTGTCCTTATTTTAGATCAATTTTTGAATAATGGACTATTTAGAGGTCCACATGTGTGTTTCTTAGTCATTTCAAGGGTGATTATCACCAAGGTTTGTTTGTTTTCCTAGATTTGGCCAATGAGCCCTTGTAACCCTAAAATGGTATTATTTTGCATTATGATGTACAATGTCTTGTAAAGAATCATTAAGAATTTATTCATGTCATTTTTATGTTAGGGAATCATCCTAGGAGGTTTAGTATGAATAGAAATGCATAAAAGACAAAAATGCAAAATTGAGCAAAAGTTGTCATTATTGCTTGACAACTTTTTGCAACTTTTTGAGAAACTTTGCATTGTTGAGCAAATAGGTGTTTAGGAAACCGATGAGGAGTTTCTTATGTCAAAGAAGGAATATAAAATGCTCTTTGAATGATTTTACATGGGTAAGAATACCCAGGAGAAAGTTTGAATAGAATTTGTGAACAATTTTGAGATTTTTGCCATATATTTTGTCATTTTGGTGGCAGCAGTCCGTGCAAAATGGATTGATCTTGTTACTGTTATTTCATGAAAGTTTAGTGGATTATATATCATTTCTCAGGAAGTGTTTTTATCTTCTCTTAGTGCAGATTTGAAGTGTGTTTACAATTTGTCTCTTATTGCATTGCTCTTGGTTTGAGTTAGGGTTTAAGAGCCCAGTCATGGTTCCAACTTGAAATCCTTTTGATTTTTCTCAATGACCCTTGGGATTAAAGTCATGGAACCTTTGTGTAGTGTATATATTCTTTGGAATGGTTTGGAGGTTGTTGGTAAGAAAATTGCTATCATTTCCTAGGCGAGCTCTGCCATAGCTTGACTAGGAATATGATTGACAATTTTGTCTTTACTTGCAGGGTTGAATAAATGTGAATATTCCAATTGTTTGGCATGGAAATATGATGCATAGGAAAGTCTCAGAGAAGAGATGGAGGTTTTATAGGGTGTATAAATCTATAAACCCCTTTGGTGAAGATTGTTAACTCCTAAACCTTCAAAAGTGCCATTTTTGGGATCCGTACCAATATACACAAACCAAAAAGCGTACCCTAGTGAATCCAAATTTTTTTGCAAAAGGGTATTCGGATTACCAAAGGGTTTTGGGGGTCCTTTTGAAATTTTTCTGAGTAATTGCCCAAAAACCAACAAGGTAGGGCTAATTGGGGCTCTAGGGCTACTATGCCTAGAAAATAGGAAGAAGAGGGAGCGATGGGAAAATGGTGATAAAAAAATTGAAGAATTGTTTGAATGGAGTTTAAATACTTACTAAACACCCTCTGAGACCACTGCAAGTGTGTATTGGAGGTTTGGACAATCTATAGGTTGGATTTACTCTTGTGAATGTTAGCCATGTTTGAGAGCAACTGCAGAAAAAAAATTGTTAGGGAGAACTTGAAGAGAGTTTGTTTATTTGACTTGTTAATAGACAAGTGTAGAGTGATGAAAGATCACTAAAACATCCTTACCCTACCTATTGAGAAAGGTGTAACTCTTTTGTGATAATCTCTCCCCATCTCCATCCGATTCTTTAAAACGTGTGCATTACTTAAAGGACTACCACATAGACTCACAACTCTTTAAGATTGTCTAGTTGAGATAACCATTCTAGAATTGTGCCACTTAAGCTTTTATTTTGTAGGTACCTGCATACACGAGAGATGAACCTTAGTAATTGTTGATTAAATTTCCTTCAAATTTTGACAATATTTACGCATATAGTCTCTCCAACTTGGTTAGGATGGACAAATTTGGAAACGCTCCAGTGAGATTGTTACCATCAAGAGAAGTACAAACATGTAGCACCAAGAATAGATTAGTGGAATCATCTAGGTGTCAATTCGAACTACATTTTTTATTTGGGAAAATTGTTGGCCGACATAGCTTGGATAAATTAAGAGATACAATTAATATTGTAAATTAGTGTTCTAAGAACTTTTCTGACTGGGGACATGGTACTAGTTTTAGAGACAAGGACCATGGGCTTAATTTTGGGGACGGTGAGGGCTTGGCTGCAAAGTGGTGGTGGGTGGTGTTGATATAAAAAGTAGAGGTGAATTGAAATCTTCAAGGCAAAATCTACAATATAACATATCTATGAGTGCCCATGAAAGGCCAAATAGTTTTCACAAAGTTAAAAGGTTGCAATGAATATCTAACAACATATAACATATAGCAAGCCACCCAGTAGTGTCCCTGCCAAAGTTGGCACAGGTGGCGGAAGTGGTGGTGCTATGGGGGGACATTTCCCTCAAGTCCCCAAGTCTTGGAAACTTCTCCCTGTAGGAGATGTGGGTTTTTTTGGGGAGGGGGAGGGGTGGAGGGGGAACGCATCTCCACGAAACATTGTAGTAAAGTAAAATTTGAGTAAAAATAAAATTAGGTCCATTCAAATGTGTTTTATTGGGTTAGTGATGATTGTGCTTCTCACTTTTTTTTTATGCCTCTTTTTCTCTGACGTCTTTGAGGTAGTTATGGTCTATTTGGAATAATTGTTGTGCTCATTTCACTTCTCTTCTTGAATTTCGGGTTAGTTTGAAGTGTATTCCTACTTCAACTTCAATTTTATTAGTGATTGGGGATATAGAACTTATTTTCGTTCTTTTTCAAATTTGATGGGAAGAAAATCTTTCAATATTTCAAAGTTATATTATATTTGGCAAAAGATTTTGGATTCTATTATAGAATCTTTATTGACTAAAAGCTCCTAGGGTTGTCCTTTCTAGTTTTGATATTTTGACTTTAATAAGTACATTTAGGAAATTCAAATGCTTCTACAAATCCTCATTCTAGAATTAAATCATCACATAAGATGAACAAAATTGGTAAATAGTGTTTTGAATTGTTATGTTGTATTAAGATTAATACAAATAGCTCTTCTCAAATATGAGGATGATTCCATTATTTTAGCTTCCCTAATGAATAACACATATATTTCAATGTCTTCTTGATGACTGGATTTGTATGTGGAGCAAATTCTTTATCTATATATTTTTTTAATTCCATCTCTTTTATTCATATTCATTGGGAGTGAAATGTTATTGTTGGCTATTTGATTAAATGAACATCTGATTTTAATTGTCATGGAAATATCATAGACTGGACTTCCTTATCTTCAAATCAATCTCTTTCACTCTTTAAAAAGATTTGGATTGATTGTTCTTCTTTTTATTTAAATTTGACGTTTTTAAACCCTAAAAATGATGGATTTGTACTAAAGTTCTTCAAAATTTAATTACAGCCATTGTTATCTGAGAATCTTTATATCATTTTGTTACATTTCAAAATTAATGTATGCTTCAAAAAAGAAAAGATAAAATTGAATGCTACTCAATTCCAAAATGAACATCACTGACAACTATGTATTTACACAAGATTGAATACAGAACTTCAGGCTTACATTTGAACTAGTTCCGTCATCTGTCCAAGAGAGGGCGGTATTTGATCCCGTCAGATTCCTTCCCGACAAATCTCTGTAACATGTTAAAACACTAAACGTTAAGCTTGGACCTTGTTTGACAATTCTACGTGTTCAAATAAGTGAATAGAGATTTCAAAAAGTTAAGCTTACATTTCCGAGACTCTTACAGTTGATGAGATGTTGATACACTGTATTCCGTCCCATGCTAGAACGAAGCAAGGATCCCAAACCCAATCTTTAATATTCAATCTTTGTTTCAAAGTAACCAGAGCGTGAGCTGCAGGTTAGCTAAACGATTTCAGAAGAGCATATTTAAATTGCAATAGTTAAGAATCTAAGGTTAATAACTTGAAAAACATAAAATTGTATACTAACCATCCGCTCAAAAGCGTTGATAATAGAGCCGTGAGTAGAGACAGAATCCTTCTGGAGCCTAAAGAAAATCTCCGGTGTTTCAGATTCCAACCCGATTTGTAAGGCAGAAAAATCTCCCCGTAGAGTGATGTTGGGAACACGGACTTCATTATTTATTAACAGATGGAAATTTCTGGACTCGGATGGATTGATTGACTCGATCTCTGCAGAATACTAAAACAGAAGGAAAGATTTGATCCTGTCTGGTATGGCGTATTGCCGGAGGGAGAAATTCATTACTTCATTGTTGGTGACAGCAGCTGTTTGCATCACAGCAATTGGAGGAAGGATTTTGGCGTTGTTTATAGAAATTGGATGTTTAATTTTTACATTATGACCGGTTTAGTTGATGAAGGATACCACAGACGATGAAACCGGTCATCAGGATAACTAAACGACTCATCAATGTTGAATATGAATCAAGATCCATCACATGAACGCAATTTCTTTTGTGGCTTTTGTGGACCGCTACTCTTTATGTTCAATAAAAAAAGAACAGTCTATCTGTCTGCCAATAGAGTTCAATTTGTATACATTTCAAAGATTCACCCTCTTCTATTGACTTTGACTTTGACTTTTAATCTTAAATACTAGACATTTAGTGTTGACCTTTCTTTAATTTTATATTATATGCCATAATTTAAAAAATGAGTAGGTTGTATAATTTGATTATATATTTTTATGTAATCATATAATATTTTAATTATAAATATTTATCATAGAGAAATATAATTTATAATTTTATTAAATAATGTATATTTTTAAATACTTTATATAAAATGATATCAATTTAAAATAATTTAAGATTAGAATATATTCTAGCTGATAATGCATTAGATATATAGAAATTATTGTGAATGAAGGGAATATAAAGAATTAGTTGTTATGTAAATCAATGATTTATTATTAATATGCAATACATGTAGATAATGTTATTAATTGTCATTTTCCATCTTGTCATACATATGGAAGATTGGAAATTATATAATGTCACATACATTGATCACCGTTAAGGATGGTGGAAGGTTATGGATGTTAATTTAATGAATTGCAAGCAATAAATAAGGTTCGTTATTTCTCCCAATATTCTTCTTCAATCATTCTTGGAACACATAGTGAGTAGTTCTCTAAATAGAATCATAAAGTGGTTTGGGCAATATATAGGGTAGTATGAAAGATAAAAAGCTTAGGGTAGAAGGAGAGAAAGAAACGTTGAAAACCCTTCAACTTGTTATTTTAATGCGACATAAGTCTCTAAAAGAATTTCTACTCATATTGCTAAGGAGCTAGTGGATTCTAAGCTTAAAATGTACAAGTTAAGGGTGTAGGGGGATTGCCAAACAAATACATAGGGATGCTTGCATCATAATTCAAGAAGTTGCGGTCAAAATCATATTATATCTAGACAATCATTGATCATTGCAATGTGTTTGGGCTTCTCTAGGCTCAAAGAAATGAAACGATATTGTTAATAGCAAGTAGGTATTTTGTGCTAACGAGGATGCAAAAAATGTGAAGATACAAGAATATGTTAATTTGGATTTCTTCATTGGGTATATGTGCACATAATAAAAAGAAATTAAGGTACTCTTTTAAAATTTCCTAATCTTTTGGGTAATATCTTTTATGTGAATTTTTTTGTTAATGTAAAAATAGACAAAGTGTCATGCTATGTCGAACAACTTGTGGAGGAACCTAAGCCCATATAGGATCAATTTGATAGAAATGTATGTCTCTTTTGGGTGCACTAGCTTGTGTAATTTGTTTACCTCATCGTGGTCTTAGATCACTTTTGTAACGACCTTCTAATTTAATATTAAAAAACTTAAATTATATATATACAGTGATAATTTCTAAGTCTACTTGTAATCTAAATAATCCTCCTTTATAGGTTTGTGTATAAAAGAAAAAATCCATTTTACAAATATATAAATTTGAGTAATTTAGTAGAAAATAAAGAATTGATGGGAAAATCTTTTTGTTGCCTATATGAAGATAGTGGAGATAGTTGAATATAAATTAATACATATTCTTCTATATGATAGATATGACTTATTTATGTTCATTTCTTGGTGTGAATGAGGTTTATTCCCCAACTAATTTCTCTCCTAGGTCTTTTTCATGCCTGTGTATTTAAGTTTACTTGGGTTATTTACTTTTTGTGTTTCAAGTCATTAGATTTAGATAAATGTCATAATTTTACATTGTCTTGTATCTCCCTCTTACCAATATATATATAATGTATTCTCAAATTATAATCTCAACTGTATTCTATCTTTTTCTTTTTTAGAATAAAGGGGTAAAAACTTTATTAATAATCTAAAACAAGCATTACATAAGAAAACCAGAGCCTCAAAGCTCCAAAAGAGAACAACAAACCCAACCAGTTATCATCCAACTTCATAACTATCCATATCCTCAGCAAAGATCTTATGCAAGTCTTGATAGTAATTAGGGGAAAGATGCTCCCAACCCTCAACTTTCCAATCATCACCATGTTCCGAAACCCACTTAGCCAAACAATTAGCTGCTCTATTCTAGTCGCAAGGAATGTGGATGAAAGACACCTTCTCCATCATCGCACTAATTTGCAAAATCTAGTGCACAATCCCTTCCAGCTGCCAATTAATCCCACTGACCTTCTACTCAATCAATAGATTAATAATAATCTCCTAACCCAATTCGCAGATAACCTTAGGCCCCCCCAACTCATATGAACGCTCTAGGGCATATTAAATTGCTAATCCCTCCATGAAGTTACTAGACTACTACCCTTTATGCATTGAAAAGAAGAAAACCACATCCCCCATACGATCCCTACCAACAACCCCAATCCCAGCAGGACATAGATAGTACGAGAGGAGCCATCAGTGTTAATCTTACCTAATTCATCTTGAGGGGGAAACCATCTTCCCACCATTTGAACCTTCTTCTTAGCACTTCCACCTCTCCTAACACAAGCTAAGACATGTGACATCTCTTGCAAACCCAACCTACTCACAATATCAACCTCTCCTTTATCCAGAGGAAACTTTACCTCACATTTAGCTTCCACTGTCTCTTGGATCATTGCAATGATTCTATTCCACACTTGGTGACCTAATAGTCTGACTTCCCTAAAGATCCTCCTATTCCTCTCTAGTCAGATATGCCAAAGTATGAAAATGGGCCCAATGTGCCAGATAGCCTGGAGAAAAGAGGACAAAATAGGAGGCCTGCCCAAAATGCTCCAAAAGTCCACCAAAGAATCCGCATGAACACAAGGGTGGTTCCACACCCCTCACCAGTAATTCTAGAGAAACAATGAGAAATGGCATCTAAAGAACAAGTGTGAAGATTCCTCCCCTCCATTACCACACAAAACACATATGGAAGGGCCACGAAACCCATGGTTGGGAATATTGTCCTAGCTTAGACATCTATTCAAAGATAAAGTCAAAGCAAAAAAATTACACTTCGGCCAAGAGAAATTGTTCCAAATATATTTCCACCAATGCACCTTCCTCCCCTCCAATCTACGAAACAACAACTGCTGGTACCCACTGGCAATAGTAAAAACACCCTTAGGATTCGGTGACCAAGCAAGTCTATCCCTGTCCTTAAGGGAAGTACAATGTCTACTAGCCAAAATGCCATGAAGCTTAATGCAATCTTCATCTATACCAAAAACCAGCCATTCATTAGGAACCTTCCACTGCACCATCTCCAATTGCCCACACCTATAAACAAACTTAAAGTCGCTCACTCTAGACCACCCTACCTCCAGGAACCTCTGGCAAAGGTTCACTAAATTAGAGAACCGATCAATAACGGGGGGGGTATCCATCCCAATAATAGAACCAAAAAAGCACCTCTACCTCCCTCTTACAAATCCAAAAAAGTCCTCCTTTTATCAGTGCAACCCTTTTCTTGAGAGTACTCCAAATCATAGAGCCTTTTCCCACAAGCAAATATCTTGGGATTTCCCCCTTCGAGATCCTCTGCATATACTGTAAGACAAAATCCTATCGTAGGCTCGATCCTGTTCAACACACCACCTCTAGTATAGTTTTTCTACCAAAGCCTCCCCAAATATAGTAGCCTTCCTTAAGCCAAGGCCACCCAACTGTTTCGGGCTACACCCCAAGTCTCATTTGACAAGACTCCATTTATAGGAGGACAAATTGCCTGCTCATGAGAATTGCCTTTCCTAAAAATCCAATTCCTTCACAAACCACTTTGGGGCCACTTGGAGCATACACCTATAAATCGGAAGAGCATGAACCGCTGACTTGATCAGTTGAACCCGCCCAACAAAGGATAACCATCTGTGTGTCCAATGTTCAACCTTCTTACAAAAGTTGTCTAGAATACCCTACCAAGAGTCCCTCGAAGGTTTACTGGTGGACATATGAATACCCAGGTAAGACAAGGGAAGAGAACTAGCCCAAAATCTCAAGATATGAGCAATCCTCAATTGAATAGTTCCAGGTGTGTTGAAGAAGAGAATGGAATATTTATCTTCATAGATTTATAGCTTCTTTGATCCTAGCTAGTCCCATCAGGACCATATCATCCACAAACTACAAATGGGACTGAGGAGGTATGTCATTATCTCAACTCCAACCATGAATAATACCCAGTCCCACATTATACTTAAATAATCTCCCTAGACCCTCAACTAGAAGAATGGATAAGTACGGGGAAAGAGGGTATCCCTGGCGAAGACCCCGAGATGCACCAAACAACTCAATATGATCTCCATTAATTAGTATAGAGAATGAGGTAGATGAAACACAACTCCTAACCCATTGGATCCATTCATCAGCAAAAACAAAGGACCTGAGAATCTTCTAGAGAAAGGACCAACAAACTATATCATAAGCCTTTTCCATGTCCATCTTAATAAACATAATTTTTTCCTTGGAAGTTTCCATTGAATGAATGGTCTCAGTAGCAATGACCACTCCACCCAAGATTTGATGACCCTCCACAAACCCACTCTAATCTTTAGAAATGACACCCCCAAGCCAATTTTTCAACCTTTTCTCTATCAACTCAGAAATAATCTTATAAATCATATTATAGAGAGAAATAGGGTGGAACTGGCCTAACCGGTCAGCCCCCTCACACTTGGGGATGAACACAATTAAAGTCGCATGCAAAGCCCGAATAATCTTCTTATTCCTGTAGGACTCTTCGACCACCTCCAATAAGTCCAATTTGATAATATCTCATAATTATTGATAAAACTCAATCGAAAACCCATCCAGTCCAAGAGCTTTCCCCTTCTTCATGTGGAAAACAATCCTCTCAAGTTTGTCCAACAAAATAGGTCTCATAAGCTGCTCATTCATCTCCCTAGTAAATAGAGAAGGAATACAAGTAAGAACTTGATTTTCCTCTTCTAAATCCTCCTAAGAATCCTCACTAAAAAGGGATTGGAAATACTACATAGACTCCCTAGAAATCTCCTGCAAGGATAAACACTTCTCACCTCTATCATTAACTAGAATAGGGATGGAATTTCCATGTCTTCTTGCTTTCACTGAATTGAACAATAACATAGTATTCTTATCCCCTACTTGAAGCCAATCAATACGAGCTCTCTGTTTCTAGTAGATTTCCTCCCTAAGCTTCTGGTCCTCTAAATCCTTGACTGTCATGTCTTCCTCCCTAAGAAAGGATTCTAAAAATCCATGGTCTCTTATCTCTCTAGTAATGCCATTTAACTCTAATTAAGGAGTTGTCTTAGCATGAAAAATATTACCAAAATACTGACCGTTCCACCATTTAAGCTGAAACTTAACAAATTGCAGTTGCTTGGCAAAATTGCACATAGCAGTGCCAAAGGCTGGCCTCCCTTTCTTCCACCAATCTACAACATGATCCTACAAAGAAGAATCTCGCAACCACATAAGCTAGAAATCGAATGAAGGAATACGAGTGACCCAAGTAGAAGAAGACACCAATTTGATGGGCTAGTAATCTGAACCTCTCCAGTCTAAAATCTCAGAGAATGTGGACCATCCCCCACTAGCCCAAAAACTAGAACCAGAAAGCAATCCAACCTCTCCGCAATCCAATACTCTCCTATTCTCCCATTGTTCCAAGTTAACAAACCATTACCGAGCTTGATTTCAAGAAGATACAAGGTTGATATATAATCCCAAAGAAGGAAGAAAGAAGGCTCCAACTACATAACACCACCCTTTTTTTCACTCAATTCTACTATACTATCCCAAAGAAATATTATCTGGACAAAACCTACCATATAGGATGAATCCTCAAGGGGTTCCAAAGATAGGCCACACCTCTAGAGGAGCCAAATTCCCCAATACACTAACATTCGCCTCTCCCCTATAGCTTTGAAACCAAACCCATTCTTTCCTTCAAGACAAGGACATCAGGAGAATGGCTCCTCATCAATTCCCAAATAAATTTATGTCTAGGGCCATTGTGAAAGTCCCTCACATTCCATTATAGCACAATCATTTTGGGAGATTAGAAAAATAAGAATCCAGAGTCTTTACTAACCCTGACTCAACCAAATTCTCCCCCATCAATTTGATCTTATCCAAGTCCTTTTTTTTTCTACCCTTCACAATCTTCTCCATTGGTCCTTTTTAAATGTATTTTTGAAGAAGACCCAGATGTAAAGAGATCTTATTACTTTTAACCCCAGTAAAGTTCAATTTTTGTACTCTAGGAGAAACATCCCCACCAACCATCTTCACTTCAACACTAGAGATGGGTCCCTTCTGAGCCACTATCTGCTGATCAATCTCTATTTGATGAATCCCAACCTCTTGTAGACCCTGGGTAGTATCCAAGTTCACACTATCAACCATCAACCCTGTTGCACTATGATCCAAAGGAGTCATCCCCGGATTCACCTCCTGCTAGCTAAGATCATCCAAGGCTTCAAATATGTTAAAGGTGTCCTCCTCATGACTCTCTCGCAAAGACCTCTTTTGACCTTGGTTCCTATTATTTGTCTTAATTGGGACAAAGCCATCAGCATCCACAACCATACCACACATAGAAACTTTTCCTTTATCAGCCTCATGAAGGTTATGAGACAATTGTTGAGGTTGATGCTCAATGTATTTAGACCTAGGGCACTTGCGCTCTGAATGACCATACTCATGACATAGATGGCACCGAAAAGGTAAATTCTCATAATTAAGCTCTTCCACCCAGGAGTAAGAGCCCGGACCCATATCTATAACATCTGGAAAAGGCTTACTAAGATCAATTTCAACACAAATACAAGCAAAAGTCATTACCTTTCTCCCCAAGGTTTGCATTGAAGATCCAACAAGCTTCCCAAGTAATGAAGCTAGCATTCACAACACATCCTCCCAACAACATTCCACCAAAAATGAGGTAATCAAACCCATACTGGGACTTGATTCGGGAACTCCTTCGAAGGGTTAAATCCTGCATGCCAAAGTTTGATGAACAACCCCACCTGGTTATAAAAATATGGGCCTCCCTCAAAGACCCGATTGCGATCATCCATGCAATTAAAAGTGATCATTAAGTAATTATTTTCCAACAACATAACATCCATTTCCTATTCCGGTGCCCAAGTCCTCTAAGCCCAACTCTCCAAACACTATAGAGAAACCCTCATCCCCAAAAATTTATAATATAACGAGTGCTTTGAGAAATAATCAACATCTTCGACAATCATCTCAGGCGGAATTACCAATTTCGGCCACTCTTGGCATCTCTCAAGACAACCATTAATCTTCAAAATTAGAGAGCCATTGGACAAACCTACCCTACTAAACCTTGAATTTGGAACAAAGAGATCATTAGGAAAGGTCTTGATACCTTGGGATGGAGATTTTGTGCCCAACGCACGTCAAAAATCCATACCGGGTGAGTCCCCCAAGGCCTCTCCCCCAATAGCTGACATCACTAAGGAGAATGGATATACACAAATAAAATAAAAACCCACACCTCAAAACACTACCTATTGAACACTCCTCCCAAACTTTGTTACGGGGAGAAACGACCACAACCCTCCACACCCCACGAGCTCCTCCCACCGCTACCTCCAAAATCAAAACTCCCTACACACCCCTCTCTAGCTCTCAACCCCACACCACAACGTAGTCCTCCCTGCCACCAGCCATCGATCTCCAAGACAAAAGCCACCACACCCCACAAAAGTAGAAAACAGACCCCCCCCTCTTTGTACAACCCAACATAGACCCCCCATAGGATAAGGCTTGGATGCCCTACCTCAGACCCGCAACACTCGTGCATGCTCCATTATATTTTGGTCAACTGTATTCTATCTTTATCCTTTGATAAAAATATAGTTTTTCTCTAATTTTGGGTCACTTTGTGATATCATTCAAGCACCTTGATCTTTGTTGGCTATCTCCATAGCCAAATCTTACATAGTATCTTAGAATTTTATACTCTTAAATTTTCTTAGAGCTTTTGAGATTGCTTCTGGTTATAATTTTGAGCAGAAATTATATGCTCATTTGAATCATGGTAATATTACTTCATTAATTGAGGTTCTCTATAGATGTGTTGATGTTCCATCTATATTATCTCACACAAATTTTAGTGTTTCTTTGTAGAGGGTTAAACTAATTATTCACATAGTAGGAGCATATTCCAAATATATCCACTTGCAATGAGTACTTGTTAAATCTTAATGATTTTCTTTGTGATTCATTTCTTGTGGATTGGGATTAAATTACTAAGGACATCCATATCCATTCTTTTATTAGTTCCTATGGAGTTGCATCATCTTCTTAAACCATCGTGGGGGAATATTTAGACCCTCTTGTGGACATGCATCTTCTCTTTATATGTGTTGAGAGCATATTTACACCCTCTTGTTCTTTCTCTACTTATTAAGTATAAATAAAAGTTTAAAATTATCTTACAGATCCTTTGAAAACATTTAGATAATTCATCTTCCTCTTAGATCATTTTCTACATCTATTTTTAATATTTAAAAGTTTATAATTGTGACAAATATAACCTTTCAACTTTGACTACCTAAAAGTGGTATTTCTATTCTTAATTTTAAAATAATATGAAATAATAAAATATAAAATAATAATTTAATTTATAATTATTTAAATATTTTTCTAAAAAATACTTTAATATATTTTTAATAAATTAAAATGCAAAACTGAACTGCTGTTTTTTTTTTAAGAAAAAAAGTTGACATCTTGTGAAATGTATGATGTTTTGATTAAGTTCAACTTTAAGTTAATTGAAAAATAAATATTCATAAGAAAAATAATTTTTTTCCTTTCACTAGATTTTCAAGTTATCTATTTGAGCAAAAAATAAACTAGAAATTTTTTTTCCTCTTTTTTGTGACATCCCATTAACCAACTACTTTTTTGAATTTCTATTTAAAAAATATAGTAGGTTAATGGGATGTCACCAAAAATAGGAGAATATTTTTTCTCATTTTTTTTTCCTCAAATAGATACATTGAAAATCTAGTGAAAGGAAAACATTTTAATATTTTATGAATATTTATTTTTCAATTATCTTAAAGTTGAATTTAATCAAAAAATCATATATTTCACAAGATGACAACTTCTTTTCTTAAAAAAAAATATTAAAAAAAAACCTCTTAATGAGGATTTTCTCTTCTGGTACAACTTATATTTAATTTTTTTTTAATAAATATACATATACATGTGCCTATGTGTGTATTTATATTTATGTAAATTTCTAATCATCCCTATGTTTATTAGAATACACTAGTTTCCATAAATTTAGAAACATATAATAAAACTAATATAAATATCAAAAAGTAAAAGAATCTAGATTAAGGACACTAATATCTACAAAAGAATATTTTCATGAAAATAACCCCTGGTTGGAGAACCTAATAATGACATTTTATCACTGGTCTCTCTCCTATCTTTCCAACCATGTAATGTTTTCTTCATTTCAATTATGTTAAGCTTTTTATCTTTACTTTCTTTTTCTAGTGTCTCCATTTTTTGTCAAAAATGTATGTATAGTAATTTTTTCTCTTTTCCTATTTTTCAATTCATGTATTTTTATCTCATTCATAAATATTTGAAAAAAAACACTATTTTTGAAACTAGACATTATGTTATGTTTTCTTGATAAAAATACAAGCACTTTTTGTGGCCCTCTATTTGCATCCCTAAATATCCAACATTTTTTTTAAAATATTAGTTTAAAAATAATATTCAAAACACAACGACTCTTGGTATTCTTTCATCTTCATATTTTGAGTGTAACTATCTTCAATTTCTCATCCTAGATTAGCATTTCCAACTTTTAGAAGAAAAAAAAGTGACTTCTTCTAACCCCCTTTTTTGTTCCCCATTTCCATGCACATTCCATGGTATACAAGGCCAACATCATTATACATCCATATTAGATCATATGGTCTTGGTGAATTAAGTGCTCAATAGTACATTAGGCATTGATTAATAGGTAATTTTTAATGAGGTATTGATTTGCAGATGGAAACCAGAGGTGCACAATTCAGTGGCCCATAATGCTATCATGGAGGCCAACAATGTTTTCCAGTTCCATTGGAAGTTTTTCTCCCACCCACTATGGGGGAACAAGTTGTAGAAGAGGTTCCTTTGAATGGATTCATTATGATTCCACCTCTTTCTCAGATGTGGGCCATTGTCCCATTTCCTCCTTCCAACAAGAAGAACTCTCCTCCTAATAGGATGGTGACTCTAGAGACCCCCTTCATGGGACCCTATTGTGGGCTATCGACTCCCCCCCCAAGAATCTAAAAATTTTTCGTGGGTAACCCTCTCTCTCATTTTCATTCATTGGTATTTAATATCTTGACCCTATCTAGAAAGGAGTTTGGGCAATTAGGTGCTTTCACATGGAGGAAGAAAGACTATAGATGTGGGTAAGGAGCCTAGAATGGAAAGAAAATCCTTAAAGGATATGAGGAAATCTAGTTCTACTAGGGATGTGGCTAATGGTTTTCAAGGGAAGTTGGAGAATTTTTTCTCGCAGAACAATAAGAAATGATTATTCTCTCCTAAAATGTAAGGGGTCTGAATGGGCCCCAAAATTAGATTCTAGTCAAGTATCTGGTGAAAGAATCAAAACCTATTTTTTTTATTCTATAGGAAACTAAGATGTGTTTTGAGTCCTATTTGACAGTTTCTAACTTCATTTACCCTTTTCCCACTCAATTTCTATGAGTGTTGATGGTTCTTTTGGTGGACTTGTTGTTTTTTGGAGATCGAATAATCTTACAAGCTCTTTGGTTTCTCTAGACAATAATTACTGGTGCATTGATTTTGAAAATAATACCCCTAAGAGAAACTAGAGACTCACTAATTTTTATTCTCCTAAAAATATTGTTTAGAGAAGGGAATTATGGTGTTCTTTGATTGATCATTGGAATCTCAATTGTGGTCCTCATTAGCTTGTTATGGGGGACTTCAACACTCTCTTGTTCCCCTAAGAGAAAATGGGAGGGACATCTAATTTTTCATAGAGTATGTTGGATCTCCAAGAGTTTTCATCTAGAGGCAACCTTATTGATTTGGATTTATAATATAGGATCTACACTTCATCTAATCAAAGAATGAGCAATAATCTCATATAGGTCCATCTTGATAGATGTGCTATACCCTCATCTTGGAATATATTTAAAAATTGCCTCCTTTCCTCCTTTATTCAGAGTGGTTCAAACCATTGCCAGGTGACTAGACCCAAAAGAGGTTTTCCCTTCCTCTTTGAAATTATGTGGATTCTTGCTCTAGAATTCAAGTCCCTCATGGCTCAATGGTGGAACATTTATATCCCTAGCCTGACCATGTTTGGAGTCATCTATAATTTGAGACTACTAAAGGATAATATTTGATCTTGGAGTAAATCATCCTTTTGGGACATCTCTTCTATGAAGAGGTCTCTTAAACATAAGGTTGATGATTTATAAAAAGGGATGGAATCCCTAGTGGCTTCGAAAGAAGGTCAAATCTAGGAATTTTATTTATTAAAAAACCTTAACAATTTGATCCAAAAAGAAGAACTCTAATAGAAGTATAGATCAATAATTCAGTGGGTCAAAGGGAGGGATAGGAACAAGGAATTATTTCATCAGTCTTCATGTTGAGATAAAAAGCACAACAAAATGAAGGAATTAATGTGACCTAATGGAAATTCTATGATTGGTGAAGAGGATATTGGAGAGGAAGTCATTTATCACTCCTTCATGCTTCTCTACCCTTTGGCTATCGAATATCCTTCTGTTGTTGATATTTATTCCAAAATTTCCCAATCTATCCTAGAAACCATAAGGTATGATGACCTAAGGTCTATGGAAAGTAATTTCTTTGAGGAGGAAGTTAAGGTGGTGGTTTATTCATTTGGCATGTTCAATGCACCTCACCTCATCCAGATGGGCTCCCTCTCTTCTTCTTCTAGGAATTATAGGTGATTATGGATCAAGATATTACTATGATGACTAGGAACTTCTTCTCTTTGACCAGGATGATTAAGGAGATTGCAATAGAACATTCATTATTCTGAATCCTTAAATAGATGGTGCTAAGAGGATGTCATATTTTAGGCCTATTAGTCTTTCTAATACATTGTACAAAATCTTTTCCAAGATCATTGTTAATAGGATTAAAAGTTTTCTCAGTTCTTTAATTCATGGGAATCAAAAAGGTTTTGTCACTAGACATCAAATAAAGGATGTTATTCTTTAGGCTCATGAAACACTGCACTTGATGAACAACAATGGTAAAGAAGGTATGCTCCTCAAACTTGACAGCTATAAAGATGACAATTTGGTTTCTTGGTATTTACTTTATTTCATTTTGAGTAAATTTGGCTTCGAAGGAAAAATATTAAGAGTTATTAAGGCCCGCTTTAATTTTTTTTGGATGTGTCGAATGATTGTAGTATGCAAACTCATGAGTAATAATCAAATAAGTTGTGGATTGTGAATGAACAAAAGTGAAACAAAATTTTGAAGGATAAATTTACCATAGAGGCAGTGATTTAGAGAGCCTCCAGGCATGAACTCGTAGACAAGTATGAGATGCCTTGATTAATTACAATAGCCCAGCAAGGATACCAAATTCTTAAGATGGACTTTGGACAGAAAATCAGTCTATTCATCAAATTCAGTTTTCTTGTTATGAGTGTAGCCAATCTATGTGGTTCGATATTTCTAAAATGAAGCATTAAAAAAGTTCTTTATAATTTCACGACGTTACCTCATTTAATAATTGTGCAAATCCTCTTCTTGAGAATAAGGAGAGCACTTTAACTGTTTTTTCCTTTCCATCTCGTAATTTACCCCAGAACATAGACCCAAAGCCACCATGTCCGATGTTATGGCTAAATCCTTTTGTCTAGCCATTTTAATCTTATCTAGAGAAAATGAAAGGAAGCCTAAGCACGGAATAACGATTCCAAATGGTAAATATAATAGGAGAGGTGATGCAGAAATTTCCAATAAACTTTTAAATAATTGCAAATTAGACAAACATATATAAAATCAGATTTCACAAATAAAGCCATAACACCAGATTTGCGTGGGAAACCCCTTTCAGGAAGAAACCTCTTTTAGCAACAACAAAAATTATAATACAATGCACCAAGCAAAATCCTCTTTAGGAGTAGCTATAACAAAGATTTCAAAAATAATTCCAGTAGCATAACAATGCCTTCAACTTCTCTCATACAAAACTACTAAGGCATCAAAATATTTATAGAGCTCATCACAAAGAGGTAAGTTGTGTCACAAGAAACATCTTGTTAATCCAATGACAAGTTGCACATAGCAACTTCCAAAGCAACAACACCTATCTCTTCCATAACCATCATCTTGCCAAATATAATGTAAGTACAACATAGAAGTGGCCATGACCAAATAGGTTCCTTCCTTACCTCACACCACTTGTAAAAAGTGAACTCAAATAATAAATGCAATCTATTAAAATATAACTCTCCATGAATCTTCCATCAAACTAGAAACCACCATAATCATAATAGGAAATTCTATCATAATCTCAAGATAGCAACATATGACACTAGTTCTCAAAAATTCAGGAATTCCAACTGGAAAAATAAAATAAATAATTAAATTAGCAAGTTTGGACTCTAAGGTTTGGACACCTTAATCCCAACGTTCTCCCACTTGTTGAAGACCTGTCAAGAAATAAAACACATTATCCATTTCTCAAGGCCCCAAAGCCCATAGAAGTGGCATGCCACTTGAAGTTCTTAGTGCTCACTGGCTTCATCAGTGTATCTGCAACATTCGCCAATGTTTCAAATTTCTCTAACTTGACCTTTCCATCTTCCACCATATCACGAACAAAATGAAACTGTACATCAATATGCTTTGTTTTGGCATGGAGAGTAGGATTCCTCGCAAAACATGTAGCACTCTGGCAATCACAACAGATAGTAAATTGTCTTGTATCAAAACCAATATCCGAGCACAATCTCTTAAGCCAAATGGTTTCTTTGCAAGCATGAGTAGCTACCATTTACTCTGCTTCAATTGTAGACAAAGCAACTATAACTTGTTGCTTTCTCATCCAACTCACTACACCACCAAACATCATGAATACATATCCACTAGTGGATCTTCTATTGTGAATGTCAATTGCCCATTCAGAGTTAAAATACCCATGAATACTCAAGGAATGTCGAGGTCTAGTAAGGTTACTATGGAAACATAGGGAATACTCGAAATTACCCCACAAATATTTGAACATTCTCTTCACTGCATCCCAATGCACTTGTCCAAGAGAAGCCATATACTGACTAAGGACTCCCACTACTTGTCCAATGTCTAGCCTCATACAGACCATAGCATACAGTATGCTAAAAACAACACTTGCATAAGGAACTCTAGTCATGTCATCCATCTCAATAGGAGACTTTGGATAGTCTTCCATATAAAGTTTCATCCCCTATAACATTGGTAAAACTAACTGCCTGAAATCTATCATATTGAATCTCTCCAACACAAAGTTGACATATTTTCTCTCACTGACCCAATGCTGTCTATGAGCTCTATCCCTTTTGATCTTTATCCCAAAATGTACCTAGTTGCACCTAGATCTTTCATCTCAAACCGTGTTGACAACTGAGACTTCAAATCTGAAATCATTCTCTTACCATTTCCAATCAACAACATATCATCCACATACAGGAAAATAATAAAAATATGACCCTTTTCAGCTTTGTAATAAAAACAATGGTCAGATTTAGATCTCAGATATCTCAATGAAAACACATAGGTGTCAAATTCCTGGTACCACATTCAAGGAGATTGCTTAAAACCATAAAGATATTTCCTTATCTTGCATACTCGATTTTGTTTACCTTTCTCCACAAAGTGCTCTGGTTGTCACATGTAAATCTCCTCCTCCAAGTTTCCATGAAGGAAAGTTGTCCTCACATCCATTTTCTTGACTTCTGAATCATGAGCTATTGCGACTGATAACAAAAGACGAATGGATGTCAGCTTAGCTATAGGATAAAATATCTCCCCATATTCAATTCCCTCCACCTAGGAATATCCCTTCATGACCAACGGTGCCTTGTACTTCTCAATACTACCATCTAGACAAAGTTTCTTCTTAAACACCTATTTACAACCAATGGGTTTTTGTCCTTCAAGAAAATGTACCAGATCCCATGTAGCATTCTTCTTCAATGCAACCATCTCTTCTTTTATGGCTTCCATCCAGGAATCTACATCACACATACCCATAGCCTCTCTAATAGTCCTAGGCTCATCAATGTTAGTAATCAAAGTATAAATACAATTGGAATCCAACATATAATATCAAAACCTTTCAGGTAAATAACCATATCTATCAAGTTGCCACCTTTCACACGTAGACCTCCTCAAAGACTGAGGTTGAGGATCTTGTTCCTCTAAACTTTTTGAGTTGCTAGAGACCCCCTCATTATCAAGTCCCATGAGAGTACGTAATTCAACTCTCTTAGGAGTGGGTGGAATATGAACTACCTCCTTTTTTTGTTTCTCTTCCTTCTCTACCTGCAAATCTAGTGTGGAAGGTTTCATCTCATGAAAGATAACACTTCTACTATAGAGAGCCTTCTCTGCAACTAGATCCCAAAGATTGTACCCCTTCACATTGATACCATAACTGATGAAGATACATGTCACCACCTTTAGATCTCTTTTCACTAGGCACTTGAGCATATGCCTCATAGCCAAAGAGTCTAAGATGTATCAATGATGGATTTTTACTTGACCATGCCTCCATAGGGGTATTTTCAATAAACGTTAAAGTAGGAGATTTGTTAATCAAAAAACATGCAGTGGCTATCACCTCAGCTAAGGACATTTGTTCAAGCCAAACACTCCTTAGCATACTCCTACCCCTCTCCATCAGTATTATGTTCATCCTCTGCACAAATCCATTTTGTTGTGGTGTATATAAAGTTTTCTTATGCCTTTCAATCATGTGGTCCTTACATAACCTGTCAAACACATCAGAACAAAACTCACCACCGTTATCCATCCTCAAAAAATTAATTTTTCTACTAGTTTGATTTTCAACCAAGGACTTAAATTCCTTAGACCAACTAAAACTTCAGATTTACTTATGAGGAAATGAAGAAATGTCCTTCTAGAATATTCATCTATGAAAGAAACAAAGCACACAGATCTATTTAAAGAAGGCACATTAACTGGACCAAAAACATAAGAATGAACATAGTCCAAAACCCTAGAAGACTTATGAGAATTAGAATAAAAAGCAACACGATGTTGTTTTCCATATACACAATGTTCACAAAATTTAAACTTGAGATTGCAATCACCAAGGCCTTCAACAGGGCCCTTATTTTGCAAGTCTTGTAAGCCCTTTTCACCTGTGTGGCCAAGTCTTTGGTGCCACAATATTGTCTTCTCAGCTAGGAGATTCATCTCCAAAGAATTAGCACCCTTAGCTACCCAGAAAGAATGACCATCAAATGTTGAAACAAAAGTATTCTTTCCTTCTTGATTTGATGGTGAGGATGAAGAATCCAAATTCCTTTTCTTGGATTTCAGAGAAGCATTATTACACTGATCCGTGCATGCATCTAGCTTATATAAGGTGCCCATATGAACACCCTTAGAAAGAACCATAGAACCTCTTGTTATCTTACATCCACCTTGCAAGAAAATAACTTGCACTCCCACGTCACTCAACTTGTTGACTGAAAGTAAGTTTTGTGCCAAACCAGTGATATGAAGGATGCCATCAATCCCCTTCACTCTACCATCAGGGAATCAAATATTGACTCTTCCATGGTCAACAACCTTCAGGTGAGAATCATCACCCAAGTACACCTTCCCACCCTCCTATTCTTCATACTTTGAAAACCAACCTCTATGAGAGTTCATGTGGAAAGAAGCACCCAAGTCAATCAACCATACATCTTTTGATGCATGGGTTGCTAAGGCAATAACAAAATAATCCACGTCAACTTAAGAGGATTTATCAGAATTAGAATTAGAGGAATTCTTATTTTTCTTTTTCTTCTCCTCTTCACAGTTTTTCTGAAAATGACCGGATTTACCGCAATTCCAACATTTCACCTTAGAATTTTTACCAGCAAATTTAGATCTCCTTGTAGACTTTGATTTACTCTTCTTATCCTTTTTCTTTCCATTCTCTTTTGTTCTACGATGAGCAACCAGGGCATCCTTGGCCATCTTGAAAGTCTTCCTTCACATCTCTTCAGATAGCAATGAAGAAACCACATCCTAAATCTTGAAAGTGGTTTTTGTGCTTCCAATGGCCATCACAAGGTGATCCCATGAGTTTGAAAAATAACATAATAGATGCATGCATTTATCTTGATCATCAATCTTGTCGCTAGAAAAATTATTTTGAGCAACCAGCATGTTGAATGCATTCAAGTGATCTGCAACAGCTCTTCCTTCCTCCATCCT
This sequence comes from Cryptomeria japonica, assembly GCF_030272615.1. Lineage (NCBI taxonomy): Eukaryota > Viridiplantae > Streptophyta > Pinopsida > Cupressales > Cupressaceae > Cryptomeria > Cryptomeria japonica. The sequence continues at coordinate 202,802,021 of NC_081405.1, read as the reverse complement.
TGGAGAATAAAGATTCTTTCTTAGGAATAATATATTTACCAAGGATTTACCTTGATAAATATCACCAAGCTTCTTCCAAAGTACAATTGCATTCTTCTCCTCATGGACATTCAGCAACACTGAATCAGTAAGACAAAATCTTATCAAACCCTTGGCTTGCCGATCCATTTTATCCCATTTATCTTGTCGTGTATTTTATAGTTTTGTCAAAGAAACTATAGACCATAGTGTTAGAAAAAAGAGGAGGAAAATCGAGAGGGGGGGTGAATCAGTTTTCACCAGATTGACAAATTTAATCACAAAACATATATCTAATAAACTGTAGCAATACGATAGATAAGCAAATTGAGAGCACAACACACAACACCAAGATTTTAACATGGAAAAACTGGTTAAGAGAAAAACCACAGTGGGAACCTACTCATAGTAAGATGATACACTGCAGTAGTATGCAAAAATATTGTAATGGCAAATGCACATGCATTCAGGCACACTACCTAGAGCTCATTGCTCAAAAGATATTGACCCAGAAGGCTACAACCCTCATGGAAGTCTCACTAACTTACAACAAGATCCAAACTACAATTTAAAAAAAATGAACTGAAAGAATAGCATCTCCAAACACCTGATTATAGTTTTAGTTAAGAATAGTTATCTTCTCAGCAACACCAATCTCACCTCAATCACAACACAAAAGGATAAATGACTTGTTTTCATATAAACTACTTTTTGATAATGCAGACACAACATCGACCTCAGAATTACATTATCCACTTCATCAACCTTGACAACAAGGTTGACCAAACCCTCAACCCTCAATTATAAAATTACATCAGACGATACAAAGATCAACCACCAAACCAATATAATGATTTACATGACATTAAATGGACCTAATTCAAATTTGCAAATTCTTAGCTCCACCAAAAATCATGTCAAGATCAACCACAACACGCTGCATGACCAGGAAAACTACATAACATGAAAATCATCACAGGTTCATAAAAATGATCAAAAACTTGCATAATGATCAATTTGGATCATCAAAACAAATAGAACACAACTAGAAAACACCAACAAGCACATTGGAATCATCAATAACAGCCACACCAATACCACTTATCAAATCTTCACGTGTCAACGTCTGAAATATCAAGAACACAACCAATCAGCAATTGTCACAAAGAAAGATAACTTGTGGAGTGCCAAATCACAAATCATCTGAAATAAAGATACACCAGACCATCCCATATAACATCCCAAAATATCAGCTCAAGATCTGATCACACCAGAATATACCGGAGGAAATACTGTATTCTGCAAAATAGTGATCAACAAAACAAAAATGCAAAACCAGATCATAAGATCTTTCCAATCTACAAAAACCAGAGTAAATCATAGGAATATGTTGACATCATTGATAACAACATATCTTAGCAGCAGTAATGACCAATAATCTCCAATACATAGATCTCTATCCATCAGCATGTCCTCCATTTTGAGTTTCCACAAGTCAAGACTGCTGCTAGTAAAGTTATCCAACTCTATTCTATTGGATGTGCTTGACACATCTAACCTGCAACAAAGTTATGGAAATTTCCACTATAAAACTCCCACTGAAACTGGATCAGCACAAAAAACCCGTCAATCCAACAACAATAACAAAGCTGGCCAGACTCTGATACCAATTGAAAGGAAGCCTAAGTGTGGAATAACACTTCCAAATGTTAAATATAACAGAAGAGGTGATGGAAAAATTTCTTACAGAGTTTTAAATATTTGAAAATTAGATAAACACATATAAAATTAGATTTCACAAATAAAACCACAACACCGGATTTACGTGGGAGAAACCATTTAGGGAAAAACCCATACTCCAAAATCTAGACCCAATTGTATTATTCAACAACAACAACAATTACAATACAATGCATAGAGCCAATGCTCTTCAGAGATTTTGAAAACAATTCTAGCAGCATAACAATGCCTTCAACTTGTCTCATACAAAACCACTAAGGCATAAACATATGTATAGAGCTCATCACAAAGAGGTAAGTTCTATCACAATCGATATCTTGATAGTCCAATGACACATTGCACATAGCAACTTCTGAAGCAACAACACTTATCTCTTCCATAACTGTCATCTTTCCAAATGCAATGTAAGTACACCATAGAAGTTACCATGACCAAATAGGTGCCTTCCTTACCTCACACCAGTTGTCAAAAATGAACTAAAATAATAAATGCAATCTGTCAAAATATAACTCTCCATGACTCTTCCATCGAACTAGAAATGATCATAATCATAACAGGAAATTTTATCATAATCTCAACATAGCAACATATGACACTAGTTCTAAAACTTCAGAACTTCCAAAGTGGAAAAATAAAATAAATAATTAAATTAGCAAGTTTGGACTCTAAGATTGAGACACCTTAATCCCAATAGAAAAGACATGATATTTTGATAAATTTAGTACCAAAACCTAGGAGTAATCTGCAATACGGTAATTGAAGCTAAATTTAGCCAAGACATATACTATAATGGGAATATGCATTGTAGAATTATAATAAATTAGTAAATCTAAAAGTAAATAACTCTACTTGGAATTGTGCTTCGATTTTTTCTCTTGAATCTTTTCTTTCGATAAATTAGAACACCAATTAAAATAGCTAATCCGATTAACCTAATCCACTTGCAACAACCTCTAGGATAACCTTCAGTTTGTGTCCTCCTAAAGTGAATGGGACACATTTCCCTTTCCTCGTACAAAGATAGTAGTTGCCACTGTAGCCGCATCACAGCAAGGCAAAATCATATATGTTTAGAATACAAAATGTTGTAACATGTGAGGGTTGGCCCAAGTTTAGGTTAAATAAAACTTGACTAAAATAGAAAATTACTTTATTTTGAATGAACGTTGCTTATTGAGTAGTCGTTGGGGAATTACACCATTGAAATTGGTGTTGGCTACAACTCTGGACAATCAACAAACAACCATTACACATTATTGATTGTAACCAATTCTAGGTTTTACTAATACATTCTGATTCTTTATAAATTTGTTGATTACTTAAATGATGGGACATACTCGCAACTCTGTAAGATTCTCTAGTTGAGATAGCCAGTCTCGAAGTTTGCCATTTAACTTGTTGTTTTGCAGGTACCTGCACCATAGACAAACATTAGTACGAGTTAAATAACTTTCCTTCAAATATTGACTTTACTGCTATCCCAATGGTTGTAGGTCAATGGTAACGATTTTGAGATTAGATGCGCATGTAGTCTCTCCAAGCTGGTTAGGCTCGACAAATTTGGAAACACTCCAGTTAGATTGTTACCATCAAGAGAACTGCAAATATGTGGAAGCAAGAGTAGATTAGTGGAATAGTTGTGTACATTGGATTTAATTGAAATTTTTAATTGAAAATTTGTTCATCGATAAAGAGATACATCTAATATAGCAAAGTAAAATTAAATAAAAATAAAAATTTGAAGCTCCTTTCAAATGTTTTTTTTGGGTGAGAGATGAGTATTTTTTTTTTTATAAATTTATGACCACTTTGAGATAATGGTAATTTATTTGGAATCACTCTCACATCCATGTAACTCTTCTCTTCTTTGATTTTGAGTTAGTTTGAGGTGATCTATTTCAATTTCAATTGGTATATTTATGATTGAATCTATTTCACTCTTTAGAATGATTTAGATTATATATTATTTTTCTTATTAAAATTTGGTGTGTTTTTTAGTTTTGTAATTTCTCTAAATCCTAAAAGTGATAGATTTATACTAAACCTCCTCAAAATTTTAGTGTTTGAAATTTAATGACAGCCATTATTGTCCGAAAATCTTTATATAATCTTTCTTTATTATATATATAAGTTCTACGTAATCCCAAAATGACATTATAGAGGATGTGAACAATACACTGCAACGTGTGAAAACGATATTATAATAGATAAATAGAATAGAATTTCTACTGATTTATGTGTTTTAAATGCCTACGAATTATGCCTAGTTATGAATTGAGGATGACACATTCAATTTAACCAGGTTTAATACGGGATGAAAAGTAATAATGCACTTTTTACACAAAATTGAATACAGAACTTCATGCTTACATTTGAACGAGTTCTATCATCTGTCCAAGAGAGGGGGGTATTAATCCCATCAGATTCCTTCCCAACAAATCTCTGAAACATGCTAACACTAAATTTTAAGCTTGGACCTTGTTTTAACAATTCTGCTTAGCCAAATAAATGTATATATATTTCAAAGAGTTGAGCTTACATTTCTAAGACCCTTACAGTTGAAGAGATGTTAATACACTAGATTCCATCCCTTGCTAGAATGAAGCAAGGATCCAAAACACCATCCTTTAATACTGAATCTTTAGTTTAAAGTGTCTAGAGCTTGAGCTGTAGAGTAGCTAAACGATTTCAGAACAACATACTTCAATTGCAATTGTTAAAAAAGTTAAAATAAAGGTTAAATACATGAAAAATATTAAGTTGTATACAAACCGTCCGCTGAAAAGGTTGCAGTATGTGTGAGAAGTAGCTGATACTGCTCAAAAGCGTTGATAATAGGACCGCAAATAGAGGAAGAATCTTTTTGGAGTGTAAAGAAAATCTCCAGTGTTTCAGATTCTAATACTATTTTTGTGGCCAAAAAATGTCCTTCTAGAGTGATATTGGGTAAATGGAATTCATTATTTATTAAAAGCTGAAAATTTATGGAGTCAGATGCATTGATTGATTCGATCTCTACAAAATACAAAAATAGAAGGAAAGATTTGATCCTTTCTGGTGTGGCGTATTGTTGGAGGGAGGAATTCATTACTTCATTGTAGGTGACAGCAGCTGTTTACATCACAACAATTGGAGGAAGGTTTTTGGCGTTGTTTATAGTAATTGGATGTTCGAATCGAACTCGACCCATTGACAGCATATCTCCCGTCTCAACAGAGAAATCGAAGCATGGAATTTGTTGGAGGGAATTCAAATTGCCTGCATTAAACCACAACCTTAAAAGGTGTGGGATCTTGGGGCTAATGTGTATTTCAAAGCAGGTCTTGTTGATCGGCTTAGGGAAAACTCTCGCGCTTTGCAAGTAAAATGGTGAAGCAGCGTTGTTTATATTATATGTTATAATTTTAAAAATGAGTAGTGGGTGCAAGTAAAATTATCTTTAAATTATCAATTAGAAGAAAAAGGTAAATTGTGAATCTCTATGTAATCAAAGAATTCTAACAAACAGACAATGAAATAACACAATGAAGCAAAATAGGAACTATAAATAAAATCAATTAAAGACTCCCTATTCTGTGACTACGTATAAGTTCGATTGCTCTTTGGAGGAAATAAAGAGGATGACAAAGAAAGCTTAATTTAGAAAAAGATGGAAATAGAGATTGGAGAGATAAATGATTTAATTAATTAATTTAGTATGTGCTTGCATTTAGACTTAGATTTTCAACTTAATCTTTGCATGAGATTCAATCATATAATTGAATTTATTTTAATTCAATTTAGTATTTGAATATATTTAGATCTTGACTTTGATTTTCAATTTGGTTTTTGAAATCATGCACATGTATTTGAATTTTGGAAGAATTAGAAGAAATAAGAAATTAAATAAAATTAGAATTTGGGGATTTGGAAATGGAAGAATTAATTAGTTAATTAAATAATTTAAAGAAACTATTTAATTATGCTAGAAATGGACTTTAATTAAATAATAAAGATTATTTAAATTAAAGGAATTAAATCACAATTAATTAAATAATAAATATTTAATTAATATTTAGAAGAGGGTTTGATGATTAGATGATTAGAGATAGAAATTGAGAATTAATTTATTTAAATAATAAACATTATTTAAATTGGGGAATTAATCAGAATTAAATATTTAATAAATATTTAATTAATATTTAGAAAATGATTAAAATGATTAAATGATAAAAGAATAAGAAATAGAATAATTAGTAAGATGGTGAAGAAATATGAAATTAGAAGAATGAGATTAATTAACTTAATTAAATAATTAAATAATTATTTAATCAATTAGACGAATAATTAGTACATGATTAATGGGACATTTTTAAGTGTCTTTATTTTCCCCTCTTTGAGACAATGTCAGAATGATGTTGTATCAAAGAAAATTAAAAAAAATCTACCCCAGTATGCCCCGGTGATACTTAGGGTTTAATGCCCCCTCGAGAGATTGTTTGTGCATTAAAGACGTGAATGATCTCTCAAAAAAAATAAGAATGTGAGATTAAAGAATAGTTAGTTGATTAGAGATAGAGATAGGTGATGTGAAGATGATATTGAGATAGAATATGAGAGAATGAACCTTAGAATGAAATAGAACAATGTTAGATGATAGAAAATGATTAAAAAAGAGACAATGAGAAAAGATTCAGCAAACTAGCAATAAGAAAATGAGATGAGAATGAAATCGAATGAATCATGAAACTATGTCATTATTTATTGCGCAATATATATTCATCACTGAGCCTTATTATTCAACAATGAAGCTTAGCACACCAGGGTATAAGGAACCAAAATGTAAAGATATCTCATCGAAGAAACAAACATGTAGCAGACAAGCAACAAACAAAGAAAAAGATAATGCCCATCATGGCTCCTCTAGTCACTTGTGGACATCCTTGAGTAGCATAAGAACAATATCTGTCACCAAATGATAAAAAATAAAGACCGACCCGGACAAAATTCAACAGCTATACTAACCTTGTGCCTTCGTTCTCAGTTGCTTGATGTGACGGTTGATAATGTTTGATCTCAGAAAGTTGTGGACCCCATTTAAGACTGACCTATCTGATTTTGAGTGTATCCTCTTCTCTTAAAGACAAGATAATGATCATTTTGTCTTGGATATGATACGATTGATAAGACAGTTTGATCTGTTGATTGTAGATGTTTGACTGGATAGTCGTATCTTTGGTTAACTTCATGTGAAGTGTTTGTTGGATATCTGCTAGGGTATTTGTTTCTCACAAGACATTTTATTGCAAGTTTTTTTGATTGATTGATTTTTTTATTTTTAGTTCTTTTCCAAGAGCTTTTTCGATGTTTTTGGATTATGTAGATCGATATTTGCATGTTTTTTATTGATTTTTTTAGGACATTTTTCAGATGTTTTTTATTTTTGAAGGATTGTTTTGTAGATGTTTTTGGTTGTTATGTTTTCCATATTTGAATGTTTTTGGATGATTTTTTTAGGACTTTACATGGATGTTTTTGGTGTTTTTTATGGTTTTCACTGTTTTTGGATTTTAAGTTTTTCAATGTTTTTGGGTTTTGAGTTTTTCAATGTTTTTTGGATTTTGAGTTTTTCAATGTTTTTGGAAATCTAGTGCCTATAAAAGGAGAGCAAAAACCGTGACTTTTTCAATGTTTTTTGGATTTTGAGTTTTTCAATGTTTTTGGATTTCGAGTTTTTCAATATTTTTGGAGTTTGAGTTTTTTAATGTTTTTGGAGTTTTTCAGGACTTTATCCATTTTTTAGGATTTTTTCAGTTATGCCCTCAATGTGCAGACCTGTATGACATGATGATCTGCAGAATGTATGTGGAGATAAATGAATTTTTGACATGTCCTATGTGAATGCAATATGCATGATGAAGATGCATTTCCTATTCGAACAAGGTTGACTATGTTTTAGTATTCATAATACACCAATTGAAATGGAGGTGCAAAAAATTTCATAGATAAGTGGTCAGTCAGTCTCTAAGGTCCTTTGGAACATTCAACTCAACACACTTAGTTACTAGGATTTACAAATGGAGACGTGGAAAACTTTCCCATTGGTTCTTGAAACTTCGATCTTCTTTTGCCCATGTGTGTGCAGATGAGTTAATTCCTACTCTTGTGTTCACTAAAGATCCTTAGCATCCTATATGATTAGCTACATGGATTATCCTAACTTCAAAAACATCCCGAATAGAGCCTCGCTGCCAGCAAGCTTTTAGAGCTCCGACGAGGTTATAGACTGTAATTTCTCAAATATTGCTCCATTGCCAGTAGGTGTTCATAGCCTTGATGGAGTTACTTGCATGTTCCCATAGTCAAGCTTTTTATCACATTTGTATACATGATATTTCAGTTATATATCATTGTTCTTTTGCCTTGAGATGGATATTTGGAAAGCACTATTTTTTTCTTTGTGTTTTATTACCTTGACTTGTAAGTAATGAAACCTACTTGGGTGTGACAATTACAGTGGCGCTGAAGTAGAATTTTATGTTTTTCACTAGTCATATGATCAACTAGGTGTCTCGAGTGAATTAGAGATTTATTGTGTTTGAGATATAGCAATTGATAAATTTTTGGTTAACATATCTCAAATAGTGAGATCACTACCCAACCATAAGTAAAACGTTGTCATAGGGTAATGTTGTAGATGAATGACCTTAGAACCTCAAAGACTTCATGTCCGAATATCTAAGAAAAGAGATGATCCTTGTTTCTCGTGAATGCAAACGAATGATAAACTTGAACAGTTGCCTTGTTTTATTGATACTGCTATATGAAAGTGCAGAAACTTTGAGAATGCGATGCATTTGAAAAAGAAACTATATGTAATGCAGTGTTTTGGATAATATGATATGCAATGTGCAAAATAAAACCTAAACTAACTCAGCCCTTAGGTATAATATCATTTAAGGTGCATGTTGTTCATAGGGTCAGAGAGTGGATCTCCCTCCATGGTAGCCAAATTATATGCTTCATTGCCTATAACCCTTGTTATGATGAAAAAACCTAGCCAGTTAGGTTTGAATTTCCCTAGCTTTTCTCGTTCCGCTAGGTTCCCTTGATTCTCTTTAAGGAAATTAGATCTCCTACTTCAAAATTTTGTGGGCAGACTCTTTTATTATAACTTTGTCTTAGTTTATTTTGATATCCTTGAAGATGGTTGAACGTTGTTTGTCTTTTTTCATCTAGGGTTTCTAGTTCTTGTAACCTTGCTACCCTGTAGTCTTCCTCTGATATGATGTTCTGTAAGGAAACTCTTAGAGACAGTATTTATATTTCAATGGGGAGTATTTCTTCTGTACCATAGACCAAAGAATGTGGTGTTTCTCTTGTAGGTGTGCGTACTCCTATTCTGTAAGCTCAAAGAGCGGGATTTAACTAGAGATGCCAGTCCTATCCTGTGTCAATGACAACTTTCTTAAGAATTTTCAATATTGTTTTATTTGTAGCCTCTTCTTGTCCATTGCTTTGTGGATAATAAGGTATGACAAACCTCTGTTGTATGTGAAATTTCTCACACAACTCTTTCACTTCCTGGTTTTTAAATGGGCATCCATTATCTGTCATGAAGCATAGTGGAATTCCATATCTACATATAATGTAGTTGAGCATGAATTTTGATATCTTCCTTCTAGTGGTGTATGTAAGAGGAATTTCCTCAACCCATTTGGTAAAGTACTCAGTGGCTGTTAAGATGAACTTGTGTCCATTGGAAGAAGTAGGGTTGATTTTACCCACTAGATCTAATCCCCATTGTGAAAATGGCCATGGTGATGTAATGGGTTGAAGATCTTGTGCTGGTGCATGAATGAGGTCTTTGTGCATTTGCAATTGTTTACATTTATGTACATACTTATATACATCCTTTTCCATAGTTGGCTAGTAATAACCTATTCTCAAAAATTTCTTTGACAATGGTGGACCACTTTGGTGAGCCCCACAAATTCCATCATGGACTTCCTTTAAAGAAAGGTGTTCTCCGTTCTCATCAAGACATCAGAGAAGAGTTCCATCGAAGCCCTTTCTATACAAAGTGTCACCTATAATGGTGTATCTATATCCCTAACAAATAAAAGTCTTCTTTTGATTTTTGGACAGATCCGGTGACATGTATTGAGTATGTAAATATGTATATATTTCATTGTACCAAGGTGATTCTGGAACCACAATTGTACATACATATTCTGCTAGAGGAGTCTCATAAGCTAGTAGCATCAACTATTCTATGATGAACTCAAACTGAGTTTCATTAGCAGGCATATTTAGAAGAGATCCTATGGTAGCCATTGCATTTGTTGCCTTGTTTTGTATTCTTGGGATTTGTTCAAAGGTAATTTTTCTGAAGTGCTCTTTGTAATCTTCTATTAGCTTCTTATAAGGCATGAGTTTGTCAGCCTTCATGTTGTAATCATCATTGACCTGGTTTATAATCAATTGTGAATGACCATAGACCTATAATTCTTGTATTCTCCATTGTATAGCTATACGAAGTCCTATAAGAAGAGCTTCCTATTTGGCTATATTGTTTGTGCATGGAAAATTTATCCTAAATGATTTAGGTATAGAATCCCCTTGAGGAGTAATGAAGAGAATCCTTGCTCCAAATCCATGACTTGTATATGACCCATCAAAGTATAATTTCCACATTAAAGATGCTGTCAATGTAAACACTACTTAGACTAGAAATTCTATGAGTAATGGATGACTGTCTTGTAAATGAGCCTTTGCTAACTGATCTGCTATAATTTGTCCTTTAATGGCCTTTTTGTCTATGTAATCTATATCAAAATCACTCAAGATCATGACCCACTTAGCCAATCGCCCGGTCAATGTTGCTTTACTCAATAGGTACTTGAGTGGGTCAAAGCATGCAATGAGTTGTACCTTATGACTTAGCATGTAATGTCTTAATTTTTGGGATACAAAGATTACTGCTAAGCATGATTTCTCTATAGGGGTATAATTAAGCTCATAGCCGATCAAAGTCCTACTTATATAATAAATGACTCTTTCTTTTTCTTTTTCGTCATGTTGTGCCAACAAAGCTCCTAGAGCTGAGTTTGTTGCTGATATGTATAACAATAGAGGTTTTCCTGTAGTAGGTGATACTAATACTGGTGTGTTTAAAAGATAATCTTTCAGAGCTTGGAAAGCTTCTTGGCATTGTTCTGTCCATTTAAAAGTAGCTCCTTTCTTGAGTAAATGCTAGAATGGGTGACACTTATCTGCCAATTGCGCTATGAATCTCCTTATGGATTGTAGTCTTCCTTGAAACTCTATGAGTTGTTTAAGTGTTGATGGAGGTTGCATATCAATGATTTCCTTGACCTTGGCAGGGTCTACTTCAATTCCTCTGTTTGATACTATTGTATGGCTTGTGGAATCATACTTTAACATTTACGCATTGCCTCATTTTAGGTTTTTGCATCGCATTAACATTTCTCCTATGTCACGCACTTGGTCTTTATCATTTGCAAGCATCGAGTCTTTCTTCTACATTCTTCATTCATCTCGCTCTCAAATTTGGTCTTGTCGACAACAATCTTCAGTCATGATTTTGATCAATCTTATCTTGTCGCATCATTGTGCGGGCTCATTTGTCATCATTTTGGACATCGTCAATCCTAATTAGGGTTTTGTCCTCTTATCAATCTTATCATCTAGCGATCAATTTGTCATCAATCCTTATCATTTTCAATATTGTTGTTTTAACGATTGATTTGTCATTGATCGTTGTCATGTTTGATCTTGTCATTTTGCGATCGATTTGTCATCGATCGTGGTCATTTTCAATCTTGTCATCTTGCAATCTATTTTGTCATCAATCCTTGTCCTCTTTTCAATCTTGTCATTTTGCGATTAATTTGCCATCGATCATTGTTTGTCTCAATTATGTCAATTTGGATCAATTTGTCATTGTTCTTCGTCAATTGGCGCATTTATCAATAAAATCATTTATCACATTGGTCCTTTGTAAATGAGAATCAAATCGATATCAATTATCTTTCATCAAGACCTAATTGTCATCTTTGCATTGCTAATTCATCTTCTAGGGTTTCGTGATTTAATCATTTAACCTTGTTTGTCATTTCTCCCTTTAGGATTAATAAATTATTTTATTTATCCTAAGTCTTCTCATCACAATTAAATGTTCATTTAATTGGCTAATTATTCCTCTTTTTGTGAATTAATTGATAAATGAAAAATTATTAATTAATTCACTAGATTCCTATTTTCCAATTTTCTAAATTCCTAATTTTCCAATTTTCTAATTTTCCTAATTTCTAAATTCAATTTCCCTTCTATTTTCCTCCTAAATTCATGGGAATGACATTTTAATTTGTCATAATTTGTTATAATTGACAATCAATCAATTTTGACATAGAAAGTTGTCATAATTTTGTCATAAATTATCAATCAATCAATTTTGCATAGAAAGTGCAAATTTGTCATAATTTGTCATATTGATTTGCAATTTCCATTTCAATTGAATCATGCTAATTTGATCATTTCTCCAATTTATCTATAAATTGGATGAATTTCTTCAATCTCAACCCCCTAATCAGATTATCTAATAATCATATTATCGAATAACCACTTCATCAAATCAATCACGCTTCGAGTATTCTTGAGCAATCATCTTGTCTACTTGCTTTCATATCATGATCATGCACTTGTAGGTGAGATCCACAACAAAGATATTTGAAGGAGAAAGAAGGACAATGGAGCCGCATGAAGGAGACATTCGAATCTACATCTGGTTTGCTTAGTTTTTAGTTTTGAATGTTTTGCTTTCATGTCTCTTTTGGATGTAATTAGGATTGATCATTGCATTTGAGCTTTTGTGATTGAGCTAGATTAGTATTTGATATTTGCTTTGATGATTTCCAATTTCCTAGCTACATTACTTGGTGAACCCAACGTGAACTAACCACTTAACCATGCTTTTGAGTGCTTTTGAGATGATTTGCAGGTCAAAAACCCAAGAAACAGGGTAGTGCAAGGTTTTCTGGGAACTTCTGCGCCTATGTCAAGCATTCTGCGCCTGTGTCAGACATTTTGCGCCTATGTCAAGGACATTCTGTGCCTGTGTCAGACATTCTGCACCTGTGTCAGACATTCTGCGCTTGTGTAAGGCCAAAAACAGAGGTAAAAGACAGTGTTTTTCACTTGCAAATTGTTTTCTTTTGCATTTTGTTTCTGCTTTTTTGGTTTTGTTGGTACTAATTCTCTGTGCAGAACCTTGGCATACGCATGGCAAAGACAAACAAATGAAACTACTAACACATTTTTGTGTAGGTTCGATAGTCAAAGACTAAACATATCAAACTTCTGACTTGGGTTTTGCAGGTTGCCTTGGAATACAACTAAACTTTGTGTTTGAAATTAATGTTTAGGCACCTAGTATGATTTCTAAATAGGATGGAATGAATATATGTTTGCTTTGATTTTTGAGTTTGACATTGGAGTAGAAGAGTATGCTCTCATCCTTCTTAGGGTGATCAGAAATCCAGATCTTCAATACCATGCTCATGTTTTTGATTGTGTGTCACCTTTAGAGGGCCTGCCTTCCCGACCATTTGCTTTTGCAGGCAAGTGATAATCTTGAGAAGGGAACGACCCAAAGTGAGTACGGCTAGAATACCTTGGCATTCTAACTCACTATAAACAAATACCTGATGGGCGAAAGCTTTGAAGGAAGGGTTACGTGGGAATTGTAGTTACTTGGGAAGTGATGACCCTTGAACTCTTTCTCATATCAACATCTAAGTAGGGCCTCATGGTCTAAATCATGCTTGCGTGACTACATTTGTTTGGTATCTTGGTGGGCTTAATGTCTCAATCACGCTTGCGTAACATCAAGGAGTAACACTTAACAGAAATCATGACTAAACACCTTGTATTTAGAGGCCAAAAATCCTTCTAGTTGCTTGAGAAGGACAAGTTCGGATACTTGGAAGAGATACTAAGTTCACCATGGGGAGATTTCCATGGGGACTGATGTTTGGCTGCCCTGAGAAGTGAGTGCCATGGAGGGGAGCCCGTGGGGTCAAGCATCTATGTATTCTCCTTGAATCTCATAACGAGTCTACCTCTCAAGTACCTAATGTCCTTGCCTACCATAAGAAATGTGTGAATGAGCATGATTGTCTTGAGTCTATGTTAAAATATCTTGTCTTCTTTGCTTGTCAAAAGTTGAATTGCATCTCATTTCAAAAGCAAGACAAATTGATTCAAAACAAGGTTAAACACAAGAACATTTCATCCAACAAAGTTCAAAACACTTTCAAACATGGTTGTCAAACATTTTTCAAAATCTTGTCTCAACATTCATGTCACTTAGATTTAGGTGCATCTTAGGTTTGCATTTTGCAAAGTCATTGTCAAGTACCAAGATTAGGTTTCATCCAAGTCATGCTCCTTTGCATATCCATAAGGGTCATCCTTTTGCATGTGTCCTCTTGCATTAGAGTAATACCATTGTCCTACATTTGCATTTGCATACCATAGGTCTCTTCAACAAGCTTAGGTCACTATCATATCATATTAGGGTCATTTGCATAGTAATTGTCCCTTTGCATATAGTGTCAAAACTAGGTTTTGTCATACTTGAGTAATCCAAATCTTTGATAAACCCTAAGTCATTGTTAAGAAGTCTAGACCTTATCAAACCTTTTATCTTTTTGTCATCAATGTCATTTGGTCAAACCTAGCTTAGTATCCAAGCATATAGGGGAGACATTGTCATTTTGTCCTTTGAGGTCTAGACATCATTTTAATTTCCTAGGGGTCTCATTTTTAGAATTGCATTCATGAGTTTGTCAAAATCTTGAAAAAGAACAAAAACATAAGTTGCATTCTTGCCATAGATTACATTTCCATCTATTTAGTTTGCATTTAGTTGCATATCATACATCATCCTTAAAAAATCCCAAAAACATTGCATAGTGACATGTCTATTGAAACAAGGTTCCAAGAACCAATGATGCAACAAATTTTGACATATCAACCGACAATGCAATCACAATTATATCCAACCCAACAACAAGGCAATATCGATCAAACTTTTTATGATGAAACAAGTCTCCAAATACAAAAACTAGAGGAGAAGCTAGCTCAAGAAAATGAGATATTGGAACAAAAAGTGAAAAACATTGCGAAGAATAAATCACAAATGTCCAAAATGTTTCAAAAATTTCCAGGTCAAAATCCAAATATTGAGCCAATTGATGTAAGATCTCTTCTTGAATGATCAGACATACCAGCTCTCCTCTCCCAAATAGGGATGATGAAACAATTTCAAGAAAAGAGACAACAACATTATGTGCCTTCACAACAGGAACAAGAAGGCATTTACTATCAATCAGATTTTCAACCATCACAACCAATTCTTCAATAGCTCCAACATTTCCAACAGACACAACCAATGGTTCAACCAATTGTTCAACATATACAGCCAATACAACCAATGGTCCAATTTCAACAATATGTCCAACCAACTATACAATGTCCACAAATAGTTCAACCAATGATGGAATATCAACAAGTTCAATCAACATATCAATGTCAACAACCACAACCAAACATTCAAAAACAAAGGTTGCAGCCCACACCAAGCCAAGTGTCAAACATGTCAGAAAAATTGAACCAAGTCCAATATCAAAACATGAAATCAAACCAAATTCTTTCCAAACAAGTTCAAATTCCAGATACAACTATGTCAAAACCTCGAAAGAAAGGTGGCTTTATTGCAAGGCTCTTAAGGAACCTACCAAGTGAGTTCTTTGAGGAAGATCAAGATAATACACTTATGTCTAGCAATGCCTCACCCCCCCACAAGAAAATGGACTCTCCAATGGCATCTATCCCTACACCTCTAGAAGTTTCACAAGAACCTTCCATATTGTCCTCATCAAACAATACACCCAAGTATGCAATTACCCAAGGCCTATCCATAATTGATTGCCAAGATAATCCAATTCATGATGCACATCCTTGTCATGTTTCGGAAATACTAGACCCAATGCAACCATGCACTTTATTGCCATTACCTGTTTTAGAGGACCCCATTCGAAGTCCCTCTTCCTCATGTTCAAGCATTGATTCCTTGCCAGAATCCATCACAAATGTTCAAAGTGCATTTCCTCCATGCCAAAACATTGATCCCTTGTCAGAATCCCCCATGCATATCCACAGTCCAACCTCATGTCAAGAGGATAATTTGGAGCACGAAGAAATGAGTCCTAAAGAAAATCAAGCTCAAGATCCCGAAACCTTATCATCCCATCCAATTGTTGACCAGGATCCCATTTCCCCAGTCACTCACATTCCCCTATTCTTGTCCATCCTATCCAAAGCCCTATTGACACTCCATTCCCCAAGCAAGATCAAGATATCCCAGTTCATCCAATCCCAAACGATCCCCTTCCATTTCATGAACACAATGTCCTTTCAAATCCCATTGACATTCCACTTCCTGAGAAAGATCAAGATAACCTTTCCATCCTTTATGATGATCCAATTGAAAGTCAAGAGAAAAGCACCTTTAAAGAGAATTCCAATGATCTTCCTCCTTGTCAAGATCAAATTATTCCTTTAAATCCTCCACAAGATCCTTTTTTTCCTCCATCTCCTTGTCTTAATGCTCCATATACACTCCAAGATCACATTTCTTTTGATGATCCCATTATTTCTCCCATTCCATCTCTTGAAGAGCCTGTCATTGAACCATGTCCACTACATGATCCTAATCCCCCTCATGATTCTAACGTGTCAGTGCAAGATGTTCATGAACCCTCAACATGCATAATGGGTTCTTCCACTTTGGTGCAATCCGATCCACTTCAAGATCTCATTATTTCTCTCATATCATATCCACCTCATAATGGACTCACGTCTTCTTCCCAAAGAAAAGAGTATCCTACAAGTCAAGATATTCATAAAGGCAAAGGGGTAGATCTTCATGAGAAAGAACCCCTCCATATCAAAGAAAATATTAAGGGTCATGTCTACACAGCTCACTCTCAAGACGTTGGTATCCCTCCATCAAGATCAAAACATACACCTTCCCCATCATACTTTCCATCCATCTTAGGTCCTTATATTCCTTCGTCCTCTATGCAAGGTTAGCAAAGGCACACATCCTTGAGTAAATTTCATCCATCCAAAAGAACTCCATTTCATTCATATCCATCCATGCATTCCTTTCCCCCTCCAAGCAATTTGGATGCCAAGTATTAAAGTCATAAGTCTAGAAATCTACATGTATTCCAAGATCAACATGTCCAATATAATTGACATGTCAAAACAAAGAACAATATGATCTATAAAGAAAAAGAAATATCCAACAGGCCACAAAGACCCACTGAGAAAAATAAAGCAAAGTCAAAATATATATGGGTTCCTAAATCCCTTGTGCAAGCAATGCACTCCAAGGAACCATAAAAGCATGAAAAATCAAAAACCATGTGGATTCCTAAGCGGCTCCTTGAAGCACAAAAGCCTAAGGAAACATTCAACTTGGCATCCAAAGTTGCTATTCCTTCATCCAACCCTCTCAAATTTGTTCCTCCATCACCTTCTTCATCCATTTTGGGCCCTTATGTCCCAAAATCCCAAGCTATTCCTCCATCCAAATCTCACAATCTGAGATCCATTTTTCCTCCATCAGTCCATCACCCCTCAAGGTGTGTGCCAATGTCGATCTTGCCAACATTTCTATCCACTCAAGCCCAATTCTTCCAATACCCTATCCATTATCCAATGCATATTTTCCATCCTTCGATCCCTTTGATCTGATCCTTTGCATAAATCATTGCCTTAGTTTCATCTCATTTTCCATGTCCTTATCCTACCAACGTCTTTGAGCATGCTTTTAAAGGTCATGGTCCATTTTTTTCAAGGCTACTATCCAAAAAAAAAGACATTTGAGTCCTTCTTCCATCCCCTATCATGTGTCCATCTTCTATTGAAAAAGCTCAAAAATACAAAAAAAAGTGAAAAAAAAAAGACAAAAGAAAAAAAAAAAGTAAAGCAAAAATAATTCGTTCACTGGTGAAAACCTGGCAAACAGGCGCCTTGGGCAAGTACCATGATGAAAACCTGGCAAATAGGCGTCATGCATAATTTATGAACTTCTTGCACACCACACTTGGGGGCAGGTTTTATCCTATCATATCCTTTTGTCCTTCATTGTTCCATTATCCTATCGAACCCCTATCATTACCCTCCATTATCCTATTGTCCCTCATGTCCAGTTTCTCTTTCCACCTTTGATCTTGACAATGCTGAGGATCGTCATGAGCATCATGCATCTTGTTTGCAGCTTTTAGTCTATCATAGCTTTTGGTCATTTATCCATTTGCTTATTATAACCTTTCATCCATATTCCCTAGCTTATTGCAACTTTCTGCCACTATCCCATATCCTATCCCAGCCTTCAGTCCATGTCCCTTATCCATTCTTGGTCTTGCTTATCCTATCCATATCTTATCACTATCCATACACTCTTTCTATCCCTTGGTCTTGATCTGACATAGGGATGCAAAATTTAAACATAGTTTCAAAAACCTCTTGACATGTCCCTCATGCCATGTCACTGCTTTACATTGTCATATCCAGTCTCTTGTCCCATCACGCAATAGCCCTTGAAAATTGCATCCCTATTGTCTCCATGATAAAAGGCCTTTGTCTTCCCTCTATCCACCAACATTTCAGCAAGATTGTTTATCCATTTGTTATATTCCTTGCCTTGCTAGACACTGGGGGCGAAAATCCTTAAAAAAAAAAAAATAAAAAAAAAATTGAAAAATGTCCTGAAATAATTAAAGAAAAAAATTGAAAAATGTCCTGAAATAATTAAAGAAAAAAATTGAAAAATGTCCTGAAATAATTCAAAAAAATTGAAAAATCTCCTGAAATAATTCAAAAAAATTGAAAAATGTCTTAAGAAAATCCCTAAAAAATCATATAAAGTCCTGAAAAAATGAACACAAAGCAAAACAAAAACATAAATAACCCCTCTGTGCATAGACAGCTCACTGAGTATACATCCAACGACTCGCAATCCAATGCTGTGCTTTAATGAAATCATGCGTAAACAGATGAACTCTTTCAATCAAACCAGACATTCAAACTGATTAAAATTGTCTTATCAATCGAACACCAACATCAATATCACTCGTCCTTGGCACGCTATCATGGGTCTTATACAGGGTGTGATATACTCGAAACCAGACTGTGTCCTGTCTTAGACGGGGTACCACATTCCCTGAAACCAGACAACATGATCTTCCTCTCAGCACTTTCAACTTTTGACAATGAAGATCAAGATGTTTGTTTGACTTGTTGGAATTTGTGCATCTTATCTTTTTATTGATTTATCTTTGGCTTCGGTCATGTTCCTATGTTGCTCGATGATGTCACTGAGTGATTTAGAGTGACCGGGATGGTTCATGGTCCTTTTCTTTTTTGTTGTGATTGTTGTTTGTCTACGATGTGTCTGTCTTTTGCAAAAAGGGTTGCATTTCAGCTCTGGCCTTCAATGCCATGATGCTACGCATCCATTTTGCTACATTAAAATAAAGGTTCTCACCTACAAAGTGCATTACTGAAAGCAAGTTTTTCTTCATCTCTAACTGTCCTCTATTTCATTTCTTCTTACTAACATTTCTTCTGTCAGTTTGGATAGTCAGTTCGGTCTAGTGCTCCGATTTCTCCACACCGATATGCTGCATCCTGCATTCATTGGTTAGTACATTTGCATTACATCAAGCATCACATCAAGCATTTTATCCATTTCATATTATCAATGCATCAAAAATACATCCATACATGTTCCATAAACATACATCAACAGTGCATAAGTCATCCATACATGGAAAATCACATAAGTCATAATACATTGCATCCCATCATATCGATGCATATCATATTGTATATCACACTAATATCGGAGTACAAAATTGGACTATCTGTCCTAAGTATGGCCCGCAGGCTGACTACACAAAATGTCCACTGTCTGTCCTAAGGAGCACATGCCTCTATCACTGGGTGCTCCCTCTGTCCTCCTCATCCCTGCCATGTCTCACGGATGATGTCCCTCCTGGTCCTGGCTGTGGTGGTCTCATAGGTCCACTCACCCCCATGCTGCTCAATGACCTCCGAGAGTGTGCCCTGCTCTCTGTCCTCGATCATGCCCGATATGAAGCTGCTCTCTGCTCAGGTGGAACTGCACTCTCATATAGCGTCCTCCAATGGCGTATCTCCTCTCCAGTCTCTACCAACATCTGTGCCATCTCCCATGCACTGGCATCCCGAATCGACCCAATATACTCAGTGACTCTCTTTTCTTCTCGCTGTGCCTGAGCTATTGCTGCATCTCAAGCCGCTGTGAGTCTGGCTATCTCTGCTCTGAACTGCTCATGCTCTCTCTCTAACATCACAATGTGATCATGCTGACTCGCTATGGTAGCCCTGCACATCTCCATCTCCTCTATGCTAGTTGTCTCCGGCTCTATGGGTATATCCTGCAATGCCTCCTACTCGCCTGAATCTGGCTCATCCTCGTCATCCCCATCCTCATCTCCATCCTCATCATCCCCATCATCCTCATCTCCGTCCTCATCATCCCCATCATCCTCATCCCCGCCCTCATCCTCCTCGTCCTCATCATCTCCCTCCTCCTCTCTTGCAAGTGGGAAGTCCTCCTGTCTCCTCGGTATTGGAATGTTAGGATCTGTCAATGGCACTGGCTGCCATCGTGCAAACCATCTCTCATACTCCTCTGTCATCCTGGCGTCCGCTACATCTGATCTCCAATCCCACTGTCTCTGATGTAGCTGTGAGAAGTCAGCATATGCTATGTGTGGCTGAATCATACTCCCCCACTGACTCGTCTCTCTGTGAGATCGGGCAAAGTGTGTAGTCCTCCTGGGTACATCCTGCCTCTCTCCAAACTGTTGTCTGACTCTCTCTGGCAGGTACATCTCAATCACTCTCTAGCAATTCACTGGTCGCCCAATCAGGTACCTCTCTTATCTACAATATGGTAGCTCATCACTATCATCTGACCATCTAGGGCAATCACGATATGGCCTCCATGTGAACTCTCTCAGTCTATCTAGCTCATGTCACCAATATAATATGTATCCAAAAGGACCCTGTCTCAGTGCTCCTCCATAGCAGTACACATACGGACAATGTGGTACTACCTATCTATCTGTAATCAATCGACATATGGCTATGTTCTCAAATGCCCATACCTGTAGCAATGTGACTCCACAGCTCAAAGTTTGCACTCCCTGATATGCTATCTGATGCAGCTGAAAATATAGCATAGCCAGTACACATGGTCCCCATGCATACACTGTCCCCTTTGTCGCCATCCACTCTAGCACTCTTCCCCATCCAATAGGAAATCCATGTCCTCATCTATCTCCTGCTAGTAGACATGCTATCACCACTGCTATCACCACATATCGTTGATCATACTCTGATGCCATGGTCTCCCAGCCGATCTCCCTCTCTATGATGTCTAGATCATCTGCGTCGCACTCAAATAATCTGCACAATGCATCTCTCCCTGTCACTGGGTCATACTCCACCATCTCTCCATGAATCAGAATGTGGAGGATATGCCATACATCCTCCAGTGTCACAGTCGCCTCTCCAGTCGCCAGATGGAATGAGGAGGTCTCTGAATGCCATCGCTCTACCAATGCGATAAGCGGTCCTATGTTTGCCCTAATCTCGAGCATGAATGTGACATAGTATATCCCCAGTCCTGCTAATGTATCTCTATCTATGCTCCTGAGTCTATGCCGTAACATGAAGCAGTCAGGTCGGTTCTCTCGCGTGATCAATGGATACTGTCAACTCTACATCACAATTGGGGCATATTTTGTCAGTTTTAGGGTTTGCTCCTACGGGTTGCATTTCCTCATTTTCATATCCAAATCAAGGTGTTTTTCATCTATTCTGACCTATCCTGCCCTTATTCCCCCCTTTTTGGATCATTTGCATGTTGTTTTTGACCTACATTGAGTTCTCAGGGCACAACTACGCCTGTGTTGTGTATCCTGCACCTGTGTCACATGTTTTGCGCCTGTGTCTCCCTACACAAGTGCAGAAGACATCACACAAGCGCAGGATTCGCCCTACACAAGCGCAGAAGTCAGTTTCTGCATCCCTTGTGGGCCCTGTGATGTCCCGCAAGCAAGTCAAATTCATAAAATTGAACACATGGGTTTTTGAGATACATACCACTGCTCCTGCGTTGTTCGGTCATCTGAATGTGCATACACATTCTCCAAGGTGATATGCCCTTGGAATGTTCGCCATCTCTCTGCAAGTGTCCTTTTCCAGAGCAACAAATTCTCCTCTTGGGCTATGCAAATGAGCAATTTTCACTCTCTTGGTCTCATTTATAGATCTTTGTCAGTGCATAGATGGACGTGCACCCTCTCCATCTTATGTTGGTCGTAGTCTTTTGCATCTTTAATTGCTTGTCCTTCGTGCATCCGATCTCCGATTGTCAGTCCGTTCGATCCTATCATTTTTTATCGATCAATTGGCCTCTTTTTTGCATGTTTTCAGCCAATTCCTCGAGGGGGCATGCATATGTCATTGTCATTGTCTGGGGCATTTTCATTACTGTTATTTGAAACAATGCTTAAAATCGCATTGTCTCAAAGAGGGGCAAAATGTAAACACATAAAAATGGTCAACGCTTGCGGAATCATACTTTAACATTTACGCATTGCCTCATTTTAGGTTTTTGCGTCGCATTAACATTTCTCCTATGTCACATACTTGGTCTTTATCATTTGCAAGCATCGAGTCTTTCTTCTACATTCTTCATTCGTCTCGCTCTCAAATTTGGTCTTATCGACAACAATCTTCAGTCATGATTTTGATCAATCTTATCCTATCGCATCAATGTGTGGGCTCATTTGTCATCATTTTGGACATCGTCAATCCTAATTAGGGTTTTTTCCTCTTATCAATCTTATCATCTGGCGATCGATTTGTCATCAATCCTTATCATTTTCAATATTGTTGTTTTAACGATCGATTTGTCATCGATCGTTGTCATGTTCGATCTTGTCATTTTGCGATCAATTTGTCATCGATCGTGGTCATTTTCAATCTTGTCGTCTTGCAATCTGTTTTGTCATCAATCCTTGTCCTCTTTTCAATCTTGTCATTTTGCGATTAATTTGCCATCGATCATTGTCTATCTCAATTATGTCAATTTGGATCAATTTGTCATTGTTCTTCGTCAATTGGCGCATTTATCAATCAAATCATTTATCACATTGGTCCTTTGTTAATTAGAATCAAATCGATATCAATTATCTTTCATCAAGACCTAATTGTCATCTTTGCATTGCTAATTCATCTTCTAGGGTTTCGTGATTTAATCATTTAACCTTGTTTGTCATTTCTCCCTTTAGGATTAATAAATTATTTTATTTATCCTAAGTCTTCTCATCACAATTAAATGTTCATTTAATTGGCTTATTATTCCTCTTTTTGTGAATTAATTGATAAATGAAAAATTATTAATTAATTCACTAGATTCCTATATTCTAATTTTCTAAATTCCTAATTTTCCAATTTTCTAATTTTCCTAATTTCTAAATTCAATTTCCTCCTATTTTCCTCCTAAATTCATGGGAATGACATTTTAATTTGTCATAATTTGTCATAATTGACAATCAATCAATTTTGACATAGAAAGTTGTCATAATTTTGTCATAAATTATCAATCAATCAATTTTGCATAGAAAGTGCAAATTTGTCATAATTTGTCATAATTTGTCATATTGATTTGCAATTTCCATTTGAATTGAATCATGCTAATTTGATCATTTCTCCAATTTATCTATAAATTGGATGAATTTCTTCAATCTCAACCCCCTAATCAGAGTATCTAATAATCATATTATCGAATAATCACTTCGTCAAATCAATCACGCTTTGAGTATTCTTGAGCAATCATCTTGTCTACTTGCTTTCATATCATGATCATGCACTTGTAGGTGAGATCCACAACAAAGCTATTTGAAGGAGAAAGAAGGACAATGGAGCCGCATGAAGGAGACATTCGAATCTGCATCTAGTTTGCTTAGTTTTTAGTTTTGAATGTTTTGCTTTCATGTCTCTATTGGATGTAATTAGGATTGATCATTGCATTTGAGCTTTTGTGATTGAGCTAGATTAGTATTTGATATTTTCTTTGATGATTTCTGATTTCCTAGCTACAACTATAAACCCTAACAGTTTACCTGTTGTTACACCGCACACACACTTCTTTGAGTTTAGTCTGACATTATACTACTCCAATCGATCAGATATCTGTGCAAGGACTGGAAGGTGACCTTCTCTTGTTTGTGATTTAGCCAATATGTCATCCACATAATCTTCCACTATGTTGTGGATCATGTCATGAAACAACATTGTCATGGCTCTTTGGTATGTTGCTCTGACATTTTTGAGGCCAAATGGCATCACATTCCAGTAGTATGTTCCCCGTGGGCATGTAAAGGTCGTTTTATGTTGATCTTCTGATGTAATTTTAATCTGGTTGTATCCTGAGAAACCATCCATTAAGGATACAATTTCATTTCCAGATGTTAGGTCAACTATCATATCGATATTGGGTAGTGGGAAGTCATCCTTAGGACAAGCTTTATTTAGATCCCGGAAATTAGTACAGTTTCTTATTCCTCTTGTGGGCTTAGTCATAGGTACCAGGTTGGATATCCATTCTGTGTAATCAATAGGTCTAATGAAACCTACATCCAACAACTTTTTTAATTCTATTTAACCAGTAATGCAATACTTGGATGCATTTTTCTCATTTTTTGCTTGTGAGGTTTAAAACTTGGTATTAAAGGTAAATAATGCAACACTAGTTCAGAGTCTAAGCCTGACATATCTGCATAGGACCAAGCAAAGTTGATAGGTCATTGCTTGAAAAAATGAATGAATCTATCTTTTTCTTCTTTGTTTAGTGATTTTTCCAGATGGATGTTATGTACAACCTCCCATTCTACTATGTTTACTTCTTCTGTTTCCTCTATAAGCAATGCTAAACTTTCTCTTTCCATAGGAAGGTTACCCAACTCGCTCTTGCCATTATCAGTAGTTTGCTCCTTATCTTCTGTTGTAGAATCACTTTCTTATCCAAAGTATGTTGTTTTATCTAGGTCTACAACAAACCCTACTTTGTGATCACCTTCTGGAAATCCCTCTCTGACTCCGAGAAATTCTGAAATTGCTTCATCATTTTCAAACCAATCCAGTGTTGGTTTTCCTTCTTGCCCCCAATCATTCAAGTGTGAATGTACCAGGGGTAAATCATTATTCCCTTCTTTAGTAGACTCTGATAACATGAAGACTTCATTGTTTGAATGACTAAGTTGTGTATTTTCATCTTGTATATTACACTTTCTGGTGGGCTAGAATCATGGAGTGATAAGAAATCATAGTCATGAGAGCCTGTCTCACTTTCAATATATGTTTCATCATGTGAGCTATCATCACTTATTTCTTCTTCTTCCTGTCATTGATTATGTTGTAGATTGACTAGTCTTCTTTGGACATTAGTTACCCTTCTTAAGCCTGGTATAAGCCTTTGCAATCTTTCTTCATCTGATTGGTTAGGTTGAGCATGAGTTATTTCTCGTGGCAGAAGTAGTGACAATAACCATGGATGAGATTAAGTTGGTGGTGGTAAACCTGCATATGTTGCAACATTAGCCTGTACTGTTGTATCAACAATTGCATCATTTTTTGACTTAGTGCTAGGTTCTTGCAGGAGCTATCTCATGTCTTCTCCATCTGATTCTGCACTAGGCGATGTAGGTACCTGATTACTTGTTTGAGATGAAGATGGAAGCACATGCGTGGACAAATCCCTTTGTGGTATGTAGTCTAACGGTTTCATTGGTTGATTTAGTACATCAAGGGTACATTGTCTTGCTTTTGTGATATGTTGTACATGCTTACATCTCAATTCTTGATTCCCTAGATTATCATTAGGAACAATAGGTTATATTCTTCCTTGTTTCTATAACCCTAGGCCTGTGGTACCATCATATCCATGTCTTTGGAGCATTTTGAATCCATTTCCATACTGATCTGTGGGTATTTGGGGTATTATCATATGATCTTCTTCTCTATATATCCAATGGCTAACATCTTCGTTCAGGGATTCTTCTTGTAAGTCACCCCATCTAATGAAAGAGCATGAGTTTGTGTATTTGACAATTTCTTTTCCTTTGTCTTGTTTTTGTGGTGTATTGTGAGGTTTCCCAAAAGACTTAGGAGAAAGAGACAATTGTTTCCCACTTAAATTATTTGCAATAGAATACTCTCCAAAATCCATATCTTGTATTTGTAAGGAGGATGTTGTAGGCATATCCTTTTTTGTTTCTATGATTTTTAATGTCTCTAGTTGTGTAGTGAGAGGTGCTGCTTGATTAATAGGTACCTGATTATCCACACTTTCTTTCAAGTAATTGCAATGTTGGAAGGGATTTGGATCACCCCTTATGGTGATTTCAATACCATTATATGGGAATTTGACATACTGATGAAATGTGGATGGTACTGCTTGCATGGCGTGGATCCATGGGCAACCCAGTAACATTTTATATCCTAGTTCTCTATTCAAGACTTGAAAAGTGACTTCTGTTGTTATAGGTCTCACTTGTACGGGTAATGTTACAATGCCTTTTGATGGACATTCTTCATCATCGTATGCCTTGATATTTACCTCTTGGAAGAATCAATGTGAAGTTCAGAATATCTGAGTTCCTTAACCAGCTTTAAAGTACAAATGTTGAGACCATTCCTCCATCTATGAGTACTCTTCTGATTCTTCTCTTATGAAAGTAAGCTTCCAGATGTAGTGGATCATTATGAAGTATTCTATCACTAGGAATATCTTGTTCTTTGAATGCACTACGTGTGCTTTGTGTGAAATTCCATACCATAGACTGGAAGGCATTTTCATCTATATCTTTGTCCACTACTGAATCTTGAAGTGCTTTATCCAGTATAGTTCTGTGAGTGGGTGAAATACGCAAAAGTTAGAATAATAATATATGTGCTGAAGTTTTCTTAAGTTGCTCAACAACATTATGAGTCCCTACTGTTGGTGGATTATTTGGTGGTATCCCTTGTAAAGTTACCTTTGATCTGCAAGTAACAACAACACAGTCTCTGTCTCTGGGAGTTATGGTAATCATAGCTACTGTATCATTTGACTTACAAGACTTGTCGGTATCATATGTTATTTTATCAAGATTTATGTTAAATCCCTCTTCATAGTATTTATGTGTATGTTTGACATCCATGATGTGTTCTATGAGTTCATCTTCAAACCAACTTGAATGAGATGGTTGATCATGCCCCCAGTCTCTGAGACAAATATTTCTATCATCATCATACTCTGGAGCCTCTGATATCATGCAAATTTGGTTATCATCTGTGTGAGTGTCTTGATATTGCTCATCTTGATCAACTGTTTCTTGTGAATCATTGTTTGCTATATCTTCTGAGCTAATGCAATGAATAGTGTAGTCATATGAGACCTTTGTGTAGTTAGTTGTATTATCTTGGGTACCTAATGTGGTAGATTTCCCTTTGTCATGTTTAACAAATGGATCTTTAAAAATTGTATGATTTGTGTTTGTTGAGGTTTTATCGGTATCGATTGTGATATCCCCTTGGTCTATCATATCTTGGACCAAGTTTTCCAATTTGTAGCAACTTGTTGTTTTATGACCTTTAGTTTGATGATAATCACAGAAATCATTATCATTCCACCATGCGGGTTTGAAAGGACCTGGCTCATACACTCTTATTTCAGGTAAAGTGATCATGTTTGTCTATATTAACTTTTTGAGTGCTAACTCAATAGGTTCTTCTAGAGGTGTGTAATTTCTTCTTGGAGCATTTACCCTGTAGTATCTTGTGTTCATGTTTTGTGTAGAGTTTACATTTGTGGAGGTCATGTTATTCCCTATATGTGGATTATATGATGGACTCATTCCCAACGATAAAATTGGTTGAGTTCTATTTATTGTTCTGGTGTCTACAATACCATCATTGGTCACATTTTTGTTTTTTGACCAAAACTTAGATTTGTCATTGTTGTTGGTGTTGCCATACTTAATAAGACCTTGTTCTACTAGTCCCTTCTGACATTTGAGAGCTTTTTTCATGACTTGTTTGAATGTGGTTAAACATTGCATTTATATCGGATATTTAATCTTGGGAATCAAGTTTTCTGTGAACATGTTCACTTGCTCTGTTTCTGGGATAACTGTCTTGCACCTCCTATAGAGAGCCCTCCATCATTGTATGAAGGATGAAAATGGTTCTTTCTCATATTGTTTAGTGGCACATAAGTCCATCAAAGTAAATGGGGTGTCAATGTTATGTGAGAAAGTTGCAATAAATTGTTCAGCTAATTCTCTCCATGATATGATGGTTGGTGCTAAATGTGAAAGCCACTCTAAAGCTGGACCTCCCAGACTTTTAGGAAATAGTCTCATTAAGTAAGTATCTTCTGTGGAAACCTCTATATGCCATAAAAAACTCTCTGATATGATCTCTAGGATCACCCTTCCCTCAATATCTATCAAATTTAGGCATTTCAAAATATTGTGGGAAAGGCGACATGTATAATGTGTGATCAAATGGATAAGGACATAAGTCCTGCATTGTGTAGCTCTTTTTATCGTTACTGATTTGCATGGTCATCATTTGTTATTTCAAATTTTGTAATTATTGTGTCAGAATATTTGTTTGTGTCAAAGGTACATCTTGTGTTTGTGTATGTCCAACAAAAGGATTCGTGGTTGCATATCTAGGAGTTTGTTGGAAGGTACCATGATTATAACTTTGTATGTTTTGTGTTCCACTAGGTACTATGAAATAAGTGAGATGCGAACCCATGTTTGGTTGAGTTGTACTTGTTGTATTGGTAAGACCTAGATTTGTATTTTGGTGACCATATGTCGATCCTATAGAATAGGAAATTGGAGGCTGAGTTGCATTTGTTGCTTGTGTTTGAATAGATGCTGAGACACTTGATATTATCGGTATGCTTTGTGTTGGTATACTAACATTGATCGCCGAAGATGACGCACTTGTTTGAGAGTTTTCATTCATGTTGACATTTGTTTGGATAGGTACATTTTGAGGAAAACTAGAGGTCATTGCTTGTATTTGTGTCATGGGCGGTATTTGACTATTATCTTGACCTAAAGTTTTTCTCAATGGTAAGATCTTTGTGACATCAAAGTATTCAGGTAGTTTCGCCACATTTTGCAATAAAAATGAGAGATATTTGTCTCTATCACTATGTATAAGTGCATCAAAGATCATAAGAGCATGTGGATCTTGTTGAGCTGACTCAATTTCTTCTTTTGTTACATGTTGTTGTCATTCATTTAGGGTAGACATTGTTTGAGAACTTGATTGTTGACCAGTTGATAAGGCCATATTCCAAGTACGGTTTACAGACTATGTGTTGTTTGGGTCCATTATACCTTTTGCCTTTTGTGACCTTGTGACGGGCATTTAAGACTACTATATGAGGGTAGTTTTATGCAAGATGACGACTAATGTGAGACTATAGATGTAAGTATGAAGTATGCAAAACTAGACTAGACTCTCTATTGAGGATTTTGATGCAAGACTTGTTGAGTATTTCTGGATTTCTCTAATGCAAGTTTTTCCATATGTTCTCTTAGACGTTCCGCAAGTATTTCTCTATCAATCATACGGGCAATTTTACACTCAATGTTAATCTTGTACTCTACTCCTATATACTAAGGTGCATTTCTCCTTGAGTCCCAAGCTATGTTAGCTAGACCATCAATTATTTCTCGTTGACCATCATTTGGCACTAGATTAGGTTGCTTGAAGGGGAGCAGACCATTACTTGGGGGCCCATTACGACACATGATATGACTTTGCAACTGGCAATGGACTAAGACAAATGCCCAGATGAAGACGTATATGAGGATGATAATGCAGACTCAAAATTAGGACTATACAACAACTATGGATGATAATGAAGACGTGAATGAGGACTATGCAAGGAATTAGGACGATAATGAGGACATAAATGGGGACTATGCAAGGAGTTAGGACAATAATGAGGACCTAAGTGGGGACTATGCAAGGACTTAGGGCAATAATGAGGACATATGTGGGGACTATGCAAGGACTTCCTAGGGTCACAGGTATGTAAAACTTTGAGTTTTTGGTTTCAAAATGGACTCTGTTTTCAGTAACTTCATGTGTGGGACAAGTTTTATTTTCAAAATGTAGTTTTTCAAATTTGAGAACAATTGCTTGGAGGAAGGTATAGCTAACTAACTCAATTTTCACACAATCTCAGAAAATTTAGAGATATGTAGGATAGGGCCTGAAATAGCCCAAAGGATTGACTCAATACTAGTCCAACACAACGATAAATAGAAAAGCACAAAATAAAATCTTAGGGTGGAAAGTGGACACCATTCAATGAGGCCCCAGCAAAAAAATACTGAAACAAGATGAAAAGATAAAGAGTCTAGCAGCACTCGTTCCACTCCATGGCACACACTTCTTGGGCATGCTAGTCTCTCTTACCCTGAAGATCCAAAGATCTTATCACCTAGGGATTTCTGTCTCATAATGTAAGGTACATGAGGGGTATCTATGGGGTAAGATCCACCCTCCCAGAATCACTAAATGTAGGATTTTGGGCAGCTAAATTGGTTCATCGTATAAGGTTTCGAGGGGTCCCGATCCAACGAAGGATCCTCAGAGCAAGCCACTTAATACTTTAGTTGAGCTTATCGGTGAAGGGAAGGCCACCACATACGTCAAATTCACTCAACACTCTAGCCGCTTGACCAGTATATTTATATAGCGGCTCGAAAAACCTGCTCGAGAGTATGCTGGGAGAGATGATATCCCCAACGCATCCCAATTCGAAGTACCTCTGTGGGAAATTCCCAGTCAAAGATACCCTTCACTACATGGAATAAAATAAAATTGGATGTCGTTTTCACCTCCTTCATTTCTCCCAAGACCCTCGAAGGCGGGTGGAAAGTTAGTTAATGCAATAGTAGGTCCACCCCAAACACGATAAAAATTCTTTACCTTAAGAAAAAAAATATGATTTAATCTATTGCAGCCTGATTCACATTCATTTTATAGCCCAAATTGAGGTGTTGAATACACATGTGCCTATCCATTTTAAACACCAAATTGAAATATGAAGGCATGCATGTCAATTTTAACCATTTGTTGATTTTAAGCTCCAAAAGACAAAGTGTGAGATACATGCATGTCAATTTTAGCCAATGTTAATTTTAAGCACGAAGTAACAAAGTGTGAGATTATGCATGCATGTCCATTTTAACTGTTGTTGATTTTAAGCACCAAAAGATGAAGTGTGAGATTGTGCATGCAATTGATCTAATACTAATCCGATCCTTTTCTATAAATTCACCGCAGGTTGTAAACAGGAGATTAGTAGTAAAATCAAATCAATAGAAGATAGAAAATCAAAATTTGACGGAGGCGAATGTGTGAGAATACTTGTGCGATTGCGTGACAATGACAGATCAAATGTGTGAGCCTAACATAGGGTATGCGTAATCTTGACAGCTTGAATGTGTGATGATAACAAATCGGTTGCGTAATAGTAACAGCACGATTGTGTGACAGGCAGGTAGACAACAAAAAATTAAAAACTTAAAAATAAAATAAAGCTAAACCCGATTAGAAACCTGCAAAACAAATTGTGAGGCCCTAGACAAATCTCTCATCATCCATTCAATATTGATTAGATCATATTTAACTTGATAATAAAGAACTAAGTTGTTATATCTATCAAAGGCTAGTTGATCTTCCGAATCTTGTATCTGCTTGGAGAACCCTTTGATAACGTTTGGCCTGTCTTTTTTGTTCCTTTGTCCTTCTTGCACCTGAAATCCTGAACTGTACCTTTCATTCCATAAACTGTTATAATAAAATCATGCAATAGAAGTAATCCATTTCCAGATTTACTCAAATTTAGAAATAATTAAACAGATCAGAGAACAGAAAAGATATGAAAATACAAACAATTAAACAACAATTTTCTCTGCGAATGCATGATCTGGAAAGGGAGATTGTGTGACCTGGAAAGGGTGATTGCGTGACCCCAAGGGGTTGAATGTGTGGCATTGTCTATGCGATTGCATGATGAAAAATTAGTTCTCAAAATTTGTGCAAAATCTGTAAAAAAAAAAGAAAAATCCGTATGACTTGAAAGCATTACACAAAGAACAGAGAAGGTAAATTAGTTGTTGTTAACGTCGGGTTCACCAAAATGGGTGCAAGTAAAATTCATCTATAAATTATCAATTAGAAGAAAAGGGATATCATGAATCCCTATCTAATCAAAGAATTCTAACAAACAGACAATGAAATAACACAATCAAGCAAAATAGGAACTATAAATGAAATCAATTAAAGACTCCCTATTCCGTGACTGCGTATAACTTCCATTGCCCTTCTCTTCTCTGTGGTATGATGGCTCTTATATATTGCCCTAGTAACCTGCAAGCGGCACAAAGATTCGAAGTTAGTGATTGTTGAAAATGGAGATTGGATGCTCAATTTATAGATTTTTGGAGAAGATTGATTGAAAGGTGGAACAAATTGATCAAGAGGTGGAACTTAGGTGAGCTAAAATGAAAATTGATAGTTGAACTGCTGATTGTAGGAGTGAAACTCAATAGATTGAATAGATCAATTGAATCAACTGATTGAGAGAAAGTTGACTGAGGGAAGAAAAAGAATGATTGGAGGAAATAAAGAGGATGACAAAGAAAGCTTAATTTAGAAAAAGCTAACTGAAAGATGGTAATAGAGATTGGAGAGATAAATGATTTAATTGATTAATTAATTTAGCATGTGCTTGCAGTTAGACTTATATTTTCAATTTAATCTTTGCAGGAGATTTAATCATATAATTGAATTCATTTTAATTCAATTTAGTATTTGAATATATTTAGAACTTGACTTTGATTTTCAATTTGGTTTTTGAAATCATGCACATGTATTTGAATTTTGGAAGAATTAGAAGAAATACAAAATTAAATGAAATTAGAATTTGGGGATTTGGAAATAGAAGAATTAATTATTTAATTAAATAATTTAAAAAACCTATTTAATTATGCTAGAAATGGATTTTAATTAAATAATAAAAAGATTGTTTAAATTAAACGAATTAAATCAGAATTAATTAAATAATAAATATTTAATTAATATTTAGAAGAGGGTTGATGATTAGATGATTAGAGATAGAAATTGAGAATTAATTTATTTAAATAATAAAGATTATTTAAATTGGGGAATTAATCAAAATTAATTAAATAATAAATATTTAATTAATATTTAGAAAATTATTAAAATGATTAAATGATGAAAGAATAAGAAATAGAATAATTAGTAAGATGATGAGGAAATATGAAATTAGAAGAATAAGATTAATTAAATTAATTAAATAATTAAAGAAATATTTAATCAATTAGACGAATAATTAGTACATGATCAATGAGATATTTTAAGGTGTCTACATTTGTCCCTCTTTAAGACAATGTCAGAATGATGTTGTATCAAAGAAAATTAAAAAAAATATGCACCAGTATGCCCCGTTGATACTTAAAATTAACATTGGCTAAAATTGGATCATAATCTCACACCTCATCTTTTGGTGCTTAAAATCAACAACAGTTAAAATGGACATGCATGCATAATCTCACACTTCGTTGTTTGGTGCTTAAAATTAATATTGGCTAAAATTGACATGCATGTATCTCACACTTTGTCTTTTGGGGCTTAAAATCAACAAATGGTTAAAATTTGCATGCATGCCTTTATATTTCAATTTGGTGTTTAAAATGGACATGCACATGTGTATTCAACACCTCAATTTGGGCTATAAAATGAACATGAATCAGGTTGCATTAGATTAAATCATTTTTCTTTTTTCTTAAGGTAAAGAATTTTTATCATGTTTGGGGTGGACCTACTGTTGCATTAACTAACTTTCCACCCGCCTTTGGGGTCTTGGGAGAAAGGAAGGAGGTGACAAAGACATCCAATTTTATTTTATTCCATGTAGTGAGCGGTATCTTTGACTGGGGATTTCCTCACTCCACAGAGGTACTTTGAATTGGGATGCATTGGGGATATCATCTCTTGCAACGTACTCTCGAGCGGGTTTTTTGAGCTGCTATATAAATATACTGCTTAGGTGGCTAGAGTGTTGAGTGAATTCGACATATGTGGAGGCCTTCCCTGCACTAATAAGCTCAACTAAAGTCTTAAGTAGCTTTCTTTGAGAATCCATCATTGGATCGAGACCCTTCAAAACCTTATACTACGAACCAATTTAGTTGCCCAAAATCCTACATTCAGTGATTCTGAGAGTGCAAATCGTACCCCATAGATACCCCTCATGTACCTTACATTATGAGACAAAAATCCCTCAGTGATAAGATCTTCAGATCTTTGGGGTAAGAGAGACTAGCATTCTTGAAAAGTGTGTGTCGTTGAGTGGAGCTAGTGTTGCTAGACTCTCTATCTATCCGTCTTGTTTCGGTATTTTGTTGCGGGGACCTCATTCAATGGTGTCTATTTTGTGGCTTTTTATGTATCGTTGTGTTGGACTAGTATTGAGTCAGTCCTTTGGGCTATTTCAGGCCCTATCCTACATATCTCTAAATTTTCTGAGATTGTGTGAAAATTTAGTCAGTCAGCTATACCTACCTCCAAGCAATTGTTCTCAAATTTGGAAAACTACATTTTGAAAATGAAACTTATCCCACACACGGAATTACTGAAAATAAAGTCCATTTTGAAACCAAAAACTCAAGGTTTTACATACCTATGACCCTAGGAAGTCCTTGCATAGTCTCCACTTACATCCTCATTTTGTCCTAATTCCTTGCATTGTCCCCACTTATGTCCTCATTATCACCCTAATTCCTTACATAGTCATCATTCATGTCTTAATTATCATCCATAGTCGCTGCATAGTCCTAATTTTGAGTCTGCATTATCATCCTCATATACGTCTTCATCTAGGCGTCTATCTTAGTCCATTAGTAGTTGCAGACTCAAAGCATGTGTCATAATGGGTCTCCAAGGTGATAATTTGCTCCCCTTCGAGCAACCTAATCTAGTGCCAAATGGCGGTCAGTGAGAAATCATTGATGGTCTAGCTAACATAGCTTGGGACTCAAGGAGAAATGCACCTCAGTATATAGGAGTCAAGTACGAGATTAACATTGAGTATAAAATTGCCCGCAAGATTGATAGAGAAATTCTTGCGAAACGTCTAAGAGAACATATGAAAAAACTTGAATTAGAGAAATCTAGAAATACTCAACAAGTCTCATTTCAAAATCCTCAATCGAAAGTCTAGTCTAGCTTCCCATACCTCATACTTACATCTACAGTATACCATTAGTCATCGTCTTGCATTAAACTACCCTCATATAGTAGTCCTGAATGCCCATCACAAGGTCACAAAAGGTAAAAGGTATACTAGACCCAAAAAACACATAGTCTATAAACCCTACTTGGAATATGGACATATCAACTGGTCAACAATTAGGTTCTTAGACAATGTCTACCCTTTTATCATCCTTGAGCATCTAGTATGCAGATTAAATGACAATACCAAAGATAGAGTTTTACCTGCTTGACTGGTAAACCTTGTAACTAAAGATCATTGATGCAAATTTAATATCATTCTCCAAAATATAGTTTATGGTCATCATTTTGTTGTTAAATTTGGAGCCAGTGGTGGCTATCACCATGTCATTTGATACTTTCCTTAAGCTAGGCATCTCACCAGTTTCAACTAGGCCTATCATGAATTGGATCGCCTATTTGGTGATCTCGTGTGCCCTATCAAGACATACAAACTCATCATGAACACAAATAAGAATATACCTAATCTACTCTACTTTGTCAAACAATGAAAAGTGAACAAACTATGAAAAACCCCTATCCTAAAGCACCTTGCACTCGAGGTTGATATTTCCTAAACTGTCTGCGAAGTGTTTTTAATATAGGTCCAACATATCTGCATTTCCAAGCTCCTCCAGATCATAGTGTTTGTAATCCCTAGAATATCTTTATTATGAAGCACACCATAGGACACCAATGAAAATGCACCTTCTCGATCATCCTCAACCAACTTGAAAGGGTTTTCCTTGAAAATAGGTTTGGCCCTATCCTTAATCTTGACCACAAGAGGGGTATCAACACCAAAAGTTGAAGCCATTTCAAATTCTAGGGTTTGCGAAAGCCTGAATAGATAAATACCTTGATTCACAACCAGGTGCTGAAATTTGCTTCAGAGTTGCTACAATCGCTGTTGAAATTGCCAAATCACTTCACTCTGCTTCTCTTCTTTATTTGCTTGATTGCATTATGAAAAATGAAACTTTGAAATGCACTTTTATCCTTCGAAAACCTAATTTTCCACTACAATAAATTCAATCGCTTACCATGATTTTCATGAAGTCGCATACTGGAGCATCAAATACTTTCTAAAACTTTTGGATAACATCTGCATACATGATATGAGCCTTCTAAAACCTTCTAGAATCGATTACAAACCACCAAAGAGGGGGTTCTTGGAATCTGCATGAAAAGTTCCCCCTAAGGTATGTAGCCCTAGTTATCAGATGAAGATCTTGCACCGGATTCAGGTGTAGACCTAATTTCAAATTTTGATTCATCTTTTCTAACCCACATCTTCTCATTTTTGTCTCTAGTTTCTTCTACCTTTTCTTTTTCCTTCTCATATGATTTTCTCTTGTCTATTGGAACACTATTTTTTCTTCTGCAATACTTTGTAATGTGACCGATTTTGTTGGATGCACGACAAACAACATTATTCTTCATAGGTCTGAAGTTCATCTGATTTGGTCTTGTCCTCTACTAATTAGAGATGTCCAAACATTCCACAAGAATATCATCTTTTATTCTGGAAGTTATTTATTACTACTCTAAACAAATTTGACTTGTGACCAAAATTATTACATATGAAGCACTGACTAGTAAAGGTAGGATCACTATTCATGTTGGTCATTCTATTAGTCATCCTACTTTGGCATCGATTCACCATATGACCAAACTTATTGCAATTAAAGCATCTACCCTTGAATTTATTGGCATTAGATTGTCTTACTAGAGGATTCTTTCTCTTCTTCTGATAAGGTTTTGCATTGCTTTATTCAGATCTGGAGGATTCACCTTTCTCAAATCAAAGTCCTCGCATCTTCTTTCCATGTCTTTGACTCTTCAACATATCATCAAGCCTTGTTGATCTATCTTTGAATTTGTCTTTGAATTCATTAGTAGTAGCGAGTTCGTCCCTCAAGGTAGCAATCTGTCTTTCAAGTTCTTGACCATTATTCCTTGACTGTGCTAGATTATCTTCATTCTTCTTCCGGTCCGCAATGTCCTTAGTCAGTCTCATCACAATGGTGTTAGTATAACTGGTGAACAACTGAGAGGGGGGGGGATGAATCAATTGTTAATAGATTATATTTAATCCACTTAATAACTTTTCACTAGATTAAGTACCGGTAAAGAGGAAACAGATACCTGTAAGAAATTAAACTTAACAAAGAAAAAGATAATCAACACAATGCAATCATACCACATAACACCATGAGTTGTAAGTGGAAAACCCAAAAAGGGAAAAACCATGGTGGGAAGCCTACCCAGAGTTAGATGATACTTCTGCAAAAAGTATGTCATACAATGAGGAGCTTGCACATGTAGGAAGGCACACTGCCTAGAATGTACTGCTCATTACAAAAGAGTCTCACTGACTACAGAGAGGCAACAACCATCTCAAGATAAATGGACAGCAATCTAGAATAATGAACTGCCAGTGATAGCATCTACCATGCCTGATTATAGTCCCGGTTAAGCTCAATACCAGAGGCCTTTGACCTCTTCCTTAATCCCAATTGGATCACCTATGATCAACCTAATCCTCCTCCTGAATGATATTACAATATTCACATATTACATTTCATATCATTGATCTATAATGAGATCATACATCATTTTTTATCAACCCTAAGGCCTAATCCAAATAGGTCAGCCACCTAAAAGATATTACAATAAGATCATTACATAAATTCATATTACAATGATATGCCATGTCGGCTTAAGACCAAAATAACAATAACAAATTCATAAATCATCCTGAAACATCCCGGTAATGTGTAGAGTACATGTTAACATGATACCGGTCCATAAACTAGATAGGCACTAGACCTATTCTGGGTCCACCGCTCCAAAGCAATGTCTTCAAGAAGTTGAAGCATGATCAAAGAACAACTTTAGCATCCTAAAATCCATTTAGAAGCCGCACCAACACCACTTATGCATCTTGTCATGATTTCTCAGTGAAAGCTCTGCCTGTAAAACCTTAAACCAATGTCGATAAGGGTTTACAAGAATGTATGATAGCATCTGATTACCATGTCAATACCAACTGACCAAAACATGTCCCAAGAGCATGTAACACATAAAATCAGACATACTCCATTGATCCAAACATGTCGGACGTGTCCAATAGATAGTTTCTTCTGCCGGTAACACTATATCTTCTACCGATAACCAAAACCTATCTGTCGGTAACCACCCATAATGGCTAGTGTTGACATCAATGGAAAAACATCAATGAAACACATATCAATTCATCCATAATTCCAACAAATGGGTTACATCTCATTCTTCAAAGAAGCATTCTCTTTCTCAAGCTTGTTAACTTCATCAACTTTACCCTGATATTCCATGATCTGATCTTCTTTCTCCTGCAGCTTGTCCATCAATTCTGTCCTCTTGTCTTTAGAAGTTCTTGCTTGATCCTTCAAGTTATTAATTAAATCATCAACAACATTCAGGTTTTTCTTCAAGGTACAAATCTCATTTTTTAGCTGCATTAAGATCCTCAAGTGCCACACAGAGTTGTCTGTGAAAATCGGAATCCATTGAATCAATATCCCGAACCTTCCTCAAGTGGTTAAGCTTCGTCATAGGAAGAAGGCTTTGATACCAATCGTTGTAATGGGGGATCACTAAGAGGGGTGTGAATCAGTGAGCTACCAATTATAAGATTTTCAAACCTAACTTTAAACCACTAGAAGCAAATACTTGAAACTGAAATGTAGAAACATAAAACAAGCAACCACAAGTTCACAACACCAAGGTATTTTTACATGGAAATACAAATGGAAAAAACCACATTGAGATTTTAATCCATAATATTATTCCACTATGGCCAATAGAAAAACAATAATACAAAATGGGAATGCACATGCATTCAGGTACAATGTCTAGAGCTCACTGCTCAATTATAATAACCTAGAAGGCTACAACCCTTAGGGAAGTCTTACTAACTTACAAGATAGTTATAGTGATGAATTACAATGAATGAACTCTAAAATAGCATCTACAATGCTTGGATGAGTTCCGGTTGAGTACTAAATACTGACTGGATCACCTTCTCTATTCTTCTTTATTCTACCCTGTTCTCCATCTCAATCATCTAATGGATCAAGAATGCGCACGTGAAACTACACTAAAACAAACTCTCGATCACCTCTTACTTGAATACAATCACATCATTCACCAAAAATATCATCCACACCAAATTTATATACCAATAATCACAAAATAGATCATACATCATGTCAGCCTGCTAGAGTAATGTGTAATCACATGTCGCCTTGACCGTATCCAAAAATATAAGTGCAGATCAACAAAACAATTGAAAAATGATGTTTCTAAGTCATCCCAATCACCCAAAACATGATTCAATGCACTACAATCACCAAAAATATTTCAGACACAAAAATGCTATATTCTTCCTGAAATACTGGTTAATAGGCTACCAGTTAACACCTACTTCCGAATAACAAGAATTATGGTCATCAGATCGATCTCCATGAAGAGTTTCCACCAATGA
Organism: Cryptomeria japonica; assembly: GCF_030272615.1. Lineage (NCBI taxonomy): Eukaryota > Viridiplantae > Streptophyta > Pinopsida > Cupressales > Cupressaceae > Cryptomeria > Cryptomeria japonica. Next base: position 202,762,159 of record NC_081405.1, on the reverse strand, counting down.
AAACCCTAAACCAATAATCAACCATCAGAAACCACCGGATGAGTGACAATTACCAACATATTCTATTAAAATCATTGACCCATGTTGCATAGTAAGACATCTTCAGAAGAGCCAATCGAAGATTTACATAATTATTGCTTCAAAATCGGATCTTGATCATTTATGTCTCATTAATTAATATGTTCATACTATTTTATATTGATTGTGATATTCTATATTCCTATATATGATTATATTTTGACAATGTTAAACTATGTTTAAATAAATTGGGTGGCAATGAACTTGATTTTTATTTTATAAATTGAATATAAGTAAAAGTTAAGGTTTCTTGAAATAAAGATATTTTCTTGATTTCACTTCTATAAACATGATATGATACTTCTCTTAATACCTCATTGTTGACATTAAGTTCAGATTAAGAATTTAAATGATTAGGTATGAATAGATTATCTAGTCTATAAGCTAGACCATCACAATAATAAGAGGATATAGTATACGGATAGTACAAAGGAAAATTAGAGAGAGTTAAGAATATTATTACTCATATTAATTTAGTATACATATTCATACGATGATATAATGATATTTTGATGATATATATCTTGAGTATGGCTTAGGCACTAATCATACTTAAATTAGAGTAGTACGGGAGACCAACTGTATAATCTTGTGTCTAATGGGTGACCTAGTTGATTCAACCTCACACGATTTTCACCCAGGATATAACTCTTGGGTGTGACAAGTTGGTAACTATGATTACAACAATGTAATTCCTTTTTTATGATCCAATCATGGAATGGTGTCTTGGTCCAATGATTAGCGTAATTTATATGAACAAAGAGAATTGGGGAAACCTCCCAATGTTTGTGATGCGGAAGTGAACCTACAATAGGTTTAGAATACTCATGTTGAATAATGAAATCAATTTTAATTTAAGATAATGAACCATGTGGAGGGAAGTGTTATAGTATGGGTTAGTAAAGTATGAAAGTTGGTATGATTACCAAACTATTACTATATGTTATTAATTAATGAAACCTTATTTATGGAGAACATATGTGTTAAAGAGGTGATCCTATAAGAGGTATTAGAATATTATTGTTGAATAATGATGGTGAAATCTAATAAGAGATTTTGACATATATGAATAGATTTGATGTGTTATAGAGTTACCAAAATTGGGAAGTTATGTGTAGGCCCCTTGAGAGACCTAGTTACGAGAACTATGTGCGACTTTGACCTATTTGGAAGTAGGAATGTAGGAGGTCCTTGGGTGAAGGATACCCCTATGACCTCAAGTCCATGAGGATAGGGTCTAGTGGGGAATAACTCTAAGGTTCATAATTGTTCCTAATTTTTTGACCTTACCTCGTTAGTAGACTGTAGATGAGGCTAATCAGGCATTAAAAGATTATGAATGATTTAAGAAAATTAAATAAGCGTAATATTATGCAATGTGCCATCGAATAGAAACTTTGAGGAAGGGAACATGGGGCACGACTACCATACAATCGGTAATGGCTTAAGGGTACAGGATGAGATGATGCCATCTTATGTTGGTTCTTTATAATTGTATTATGTGTTTGTGAAGTTAAACCTAGAGTTATAGGCTCCTAATTTACTTGATTGTGTTGTACTTGTCTATTTGTCTATTATTGTGAATCTTGATGTGTATGACCCCACCACAAGAGTGAACCATTGAGGTGTTTATGCAAAGATACAAAATCATTCGATCACACCAATGATTGATGTTTGGGCTATTGTAAGGGATTGGTCGGCAATCACCTGGTTCATAGAGGTGATGTTGCCTAGATTACCCTAGACATGATACGATAAATAGTTAGAAAGCCTATTCATTAGACTGTGCCAATGGAAAAGGCCTAGAGCTACTATTGTATTATTGGATGAACCAACACTCATCAGGTTCGTAGAGGTGAAGGATTTGTAAGGGCTATCAGGGATTTGATATGGTAATGGTTTCATTGGTAGTGATAACCGGAGCTAACCGTCATATCAAGAGGGTTCACTAGCAGTCACTTAGCATGGGAGTGATCAATGCCAAGTGTTACCCGAGATTGTGAAGAAGATAGATGACAATATCACTAAGGTCAATAAGTGGTATATGTTAGAAGCTACTTCTTCTTGGATGGACAAACTTATTGTTAGTTTCCTATAGGCAACTAAATTTAGAATCCATCGGCTGGGTTGGTTTACTACTTGTGTAAATCCTTGGGACTAAGGATGGACTTGTGGTGTAGTATGGGAAGCACTGAATCCTCTTCTCAGTTGTTTGATAGTATACTTGACCCTATTGGGTAGTAGAGAGACCCATGGAGTAGTATGGGGTGCATTGAATCCTCTACCAAAATCTGATGATACAATTGACTAGGGAGAAGAATGGGATCCATGGTGTAGTGTGCAATGTATCAACATTCCTTCTCTATCTAGGACGTACTATGGATAGGAGATAGTTAGCCATTGAGGATGAGTCAATCATGTTGTTTTTGTGAGGTGTATATGAGCTAGTCACTATTATATGTGATGCTTGTACTTGACTCAATCATTATTATCTATTGTTGCATATAAAGGAGCCAATCACTATTAAGCTGTGATGCATGAATATGAATCAGTCACTTATCCATTAAGCTTGTAAATGAGCCAATAACTTATATCTTGTGATGTATATATATGAGACAATCACCGTTATTTGTAATGCCTACATGAGAAAATCACTAATGTTCATGTGATGTATGTGTGTGCTACTCATTAGGTATGTGATGTATGTTGGAGCTAGCCATCATGTGAACTTGTAATGTCTAGGAAATATTTCCTTATGTATATGTGATTGTGATAATCACCATGTAGGAGATGTGATATGACCCTTGTGTGTATATGTCCATATTGAAGACCAATTATTAGGTACTCTTGGTTATGGAATCAACACTTGATGGCAATGTGTATCTCTTCTTGCAATGAGACTATGATAATAGGTTCGCTTTATTAGTTGTCAAGTTTTAGAGAGGGATCAAGATCTCACCAAGGGAAGAGAGAAAACTCTCTCTGAATGCTAACTACAAAGCCTCTGACTCACTCTGAGAAGATACATAGGTTGGATCATCAAGAGTGAATTCTCGAGGCTTAGGCTTTGATTTGGGATGCAAGTATATAACAATGTTGTCTCATTGGGTTGCCACCACTATGGTGAATAGAGGAGTATTAGAATTGACACTATAATAAATGGACAATGATTATTTGATCAATTTTGCAATGGATGCTATGTGTGATTTAAAAAAAATAAAAATTGTGGTGGCAAAAGGGCGGATCTTATAGTTTTGTAGGTGGAGATGGTTGCTATTGAATCTTTAGTAAATATTGTTACTATTGTAGCCCTCTTAGATTTGGATCTCAATCTGTGTAAAATTTCCAGTTACATTTGGAGAGGACATGAAATATTGATGATCTAACACTGGATCTCATGACAAACCATATGTTACTAAATATCATGGAGGTATGCTATCACAAAGACTTGGATTCCATGGACTTCTAAAGTTTACCACAAAATTGATCTACAATAAATTTCAATATAAATGTTATTGAAATAAATACAAGTTTATTTTACTTGATAGATGTAACATCTATAAGCTTTGTGAAAGTGAAGGTTTTGATCAAAATACACAAGAGATGTGTCATCAATGACAAGAATGAGAGTTACCATTTGTAATCAGAACCTACAAGCAAATGCATGTATCAAGATGTTTGGAATTGAGATCTGGTGCAAAAAATTTACATATGTATATCCCAGGCAAAAATAAATATATATTAATAATCTTTTCAAATTTATAAATCCTCTTAGCATGCCCTTAATGGTATACTATATGTTGCTTAAGTATTTTTGATGAAATTAAACATTCTCTCTCATTAGTCTAAAATGAGCACCAACAATCAACACCTTATATCTTCTATCCCATTCAAATAGAAAAAAGCTAAATTTGGCATGCTCTCAACTGTATGTTGTCAACATCCCTAGCAATAGTGACGAGAAAATCTTTGTCCAAAGCTATATCTGCCAAAGCTTTTCTACAAACAATTCAATCTGTAGCATAGATCAACTCAATATTGATTATTGTTTGGCATGCCTTTTGTATCAGACATTAGATAAATATACGATATACCAACAGAGAACAAATCTGCTAATTTTGACATAAGACAGGGCTTCAGTTGCATCATAACTGTTGTTTATAAATGCAATCATATCCACTTACAATTTTGTTTCCTAAACTCATTTTACACTTTGATTTATACTTGATTAGGGTATTGAAAATGATTACATACCACCGACTTTCTATAGGCTTATAAATTATTTCAATTTAATGTAATATTTAGATCTCATTTCATAGAAAACATGATCTACATAGTCCCGTTTCTATTCCAGAGTGGAACAAATTGTAGTCAGATTTCCACTCGCCTTAAAACAAAAGCACAAGATTCTTTTTCTTTAATTTTTTAAATCTATGTTTGGCCGACTCTAAAATCAGTGGTTGATGAAGAGTAGTGAAGTCGTGGAATGCAATAGAGAAATGTTATGATACGATGTTAGTCAAGTCATCCACAAAAGGCCACCCAAAAAAACAATCAATTTCAACTCAACATTGCGACTGAGCCATAAATTTAATTTATTAAATAAATTAGAATATTTAATGCCGTGAACTTCACCCTCATGATAGAGCTTTCCAGTCTGAAATCGACAAATTTAAAATTTCGATCAGGCCTTTGATTTTCTCGATAAAAGCGAGTATATATATTTATATTATT